>NC_080741.1:47950363-48575363 GCF_020826845.1 Diceros bicornis minor
CACCCAGTAAGTAAGATACAGACAAGAGATGCTAGCCCTGAGTGTCCCGTTAGGCCCACAGCCAGGGGCTCTCTCTTCCCAGGGCCTAGAACTCTCTGAGAGCTCAGGATGCAGAGACTGAGGCCCAGGGCTATCCTCCACTCTTGATCTCAGCAGGAGGGAAACCCAGCAAGCACTGAACTCCTTCTTGGACCAGGCACTGTCCACCCCTTCCACACGTCGGGCGTGGCTTCTGGTCCTCATGGAAGCACCATGGAGTGCCTCAGTAGACCTGTTTCCAGATGAGGGACTCAGACCGAGCAACTGACCCATGGCCACACAGCTGACCTCTATCCAGTGACCCTTTGCTGACCACCCTGAAGAGAGAGCAGGAAGTGAGCCAGAATGAGGAGGAGATGGACTGACAGCTCCCTGCTTCTCAACCAGCCCTAGTCCTCACAGATCCCGTCACAGAGACCATGGTTTCCAGAGCAAGGCCTTCACACTGGCCCCGCATGGGCCCCCTAGCACAGAGCCGAAGGTCCTGGAGAGTCTTCGGGCTTGCCTGGGGGGGGGGGGCTGCCATCAGGAGGGAGCTCAGCTGAAGGGCAGTAGGCAGGAAAGCAGTGGCTTTATTAACTAATATGTCTTGTTGCCAAATGTTGCCCAATTTACAAAGAACCCACAGAGACAAAAAGCTTCTGTCTCCCTGGACAGCCCTCTTCCTCCTCCTCCTCACCTACTCCTCCTCATAATCAGGACCCTCTGCCCCACTGGACCCTCTCCTCACAGGCCCAGACCCTCTGGAACTGGCACCCCACAGACCTGCTGAGCGACACTGCACCCCTCTCCCCGGTGATCCAAGGGGCAGTGGAAACATCCTAGGTTTCCCCAGTTGCAAGATTTCAATTCTCCTGGGCAGGGTAGCACCCCATGTCCCTGGCAGAAATCCAGACTCCATGAGCACCTAATCACCACATCCTCTGAGGTGAGAATGTGCAGCAGGCCAGGCCCAGGGAGAGTTTTCCAAGAAGGTGCCAGCCAAGGGCAGCCTGGAGGGTAGCAGTGCCTGGCCCGGGGCCAGCCATGCAAATTTCTTCCCAGAAGGAATGAGGCCCCTGCCCAGGAAAACCCCCAGGCGGGAAGCACCCAAGCCTGGGGTGCCTTTTGCTGTCCCTCCCCTGGGGCTGCATTCTGGCAGGGAAGGGGCCTGCTCCACAGCCTTCAGCATCTGCAGCTCAGCTGGCTGGGGCCTCCGTGTCTGCTGCCTGCGCCATATAGGGGAAGGCCAGGCGGGCCTTTACTGAGAAGGAGCTCAAGATGAGTGCTCAGAGGAGCGAGGAGCCAGTTTTCCTCCATTTTCCTGGATGAGGCCGGAGCTCTCCCTCCCCAGCTTCTCCAGGCGGGAGTGCCCGGGCCCCTGACCACTGCTCCAGGGGGACTTCCCTTCCTCAGCGTTCCACTCACTTCTTCACTGGACAGCCTGGCCGGCTGGAGGGCATGGGGGAGAAATGGTTAGAAGCACAGGAGATTGAGTTTGGATACCTGGGTTTGAACCTGCTCCACCTGAAACAGCCACCTGGACCTGGGCCAGTCTCTCACCTGTCTAAGCCTCAGTTTCCCCATGTATGAAATATGGATACAAATAATAACTGCCTCATGAAGAGGGTGGAGTTAAAACCCGATGTTCTAGGTGCTTCCACAGCGCTCAGTACAGGCAAGCTCTTGTCCATATTTGCAGGCCCTCATGAGCCAACCCTGTGGGGGGCTCTGCTGGGCACAGGAGTCCAAGGAGCAGCAGGAAGTGGCCTCTGGGGGCGCCTGGCCCAGCGGGAGTGGCCATGTGTGCTGAGAGTCGACATCCAGGGTGCAGGTCTCCTGACAGAGGTGTTGCAGAGAGCTTTGACAGCGGGGGCGGTGGGGGGGTGCGGGACAGCTCACCCTGGGGCCGAGACAATGGCAAAGTTATTTTTCCTACGTGCCCCTCCTTCTAACGGAGCAGTGGCTGCCCCCAACTGGCCATGTTTTCTAGAGTGTTCAGTCTTACCCTGTCCTGCTCACTGGCTCCGTCTCCATATCTCTGTCTCTGATCCCTGCTCTCCTCTCTCCATCTCTCTTTCTGTCTCTCTCTCCTGTGCTTCCTTCTCCATCTCCAGCTCTGCCTCTCCCTCTCTACCTCTTAAACACATGCGTCTACATTTGTGATGGATGCACCTCCACTGGGAGCCTGCTCTGACCCCAGCTGAGCTTCCTTCCGGCACAGCAACTGTAATTGGTGACCCATCTCCCCACACCCACACCCTGATGCTGAGCTCCAGGAGGGAAGGGCTGTGGCTGACCCATCTCTGGATCCTCAAGGCCCAGCTCAAGGCCTGTTCCAGGGGAGAGTGTCACTGAGGGCTTGTTGACTGGGCAAGTGTGGAGAGAGGTGGGGTGAGAGGCCAAGACTCCCCACAAATCCTTTGGTTACAACTCTAACTGACAGCACCCTTCTCATCCTCCTGGAGGGAGGAAGAAGCTGGCTCGTGAGCATGACTGGAGCACTGAGCTCCAGTGCAGTGTGTGCGGGAGGGGTGTCTGCACACATCTTTCCTTTTCCCCAGTCTGTGCCATGCAGAGACCTCCCAGCAGGTGAGACATTCTGGTCCTGCCTCTGACCTTGAGGAGGAGCAGGAACATCAGAGCTGAGCAGAACCGAAGTCCTCATCTAATGGAACAGAGAAGGACGAGCCCTGCATAAAAGCACAGGGAGACTTGAGTAGTGCCCCTGCCCTGCCCTGTGCAGCATCTGCCTGTCTGGTGTCCTGAGGAGGGTTGGTATGAGGACAGCAGCTAGGGAGTTGATGGGAAAGGCTGGAGAAGAGATTCCTCCATCACTCCCCAGCACCTAGCACTCTCCTACAGGGAAGCTAGGACCTACTTCTACTGAAAGGTTCTTTCCTGCCCTACAGCTCCCTTCAGCTTCCAAAGACAAGGAGAGGGGGCAGCAGGAAAGCACCGGGGAAATACCAGTGATGAGCTGGGAGAATTGTGGAGGCAGGAAGCCAGGCCCCCCAAACCCTAATGCACTCCACTTTCAAGGCCAGAGATGCTCTCATCTTAGTCGATTAGTTTGCAGTCAAAGGCTAGTTGGAATCTCCAGAGGGGTCCATGGTAGCCTAGGACCTCTCTCTCTAGCACCTTCCACATACAGGCCTTCTCCAGGGACACTCCTCCTCCCTTCCTAGGCCTTCCCTTCCCTCTCCCTCCCAGCGCTAGAATCTATCCTCCTCTTTCCTCCCTCTACTCTTGTTCAGCTGAATCAAGCACTCACGTGCTTGCACGTGAGCTGTGGCATTTAATCCTACAAGTGTGTGATTATTATTGCAATTACACTCTGCCAAGGTCACATAGCAGGTGAGTTCCAGAGAGCAGTAGCCCAGGGTTTGCTCCAGGGCATCCTGTCCACTCATCCTTAACCTTCTTGTGTTCACGTTCAGAGTAAGAGGAACGGCAAAGAGGAAGAGCAAGACGCCCCCTTTTCTTGATCCACCAAGCAGATCTTGATCCTGAGCAAAATCTTCCTCCAGAGAGCATCAATTTCCAGAAAAATCCATTTGCGAAAAGACTGTTAAAGTTCAACCACCTGGTTGGCCCTCTTGAAAAGAGAGCTGAACTGCCTGGAGTGGATGGTGTTTGTGGGGGATTAGGAGGATGCTGAGGGGGTAGGGGCTGGGGGTTCAGGAGAGCAATCGCTGTGAACCAATAATGTTGTTGCCCAATGTTGCCCCATTTGTAAAGGAAACCCAGCAATCAAAGAGCTTCTCTCTGCTTCTCCTTCTTGCCCTTTCTCTGTGTCTTCCTCCCTCTCTGCAACCCCCACCCCTCCTCATGGTCTTCTCTTCACTCCAGTCTGGCAGGGCTGGGCCCAGGCTCTTAGTCTCTCTAGGTCAACACTTGTGCATCCTTTCCGACTCCCTCTTCTCCTTCACTCACTATGTGTGATCTGGTGCCCAAATGCACTCAAACTTCCTTCATCCTGCCTCTTGTGCCCACACATTTCTTTCCATTCCATGGTCATGAGATGGCCTTGGGCTCCTGCCTCAGCACCTGACCACTCTCCCTGCCTCTCGTCTCTCCCACCACAGTCTTTCCCTGAGAGAATCTTTCAAGGCCATAGAGTTAACAGTGGTTCCAAAGCATCTTTCTTTGCCCCTCTTCTCTTCTCCCTACACTCTGTCCCTGAGGAATCTCACCCTCCTTCCTCCTTTGGATCAAACTACCTGATCTGTGCTGAAAAGTCCCAGAACTGTATTGCCCACCCAGATCTCACATGTACTCTGTTGGAGGTGAACTCAACCATGAACCAGACATCTCAACCTGGAAGTCCCACCAGCACCTCAGAATAACATGACCAACTTCCAATTCTGGATCAAGATGAAGTAGACACATCTCTCCCTATTCCTACTATTCCTACTACTAAGTGCAGCTTAAAACCCTGGAGATGATAGATATAGTGGCGTGAAACATCACAAATTTGTCATCTTAAAGTTCTAAGGGTAGAGGCTCAAATCATCCTCAATGGGCTAAAGAACACCTGACTGCATTCCTTCTGGAGACTCTGGGGGGAATCCATCTTCTTGCCCTTTTCAGCTTCCAGAGCCTGACCATATTCCTTGGATCTTGGCCCCACATCACTCCCACTTCTGTTTCCATCATCACATCTCTGTCTCTCACTCCGATTCTCCTGCCTCATTTTTATAAAAACTCTTGTGATTACATTGGGCCCACCTGGAAAATCCAGGATAATCTTCCCATCTCAAGATCTTTAATCTAGTCATATCTGCTAAGTCCCTTTTGCCATGTAAGGTACCATATTTACAGGTTCCAGGAATTAGGACACAGACATCTTTGGGGTCCATTATTCAGCCTAACAGGCTAGGTGATTGTGATAAATCATGTGTACGAAGTAATACCTAGAGCAACCACTAAGTAAACTATACAAAGAGATACACTCAAAGACACTATACGTAAACCAAAATGGAATTCTAAAAAATGTTTAAGTAACCCACAGGACAGTAGGAAAAAGAAAACAGTGAAAATGTAAAAACAGAGGAAACAAACAAAAAATAAAATGGCAGACGTAACCCTAATATATCATAATTATATCAAGTATAAATAGTCTAAATATTCCAGTTAAAAGACTGGAATTGGAAGGGTGATTTAAAAAAACAACCCAGCTATTGGCTGTCTACAAGAAACTCACTAAAAAAATAACTACATAGCCAGGTTGAAAGTAAAAGGATGAAAAAATATATACCATGCAAAGATTAAAAAAAGAAAGTAGAAGTGGCTGTATTAATATCAGACAAAGTCAAATTCAGAGCAAAGAAAATTATTAGGGGCAGAGAGGGACATTACATAATGATAAAAGAGTCAGTACGCCAAGAGATCACAACAATCCTAAATGTGTATGCACCAAAAAACAGAGCTGCAAAAAACATGAAGAGAAAACCGATAGACCTGAAAGGAGAAATAGACAAATCCACAATTATAGTTGAAGACTTCAAAGCCCTCTCTCAACAATTGATAGAACAAAGAGACAGCAAATCAGCAAGGGTATAGAAGAATCCAACAACACTATCAACCAACAAGATCTAATCAACATTTATGGAACGCTCTGCCCAACAACAGCAGAATACACATTCTTCTCAAGTTCCCATGGAACATTTACAAAGATAGACCATGTTCTGGGACATAAAACTAACCTCAAACAAATTTAAAAGAATTGAAATCCTACAAAATGTATTCTTTGATCACAATTAAATCAAACTAGAAATCAATAGCAAAAAGATAGGAAAATCTCCAAACACTTAGAAACTAAACATCACACAGCTAAATAATCAATCAGTCGAAGAGTCGGAAATGGGGAACTTGAGTTCCTTCCGAAAGATTCTGAAGCAATGACTTCGAATAAGCAGCCAGGTAGTTCTGGAACAAGCAGCTAAGCCAACATATTTGAGCAACACAGGTATGAGGGTTCAGATATGTGAGAGGGAAAGAGAGAGAGCACCCTATGATTCTTCAGGGAAATCCCCTGTGAAATGAGATCACTTTCTTCTGGCTCTCCCCTCCCCCACCTCTTTCCTATCCTTCCCACTCTTACTGCCCTGCAAGGGGTTACCCTTGACCCACATGGCTCTTTTGATCTGGCTATAGCCAAGTTATCATTATGGGTCACCCAGCTCAAGCTGGCCAAGAAATCTTTTCTTTACTTTTTTTAAATGGCTCTCATTAAGAAAAGTATAAGAACATAAATGTACAACTCAACAAATTATCCCAAAAAGAACACTCATGTAACCACCACCCAGGTCAAAAAAGAAAGCACTGCCAATGTCCAGAAGCCCTCTTACACCTTTACTTAAACCAACACCCTCTCCCCATTTCCAAGGTTAACTACTATCCTAACATCTAACATTATAGTTTATTTTGTCTATATTTGAACTTTATATAAATGAAATCATACAATATGTATTCTTTTGTACCTGTTTCTTTCATTCAACATTATGTTTGTGAGACCATCCATTTTTTTCATTTTCTGATTTTTATTTCATTTTCTAATAATTGCTAGTACTAGAAATACCATCTAGTATTGTATATTTTCCTTATATCTGGCAACCATGTTAAATTCACTTATTTATTCTATTATTTGGGAATTTCCACAAACACAATAATGGGAGCTTTATTACTTTCCCATCATTTCATACTAGAAAGACTTTGAGTCCAATGTTGAATAGATATGGAGATGATGACATCCAAGTCTTGTTCCTGCCCTCAGAAGGAAAGCTTCAACATTTCTCCCATGAAATATGACATCTGCTTGCTGTAGGGTTGTTTTTTGTAGATTTTTAGATTTTTGTAAATTAAGGAAATTCCCTTTGATACCAGTTTTTAACATAAATAGATGTTGAATTTCAGCATCTATCGAGATAATCATTTGATTTTTCTGTTATAATGGATTGCACTAATTTATTTATTTATTTATTTATTTATTTATTTATTTATTTTTTGTGAGGGAGATCAGCCTTGAGCTAACATCCATGCCAATCCTCCTCTTTTTGCTGAGGAAGACTGGCCCTGAGCTAACATCCATGCCCATCTTCCTCCACTTTATATGGAACGCTGCCACAGCATGGCCTGACAAGTGGTGCGTTGGTGCGTGCCCAGGATCCGAACCCGGGCCGCCAGCAGCAGAGCGCACGCACTTAACCGCTATGCCACAGGGCTGGCCCCTGCACTAATTTATTTTTGAATGCTAAACCAACATTACATTTCTTTTTTAAGAAATGTCATATATAGGGGCCGGCCCGGTGGCGCAAGCGGTTAAGTGCGCGCGCTCCGCTGCGGCGGCCCGGGGTTCGCTGGTTCGGATCCCGGGCGCGCACCGACGCACTGCTTGGTAAGCCATGCTGTGGCGGCGTCCCATATAAAGTGGAGGAAGATGGGCACCGATGTTAGCCCAGGGCCGTCTTCCTCAGCAAAAAAAAGAGGAGGATTGGCGGATGTTAGCTCAGGGCTGATCTCCTCACAAAAAAAAAAAAAAAAAAAAAAAAAAAAAAAGAAATGTCATATATAGGGGCCAGCCTGGTGGTGTAGTTGTTGAGTTTGCACATTCCACTTCAGCGGCCCTGGGTTCATGGGTTCAGATCCCGGGTGCAGACCTACGCACGGCTTATCAAGCCATGCTGTGGCAGGTGTCTCACATATAAAGTGGAGGAGGATGGGCATGGATGTTGGCCCCAGGCCAATCTTCATCAACAAAAAGAGGAGGATTGGCAACAGATGTTAGCTCAAGGCTAATCTCCTCACACACACACACACACACACACACACACACACAGATAAAAATTATATATATAATATTCGGCTTTTAAAAGTAACTTTTTATTGAATTGTAACATACGTAATATGACAAATGCAAAAATCGTAAGTGTACAGTTTGATAGATTTTTAAAATCTGAACACTTCTCTACAAAACACTTCCCAATTCAAGGAATAGAATATTACCAGCCCCAAGAAGCCCTACACATGCCTCTTTCTAGTCACTACCCTGAAAGGTAACCACTATCCTGACATCTAACATAATGCATTAGTTTTGACTGTGTTTAAAGTTTTTATAAATGGAATAATATAGAATGTGCCTGAGTCCTTTGGTCTGAAATTTTGGTTAGGAGACTCTCCCATGTTGTTCCATAAAGACATAGCTCTTATATTCTCACTGCTATATAGTCCTTGTTTATGTGAATCTACCAAAAATAATAATCTGTCTTTTTCCATTAGTAATAAACATTTGGGTAATTTCTAGTTGGGAGCTATTACAATAGTGCTGTAGTGAACATATGTACTCATTTCTGTTGGGCACACGCATAGCACATGTATTCTGCTATAGAAAATTCTGCCAGTTTTCCAAAGTTAATTGTAACAAGCTATATTCCCACCAACATATATGAGAGTTCTAGTGACTTCACATTCTTGCCAATGCTTGGTATTATCTGTCTTTTTCATTTTTAGCCATTCTGTTGAGAATGTAGTGATATTGCACTATGGTTTTAAATTGAGCTTTCTCTGATAACTAATGAAGTCGAGCACCTTTTTATTTGGGGGGAGCAGTTGGATATCCTCTTTTTTCATGTAGCTGCTAATGTCATTTGCCCATTTTTTAATTGGTTGGTATGTCTTTTTCTGATCATTTTAAAGGAGTTCTTTATATATTCTTCAGAGTCACCATTTCCCTCTAATTTCCTCCACCAGCTCTGTGCCCTCTTCCCTTGGCTCTTCTAAGCTCAGATGTAGTTCAGTTCTTCTGAGCACATCCTAAGGTGCTCATTCCATTCCAGGTGGTTCCCTTGTCCTTTCTTTCATCACTAGATAGTCTGGTGCCCCAGAGGCAGAGGCAGTGATGGGAGTGGTTAAAAATCACAGGCATCGTATTTGCGACAACATGGATGGACCTTGAGAGTATTGTGCTAAGGGAAATAAGCCAGACAGAGAAAGACAAACACCATATGATTTCACTCACATGTGGAAGCTAAACAAACACATGGATAAAGAGAACAGATTAGTGGTTACCAGAGGAGAAGGGGGTGGGGGGAGAGCGAAAGGGGTAAAGGGGCACATATGTATGGTGACAGATAAAAACTAGACTATTGGTGGTGAACACAATTCAGTCTATACAGAAACTGAAATATAATAATGTACACCTGAAATAACGTACACAATGTTATATGCAAATATCACTTCAATAAAATAATTTTAAAATCTAAAAATAAAATAAAATAAGATCTATGGTTAAAAAAAATCACAGGTGTGGGAGTTTGAAGCCAACTCTACCTCTTACCCATTTTCCAAATCTGGGTAAATCATATAATCCGTCTGAGCTTCAGTTTCCCCATGTGAACATAAGAATATTGAAAGTACTTTCCTCATAAAATTTTTAGGATTTAATGAAGTAACTTATAAATATGCTTAGAAGAGTGCCCAGCACATGGGGGCTGCTTAACTGGTATTTTTTTTTTTAAGATTTTATTTATTTATTTTTTCCCCCCAAAGCCCCAGTAGATAGTTGTATGTCATAGCTGCACATCCTTCCAGTTGCTGTATGTGGGACATGGCCTCAGCATGGCCGGAGAAGCGGTGCGTCAGTGCGTGCCCGGGATCCGAACCCCGGGCTGCCAGCAGCAGAGCGCACGCGCTTAACCGGTAAGCCACGGGGCCGGCCCTCAACTGGTATTTTTGAATGAATGAGTGAATGTAAGATGTTCAGTACAAGGCCAAGCCATATTTTGAAAACTCAGGAAATGTTAACTATTATTGTTACTCTTTCCAGACATTTCTGAGCCCTGCTGTGAGCCAGACCCTGTGTGGGGCCCTGAGGATCCCAATCTGCAAGGAGATCCCTTCCCACAGAGAAGATGTTCAGGCTCCAGATGATCCATGATCTGGTGTGTGGATGGTGTTGACAGAGGCATCCACAAGGAGCTGTGAGAGCAGAGGAGGAGCAGATAGGACGGGGACAGAGTAGGAGCCACTTTCCCCAAGTCTCCCGCTTGAAGATGAACCAACAGGCAGTGAGCCCCTGTCCTTGTCTTTCTGATCCCTGAGTGTCCTCACTCCAGCTCACCGTACCCTCCTGTCCTGTTATCTGCCTGTAACTCTTGGTTGCTCTCTTGTTTTCTCTCTGTTGTGATTTCCACCTCTTTCTCAATCTCCAGGTCTCTCTCTGCCTCAGCCTCTCTTTACTTCTCTCTGTCTCTCTCACTACTCCTGCCCTCTTCCCTCAGCCCCACAGTCCTCAAACTTCCCCTAACGGCCCCTCCCAGCAGCTTCAGTGGCTCTTCTTGGCACTTTCTAATCTGTCTCCCAGCCAGCTGCCTCCCAATTCTCAGGTCCTACCTCTGCTTCACCACACCCTCTCTCTCCCACCTCCAAGGATCTCTGGGCTATAAGAGAAGATTTCCCAGAGCCCATGTGACCACTTGGTCACTTCCCCAGGAGCTGAAGGTCACCATGTTGGTGACTAAGGACAGATGATGTGCTTTGCCTATTAGCAGGCAATGGCGGGGGCCATGGAGAGTGCCAGGGACTGAGGGGTGAGTCCAGGCCCAGCTGGTTCTTAACCATCATTACCTGGTCATTGGGGAAGGTGCAGCTTGATGAGGAAGCAGCAGCAGGTTGCAACATGGGCGCCAGAGGGCCAAGATGAGGATGTAAAGGCAGAAGATGACTCATAGAATGAGGAACTGGTGAGCAAAGCCTGAGGACCTGGTCGGTGAAGCAGAACCTGATGGCTATTTGGAAACAGAGGGAAGAGTCAGAGCAGTGAGCAATTTCCAGGATATTTGGAAATATTCTGGCTTGAAGTTGCTACTATGAAATAATTTGACCAAAAAAATCACTCTCAGAGCTGAATGTTTCCTTTGACGCCATTTTACAAATGCGGTCTCTAAGCCCAGAGAGCGCATGTGGCCTGCCCAGGCCTGCCCTGGCAGGGCTAGGTAGACTCTGGTTTCCTGACTCCTTGCATGGGTGAGGCTGGTCGGGGGTGGGGGTGGGGGTCCCTTCTGTTGAAAATATCCTCACGGAGCATTTACTCTGGGCCAGGCCCTTGTCAAGTGCTGGGGTCACCAACATGAATCAGACTTGGTCCATG
Source organism: Diceros bicornis minor (assembly GCF_020826845.1). Classification (NCBI taxonomy): domain Eukaryota; kingdom Metazoa; phylum Chordata; class Mammalia; order Perissodactyla; family Rhinocerotidae; genus Diceros; species Diceros bicornis. The sequence continues at coordinate 47,961,531 of NC_080741.1, forward strand.
CCCCCAAGGACGATAGACAAGGGGGCAGGTAGTTGCACCACAGGTGAGGATGAGAATGTCCAGGAAAAAGCACGGAAGAACATGCCTGTGCCCAGTGCCCTGTAACTGGGGGAGGAGGTCTTCCTCCCACCTGTGGCAATTCTGAGGAGGCAGGGACAGCCCCCACACTCCCCCACTCTGGTATCTTCCAACAACTTCCACAAGGTGGGCTTGGCTGGAAGCAAGTGACTGGGGGAGAGATTATAGAGACCAGGAATTGTGGAGCCTTGTGAGTAACTGGAGGAACTTCCACTTTTACTCCGGAAGAGGTAGGAGCCATTTGAGGGGGCTGAGAATAGACTGAGAAGGAGGGGCAGGTGGGGAGCAGAAAGACAATTGTGGAGGCTCAGCAATAATCTGGGCGAGGAATGAGACAGCTTAGTCTGGGGTGCAGCTGTGGGGAAGCGGCAAGATGTGCTGGATTCTAGACATGTTTTAAAGGTGGACAGTATGAGATTCACTTACATTATCAGAAGATGTGGGCGTGAAGGTCAGGAATGAAAGATGAGGCCAAGGTACTTGGTCTGAGAAGCTAGAAGGATGGATTTGTATTAACTGCGATGGGGAAGTCTGGGTGGAACAGCTTGGGAGGAGGTAGACCAGACGTTCCATTCTGGATACCATCAGATTGAAAGACCCTTGGGCCTCCAGATGGATTGTGAGAGAGGAAGCTCCCTTACTCACTGCCACCCAGAGTGGTGCTGCTACCACAGGACTCAAAGGTAGATGTCTGGAACTGGACTTGAAATTATTTTTTGGACCATGAGTCCATTTTCTCCCCAGGATAACACTGATGCCTAGTCACACAAAACACGGTGTCCAACTCCAGGGGCTCATGAAACACTCTGTATCCTGTCCATAGATCATTCTCACATTTTAGGAGTCTGGGACTCCACAACTATCCTGACTGCCCCTTCAAGCCCCACTCTGACCTTTCTGTCCCCACCTCTTCGCCACCCCACCCGAGCCTGTGGCAGCAGAGTGCAGACATTCATCTCCACTGTTTCACATATGTTGTGTCCTTCCTTGCATGTGAACTCAGAAGAAGGCTGAAGCTTTTCTTTGATGGTCCACATCGAGTGCAGAGCCTGCCTCTGCGAGTTTCACAACTGAAACTTATCTGTGGTTGATTGTTGACTGCATCATGGCTTCTCCGTGGGAGAAAGAGCAGGAAATGTCTAGCCTGGCTGCAAGGAGAACAATGGGTCCAGTCACAAGCCTCAGAAGGGTTTGTGTGCATTTTGGGACAATGTTGATTTATTATTTTATGGGCCACTCTGTGTTGCCCACAAATGTCAGTGCACCAAAGAATTTATTGAGATTAGATCTGAGCAGTGATATATAAAATGTGAGAGTTCAACCTATGAGAGAAGCCTTGAGAAGGGAGCAGAGCTTCCTCAAACTAGGATTATGCCTCAGGGACAGCCTAGTTAGGGTTCTCTTCCAGGTAGGCCACGGGGCTGATGCATAAAGGACAGGAGAGGGAGGGACTCATCTGCCAGGAGAAGTGCCCCCAGCTCTCTGCTCTCTGCCACTGCTTATGGGAGTGACCCAGCCATACTCCCTGCCCCACAGAACTCACAGGCTGTCCCCACCCCAGTGACTGGTGCCTCCCTTCCACACTCAAACTCCCAGGGCCATCAGAGTGCAGCCCCCTCCAGGAAGCCAAGTAGCTGCACCTGCATGCCCTCGTCCTTCCTGCAGCCCACTGGCCTGCCCGGCTCACACTTGAGCAAGTGGCCATGTGGAAGTAGCATTTGCTTGTGGAATCTTTTGCCCATAATTATCAACCAGCCTGTGCCAGCTTGTTTGCTCACCCATAGTCTTAGTTTCTAGGAAACTGCTGGTCCTGAGACAGGAGGACAAAGTACAACTGAATTTTGTTGAAAAACCCACCAACAGACATATAAATTGGTACAACCATTTTGGAGAAGTATTTGTCAGTATCAGCTAAAGCAGAATATGCCCTATGACCAGTGCTGGGCTGATAAGTGCTTAATAACTGGCTCTGGGTTGATATTTTTGTTTATGTTAAAGAGTAAGGTGAAAGAGACATATGTGGAACTTTACTCATTTGTCAATGGCATGAGCAACTTCTTTCCTGAATTAGACAATAATTTTCCAATACTGGAGGAATATTTCCTCAATTTTTTGTGCTATTTACAGTGTTACAGCTATAGAGACGACACACTTATAAATTTAATCCGCATTATTAACATTTTCTCTATGATTTTCTTAAGTCTAAGTCTAGACAATCAGCAAAGCAATAAAACTATTAAGCCCTGATTTGTAGCTTTGCCAATTGCCACAGTGTAAAAACTTCCCCATGGCTGATTTCATGCTACCAACATGGATGGACATCACTGACTTTGGAGTTGGGAAGAGATGAGTAATATCACATTATATAGTGTTCCCACCATACAGACACAATAGACATAAATAACCTCAAGAGCCACAGGAATGCAAAGGCAGGAAAGTCAGAGAGCGGCAAAATTTTGCAAATTCCTGACAATGTAACAGCTGGCTCTTGTGAGCCAGGCTGAGCCAGCTCCGGCACAGCACAGCCTAGGACCAGGCACGTCCTCTCCAGGTACATGCCCAACAGAAATGTGTACATGTGTGCACCAATAAGGTAAACAGGAATGTTCATAGGAGCGTTACCCATAAACCTCCAAAATGTCTCTTAGTAGTCAATGGGATAAATAAATTATAATACTATAAACTAAGCAATGAGAAGAAGCCAATTGCTGCTAACCAGTATAACACGGCTGAATCTCACAAATACGATGCTGAGCAAAAGACGTCGGACACAAAGGAGCACCTACCACCTGACTGGGTTTATATGAAGCTCAAGAACAGGTCAAGTTAGCCTATGATGTCACAAGATAGGAGAGTGGTAACTCTGGGGAAGAGGGGCAGGAAAGTGACTGATGGGGGCAGAAGTGGGCTTCGGGTGCTGGGAATGTGGGATTTTTTTCCTGACTTGGGTGGTGATTACGTGAGGGTGTTCATTTAGTGATAACTCATCTAGCTGTGCAAATACTAACCATGTACTTTTCTATTTGTATGTTGTACATCAATAAAAAGTTTATTTTTAAAAGCCACAAGCATGAAGGCATACAATGGCTGCAGCCCTGTGAGTAGTCTCCTTGGCACCCCCCAAAGGGGCTGTCCTTGCTTCAGATGTGTCAGAAATCCTCTGCGAGGCCCTCTGGAACCTGCAGAGCAAAGCTTTCCTTGGAAGATGACCTCCTCCCTCGAACATCAACCCTTGGCAGGGGCCAAAGAGATTGGGGAGGAGAGGGAGAGGGAGAGGGGATGGATCTTTGTAGATGGACAAAAGTCGTGGTTGCCCAAGCAGCAGTGGGATGGATGTTGGAGCCGGGGCATGGGCTCTGGAGAAGGAAGGAGGGAAGGAGGGAGGGAGGAGGAACAGAAGAAGGAACAAAGACATTCGGCTGACACTAACAAACGACGCAGTGTGTACGCCACTCACTGGATCCTCAGCCAGCCCCGCAAGCGAGTGCCTGCGGTCATCTTGCCCACCTCACAGATGAGGAGACTGAGGCTCAGGAGTGCGGTGAAGCTGAAGCGCCCTCCAGGCAGCCACAGCCCCAGGGGCTGCACTCTCCCCTCCACACCCCACCACTAGTCCCCTAGAAAACTGCACGTTCCTGCTGGGAAAGCAGCACCAAGAAAGGCCCAAGGGCCCGGAATGTTCTGCCCCAGAATGTTCTGCCGATGTCCACCCGCCTCCTACACTGGCACTGAGCCCTTATAATCTGGGGGCCCAGCCTATTGCTGTCGATCAAAATTAGCTATGGTTGATGAAGCAGGAACATCAAAGGGGCCCATGGGAGGAATAAGGAAACAAAGGAAAAATCGAGTCAAACGTTTCCCACCAGTGCTGAGACCCGAAGCTGCACAATCTATCTCATCTCGTGCCTGCGGGGCAAGAACTCGCCACTTTGGGGCAGAAAGGCCAACTCTTCCACACCCCTGGGGGCTGCAGAGTGAGCTCCAGACTAGAAAGAGTCACTGTGACCTATGGGCCTGGCCCCTGAGGCCATGCTTCCTCTCTGGCCAGCCTCCCGCTCTCCCAAGGCCCTGCCAGCTCCAGGAGGAGCGAGCCATCTTCCTTTTCTTTTGTTGACTAAATTCTGGGCCAAGTCAGACCTCAGTGGAGGGCCCAGCTGGAGTTTTGGGGATCAGAGAAGCTGGCCACAGGAAGCTCAGGGGTGCAGCTTGGCTGAGGCAGAGGCAGGCGGCCTGGGAGGTGATGATCAGGTCTGCTGGCCGGGTTCCAGGCTTCACTCCCCTGGGTTCTGTCTGTGCTCTGGGCCCAGGCCAGCCATGAGGGCTGCAAGACACTGTCCACTGGGGAGGAATGCGGAGCTCCCTGCTGGGGAGCAAGAGTGAGCAGGAATGGGGGGTGCTGGGGCAAGGAAGGAGAATGGTGGGAGAGAGGGAGTTCTGCAGTGCTGGGTGTCCACCCACAGTTCCCATGACAGCGGCTGGTGGCAGTGGAGGACCGTCTGCTTGCTTCATGTCAATCACAGGGATGCTGAGGCCACAGGCCGAGGCTGGTGGCAGGAGGGGGTTCTGAGGACCCACAGGGCTCCTAGGGAGAATGTGGGGCCTCCTCAGAGGACAGAGGTTGCCAAGCAGGCCCTCCAGCCACACCCTCCCTGGGCCTGGCCCCTCCCTCTTTACAGAACCCACCCATGCTGACCAGCTCCTTTACTCCCCACGGTGCTGAAATTCACACCTGTAAAGTGGTCAAGCTTCAGGTCCGGGTTCATTGCTGTAATGCCAGCAATTTGTGGTGCATTAATTGCCCCTACCATTTGCTAGGTGTAGAAACCATGGCCCAGTCAGGTCGGCTGTCCACTCATCGTTTCTGAGGCCAAGGCCTCCGGATGCAGTCAGGTGTGTGCTGTGCCCACTGGGTGAGGAGCTTCCACTTTGTAAGTACGCGTGAGGCGGGCTCCTTCTCGGGGAAGGAGGGAGCTGAGGCAGTAGACTGAATTGAAGCTGGGAGGACTTCAGTAAGACAGATACCAGAACTGCCGCCCTCCATGCAAAGGGCTCAGGAAGGAACTTAGAAGAGAAAGTGTCCTGGAGAACCCTCCTCGGAATCTTTTAAGGCCTGTCACAGCCCTGGAAGAGCAAGGACAGAAAGGCAAGGGGAGAGGGAGTTTAGCTTGTCCTCTGGGAGTGACAGGAATGAGCACAGTTGTTTGGGTTCTGTGAGAGGAGGCTGCCGCTTCAAGGAGGAAGAACACGTCTGTACTAGGAACCCCCACTCTCCCGCAGGCTGCACTGACACACCCCCTCTTGCCCCTGCAGCAGGAACAAGGAAGCAGCTCTAAGGTTTCCTGCCTCCTTGCCCACAGCACGGCCCTTGTGGGGTGAGTAGGAGGAAAGCCCGAGCGAGAAATGATGCCAAGGTTGGGGAAGGATCTCAGAGAGGGTAGTCCCCTGGAGCTTGGGAATGACATAAACCAGCCACAAGATGGATGGCAGCCTTCAGCTTCCAACAGAGAGCCTGGGCTATAGGAGTGGCATTTCTAATTCAGCTTTTTGAAGCTCAGTTTTCTCATCTCTAAAATGGGAGTAATACTCTCCCAGGACTGGCGTGAGGACCAGATAATGTATGTAAAAAAAAATTGGCACGGTGTCTGGTCCGCTAAAGAAATATTGGTTCCAGTCTTCCTTTCTGCCTTGCCTGCCACCCCCCAACTTACATACTGCTGGCATGTTACAACCACTTGGTATAGGATTAAATGATTGAATGAATGAATGGGAGAAAGGAAGCAGGGTGGGAGATAGATAGGAAGTAGCAATGCTAGTCAAGACAGATTCCACAGCCAAATTCCTCAAAGCCTCCTTGGGAGGCTCCAGGGTGAGCTAGGACTCCAGGTCCAGGGCTCTTCCCCAACCTCAACCTCCCTCTACCCCACCTCACCCCACCCCAGCCCACCCCAGCCCACCCCACAGGCCTCTGTCAAAGGCCTGCAAACTTGGCTGAATTTGCCAGGGGATATGGAAGTTCCCAGTGAAAGCCAGGGCCAGGTCACCCATGGGGCAGGAAAGTACTTAAAGTTCCCAGAGACCTTTGCAACTGCAGGAACACACATTTCCTCTCCCCTCTAGTGACCCTCCTGTACCCCAGAGGGACGACAGCTACAGTGCATGGATGTGGGGAAGGTTTCCATCTGTTCTGTGGAAGTATTCAACAGCTGTGTTATCTCTCACACCACTCCTCCTTCTCCCCTCTCCCCTCCTCTTTCCCCGCCCCCCAAATAAATCAGACACCCTTCCTGAAAGGCAGAGAACTGAAGGCCGGGGAGGCTGGGTTCCCCCTGGGAAGGGCAGCTGAACCCGTCTCTAGGCAGGCTAGCAGAGGTCCTGTTCCCAGTGCCCTCAGGAGGTGGTTGGAGGCTCAGGCAGCCAGACCTCAGGGCTGAGCCACGTGTTCAGGAAGGTTTGTAACTCCTAAAAATAAAAATCTGAGGGGCCTCTCCAGCTCAGCCAGTCCCCTGAAGGTAGAGAGAGGGAGCATAGCTGCAGACCACCGTGGCTCCTTCCCTGGGGCCCAGACACAGTGAGGGACTCCTGCCATCCCTTCACTCAGTCAACCTTGACTGAGCCCTGGGCCCACCCGAGGCTACGCCAGCAAACACGACTGAAGTCCTTCCTTCTTGGAACTGACATTCAGGGAGCAGCGCAGGGCAGATAGGTAGGTAGTATGAACATCCTGGGCCGCTTGGAAACATGATCGGAACTGTTTAAAGATCAATTGAGGCATATTAAAAATTTTAAGAGCTTCCTTGAGCAAAATCGATGCGAATCAGGCAGTACCAGGCCGGAAGTGGTTAGGTGTGCTCTGCCAACAGGAGCCAGGGAGGGGATATTTATATAGAGAAGGTAAGGAGGCAAAGAAAGGAAATGATGATTGGCTTTGGCTTGAAGCCTACTGGGCTGTCAGTGACTGGTTGTCCTCAGTGTTCTGATTTCATAACCTTGAGGCATTTCCAGGCTTGGATTTTTGTTTGCTTTGGTAGGCTGCCTCCTCATTAGAGCCGCCTCAGCCTAACGGCTTCCTTGTTTAATTAATTTAATAGCTGCCGACAGAGCTTCCCGCAGCCAGGTCCAGAGCATTTTCACGCACAGCTTCTACTTGCACACTCACCACACCCCAGAGAGGTAGGATGGATCCTGGGCTCACAGCCATGGGTGTGGCCACAGGGTGGAACCCACGTCTTCTCACTCACAACTCAGGGCTTGTGCTGCCAGAGCAGGCTGAGGACCCACCCTGCCCCGGGTTCAGAATCACAGGGCATTTTAGATTTACAGTAAAGTTGCAAAAATAGTTCAAAGATTTCCCGTACCCCCCTCATCCAGCTTCCCCCATGGTTACCACCTCACGTTACGATGGTACACTTGTCAAAACTGAAAAGCTGACAGCGGTGCGTTACTATTAACTAAACTCTAGGCTCTATTTGGATTCCACCAACTTTCCCATTAACGTCCTCTTTCTCTTCCATGACCACATCCAAGACACCACATTGCATTTAGTTGTCACATCTCCTCAGTCTTCTCTAGTCTGTGACAGCTTTTGAGTCGCTCCTTATTTTTCACGACCTTAAAGGTCTTGTGGAGTGCTGAGGTGCTGAGGAGCCTTGAGGATACTTGAGGGGTCCTGTAGAATGTCTCCCAGTCTGGCTTTGTCTGATGTCTATCTCATGACTAGACTGGGGATGTGGGTTTTGGTAAAAACACCATAGAGGAGGAGAGCCCTTCTCATCGCCTCCTATCAGGGGTGGGTGACATCCGCATGCCATCACTGGGGGTGTTCACCTCCATCACTTGGTTAAGTGTGTCTCTAAGCTTCCCCACCGTAAAGGTACTATTTTTCCAAGGAACACAGCAGGGACAGGCAAGTGAGGTTAGCCTACCCAGAAGGAGGATGGTAGGGACCAAATTAAGTCTCACCTCCTGGAGCGGGGAGTATCTATGTATGTTATTTGGAATTCTTCCGTAGAGATTTGTCTTTCTCCCCTATTTATTTATTCAATCATTTATTTATATCAGTGTGAATTCATGTATGTTTATTTTATACTTTGGGTTATAATCCAATACTATGTTATTTACTTTTTTGCTCAGATTGTTCCAGCTTTGGCCATTGGGAGCTCTTTCAGGTTGATTCCTGCATCCCTTTGACATGCCCTCATCCTTTTGTTTGGGGGAACTTCCTTACTTTCTGGCACTACAAGATGTTCCAGGCTTATCTTATATTTTTCCTGCCCCGTGCCTTACGCAGCCATTTCACCAAGAAGCCTTCATTCCTTTTATTGGAGATTGATATTTAGAAACCAAGATCTGAGTACTGGGTGAGCTTGTTACTACTAGGTCTTCCCAGCAGACAGAGCTAGGTAATATATGTGATCATGTAGACAGACATATTTGCGTTGTTTCTGTATATACCCATCTGTGTATATACTGACCTTCATGCTGATGTCTCCAGTTCTAATGCAGTCCTCAGGCTTCATTCCAGCCTTCCTTTCTTGTGTATCTGTAGCTTCCTTCTCCTACAGTGGGAACCACCTGGCCCGCCTTCTATCATGCATTTGCATAATGGTTCAATCCCAGCACACGCGTGAAGCAATTTCAGAATTGGTAACCTGTACCCCTCTGGGAAACAAATCAGCTCCCTTTCCCCCAGCCCCTTCGGTGTAGTTAGGTCATGTATTTGTAATAAAGCTTGTGTCAATTATCAACGTATTGCCCCCAGCTCTGAATGCACCCTTCAGTATGTGCTCTGAGCTGGAATTCTTGACGTATTTCTCCTTTAGAGTGAGCACGGTGGTAAGCTTGCTCAGTAGGGGGCGCTGGAGGAACACTGCAAGAGGAAAGGGCCCTCCTGCCGTTTCCCATGTGGGCCGGGGAGGGCGAGGTGGAGTGGGGACGTGCAGCCTAGCTGCAACTTTGCAGCCTGGACCTAGTGATAAACTTTTCCACAGCCCTCTCAACACAGGGCCTGGAGCCCTGCGCAGACTTTGTGCCCTCAGGCCTGCTGTGCGCTGGCGCCCAGACTCCCTGTCCATGCCTCTACGTGGCCTGCGCGCAGCGGCCTATGGCCCTAAGGGTCACATATTGAGCTGCAGTCCTTGTGCAAAGCTCCATGTGGCTCAGGCACTCAGAAGGCCTCCTGTCCCCGCTGGCGCCCAGTGAATGTCTCTGCTGTCCTCTGTGCGGACCACACCTTCTCCAACAGACCTGAGCCCCTTCCAGGTTTGTCCTTCCTTCAGCACGCTCCCTGGACCTGTGGTACCATATAGAGCTTCCTTGTACCTTGGAGTTACTCTTTATCACAGTTAACAGTTCTTTATTGACTCCTCTGCTGCACTAGGAGCACTCCTGCTGGGAGGGAAGGTCAGCCGTGGCCCCAGAGGAATGTGTCCTAATTTAATACCACAGCCCTGTTACGGCATCTTGGGGCAAGGCCAGTGGAATGAGAAACGCAGGCTCAGGCTGGTGGTCTGCACCCCTGTGCTGGTGGCAGGAGCAGCCAGGCTGATTAGTTTCCCACTGCCAACTCCTAGCCTGGAGTGCTCACTTGGCTCTTGGTTCTGGGGGCACTGACCAGGGATCCCTCCTTGGGTGGCTCTCCCTGGCGTTCGTCTGTGGCAGTGAGATGTGTCTGATGTCCCTGGACTAGGTGAGCATCTCTATAGAGGGCTGGTCTCAGGGACAGGCCAGCCACAGCCTCAGGGGTAAGGGGGCAGGGCCCATAAGGAAACCAGGCTCAAAGGGAACCCAAAGTTACAAATCAGCTTTCTCTCACGTGAGTCCACTGTGTTCTCTGCTCCCTGTGCTAGCCGTGGCACCCTCTTCTCAGAGATGCTCATCACAGCATTTGGAAGGGTAGGGAGCATACACCGTCCCAAGCCCGAGATAGAAACCACTGCCTAGTGCCACAGCCAGGGCAGCTCACAGCCACAACGCAGCCACGGGCTCTCTCAGGACCCTGAGGAAAGGCCTGAGTTGGGCAGGGACCAGCCAGTGGCATGGAGTCTGGAGTCCCTGAAGAGACTCTGTAATCCTTCCCTCATCTTATGTCTGTGTGCTTTTAATTTGTTATAAAATACTTAAAATGTGTATGAATATAGAAAGATTGAACAATCAGACTCCACTTCCAGCTGAAGAAATGAAATATTGTCAGTGCAGACAATGCCTCCATGTGCCCTCTCCTTGGTCGCATCCACGCTCCTTTATGTTTATGTATTTTCTTATGTGTTAGTGCAAGTGAGTGATTCCCTAAGTGACACAGAGCATGGTGTTGTGGTTCTGTTCTTCATATAAGTGGTATCATACTGTATATATTCTCCAGCAACTTGAATTCTTTGCCCAACACTATGATTGGGAGATATGTCCATGTTGATATATGTGGCTCTAATTCAGAGGTCAGCAAGCCTCTTTCTGTAAAGGGCCAGATAATACATATTTTAGGCTGTATGAACCAAGAGGCGAAATTGGTGATATTATGTAAGCACTTATACAACAAGAGGGAAGACAAATTTCCATAAAGCTTTTATTGATGAAATTCAAAATATAATAATAACAATTGAATGCTATTTTTTTGTAATACAGGTCTAGTAACAAGAAGACTGGAATTCTTTTTGAGGGAATGACATTGAAGTTAATGTTCCTTTCTATTGCAAATGTTCATCTTTATAAACCATTCTTAGTTTTTGGGCTGTACAAAAACAGATGATGGGCCAAATTTGGCTGCAGGTCATCATTTGCTGACTCCTATTCTGGTTCATTCATTTTCACTGCTGTGTAGAATTCCACTGGGTGACTCTAATAAAATTCATTTCTCTGTTCACAGAGGATGGAGCAGTTCCAGTTATTCTGGTATTAAAATGATATTTCTATAACTAGTCTAGTTCATATCTGTGTACTAAGTGTGTAAGTGTTTTTCTGGGTAGTATACATAGAAGTAGAATTGCTAAATAGCTGAATGGGCTATTAATCTGGGTCTTTAATGCCAAACTGCTTTCCAAGGTGGTTGTACTAATTTCTACTAATATCAGCAGTGTTTATGCAACCCTGTTGGGCCACATGCTTATAAACACTCAGTATTTCAAACATTCCAGGTTTTGCAAATCTGACTGGTGTGTAACGTTACCTCATTTTGACTTTAATTTTCACTTTTGGATTACTAGTGAGGTTGAACATCTTTTCAAATGTTCATTGACCTTTCCTACTTTCTCTTCTGTAAATTAGCTATTCACACCTTTTGCCCATTTTTTATTAGGTCGTTTATATTTTTCTCCTTGATTTATAAAGTTCTTATATTGATTAACTCTTTTTTTGTTCAAACGTGTTGAAAATACCTTTTCCCATTTTGTGGTTTCTTTTTTCCATTTTTAAGAGTGTCTTATAAGAAAAAAAGTTTTGTCAAATGTATAGCCATTCTTTTCTGTCTTGTGAAAGTATGTACTTGAAAAAATTTTCAAATTTGGCTCCTCATGTTGAGGTTCTTAATCCACAAGAAATTAAGGTAGGGATCTAATTGAATTTATTGGATAGCCTATTGCCCTGGAAAAATTTATTGATAGCGCCACCTTTTCCCAGTAATCTTCAGTGCTGTCTCGCTCATGTGTCGTATTTCTGGGTGTGGGTGTGTCCATATCTGGGCTTTCTGTTCTATCTAATTAGGCAGTGTGTGCACAGTCCCTTGATTATGACAGTGTTTTGTTTTGTTTTTAATAAGTGTTGATATGTAATAGGGAGAATTCCTGCCCCAACTTGATCTTCTTTAAAATTGTCTTGGTTATTTTGGCCCTTTCTTCTATAAAAATTTTAGAAGCAAACTCATCAAGTTCCGTGGAAAGTCCCGTCAGAGTTTTGATTGAAATTGCATTGAGCTTTTAGATTAATTTGGAAAACATTGACATTTTTCTATTGACTCCTCTGGCTGTGCACGTGAGGAGAACTCGTCTGAAAGTTCTTCTCTCAGAACTCGGGAGAAATTTGGGTCTTAAAATGTCTTTTATAAAGTTATATAACTTTTCCATAAAGTTCTTCCATATCTTTTGTTAAGTTTATTCTTAGGTCCCTTAATGTTTTGTTATTGTTATTGCTGTTGTAAATGTCACTTTGAAAATTTTTTGTTTCCTGATCGTTTGTGGTTGGTGTATTGAAATGCACATAGTTTTGGTCTATGCATCCTATATCCAGAAAACATGTTGAACTCTTAATAATTCTCATTGTTTATCTGTAGATTCTCTTGGGGTATTTTTTCCTATGTAAACAATCATATCGTCTGTGAATAAGGGCAGTTTTTCTTTCTCCTTTCCAATCGTATAACTATTTCTTTTAATAACTTATTTGGCTGCCCAGCACCTCTATTACAACACTGAATAAAGGTTCATGTGTTAAATGACGGCAGGTACTCTTGTCTCGTTTCTGATTTTTAAGGGTAAGCTTCTACTGTTTCACCTTGTGGAGTGATTTTGCTGCAGAATTTTATTACTCTATCAGGCAAAGTAATTCCCTTGTATTCTAGTTTGCTAAGATTTTTTTTCTTTTTGTCTTACATGGATGTTAGATTTTACTGAACACTGTTTTTTATTTGTGTTTTTTTCATCTATTTTGAAGATTATATGTTAATATGGTGAATTATAATAATATATTTTATGTTAAAACATTCTTGCATTCCTAGCATAAATTCAACTTGGTCAAGATACATTTTAAGGGCCAGCCCCGGTGGCCTAGTGGTTAAGTTCAGCGCACTCCACATTGGTGGCCTGTTCACCATAGTTGGCTTCAGTTCCCCAACTAGGACCTACACCACTTGTCTGTCAGTGGCCATGCTGTGGTGGTGAGCCACATACAAAATAGAGGAAAATTGGCAACACATGTTAGCTCAGGGCACATCTTCCTCAGCAAAAAAAAGACATTTTAAAATACATTGCTAAATTAACTTTGTTGGGTTTTTTTTTTGCTGTTGTGTATGTGGGTTTGGGTTTTTTTTATAAGTTGAGTTCTTAGGTGACATTGGCCTATAATTTGTCTTCTTGGTTATTTCATGAATCAAGGTTATACCATACTAATAAAATGAGTTATCAAGTGTGACTTCCTTTTCTAGGACATGTAAAAAAAAAAACTGTGTACAATTGGAGTTATCTTTTCTTTGAATGCTTTGTAGAACTCACCTAGAACACAAACCTAGATCACAGATCATAGACCCAGTTTCTGTGGTTTTCTTTAATAATTATAGGAATATTCAGATGTTAAGTCTATTTTAATGTTCTATAATTCGAGGAAGCTACCCATTTCCTCTAGGTTTTATTTTATTTATTTTAGGTAGTAGGTATTTATTTTATTTAAGTTTATTATTATAAAGATCTCCAAAGTAGAAAGATGAGACATATTTGTCACACATGTAACTGAAAAAGAACCAATATGGAAAATATATTTTAAAAATTCCGACAAACAAATAAGGAAAAGATAAACAGCTCAGTTTTTAAAATGAGGAAAAGACTTGACCAAGTACTTCACAAAAGGAACTATCCAAATGGTCAATCAACATTATGAAAAGATACTCACCCTTAACAATAATCAAGGAAACATAAATTTAAATCATAGTGAGATATCTCTACATGCCCTTTAGAAAGGCTAAATTTTAAAAGAATGACACCACCAAGTGCTGGTGAAGAGTGGAGCAATTGAAACACTCATAAATTTTCAAAAACTGGCACATCTACTGAAGGCGAACATACGCATACCCTAAGGCCAAGCATTTCCACTCTTAGTTATGTACCCAACAAAAAGACATATAAAGGTGCACAAAAAGGCATGTCTAAGCATATGCACAGCCCCATTATTCATAGTAAGCAAACACTGGAAACAACCCCCGTGGGCAGCAACAGTAGTGTGGATAGACATATTGCAGGTTTTTGGGGTTTTTTTTCTGTGTGTGTGAGGAAGATCGGCCCTGAGTTAACATCTGCCAATCCTCCTCTTTTTTGCTGAGGAAGACTGGCCCTGGGCTAACATCTGTGCCCATCTTCCTCCACTTTATATGGGACGCCGCCACAGCATGGCTTGACAAGCGGTGCGTCGGTGCACGCCCGGGATCTGAACCAGCGAACCCCGGGCCGCCGCAGCTGAGCGTGCGCACTTAACCGCTTGCGCCACTGGGCCAGCCCCACATTGCAGTTTTCATTCAATGGAATATACCAGATTGGGAATCAATAACTTACTGCAGCGTGGAACAACATGGATGAATCTCACGTACATACTATTGAGTAAAAGAAATGTTAAAAGACAAACAGGCATACTAAAATTTTCAAGAGTTTATCTGAGCATACATTGATTTGAATCAGGCAACACCAAACTGAAAGTGGTAGGTGTGCTCCCCCAGCAGGAGCGAAGGGAGAGATTTTTACGGGGAAGACGCAGAAGCTGAGCAAGGAAATTACTTGTTTGGCTATAGCTTAAGCAGTTGCCTAATGTGGCAAAGCCTAGTTGGTTGCTTGTGATTGGTTGTTCCTAAGTTTTGTTTTCCTGGATTCCAGGGCTTTGACTCTGGCTTAGGTTTCAGTTTGCTTATCTGGCTACCAAGGCATTGGAGCCACCTCAGTCCAACAGACTCTTTGTTTAATTACTTTAACAGAAGCAGGGGGCTGTGTTAGACATTTTAATAATAATGTTTACTTTAAAATAATAGTCACTTATGTGTTCACCTTTTTTTTGCACCATTAACGACACAATTATGAAAAAAATAAACTCGAAACACAAATAAAGATGCTCCAAGAGAAGGCAAAGGGACTGAGCAATCAGGGCCACTGCGCACTCAGGGTTCTCCATTTTCATGGCAAGAGCAGGTGGGAGCTCTGTGGAGTCAGTACCTCCGGGCCTCAGAGCACCACTGTGCACAGCTCTAGCCTGTACATCTCGTCGGGATGTTAGTAGGTGCCACTGCGTTCCCTCAACTGCTGTGGGAAGGGATTTGTGTGGCCAGTCACTTGCTCTCACATTTGTTCTGGGCTGTTCATTACATAAGCCCAACCCCGGGCTGTGAATTTTAACACAGAGAGATGGTGAATCTCAGCCAGTGAACAGATAATCAGTAATGGAAACTTTCATAACATAGAGGGCAAGTCATCTTATTGGGTTCAAGTAAAAAATTCTCAGTTGAATGAAAATAAAACCAGTGGTTCAAATGGAATTTAAAAAAATCCCAAGGATGGAAAATTCTGTCCTTAGGAATTACTGATTAGGATTTTATCAGTCTCAAGGAGGAACTAAATTGATTTATAAAGGATTTTTTTTACTCTTGCATTCATCACAGGGACAGTGCAAAATGAAAGAAAAATAATGGAAGGCATTTTTATTAAACTTGACTTAAAGGATAATTCCCTTGGGGAAAAAAGTCATAGAGGCCAAGGTGGCCAGGTTTGAAAGAGAAAAGAAGCCTACCTTGACCCAAATGCTCTGAAGGAGGGAATTGTTTACCAATGACCGGATCAGGGATGGTGACACGTCCCAGCAAGACCCAACAGAAAGAGGCAGGTTATCAGAGAGGAAACGGAAATGATCCCCCAGAGCATGCACAGATCCAGAAACTGTGGACAGTTGCCCGCTAGAAGCTGTGATAAGAGCACTGGCAGGACCATCCTCACCCCTCCCTCCTCCCACCCTGACTCTGGATTGGGATAGTTGTACAGAGTGTAGCAGAATTTAGACAGACTTCAGTCACCATTCATTCAGCACCCAGGCACCGTTGAGGTGAACAGACATTCCTTGCTCTCCCCTTCAGACTGGTGGTTCCCTAGAAACTAAGCCTATGTCAGGACGTGATTTAAAAACAAACAAAAAAGGATAAACATAGAATATGAGAGGAAAAGAGTGTGGGAGGGCAAGTGCTATCTGGGTAAATTAAGGAAGGCCTCCCTACTAAGGTGACATTCAAGGGGGACACAGGGGAAGTAACTGAGTGGGCCATGCTCCAGTTCATCTTGTTCAACGAAGAGTGAGGAGGCCAGCATGGCAGGGGCACGGCATTTGGATTTTTTTGTGTGTGTGTGTGAGGAAGATCAGCCCTGAGCTAACATCTATTGCCAATCCTCCTCCTTTTTTTTCCCCCAAAGTCCCAGTAGATAGTTGTATGTCTGTTATGAGAGGTTCAGGGATTCGATCGGAGACATAAAAGAAACTTTCTACTCCAAACAAAGGGACTGAAGGTATATTTTATTATATAGAGGATAGTAAAGACGATAGTCTGCAAACAGATCCGAATAGGTCAAATAATAAGAGGGAAAAAACACCAGCTCGACTGGAAAGGGAAAACATCCACATCGGCTGAGATAGCAGCAGATCCGAATAGGTTATATAATAAGAGGGAAAAACATCAGATCGATCGGAAAGGGAAACACCAGATCGACTGAAGGGAAATGACACAAATCAACCGGAAAGAGAAACACCAGGTTGACCGAAAAGAGAACACATCAGATCAATTACTTCACAGTAAATCAATTACTCACAACATCCATGCCCCACTGCCGGGAGAGTCCTGTCAATTGACACGGCTGGACAAGGATCACACATCCTGGGCAAGGCGTCCCTTCCACAGGTGGAACTCTCACCGGGTCTCAGTCTCCAGCAGTTTATATAAGCAGTTACAGAGTTTACAGAGCAAGCATCCAGTGTTCCCATGCACATATGGTTATCAGTGGCGTATGTGCATTGAGCCCCTTGGCTAACGTCCCAGCCCAGTAATTGTGTACGTGCATTGTTCTCTTTGGTTATCGTCTTAGCCCGGCACAGATGGCCAGTCCATCCCGTGCTACGACGCTCCAAGAGCCTTGAAATGTTACAACTTGCAACTCTCTCCGTGGGAGAAGGGCCAGTTTCCACCACGCAGAAAGCAGCTTTTATATTTCTTTTTGTGCTGGTGGCTGTAGGTCAATGGAGCGGCCAAACATGGCTGTATTCATGTCAAGACAATGTCATAGTTGCACATCCTTCTAGTTGCTGCATGTGGGACGTGGCCTCAGCATGGCCAGAGAAGCAATGCGTCGGTGCAAGCCCAGGATCAGAACCGGGCCAGGCCACCAGCAGCGGAGCACGAGCACTTAACCGCTAAGCCACCGGCCAGCTCCCGGCATTTGGATTTTAAATAGAGCTCTTTGGCAACTCTGTAAATGATGATTTCTGAGAGAGAACACTGGGGGTAGAATATGAGTTAAGGAGCTATTAAAATTGTCCAGCCAGGGCCGGCCCCGTGGCTTAGCGGTTAAGTGCGCGCACTTCGCTACTGGCCGCCGGGGTTCAGATCCCCGGCACGCACCGACGCACCGCTTCTCCAGGCATGCTGAGGCCGCATCCCACATACAGCAACTAGAAGGATGTGCAACTGTGACATACAACTATCTACTGGGGCTTTGGGGGAAAAGAAAAGGGGGAGGATTGGCAATAGATGTTAGCTCAGAGCCTGTCTTCCTCAGCAAAAAAAAAAAAAGAGGAGGATTAGCACAGATGTTAGCTCAGGGCTGATCTTCCTCACAAACAAACAAAAAAAATTGTCCAGCCAACAAATAATGAGGGTCTCCTCTCATCATTCCAACAAATAATGAAGAAGTGGTGGTAGATATGGAAAGGAAGGAATGCACTATACACTGAAGTTGCTTCCTCGTCCTTATACCTGCTGGCAAAGCAGGCAGGTGGCCCCAACCCTCACGACAGCTGGGAAAGGCCAGCACGGTTTAAAGCCCTCTGTATTAGTTTCTTGGGGCTGCCTTACAAATTACCACAGGCTGGGTGGCTTAAAACAATGAAAATTTATTCTTTACAGTTCTGGGGGCTAGAAGTCGGAAATCAAGTTGGAAAGCACTGAGCTGAAGATGGAGTGGACCTACTTTCCTGGAATAAATCCACTATTCCCCAAATTCCAGGGAAATTGATACACTGGAATAAAAAGAAATTGCAGTCAGAAATGGCTAGATTTACAATTTCCAGTGGATTCTATCAGCTATAGCCAAAGTGGGGGGGTACACTGAGGCCTTCGGCTGTTCCTAACCACCAGTTTAGAAGGCCAGCTGGCTAAAGAGTGACACTGTGGACTTTGATCTCTGGGACGTGGATGTAAGACGGGGGCTGATAGAGAGCCTGGAGATCCGGCAGGGTCTAATGCTACTAGCCTATTGTGCTAGTAGTTAGCAACCTTCTGGATGAAAAGCAGATAGGGTGAGAGCAAGGCTCAGAAGTGATTTAACGTCACCAACCCGGCTCTCCCCACAGAAAGAGCTGAGGGAGGGCAAACCACTGGGTGGACAAAGGGAAATACAGTCCCTTCTCATTATTCACAGTGGTTATGTTCTACGATGTTGCCACAAACACTGAATTAGCAAATACTGAACCATTGCTTCCAGGGCAAATGCAGAGTTAGGTTACGGGAAGCCCCTGGTAACAACATTGGAGTCAACTGATCAATACATAACCTTATGTTGTTTCCGTTTAAAGACACTTTATTTCGCATATGCTGTTGATTTATTAACATTGAACTCACAGCCAACAGCACTATAACTCAGGCCTGAACGGAGATTATCTAACATATACATTTTCTCCGTAAGGCACATCACAGCCTTCTTGTGCTTAGGAATATTAGACAGCACTTCAGCACAATGCTTCAGGGCCAGTTTAAACAACAGAATCACCAACAAAAAGCACAAAAATTCATGGGGCCGGCCTGGTGGCGCAAGCGGTTATGTGCACGTGTTCTGCTGCAGCGGCCCGGGGTTTGCCGGTTCGGATCCCGGGCACGCACCAATGCATCGCTTGTCGAGCCATGCTGTGGCGGCGTCCCATATAAAGTGGAGGAAGATGGGCACGGATGTTAGCTCAGGGCCAGTCTTCGTCAGCAAAAAGAGGAGGATTGGCAAATGTTAGCTCACGGCCGATCTTCCTCACATAAAAAAAAAAAAAAAAGCACAAAAATTCAAAATAGCACAAGGCTGAGGAGGGCAGACTGCCACAGTTGGGACCGCTGAGGAAGGAGCTGACCTCTGGTGCCCCAGCAGCGAGGGCAGGAAGGAGGTGGATTGGTGAGGCTGCCAAATGCTGCAGCAGCAAACTCCTCTCTCCGCACGACTCCTTTCCTTTTCCACCTTCCTCCTCTTCCCACCTCCCACCCCTCTTGTCTCCTCACCTACCTCCTAGAGCCCTCTGCGGCTCCCTGTGGCCCGCTGCCCAGACTGCCGGTGCCTGACCCAGCTGATGGATGCGGCCAGGCAGCCCAGACTGACTCCCCTAAGAACAGACTCTGTAAGCCTTGCTCGTTCTGCCACGACACTGCGGGAGGGAGGGACACCTTGCCTATGGGTCTGTTCCCGACTGTGTGATTGCTCACCAGGATCTCCCAGGGCTACCTTCCCTTCAGCCTCCCGTTGTGGTCTCCACCATAACCTGCATTAGACTCACTTGGGAGGCTTTTTAGAAATGTAGATGCCAGGAACAGGTCAGTGAGAGCTTCTAGGGCTGGGACTAGTAGCATCCCAGTGAGAAGTGAGGAGGCTGGCCTGACAAATCTGAATATTCGATGATCCTCAGCCCTGCCGAGCTTGTGTGCATTTTCCTAGGCCGTGGCATCCCCCGCCTTCACCCCAGAAACCCAGAATTCTCTGGATAATCAGGTAAATGATGTCACTTATAACAGGGGGAATGACATTTACCCTATTTTAATTTAAATGTGACAAACTTTCTCACATTCTTAAATGCTTGTCTTCAAAAATGTATGTCATTTAAGAATGCAGAGTTTTTCAATTAGAATATTCTTACTAGAGCCAGAGGCTAAAGTGCATCTTTACATGACACAGAATCACTCAGCTATCTGGGTGTCTTTCAAGGTCTCCTTGCACAATTACTTTCCAGGATGGTTTTAATGAAACAGAACTAGATATGACGATTTCACACAAGATTTGAGACCGGAAAGTAAGACAAATTCTTTGTTTCCATATTCTCGCAGGGTCATCACTCGATCTGAACTACTCTGTGATGCAGAAGAGCGTTTGCCTTTGCTCCACTGTGGGGAGAGGGAGGAGGCCCTCCCCTCGCTGAGGCTGCTCTCTGCAGCAGCAGTTAGGAAGCTGGCGTAAGCATGGGAGTGGACTAGGGAGCCTGCGCTGTGTGAGGCCTAGAACTTGAAGGGGACAGGAGCCATGTGAGGGAGGGAAGGCAGGAGCCGTGGATGGGGTCGACATGAGTACAAGGCACAGGGCTGGGAGGGCAGGAGTGTTCAGAGGATGGTACGGAGCGAGGGGCTGGAGTTTAGGGTGTGGGGTGGATATGGGCTTGGAGGAGGATGAGCCTGGCAAGGCTGAGGCTGGTGGAAAGGCAGGGCTTGCCTGTGAGGCGTCCAGATACCAGGCTAAGCAGCACTGTGTAGACGAGGGTTTCTACCTCTGGAAAGACCCTCCGGCTGCAGTGTAGAGAGTAGCTAGTACAGCTCCAGAGGAGGCAGGGAGGCCAGGACAGAGGCTGTTATATGGCCTCGAGCTGAGACAGGGGCTGCCAGGCTGGAGGACTCGCTGAGCGTGGGGCTTTCCTCTTGGGGTCAGTCAGTGACACAGTGCCAGGATGTCCGTGGGTGGGGCCATATGATGTAGACCCCCAGAATCTTGTCCACCCTCCCTGCCTACTTCAGCATCCACCCCGTAGTCTGCCCCTGCTTCTCTCTCCTTGCTCCTTCTCAAGCCTCTCCTCAAGGAAGTGGGGGACAGTGGTATGGCCACTGGCCTGTCACCCACGTATGGAACTTGTAGCCTCAACTCTTGAGCACAGGGACTGCATCAGCTTTGGTTTCTAATGGGTGGAAGACTAGGCCTGGGAGTCGCCTTGGACAGGTTAGTGTCTGCGAAATACTGTCCTAGAGTATTTCCAGACTGGTCATTAGTGAGGAAGTCAAGAACACAGAGGAGGGACGCAGGAATCCAAGTGTGGTCTCACAGTGGCCATGTCCTTCTTTGCGTCTCTCCTCCCCGGTCATGAGCACAGCAGCCGAATGGATAAGGATTTTCAAATGTTAGAAAGGATCGGAAAAGAAGGCGTTCCTGGTTGAAGGCAGGTAAACAGCAGAGCCCGACTGAGATCCACTCCTCCTGACATGGAGTCCTGGGCTCTCCTTTGGTAATATTTTGATGGATGAAACCATGCCTTCCGTGTTTTTCGAAATTCTCTGTGGAGCCTAGTTCTCTGAACTTGGAGCTAGATTCAACTGACCTTCGTCCTTGGGACAAAGACCTGGTACACAGGCCCGGTCCAGGTAAACAAAGGGAGAGCAGGTCTGAGCCCTTGCTCTCTGAAGTGGCAAACCTCATGTCCTGCTACAGATCTGTCAGAGCCCTGGAGACCTGACCCACCCGGCTCACCACGGCAGCAGCGATGGGTCAGAACGTGGAGGTATGGAAGCAGATGTTTCAGGAATTAATTCAGGAGGTGAAACCATGGCACAAGTGGACCCTGACACCAGACGGAAGCCTTCTTCCTGGCATCCTGAAACCGGGGTGGACACAATATCAGCAGTGGAACTTTGCCAGGTGAGTGGGGAATGCAATGATACATATTCCAGAAAATGCTTGCTTATTTCTTACTGTATGTACTCGTTACCTTTCTTGTTCCGTTCCATGCTTGTAAGTTGAAGATTACAGGAAGTAAGGTACCTATCATCCAAGAAGTTTTAGCCTCATTAAAGATTTTTTTCCTTCTTACAATGAACCCCAGAATAGTAGCGGGACTGGACAGTGCTGTGGGCTAATGCCTAGATTCAGAGAAATCAGGCTACGAGGAGTGAAGGCGAGGAGCAGTGAGATAAAGAGAAGGGGAGGAATGGTGACTATTTTGCTCAATGGCGGGAGAGCCAGCTGAGCAAAGCTCGCTGCATATGCTCCCTGCCTTGGGAGACCTGGGGTCCACCATGGAGCCCATGAGGGAGAGGCCCTGGGTGCTGAGGAGACCCCCTCAGGGAGGGGGCAGAGAACAGGGGGAGCTGAGCAACACACAGGAATCTTACCCCTCTCTACTCTGAGCTAATGGAGTCTTTTTAAAATGGGGCCCTTAGAAGCCACTAAAAGTCTCACTCTCTCTTTTCTAGGTGGGAGAGCAGAGCCCCAAGGATGGGGGGGTTGTCCACCCTCACGGATGGTGCAGGCCAGGGACTCTATCTTGGGACTGAGGCAGGGGCTCATTGCCTGGCCGCTGCCCCCTCTTTGGGGGAGGGTCTGAGCAGCGGAAGCAGAGCTCTCCTCTCCTTGAGACCCGTGGTTTTCCTGGGCCAGGAGCTGGCACCAGGAGCATCCTGACAAAGTCTGAACTCATTTTTTTATAAGAACTTTGAACTCTGAGCTGGTACACGAGCAAAGCAGCATGACCCAGGGGGAGGGCAAGGGACTGCAGCTCAGGAGAACAGGGCCTGGGCCCTTTGCACCACCCGTGCTCTCAATGACTCCCGCAAGGTCATCCCATCACAGTAGTCAGAGCTTCTTGGCGTCTTCCCTTCATTTCATCCTCATGTTCGCCCTGTGAGGTGAGGCTAGAATCAATACAGGAGGGAACACTGACTGACTCATTCTTCCCAGCCCCCTTGATTCACCATCCCAGACTTCCGGGGCTCCTGTGCATCAAGCCAAGGCTAGGCTTGGTTACTGTAACAAATAAACCATGAAATATCAGTGATTTAACCTAACACGTGGCTCCCACAGTCACCAAGGCAGAGAAGGAGAGAGCTAGAAGATCTTCCAAGGGCTTCTGTGCCAGATCCGGAAGTAGCATATCACTTCTGCCCACGTCCCATTAGCCAACTGGTCACATCACCCGAAACTAACTGCAAAGGGGCAGGGAAATGGGAGGGAGTGCATGGATAATTTGGTGAGCACTAAATGTCCCAGCCATACTGCAGCCTTCTGCTCTCCCGTAATTCCTATCCTAGGTGCAACCATGTGCTTCCCTTCTCTCCATCTGTCCTGACATGTCCTAACATCCATCTATTGTAGCTTAGAAAATTGCCCTCCTCCCTGCTGAGATGAGATGTCATTCTTTTGTACCCTGTCTGAGGCCAGGAGCATGAGGAATATGAAGTTTTTTGGGCTACCTTGCACAGTGAATTGGGTTAGAGGGAGGCAAAAGAAGAGAGAGCTGGACACTGTGATCTCCCTGTAATACTGACAGATCAGGGGCCCTGGGCAACTGAGGGCAAAGCAATGATTTTCCCTAGGACACTGGACTGTTTAGGGTCCCTCCCTAATCCTTGGGTCCATGGCTTACTGTTTTAGTCCAGTCAGCCTGTTATTAAAAAAAAAAAAAATACCACAGGGGACTGGCCCGTGGCGTAGTGGCTAAGTTTGCACATTCCGTTTCAGCGGCCCAGGGTTCACCGGTTCAGATCCTGGGCATGGACCTATGCACCGCTCATCAAGCCATGCTGTTGCAGCATCCCATATACAGAATAGAGGAAGATGGGCACAGATGTTAGCTCAGGACTAATCTTCCTCAGCAAAAAGAGGAAGATTGGCAACGGACGTTAGCTCAGGGCTGATCTTGCTTACCAAAAAAAAAAAAATACCACAGCTGGGCAGCTTATAAACAACAGAAATAAATTGCTCACAGTTCTGGAGGCTGGAAGTCCAAGATCAGAGTGCCAGCTGGTCAGATGAGGGCCCTCTTCTGTGTCACAGACTTCCCATTGTACCCTCATATGGCAGAAGGAGCTAGGGAACTCTGTGGATCTCTTTTATAAGGGCACTAATCCCATTCACAAGGGCTCCACTCTCATGACCTAAGCACCTCCCAAAGACCCCACATTCTAACACCATCACCTTGGGCATTAGGATTCCAACATTTGAATTTGTGAGGGGACACAAACATTCAGACTGTAGCATGTACCAACACCCACTTGTATCCATTTATGGATTTCAGTTCAGGGTTCTCGGGGCTGATTTAATGGCTGCTGTTGCACTTGGAGTCTTTGATCCACTTAAATCCGCACTTGAAGAAGCCTTGATTTGGGGCCAGGAGACTGGAGTTCTAGTCCTGCCTCTTACACCCACCAGGTCTCTGGGCATGACAAGTTTCCAGTGTGTGCCTCATCTCTAAAACGATCACGTTGGACTTAGAAGTCACCCAAGATCCCTTCCAGCTCTCATGACTTGTGCTTTGCTATTTTCATGATAGACACCTGTGGGTCACACAGCGTGCTGGTGGCACAATAGAAATAGGAATGAAGGGCTGGGTAATTCCTTCCCCCACTAATCCATGACCCCAGTCAAGTCGCTCTCTGTGTTGTCAGTAGCTCCTTCTTTCCTCTGGCACAGCCCAGTCGGCCATATTGAACCAAGCTGAGAATCTTGTCTTCTGTGTCCACAGATTCCAGTGCTCCTTGTGCTCCCGCAGTTGGGCCTCCTCCCAAGTTCAGATCCTCTTCCACATGCACTGGAGTGAGGGTGGATGCAGGGGCCGGGTGAAGATGAGGGTCTTTGCCCAGAGATGTCAAAAGTGCTCCCAGCCTCCATTTGAGGTTCCCGAGTTCACGAACGAGAACATCTCAAGGATCCTGAGCAACCTGGTGTTCCAAATTCTGAAGAAGTGCTATAGAGAAGAATTTAAGTTGACTGAGGAGATTCCGGAAACCTCTTGTGAAGGGCCACACGACAGTGGCAACTGCGAGGCATGTCTGCTAGGCTTCTGTGCTCAGAGTGGGAAAGGCCTGGCCATGCAGTCACCAGTGTTTCTAGCACTTCCCGCAATAAGCTCACCTACCCTCAGCATCACCATGCACCAGCCTTTTCCCACAAGGAGTGGCACCACTGCAGGTGCAGTGAAGAAAGGAAAGGTCTTACTCAGCCCCTGGTTTTCTGGGCCCACACGGTCTGCTAGCTTCCCCACCTACCGGAGCCCAGGAGAAAACCCCAACTACCAGGAGGAGAGGGAAGTCCAGGACCCCCTCTCAAGTGATAGGTTCTACTCCTACACAAACCAGACCCCACTGCGCAGGACCTTAGGTCTGTGCTGCTGTTGTCTCATTCTAATCATTATCATCATGATTGCTGTAACAGTCAGTATCCGAGTCTCAAAAACATGATGTTAAGTTAAAAAAATCAGACATACAAAGTCACATATTGTATGATCCCATTGATATGAAATATTCAGAATAGGTAAATCCAGAGAAAGGAAGTAGATTGATGGCTACCCAGGGACTGGAGGGAGAGGGGAAATGGGGAGCCACTATTTAATCAGTATGGATTTTTTGCGGGGGTGATGAAAATGTTTTGGAACAAGGTAGAGGTGGTGCTTGCACAATACTGTGAATGCACTAAATGCTATTGAATTGTTCACTTTAAAATGGTTAATTTAATGTGAATTTCGCCTCAATTAAAAAAAAAAAAGAACGCCGTAATTTTGTTCATTCTCTAGAAAACTGGAACTCAAGCGTTTATGGCTTACAGAACAATCTGGAAATCTTATGAAACCTGTGGGCCCTCTCACCAGAAAATTTTGCACAGACCCCCTGAGGTCAGTCTGTGGACGCATTTGCAGTCGAAAGCATTAGGCTGAAAACCCAGGTTCTAAAGCAGTGGTCTCCACAGCAGCTGAGGGATGAGGCAGGACAGTCCGCTGAGGTGAGGGAGATATCCTTAGAACTCTGTTTAATTTCTCTTCATACTTTACTATTTCTTGTTGCATGTTTTATAATGTATGCTAATATATTAGTGGAATGGTATAGTGATATAATCTATAAATAAATAAATATACACCCATTTGGAGTGTGTGCTCGATTTTTCATTGACAGGGTTGCACCTTCACAAACACTGGGGGGACCCCTGTTCTGAAGGGCCAAGTGTGGAAGTCTGTATGCAGATTCTCATCAGGATTCTGAAACCAAGTAGCTTTTACCAAGTTTTCTGTTCTCATTAATGAGAATCATTTTAAGACTCATTTTCACATCTCTTTTGGTCAAAAAATATGAATCCTTCAGTTTACGTGGCTAAAATGAAAGCAACAGTCGTTTAAGGCAGATATGCCTTTTCTCTCACCCTCCCTACCCTCCTCCATCCATCTGCCCCTCCTGTCTACTACCAGGTTGTTCCCAAGGGCACGTAGTTGGCCAGGCTGAGCTCCAGCCTGCACCCTTGCTGCTCCCTCTGGGGCAAACTCTAGAACTTTTTCATTTTGCAGAACTGAAACTCTATGCCCATTGAACAACTCTCCTTTTCTCCCTCCCTCTAGGCTCTGCTAACCACCAGTCTTCTTTCTGCTTCTATAAATTTGACTACTTTAGATACCTCAAACATGTGGTATTATACAGCATTTGTCTTCTTGTAACTGGCTGATTTCACTTAGCACAATGTTCTCAAGGTTCATCCATGTTGTAGCATGTGACAGGATTTCCTTCCTTTTTAAGGCTGAATAACATTCCATAGTATGTAAATATCACATTTTGTTTATCCATTCATCCATCTATAGACCCTTGGATTTCTTCCACCTCTTGGCTATTGTGAGTAGTGCTGCTGTGAACATGGGTGTACAAATATCTCTTTGAAACCCTGCTTTCAACTCTTTTGGATATATACTCAGAAGTGGAATTGCTGAATCATATGATATTTCCAATTTTAGTGTTTTGAAGAACCACAATAATGTTCTGCATAACAAACAAACTGTTTTACAATCCCATCAACGGTGCACAAGAATTCCAATTTCTCCACATTCTAGCCAACACTTATTTTCTGTTATTTTTTTTAATAAGAGCCATACATATGGATGTGAGGTGATATCTCATTGTCTCTTTGATTTGCATTTCTAGAAAATGCAATTTTTTATGATGCAAGTTTACACTTTCAAGGCAATATCAGAAATCATATTTATACATCTCAGTACAGAGATAAGTATTGGGAACACAACAGAAATGTGTGGGTAGATTCTTCACAGACTTGCTATTCACTTTCAAACATTCAAGCACAGTCTATATATCTGTATTAGGCAAACTCCAGGAACCTAAAATGTAATAGTGGGACAAGCCAGGTACAAGCACATGCCTAAGAAACAAGCATGTAAGGGAAACAAGTGTGCTCCAGCAGCCACAAAAAGCTGGAAGCTGCGTGATCAGTGAGGCAGTGAAGATGTGCTGGGTCGTTAATAGAAAAAGAGGTTCTTGGTGGGAGGCAAATCATAAAATATTAAAGATAGATCAGCCTTAGAAAGTGTCTTCTCCAACTCTGTTTTTTACAGGTGGGGAAAATGAGGCTCATTCAAAGATGAAAGGATTTTCCCAAGATTACACAGTGATTAGTAAAAGAGCTGCCTTGCAATCCCAGCTCCCTGAGTCCCAATGTTGACCAGCTTTCAAAAGAGGGTAGAATGTGCATGTGTGTGTGTGTGCATATTTGCACAATAAAGAGATGGCACGTACAGGATATGCAAAACATTTGCCGACATCTCTCCCAGAAAAAGACTCTACTGTATTCAAAGACAGGCAGGGACGGATGGAATGATTTAGAGCATGTCAATAAGGAAAACAAACTAGAAAATGGTAGAAAAGTTAATTAGGACATTGAGGGAAGTGGAAGTTAAACTATTTGTGAGCTCACTGAAGACTAAAGTCAAGAATTTTAATATCAAGAAAGAAACAGAAAGCTCTTCAAAATTCTAAGAATGCCTATTACATGATAAAAACTTACTTTGATGACAAATATTGCTACTGACAAGTAGGGTGGGAGAAGCTGGGAAAGGAGAAACTAGGAAAAGTGTTGTCCCTGTGAATCAGGAATGGACCAGAGTTAGGACAGGAAAAGCTAGAATCAAGGAAGTATTTTAAAGAAATGAGAAAGATCTGTGGATTTTTTTAACAGGTGATTTTTTTAAAGAAAATTATATAGAATTGTAACAGCTAGATCTTAAGTTAGCAGGAGGTAAGCCCTCTTAGGAAAAGGAAGAAATATTGTTACTATGACCCTGACTCACTAGTCTCTTTGAATGCCCTCTAGTCTGCATGTAGCCTAGATGATTAAGCACCTCTCACTTTTGCAAAATACATGACCTGCTAGTTCTATGACTCTTGCTTACGTATATCTTCCAGCTGTGATAAGAAGATAACTTTGTTCTCTGAGTTCCCCAGGAACATGACGACTTCCAGAAAGAAAAATTCTGTATTAGTATCCATCACAAATGACAAAAGAAAGAGATAATGTGGTGCCTTGAATTTCATCACACTGGATGGTCAACATCTCTAAACCCCCTCCTTCCCTGCCCATTTCCCCTATAAATAACTGCCTCAAGATTCTGTACGATTTGAAGATGGTTCTTTAGGACACTAGTCTGCCATTTTCCAATTATGCTAGCTAATTGTATAAACTTTCCTTTCTCAACTGCCAGCTTGTTTGCAATTGATTGGCACCAGATTGTGGCAAGCAGAATGAGCCCCTTTTGCTTGGTTACAGAATTACACATTTGGAAGACCAAGAAAATATCGTTAATGGAGCTTTGGAAAGTGGAGGAAGAATATAAACGCATCTGTAATATGTCTGATTTAATGTCAGTGGGATTCCCAAATGGAGCTGCCCTGTAGAGAAGGAGAAACAAAAAAACAGGCGACAACATTCAAGGTCAGAGCTGGCATAAGAAAACTGAGAGTCATCTAGCAATCAAAATGAACTCCTCATTTTAAAAAAAGAATAATTACCCTCAATAAAATTATAAAATACAAAATCTGGGCTCAAATAGAGAATGTCTTCGAGTGAAAACGTAATTCATTCTAAGCCAGTAGAATATGTACCTCAGTAAGTAATACAGGCATTTCCTACACTAACCTGATAACTAAGGAATCCCAGGAAGAGACATCCTAAAGAATCAGAAATCTCTTCCAGGTTACTCCGTGAAGCTAGTATCACCCTCTATAGGACAAACATCATTGTCAGCATTGGGCATATTGCAGAAGGAGCTTGAAGAGAGATATTTACCCTGCACAATTATTTAAAATTTATATAAATAGCAAGTACTTCTCACTTGGCAGCATTGAAATAACATCTCTGGAAAATAATAAGCCTTACCGTGAACTTGAATCACAATACCTCCCCAAAATATTAAGCCTACTATTGCAGAGAATACTGTTTGCCCAGGCCCTCGGGAAGTTCCGTACAGAAGTTAGCAGAACAAAGCTTTCTGAATGATTCCTTCACCTCTAATGTTTTTACTTTTTCCTTTGCTTTTTGCCTCTATTGCACATGAATCCAGAGAAGAGCGATTCATAAAGGACTCTCCATCCACAAGGCATATTTTTCAGGAAAACCACGACCCTGGCAACAGGGTGGAATCCATTAAATTGAAATGAATAAATAGCCTTTCAAAATCTCCACCTTGAACTCCTACAGTGTGTCTCTTTTGCTTTTGTCTATTTCTTCCACAGACATGAGGCAGCAGGAGAATTTAAGGAAACTACATGAAACCTCATTTGGAACCCAAAACAACCAGGAGAAAAATAGATACATTTATCACAGTCTCAGTCCAGGCCGGTGTCAGAAAGGAATGTTCACAAGACCAGAGAGCATAGTCTCCCAGCCAGTGAATCTGGAGTGCAAGCAGCAGTCTAGAAAGGCATAGCGCAAGGTAAGCCCCTCCACCTACAGCCTTCTGATCTCCCAATAGGAGTGTGGCAGGACTTAGCTGAGGGCTTATAAATTCCTTTCTCCACGCCTTCCTTTCTTCTACATGCCATGGGTAACCAAAGCAGGCATGTATGTCTCTGGCATATAACCAAAAGTGGGCAAATATTACAAGTTAGACCTAATGGCTGATGTTTTCTTTAAGGACAGGAGAATAAACATCTTACCATTTCTCTATTTACTATAGCTATCTCTCAACACTGTCGTCTCTTTCTTGAACCTTTCCTTATTTTCCACGTTTCATGGAAGGCTTAAAATCTGAAAATTTTTATCAGGGGCCATTTAAACCAAATGTTTCAAGACAACAGGCGAACAGGCAAATGAAGTGGGGTCTGCCCTGATAACTTAGTGCAGAGGAGTGTCATAGACCATCGGCCCCTGCAGAAGTTTACAAAATATGCTCAGAAAGTCACAAAACATTCTAGAAGTAGGAACCCCAAGTCTTATTTTGGACCGATTCATTGCTTGCTCTTGGGTTGTAGGTGCTCCCTGGGTCAACCAGCCATAAATGAAATTAGACAGTACTGTGGCAGCTGATGACTGAAGATTGGAGTCCTAGCCCCAAATTATGTCCCTTCCTCCCTCAAGGCCACAACTCTGCCGACGCCAGCTCAGCCTTGGGTCCTCTGTCCCCCTGGTGAATTTCACAGTCAAGCCAAGTTTATCTATTTAATGTCATATCTTCTTTGATTCAATTACCAGTGTTTGGCTGATTTCTTTCCTAAGAATTATGAGTGGTGCTCAAGCCCAACACTCAGATATAATTTGTTCCACCTGTAATTTATCTAACACTACAATAAAACAGCTTAAGCATCTCAATTTTTCGCTCTGATGATATAGCTAGATATTCTAAGGGAAGATTTTTGAGCTGCCTGTTAATATTGCAGTTTGGCACCATTTCAAGTTTTAAAGCTTAGATTTAATTTCCTAAGTTTCAGAAATAAATCCAACATACATACCATAAAATAAGCATTTAAACCTACATACGCCACAAAACAATACCTCAAAGTATCTAAGTTTCCTTCCCACTCAGAAGTAAAGAGAGGCATTGAGACAGGAAAGAACAGAAGCAGACAGAAAGGGAAAGAGAGTAACTGATTTCCAGAGCTTACTGCTTGCAGTCATCATAAGTTATCCGAAACTGGTATTGGCAAGCATGCCCAATGGTCATTCTAGAAAGCTAGAGTCTAGAAATCTGGTGTGGATCTTGCCATTAATAAAAAATGCACTACTCAATGATTCCACCTAAGCGTCTTTGCCCCTTAACCTCCAACGTATGAAAAATGGGTATAATGATAAGCTTTTGCAACCAGAACATTTTTCTGCTAAGAATTATATTTTATTCTTTCATATTGCTTTAATGTTCATACATATATTCTGCTATGTAAACTACTTTTCCAAATTATGTATCAGTCCATATGCATCATGTAAAAATTTCAAATCTCTATATTTCCACTAAGATGCATATTCTACTTTAGAATCTCTCTGCATTTTTACATTTATATGAATAAATTAAATAGTATCTCTACAAGCATCATATTCAAACAACATATTTGTTTTGTTTATTATGTAACATGAAATAATTATATATCAATGCAGTATTTTTTTCATTTATTTATGTAACACTGAGACAAGGTTTTGCACAAAAGACTGGTTTTATTGAAATAAAATTTACAGAAGTAATAGACAGTCAATTTGTGTGACAGCCCCCATTTCCCCCCTTTTCAGATATATTTTCCATTTAACTATATATAACATATTCTTTGGCATGAAATAAAATTCCAAAATCATTCAAGTAGTACAACTAATAAATTTGAATTCTATTTTTAAAGAGTTAAAAAAGAAAAAGACAATTGTTTGAGGTTTAATTAAAGTGATTTCTCATTTTCCTACTCTTTTCATCTCTTGACCTACTGCTCAGTTTGTTTTTAAGTTGAAGCAATCCTCTACTGAAGCATTACCGTGTGGTCTTAGAATGCTCTGCCTGTTTTACATCTGTTGAGGATAAAATATTTGGAATTATGATTAAGCCTGTCAAGACAAAATATTGAGGTGTCAATAGTAACCCCTCTGGGGATAGACTGGTTCTTCAGATAAGAGGAAATAAAAGTCACCCTTCATTTCTAGCCCAGTTTAACTTCTAAAAAACCCAACTGGCTAGATCTGTGCTGTCCAATATGGTAACCATCTGTGGCTATTTAAATTTAAATTTAATTAAAAATTTAGTTCTTCAGTCCACCAGTCATTGTTCAAGTGCTCAAGAAGCACACGTGTCTGGTGGTTACTATATTGGACAGCATAGATATAGAACATTTCCATCACTGCAGAAAGTTCTATTGGACAGCAAGGCGCTAGACCAGATAGAAGTCAATTCATATAAACATATACATGAATATATGCCTTTTTTTTCCTTCTTAGTCACAAAAGCCACTTGTTCAAGCTTATCTTCAACACACAATTCTGTTTATTTTAGCCAAAGATAATGGTATAAAAATAGATATTTGTACAATTTCTCCAAATCACATGATGTGATGTAAGAGTCCAAAGCCCATCTTTGCCAATTTAAATACAGTCTCGTGAGCTCCCTCTGGACCACAGCATCTTGGCCATAGGCAGAGTCCTCCTGTGGTAGCCATGAAGAAGCTAGGCCACTCCTCATCAATGTAGACTGGTCATCTCCACTATCCTATATGGCCAACTTAGAGGAGGGGTCCAAAAGGGCATGGCCTCTGCTCCCTGCTCTCAGGTGGGTCCCGGGACCCCCAAGGTGCCCATTCAGGGCAGGATGACCAGCCATGCAGGCCCTGCAAGGCTTCCCATGACCAGCCAGGCCCACACTTCCTCCACTAGGGCTACCAGCGCACCATCTGAGCGCCTCGTGCCCAATGCACAGGCAGACATTCCAGCCCTTCTTTCTACCTTCAAGGACCAGATTACACCTAAAGTATCTCCTGAGAGCCTACACTTGCAAAATATAATTTAAAATATATGGAACTAGCAGTTTGTATAAGCTCAAGGAAAATTATTCTTGTTAAAGGAATAATGCATTAAAACTCTTCCAAAATAACAAAATAAAATAAACTCTCATCTGACTAGTCCAATATAAATGCTCTTTTCACAACCCGTTTATCCCTTGATTCCTGAAAACAATGCAATCAACTTCAGAATTTGGTCTTTAAGTTATAATTTAAAAAAATAATATATTTTCTAAAATATAAATGTGTATTATTTGGAAAGAAGTGTATACAAATGAACCTGTAAATATCAATATATAAACCCATTTATCAATTCTCCAGTCCACAGAGAGAGGTATTCATATATCTGAAATTTGAAAATCATTTTTGCTAACAACTATCACCATGGTTTCTAGACTCTGTCCTTAAGCACAAGCCATTATTTCTACATGACACGACCCACAATGTGAAGATTTACAGCTCCACAGGGTAGCGAGATTCTGCAGGCTTCTGATGGATGGTATCAAAGCTGAAGGCTAAAAGATACTTTGGTGGTATAGCTGGGAACCGAATCTGTAACAAAAGGAAAAAATACACTCAATCATTCTCCATTTCATTATGAAGCATAACCACATGCCATGGCCTACGTCAATACACAGATTATTGCCACTTCATATTTTAAGGGTAGAGATAAATGCATTTATCACCACCAAGTCTGCCATCACAAAGATATAGTCATACTTTAGAAATATTTAGATCTACAATAGAATAAGATAAAATTATTAACTCTCGTTCTTTTGCAATCTTTCCAACCAACTCACACAGCTACATCAGGATCCTGCAAACGGTGTGTCCCTAAAATAACAAAAGTTGACAAAATAGAAATAGATGGCCAAGGACTTGGGACTTTGGATACCAGGTGGAAAGGAATACAGTTTATAAGAGAAGTTTGGGCTATTTCTAAACCAAGCACAATCTTAGGAAGATCTCAGTCGTGCTCTTCCCTCTGGTTACTACCCACTCTCTCTCTCCACAGCCAAATTTTGTCAAAGGATGGTCTATACCAGTGGTTCTCGAGGTGTGCTTCTCGGACCCAGGCATCAACATCACCTGGGAACTTGTTAGAAATGCACATTCTCAGGCCTCCCCCCAGACCTGATGAGTCAAAAACTCTGCGGGTGGCGCCTGCAGGTGATTCTTATGTTCACTAACGTCTGAGGACCAGTGAGGGCTTCACTTCCTCATCATTCTTGAATCACATGAGGTTGGAGGTCCATGTGGACTCACTAAATCTACTTTTTTCCTTACAGCCACGGACTCTGTGACTGACTCAGACATTAGCCTGATGAGGAAGGAAAGAAAACAGAGAAGACACCATGATGAAGAAAAGAAAACAAAAAATTCAAAGCACATGCCTGACCACGTATAGGTTGAACTATTAAGAAATCACCATTTTTGTAGGTCAAAACCAGCTGAATATTAGCAATATCATTTGGTTCAACCTAACATGAATATATGAAGGATAGAATTATTATAATTATTTAGAAATAAGTGAATGAATTCAAAAATCTATCATCACTAACTTAATTTTTAAAAGCAAATTATTTCATTGCTGGCCACATAGATCCAAAGCTTAATACCTATTTTCTCTAATTCTTTCTTGCATTTTTACACTATAGCACTAAAATATAATTATGAATAAATTAATAAAATACAACAATAAAGTTTTTCAAAAGAGGAAAATTATACAACCCAAGAGGAAAATTATACAAGATAATTTTTGACAAATAAACACTTCTGTTATTTCAGTTTCATGTTTAATATAAATTTCTAATTTATTTCATAATATTTTAGCATTCAAGATTAAGGATGGCCAAATAGATTAGAGGTAACTGTATAGAAATTTTCTTAATTTAGTTGAAAAAATTTTTAATTTGCCAAATAAATGGTATTTTAATGTCATGAAACCTCTGAATATCTGGATGTGACTAATCACCTTCAGGCATCTACTAACAGGGGAGGAGTAAGCTCACAGGCATGGCATGTTCTGAGGGTGACTTGGGGAACCTGCCCACAAGTGCTCACCTTCAAAGTCTTGGGGGCCAGGGCTACCTCCTCCCTAAATCCACATGCATGTCACCTTTCTTTCTGTCAGGTCTGCACTTAGCTTACCAAAAAAAGAGAACTGAAAAATGAAGGGATAATTCTCAGGCATCCACACCCAAAAAGCAGATAGTGATTAAAAGAACAAAGACTGATTTATGCCCTTTTCCTGTGTATGTATGCTGGTACAGGAGGCAAGGGCTCTAAGTCTTATGGAACACTCTGGAAATAACCACTGGGAAAAACACCCCACCCTTTCCTGAGGTACTATGATGGCCCATCTTCCTCCGTATTATCACCACCCTATGGGAAACCAAAACTAAATGGATCTATTTACTAATCTGTCATCTTGTCTTTTTCCTTTTGTGATTTTTACATAGCTGTACCTTGATTTACATAAGAGACGACTTTTTCTAAAGTTGAATTTAAATGAATTTTGAAATGGAACCTTATTTTCCCATTAATTCGGATACTCTTCTGTCGATGTCACTTAGTTAAAAACTCATGTACAGTTAGTAATGTAACCCTCATGTTTTTTTGGGGAGTTTTTTTTTCTGAGGAAGATTCACCCTGAGCTAACATCTGTTGCCAATCTTCCTTTTTTCTTGCTTGAAGAAGATTAGCCCTGAGCTGACATCTGTGCCAGTCTTCCTCTACTTTGTATGTGGGTCACCGCCACAGCATGGCTCACAAGTGGTGTAGGTCTGCGCCCAGGATCTGAACCCGTGAACCCAGGCCGAGGCGGAGAGTGCCAAACTCTAACCACTATGCCACAGGACCCCAACCCTCACATTTAAAGTGTATGTTTCCCAGTCTCTCTGCCAAATAGTTGATGATGTATCAAGCATTCAAGTGCACTAAGAAAATTTGATATTTTAAGGAAATTACTTTTTTTTGGTAAATAGAAAAATAATTTATAAAGTAAGCTGCCTCTAACCAATTACCTTTTTGTCAATTTGACTTATATCAATAAATGTGTTACAGGAGTGAATGGAATTCTGTATATTCATTTTAAATAATTTTAAATGTGAGTAACCTACCTCTTTCTTTAATATCTTCAATATAGGCTTTCATAAATTCTTTATCAAAGTGTTGACGATCTCGTTCACTTTCCATCACTTCATCACCATCTTGACACTGGGTATTATCAATAGGATTGTCCTTAAGGCTGACAAATCTATTCAAGAAAATATGGACAATATCACATTTTCACCTGTGCATTTTTAACTGCAAAATTCCTCTCAAAGGAAGTCAACCTTTGTGGTCCTAAATCCCAAGTTCTTACTTATCCTTGAAAGTCACAGTTGACCACATAATATTAGTGTCACCAGTGGAATTCCGCTGTGGAATAATCTAACAGGATTATGGAATCAGTCTTAAGGCAGAGACTGTTCAGAGGCCTGATGGGGAAATGAGAGCTACCTAGCCACAGACAGAGGACAGCAGGCAGGAGGCCATGAGGTGAACAACAGCACTTTCTCTCAGTCAGATCCTTAAAACTGTCTGATGTCTTCCTGTGTTTGATATTACTCCCCATTAGTGACATCAAACTCTAAAAGGAGGTGGCTAAATTTAAAAGGCCTCAGACAAAATCCCCACAAAAGAGGTATGGACTACTGCTACAAAAAAAAAAAGAAGCTAAAGAAGAGAAACTAAAATGGCATTTAATCTTCTGTCTTCACAATTTTGAAAGATGCTTTGATGTGAAAGACGATATAATTATTTCAATTCAAAATAGGAAATCCCTCAAATAGTCTTTGGTTGCAATTGTAGGCCCCGCCGTCTTGGGTATTAGCGTCTTTCTCATTGGTTTTAGAAGAGCTATCTATATATAATGAAGATATGAGCCATATATCTGTCATATTTTAGTATATGTATTTCCTAGTTCATTTTCCTTTTAATTTTATTTATTGTCTAAATACAGAGAAAGCAAAAAAGTTTTAATTCTTATACAGACAGATTCATTCAACTTTTCCTTTGCAATCTTTTTCACCGAATTAATTTTTATCATCCTTCCCTATCCAAAAAAAGAAATATGCCTATATTTTATAATTCTTTAATTTTTTACTGTACATATTTCTAAATTTGAATAGTGCAATGATACTTTTTATTTAAAGCAGTAGTCTCTCTCTCTACCCCTTTGTTACTCTCAGATCCCAGAAGCAATCTCTTTGATTGGTCAATTCCTATTTTTACTTAATCTACTTGAAATATCTTCTACTGTAGGACAAATACTTTCATGTTATTCAATCAAGGGGAGATATTCCTTCCCTTCTCTCTACTTCCCCAACTCTCCCACCTCCCAGTTTTTGTGATCTATACTTTTACTTTTTCAACATTTTATTATGAAACTTTTCAAACATTCAGAAAAGTTGAAAAACTTCTACAGTGAACACCCCTGTCCCCACCATTTGGGTCCCACATTTAACCTTTGACCGCACTTGCTTTATCACATACCACTCATCTATCTACCCCCTGACCCATCTTAATTTTTGCTGCATTTCAAAGCACATCACAGACATCGTGAACCTTCACTGTTACATTGTTAATGTCCATGCCATTTGCATTCTGATCTGTAACCATATTTAACTTTTCTATCTCACCTGCAGTTTGATTCTAAAATGGAAAATCAATACACAGTATTTATATTTCTGTGACAATTATCTGGTAAGGCTTGGTAATGCCTTCATATTCGAGAATGAGGCAACAAAATGTTGGCAAAGCATGCACATGTGCAGGCAGTGTTTGCCCAGGGGTCAGCCTCACTGTGGGTGACCACTCAGGCAGGGAACTAGCCAGTCCCCTGGGACTCCCCAAACATAAAACTCCAGGGTCTTCCCCCAGGGTCTTCCCCCAGGGCCACCCTAGAGGAAACTTCAGCTTTTGGGCAGGAGGCTGGACTGCTGGTGCTGATGGTCTGCTCAATGAACTTGAGGAGGAGATTGAACATGGGTTGGCCTGTTTAGATGAAATTTTCCTTTTTTTCCTTCTGTTTTTAGCACTGTGCCTCAGTCTGCATCTCCTTGTACTGGAATTTCTTACCACCAAGCTTCTTCTGAGTTCTCCAGGGCAGACGTGCCCATTGCTTGGTTTGTTCTCTGAGCTTCAGCCTATTTCATCCTGTTTTCATCAGTCATCACTGTTGTGTCTGCTCTATGTCTCCCATAAATGTGTTGAGGTCTCTCATTCACATATCGACCCATGTATTGAGTCACGTATTGACCAATACGTGGTCAATCCACCATCATTAACATGGCATATCTTATTCTTTTTATAGTTTCCTTTTAATATTTAATCTGTGGCTTAATCTAGATGTCTTTCTATATGCTAAGAATACATCATATATATAGCTATATGCTATAAAGCTTCCTTATGCTCTAAAGTGAAGAACAGGCTTTATCTTTCTCTAACTTGCCAATTTCCTCAATGGTGTATTAAGTCATTCATACTCCCCACTGGCTTATGAAAATCCCTCTATCACGTATTTGGGTCAATTTCAGGACTACCTGTTCTGTTCTAATAATTTATCTACAAATCATTGCCTAGAATCACATCGTTTTGATCATTACACATTTTAAACACATTGTAATTCTCAGTAAGGCAAATTCTGTCACATTACCCTGGTTTTCCAAAATCATCATTGCTATTCTGAGCTTTTTACCTTCAGGTATACTTCCAAATCAGTTTTTCAATTTACAAAAAAGAAATCCCACTCAAGTCATGATTAGAATCATATTACACTTAGTATAATTTTTGGAAGAAATCATATCTTTACAGTCTTTTCATCCAGAAAAGACACAGTATATCTTTCCAAACATTCAAGACATCTTTGATATTCTTTTGGAACACTTTTTAGTTCCCTTCATAAAGGAGAACTAGTTTTCCTAGCATTTTTCCTACATGTTTTGTATTTTTGGTTATTACTATTACGGCCATTATGTCTTCCATTATTTTTCAATAGGTTATTTCTAAGAAATCAGTAAGCTATTGAATTTTGAATGCAAATTTGTATCTAGTCTTTTTATTTAACTGTTATTAATTCAAAGAGCTTCTATCTGATTCTCTTAGATTTCCGAGTCCTACAATTATTTGAAATGACTTTAGTTACCGGCACACAGGTCACAGTTTACCTGACCAGCGTTCCCCTCCCGCCCTTAGACGTGAGACTGCTATGCCTGCTCCCAGTTGCCTGAAGGTGGAAAGGGTTGCAGGGGTGGGTCTTGCTACCCCTCTCACCAGTGGGCCTCTTCTTATCCAGACAGCATTCCTCAGACAGTCAAGGCCAGTGGAAGGCCCATTCTAGCAGAAGGAGGAGGGTGGGGCAGGGGGAGAAGATGTCTTATACCCTTGTTAATCTCATACTTTTATATAGGAATAAATGTAGTCTCTCTCTTCACAATAGCTAACCTCTTTATTTCTGTTTGCTAGGCATCTTACTGCAGGGGCCAGAAGATAAGGAAAATCTATGCTGATAGTGAGCATTTGCCACTGAGGGAACTGGGAGTCCCAGGAAATATTCCCTCAAGAGGTGATTCTAACAAGCAGCTGGTGTTCAAGGCAGATGGGTCACTGGACACAGTGAAGAAGGCTGCTCTCACTGGAGCAGCCTTGTGTGAAGGATCCTGGGAAGGCTTCAAGCTACTGGGGATGGGCCAAAATGGTCTCAGGGCAGAGGTGATGGGGGAACCCCAAAGCCCCAGATTCTGGTAGGACTCACTAGCAGGGAGCCATGGGGATGTGCCCTAGAGTGGGCTTCAGGGAAGGGTGGAGCTGGGGCTTTTCAAGTCCACTTCCAAGGTAAGAAAGACTGTTTGATTTCTCACCCCAGATTGGAGTCTCTTTGTATCACATTTGCATGGGTGGTTTCTCTTAGTTTTGGGTGGTTTGCAGGCTCCTTCAAGGAAATCCAAAGAAAGGTGAGGCAACCAGGGAGGATTCAACAGCCACTGACCCAGTCACACCAACAGCAATGTGAACACTGAGTGACAGAGCAGGGAGCCCTGGACATATGCCCCGCTGTGCCTTCAGCCAGCAGGTAGTACTTGTCCATAAATCCTCTGAGTTCTACCTCCCCGTGCCATTGGCCAAAAACTTCAAAATCCTGTAAAGAGGCATCAGAATTTCTGTGAACTGGGACCAGGTTCTCAGGGTACGAGAACCATCTACTCCAATTCCTGAGACAGGCATCCAGGCTCCAGATGCTCCTGGTTTCTTACCTTGAGTCTGAACGTGTCTCTACTAGGATCTCTGGGCTACTCACTTTAAAGTGGTTGACTCACAAAGGGCTGTCGGGAGCTCCACCAGATGGTCCCCGCTGACGACCAGTAAGGTGAGCTTCTTTAGGTTAAGCAAGACATAGGGAAGATAGGTCAACTTGTTCTTATACAAGAGAAAGGTCTGCAGTTCTTCTAGCCTAAGAAGACGTAGACGGAATTAGAACACAAGGACTTAGCTTCATAGCTAAGAAAACCAAAGTGAATTACAAATAAATTCTAGTAGGAAATCCCTATTTAGTTTATATTTTTATATACAACCCTTATGAGAATAAACTGACTTTAAAATTTAAATAAATAAAGTTATGTCAGGTGAGACAATTTGGGCTTTGCTTTTGTTTTTGTTTTTTTTCTTTTTTACTGACTTAATTGCCAACTGAAGACACAGATATAGCAGTAGGATAAGCAAATTGCACAACATACAACAGGACATGATGGGGCCTAAAAAATCAATGTATCCCTCCCTCTGGGTGTCTACTGCATTCCCAAGGGTTAACAGGGTGTGGGAAAGAAATCAGACTAGAGTTGGAGTGAGAATAAAGAAATTTTGGCAACATACTTCCTTTTGTATATCTTAAAAGCACAGTTACTCTTCTCTTATTTTCTAACTTTAAAGTAGGAAGAAATTTGCAGAGTGAAAAGGAAATGAGCAAAATATGCTCCAAATATGTTTTACTTTGTTTTCCATCTTGTTCTAACTCAGTGTCCCTCCTCTAGTTTTTTCTTTCTTCATTTGCAAAATCTTGACCAATCCCACAAATATTGCACTAAGTTCTCCTTGTGTTTCAAAGTCAAACAATTCCCACTTAGTCTCATAAACCTAGACAGCACCAGCACACATCCTATGTACCAGGAGGAGAGAAAGATCATATGAGACACCATTCAAGGCTGAGCCATTTTTGGCTTCTGTGTCATGACAGCTCACTTACGCTACTTTATAAAGAAGATTGTGGACTCCAGGAGGCCAGAGATTTTGTTTCATTCACCACTTCAAACCCAGCCTACTTCCTGGGCTTGCCATACAGGAGCCTAATAATATTGGTGGAATGAATGAATGAATCTTACATGATTCAGTGTAATAATTATTTTTTAAACATGAAATAGCTACAAGGATACAATTTGAAAACCTTACTATGCATATCAATTTTGTTTGAAAGACTATGTATAATAAGCAATAAATGAAATTGGTAACAATTATCCTCACTGACATTCTAAACATAGAGTGGTATGTTTCTATTCTATACATAATAAATTTACTTTTCTACTTCTATGGAGTAAAGGAAAGTTAATGGTGCCATTCTATTGAGGACTGAAGTTAAGTTCACCAAGACAATGAAGATATGTTCAAATGCACATACATATACATATATGTGTATGATGCACACTGGGAATCTTCTTATTCTATAAAGAACCAAATTAATTTTCTGGAAAATTAGTTGATTTTAGAGAACGTACACGTGCTATGCATGTTTAAAACGTTAACAGTGTTTAAGACGTTAGTAACTGATTCATATACCTCACCTTCAGAATGCAAGTAGCTACCTGTCTATATCTTGTGGCAGGTCATTCAGGTTATTGTTGCTGATGTCCAGCCACTGCAAATTAGACATCCGCAGGACACAGATCGGGACACTGGAAAACTTGTTTGCTGAGATATCTACAAATGTAACTTGCTTCAAATTACTTAACTAGAAAGGAATAACAAAATATGCAAATTACTTTTTATGAGTGGGAATTAAGTTCAACTAATAATTTTTAGATTGATGTCTCTTCCCAAAGGCATTTCTATGAATATATGTAAAACAGATCAATACAGTATTATTTTGGAGCACTTACGATGTGTCATTCACTGTGCTACACGCTGGGGGCGCTAAGATAAATAGCACACGGTGGCTGCCCTTGAGGAGTTTATACTTTCACAAACAAGCAGTGCAATTTTATGTAGTAAGAACTAACATGAAGAAGTTTTCACCTTGCAATGTTCGGTAACACAGAGAAACAAAGGACTAATCGGTCCAACATCACAGTGGGGTGAGGGTCAGGGGTCAGGAAAGATGTCACAGAGAATGGAGCATCTGAATTGGGTCCTGAGGTTCCTCAACAGGTGGAAAGGTAGGGAAGGAAACTCCAGGTGAGGAACAGCATGTACAAAGTCACAGAAGACAGAAAGCTCAAGCCTTAAAGAGTAGCATGACTTGAGGAAGACCACCTTAATGAGTTTTGGCAAATCTTAAGGAGCCTCACATTTGAATTGGTAAAGTGACATGCAAATGATCAGCAATCTCTACTGTTTACAGCTTATAGCCATAATTTTTGTTTTTAACATGGTAACTGAAATATGTAGGGAAATATCTTTTTATTTCAAATACAAATCTATGAACACTGAATAAAGTAGGAAAAGTGTCTCATGTTTGGATTTGGTGATGTAAGTTTCGCAGTGACTATGAAATACAGAAGGAGCTACCTTTTACTGACTTATTTTGAGAGTCCATAAATAAAATTTGGGCTGCCTCTCAAAATACTTTTGCAAAATTGTTATGCAGTATGAAGTCAGATGGACCAATGGGAGGGATTACTGAAATACAGCGAAAAAAGAAACAGTAGTCTTATGGCTCTCTTTACCTTAATATAATACCCAATTCCATATTGCCAAATGTGCTTTAGTGAAACACAGGTCAAATTCATCATATTAAATGGGCATATTCTAATTTTTCTCTTGTTTTGAATTTATAAAAATGAATGTGAAGATAGTAATGTGATGCTGAATAAGCAGTCAAGAAAGATGTTTTGGGTGCCCATAATTCAGTCTAAAGTTTCTGACTGTGTTGCCAGGGTTATCAGATCAGCAGAAAAATCAAGACAGAATTACCATCAGTCTCTCTTCTTTCTCCTTTTTACAATAAATGTAGAA
This sequence comes from Diceros bicornis minor, assembly GCF_020826845.1. Lineage (NCBI taxonomy): Eukaryota > Metazoa > Chordata > Mammalia > Perissodactyla > Rhinocerotidae > Diceros > Diceros bicornis. The sequence goes on from NC_080741.1 coordinate 48,004,531, forward strand.
AATACATTTTTTAGACTGTAAAATAATTTGAGGATATTTAAAGGAAATAAGACTTTTATGAAAATTAGAATAAGGAAAATCAGAGTGGCATTAAACTTAGCAAGGAGAGAAATTACTTAGATATAAAAGTCATTTCCCACCAGCTACTTTCATCAAAGGCAAAGTAAACACACATAAACTCTTTTGAAAAGTAATTATATTTGTCTGAAAATTCCAATGTTATCCAGATAAAGATCTGACATTTCAGTCAAAGTAAATAGAATGCTCATTTACACAGAAGTTTCACTATCTTTACCTTTGTCTCAGAATTCCTGGTTGTCCCATCCCATAACCTTCCATAGGTCATTCATTCTACTTGCTGTTTATTTGAATTTTAAATCTGGAATGTGTCAATTATTTGTGTAAGAAACATCCTCATGAAGACAGGCACAACACTGTGAATATACTTAACCCTGCTGAAATATACACTTAAAAAGTGTTAAGATGGCAAATTTAATGTTATGGGGTTATTTAATCACAATTTTTAAAAAATTGCCAGCGCTTAGGTATGGCATTTAGGCAAAACAGTGCCTTCCTGGGTCTGTAGAGACTAGAACCAGGGGTACTGTGTGCTTCCTTTAGATAAATACAAGTTGGACACATGAGGCTGAGATACCCTCACAGATGATACTCCCTTTAATATAACCATGCAGTCTGTCCTCAGCCATGTAATTTTTATTTATCTTGCATAAGCCATAGTTTGAACAGGTGGTTGAAATTTATGGCCACTGAGAACCACTTAGGATTGAAGTAGTGACGTTATATATGGGAAGAGTCAGTGAACTATTGTAACAAACAGAGCCACCCGGGGAGTATAACAAATACTGTGCAACAGAATCCCATTCAAAGCAAAGAGCCTAAAAGTCTATATCCAGAGTACATGTGCTGCCACCGATGTCAATGTAGGTCAGGGGAATCAGCAGTAAATTGCTGTTTTCCAGGAAAAAAAACACCAGATTATGGTTGCCCAGTGTTGCCTTGCCTCCCACTTGTGGGGATTACCTGCAAACAGGTAAGACAGAATTTGGGGGAGTGATGGAAACATTCTACAATTTAATTATAGTAAACTGTACATTTATACTGGGTGAATTTTATGGTACACGAATTGTCTCAATAAAGGGGGAAAACATAGAAGGGACAGAGAGACCAGCCTAGGAGGTTGTCCCAGTCCAGAGGACAGACAACACGGGCTTAGACTAGGGTATTTGTGAAAAGGGGTTGGGCAGTGGTCAGACACAGAACGTATTCTGAAGGGCATGCCCAACAGGACTGACTCACAGAATAGACAGGAGGCGTGGGAGCAAGAGAGGTCAAAGATGAGCTAGCTTGCTCCCAGCCAAACATCCAAGAGAAGACTGAGTCATTTTCTAAACTGGGGAAGACTGGGGACTGAGCAGACTTGTGCAGGGAATCATGACCCCTGGCTGTGTGCCCTCATCAGGACCACTGTCAGGCATTTCCTGGGGTGAGATGGGTGCTAATAGTAGAGGCAGCTACTTCCTCCACCCAGAAGTTTTCAGGAAAGGAGAACAACACCCCTTCTAGGACTATAATCAGTGGCCTGGGCCTTGTCAGAACCTCACCAGCAACACGATTTTCAGCCTGTTCATTACCAGCAGGGTTGTGAGATCCTTATCTCTCTTCAGCACAAGAAGCTGTTGAGTTTTACTTGGCAATAAAAACTATTCATTTTCGTCTGCTCTCCGTTTTGTCAGAAAATGATTTAAAATCATTTCTCCAATGAATATAGACCAAAAGAAACTACCAAAGGTTTTTAAATTAGTGGACTTCTTAAATCCTATCTATAAGACTACTTTAGTTATCCACAAGTTTTGTTATGAGTGTATAAAAATTTTTTTTAATTTTATCCCTTTTATTTATTTCCAACAGTTTCCAATTTATTTCATCATTGTGGATAAATAAATCAGGATCTGCATTATAGACAACAGGAATCATATTAAATAGGCATTAAATAAAAATATCTTTCATGGAAATAGGATTTTTTTGCTTAATTTTCCTTTGATAGCATTTCTGAATTTAAATCAGGTCCTGGTCTAGTGTAAGGACATTTTAAAAGACTGTAATCACTGATATAAAGTGATTGAAATGTCAGGAAAATGTGATACAATAAAGATGCATTTCATCTTCCCTGTCTTAGAGGCCATTTCATGTCATAAACCAAATAAAAGCAAATCATAGTACAAAAATGTTTACTTTCTTACTTCAAAGGGGAGCTCCGTTAATTCTAGATTTCCAGAACAATCCAGTTTCTCTAGCTGTTCACAATCGCCCAGTTCTAGAGGAATGCTCTTCAGACAGTTGAAACTCACATTGAGTTCTTTCAGGTTCTTCAAACGACCTGTCATCAGAAAAAATTAATATCCATGGTGTAGGTCCTTTAAGGTCTTTTAAGAACAAAAAACAAAACAAAGATGTAACACATTTGTATAAATGATGATGGGGAGGCATTAAACATAAGTTCGTATTTGCTTTTTAAGCACTCTTCATATGTCTGCTCATCTTTTACCCTGAGCATTTTGTCCTTGATCAGTGCATTTTTTGCTCACTCTGTAACTCTTTAACCCTTTGTGAAACCATAGGCGAGGTGAGTGCGGGGGATTTGTCTTCCATGTAGCTTGGGTCAAGCCCCAGCATCCCAGAGTGCAAACCCTTTGAAATCACATGATGAATGAAGTAACAGGAACGGCTTTGAAGACCAGTACAGTTCCTAGAAAGCACGATGACCAGCTATGGTCCACTGGTGGGCTCTAAGAAGTGAACTAGGGACGGAAATATGCACAAAGCTTTATGTACATGCTAAATGCTTTAGACAAGAAGACTGTCTACAGACAGCGTGTAATTCATTTATCTTTGCCTTCATATTGGCATTGATTCAATTATGACATCTCATGCTTCCTAAAGAATATGCTTTAAAACAGAAAGTCCCTTTCACAAGCAGGAAATGAAGACACTAAGAATACAGGCAATAATTGGATTGATGGAGAAACACTGCATCCCAGTTCTGTCTTAATTGAATTAATACATAATCACTTCCAAACCAGAAACTAGCACAAGAGCAAATATATTTAATATTCCAAAACTCACGTCACGCATGTTCTAAGACATTGACTACTTTAACATTCTTAACCTAATTTTTTAAATTAGAAAACCAAAATTATTGTTTACTATTGCAGAGTAGGCACTCAAAATACAAATTTCTTGCCATTTTATAAATGAGAACGGGAAACGTACAAAGACAGTATATCGGAGGTGGGGCTATTTCTGAGTCAATTTTGTTGGTCTCACTGTTTGCTGGAAGATAATGGTAATGCTGTCGAAATCAGTGGCCCCTCTAACTTACCCACCCGGTACACACTGCAAGCCTTACAGTCGGGTATTGTAGTCAAAGTAGCAGGATGGCGGGTGGCCAATATAAAATAAGGAAAGACTGTTTCTCTCCTGGGGAGGACTGGGGAGCACACATTGTGAGAATGGAGCTCTGTGCAGCCCCCAGACCTTCACCCCTAACACCCCGAGAGAAAGAGAAGCGTGATGAGCACTACGGTCTTCATTTTCAGGTGATGCAACTGAACAATGAGACGATGGAAAATCATAAAATTTTGATCAAAATGACATAATAAGCTAAACTAAACTTATCAATGGACTGATATATGGGAACAATATATTGTATTTTATGTTTACAATAAACATATTTATTGTATGTTTGTATTTCTAAAACTAAAAGAAATGAAACAAAAGGTTCCTAAACACAGCACCGCTCGCTCAGGAGGCTGGTAGTTTCTGAGCAACGGCAAACATCTGTATGTGCTGAGTTACGCAGGTGAGGCCATGGCACCACTGCCCACAGCTGACACTGCGAACAGGCAGCTCTGGGCACACATGAAACAGCCCTGCCCAGCAGCTTCCTGGGCCGGGAGAAGGATGCCGCCCGCCCACCAGAAAAGAGGCCTGAAGGCTCCTGCTGAGTAACGTACCAATTTCAGCTGGAAGACGGGATATTTGGTTTTGAGGCAGATCCAGAATTCTCATCGCTTGGAACAGCTCAATATACGTAGGAATGATTTGAATCAGGGTATTGTTTATGTGCCATTCTTTCAGGTGCGTCTGCTCCTTCAGCTCATCTGGGAGCTCCTAGAATAGAATGAATTGCGTCCATCAGAACTAGTTCTCAAGATGTCGGAGTTGAGCGGCAGTGTGCACAAAGCCAAGTTAAACCGCACATTTATTTAAAAAGCAAGAAGTGAGAGAGCATGGGTGAGAGCGTTAGACTTAATGCAGCTCTACAGCCATTTCAAAAAGAAAGCAAAGACGCTGCAGTTGTCATTAATTTCACAAAAGCAGATTAGCTCAATTTCAACCCTGCCATGAATTCACAATACTATTAAAATCAAATGCCTAGTGAACAGACAACCAGACTCACGCCCATAGCCACAACATATATTATTTATTTACAACATACCAATTTAACATCTTCTAAAAATAAAATCTGTCCATGCATTGGATTTTAAAATTTGTGCTGCATTTCCCTTCCTCTGTAGTCGCTTTTAAACATACTTGACAAACATCTAATATTTGCTGTGCCAAATTTCTAAATGTTTTTATGAGTTTGGAACAGAGAAAGAGCACCAGAGACAGTGGGGAGACCTGAATTCCAGGCCAGGCTCCCCATTTTCCAGGCATACCACCTCCCTGGGTGATGGAGAGGAACTTGGCGTATCTAAGGCCTCCCTTAGCTCAAGTGTCTGGAGTAAAACTGTAAAGGTGTTGGGGCGCCAGCCCATGGCCTGGTGGTTAAGTTCGGCATGCTCCACTTTGGTGGCCTGGGGTTCAGTTCCCAGGTGTGGACCTACACCACTCGTTGATGGTCATGCTGTGGTGGCGACCCACATACAAAACAGAGGAAGACTGGCACAGGTGTTAGCTCAGGATGAATCTTCCTCAGCAAAAAAAAAATTAATAAAAAAAATGTAAAGGTGTTGAGAAATGCTTAAAGACTTTTGAGGGGCTTTAGGGGGGCTATTGAAGAAATTCAGCTCACCAAGCCCCCACTGCAAGTGAGGTGTGTTCAGCCCTGAAGGGATGAAAAAAGATGAGAAGGGCACACATGTCCCCTGACCTGACGAAGCTGACTACAGTGAGCCATCAGCCAAACGTGGCAGGAGCGCAGAGGGCAGAGTGGGCACTCCACGAGGGTGAGGTCGGTGGGGTGGGGGTAGCAATCAGAAAGTCCACAGTGATCCTTTTGCTTGGTACTTGGTACTTACAATGTGCTTTATGATCACTGCTATCGGATACGCAGGTTAAGCTTTTAACTTACAAAAAGTACTTTCACTCTAAATATGATTTCATATCACAGTACCATAAGATAGGCAGAGTGGGCATTATTAAGGCCCATTTGAAAGAGGAAAACCAAAACCCAAAGACAATTCAATGAGTCACTTAGGGTAAGGACCTCCTCCATAGTTTCAGGAACTAGTGCAAAATGAAAATGCAGGCCCCCTTGCTAAAAATTATTAGGAATTTCAAGACAGTGACAGCAGAGCATTAAACCAAGCATGAGGCCCTTCTAAACTCAGGGTCTGACGCTTAGATCAGAACTGATCTGAATGCAACCCACACCAGACCAGACGGTTTCCTCCTGCAGCTGAGACAAAATGAAGAGCTGGATCATCAGGGAGCTGATGCCAGGTTATACCAACACTCTCTTTATTGAGGCACCAATTTACTGAGTGCCTCATAAACAACTTCTCTCATTTTGCTCTTTCAATAATGGCACACTTGAAAGATTATTATACCTCCTAGAATTATGTTCATAACTATTTTTAATAAAAAATAGAGAAAAATCTTAAGATAGTGTGTCAAATAAAAATAAAAGGGGGGCCGACCCGGTGGCGCAAGCGGGTAAGTGCGCGCACTCCGCTGCGGCAGCCCAGGGTTCGCCGGTTCGGATCCCGGGCGCACATCGATGCACCACTTGGCAAGCCATGCTGTGGTGGCGTCCCACATAAAGTAGAGGAAAATGGGCATGGATGTTAGCCCAGGGCCAATCTTCCTCAGCAAAAAAAGAGGAGGACTGGCAGATGTTAGCACAGGGCTGATCTTCCTCACAAAAAAAAATAAACAAATAAATAAACAAAAATAAAAGGAATAGGGTAAAAATGGCCAATTTAACATACAGGAATGACTGAGACACAGCCTGAGCATCTCACCAGATGCCCCCTCTTCCCCAAGGCTCAAGGAGTGGAAGAGTCAGCCACATCTGGAGGTGAGAGCTGAGGGCAGGGCTAAAAGAAAGAGGTCAGGTTCAAAGTCTAAGACCAGGTCCCTGACCCCCATCCACGTCACAGAGCAACTGCCCCTGTAGGAGACTGAGACTTATTCATTGGAGGGTTAAACAGAGTCCCAGGATTGGGGACCCTCAGGCACATCTAGGGCAGGGGGGCCAGCAACCAGAGGATGAATGATGAATGCTGCGACTCCCTCACCTCCAGCCCTGCTCTCTGTCCCAGAGCACTGGCTGCCAGGCCTGTCCCTGCCTGCAGGAAGGGAGAGGATCCTCCTCTGAGGCTCTCACCAGCTCCAGACAAGTCATAAATGTGCACTCCCAAGGGGAGACGGGAGGGAGCAGCGTGCCAGTGAAACGGCTGCTCTATAGCAACACCCTCAAAAAACGAAGCCCACATACTCTAAGCTTCCAATCAGCTTGTCAGTGCTTGGGACACCCAGAGTCTCCAGACCTCCCAGAGAGCCCCAACATGCAAGATAAAGACAAACACCCTAAAAGGAAAAGGAGACTCTGAAAGAAGAAAACTTCCCCCAAAATGCTAGGGATCCCAAGATAGGTAAGAAAAGCCATTACCCCATAAAACAAAAACTGGACAAAATGATGAAAGGTAAAATTAAGAGATACCTATAAAAGTAGAAAAATAAAGCCACATCACAGGATTCCTTCACTCACAAAACAGCCAGCTCTTAGAAATTAAAAACTTGATAGCAGAAATGAAAAATTCTATTGAAGAGTTGTAAAATAAAATTGAGGAAATCTCCCTGAAAGAGCAGAGAGTAGGGCCTAAGGGTGTCTGGCTCACAGCAGGAATGACCAGCCCCCCACTCCAATCTGGCACCCCCAGTCACAGAGCGTGGCCCCGCAGCCAGCCCTAACGGGTCCCATCAGAGCTCTCCCACCCAGTCCCCAAGGCCTCAGAAGCTCCACAGCCCTGTGCATCCTGTGGTGACCTCTTGCAGGGCTGGGCACACTGCCTGGTGTGATGTTAGAGGCCAGAGCTCCCTCGCCGCCAGGGAGTACTCTCAGACAGTGAAAATCCCTTAATGCAGCTTCTCCCTCGTTCATCAGAGGTAAGGCTGAAACACAGATCTCTCTAGGGGAAGAAATCAGCAACTGAAACTCACACTAGTGAATGTCTGGGCCCCAGAGTCTTCCTGGGGGGGAGTTCCAATCAGGGAAGGGTAGCCACTTAGGCAACCAAGGTGGGGTACAAAAAGGCTGCAAGTAATGAAGACACCATCCACATAGTCCGCTATGGTGTCTCCCCCAGCCTGCTGAGTCATAACCCTCTTCCTATCCCGCTTACCACACCAGGCACTCACTCAATGCTCTTTGAGATGATTTTCAAAAGGTATCGGAGCCGGGAGAACTCCATTCAGGTTCTCCAGGTGGGCTGGGTGACCCTACGGGGTAAGTGCTTAGCTGCGATCATGGTTGACGATGGCACATGAGAATGATCTACCAGCGGTCTTTAACCAGAAATCCAGAAAGGCCTTCTTGCCCCAGAAGAGGCAGTGTCTGTGTAGCCACTGACCTCAATGATGGGGATGCAGGAGAAAGAACACCAAAGAGCTTTTACGGTAACAATCTCTCCCAGTTTAGAGGGCAGTGTAGCTAACAAGTTGGCATCACAGAATATCCGTTCATTTAATCCTCACAACGCCCTCAGAGGGGGTCAGGGCAAGCATTAGCACCATTGTATGGAGCAGATAAAACAAATAAAAGTGGAGTAAACTGCCTCAGGACACGTGGCCAATCAAGGACAGCGCCAGGACCACCCCAAGTATTTAGTCTGCCAGTCCAGAGTCCTCTCAGCCACAAAATGGCAGGATAAAAAGAGAGGGAGGCAGGTCCCAGAGGACCCCATCCCACTGACATGGACTGTAGCCAGGGTTCATTCCCCCATGGCACCCCAGGAAACGTCAGATCGTAGGCCAGCCCTGGAGACGCCTCTCCAAGAAGGCGGCAGGTGGGAGGAGGGGAGCAGCAAGCACCAGTAAACACCAGAGGAAAGAACGAGGGGACATCTTTGTCCTGGCCTCAGAATCTCAGAGGAAAACTGGCTAAAGGGTCCGCTGAAATTCCTGTGCTGCTCTACACACTGTGACAAGTCAGAAGTAACCACCTACTGAGGGGCGCTGGATAAACGAAAGGCTCAGTTCATTTAAAAAAAAAAACGGCAGAGTTATTTTAAACGTCTAGGGGAAAGGCAGCAGAATTAGGTATTTAAATGCGGTGCCGTCCTGGCGAGAGCCGCTGGGGTCCCAGCCCCTCCCGGCCTCGAAGGGATCCAAGTGGATCTCTCCGCTCTTTCCAGGACGACACTCTCACGGAGGAAGACGCGCGGGAACACGGCTCAGAGCAGATAATCCGCTCCTCTGCCTCCGCGGAAAAGCTCTCTCAAGGCAAGAGCGCTCACCGGCCAAGGCCAAAGCCTGGAGTTCGGCTTGACCGTGCACGTCAGCCGCGGCGCTGCCCCGAGCATCCATCCGCTTTAGATACAAAAACACATCGACTCACCTTCCAGTGCTCCCCCGAAAGTTCAAACACAAACGGGCTGCTCCGTTTGTCCCTCTCCTTGGAAAGGGAACTCTGCCTCGCGAGCGAGTTCCTTTCGATCTTTTCCAGGAGCCTCACGCTGGTGTCTACGAAGCCATTCTTGCAGTACGCAGCCTGGGGGATGCCCTTCCTCCTGCACTCGGCCACGAAATTCCACTCCTCCTTTATCCTAAAGCGGGCAGCAGAGGCCGCAGTTACTCTCCTGGTGAATCGCCATCAACTGCCTAGGGAAGGCGTCAGCCACCCGGGCGCAGGCGCAGTCCTCCTCATCACCGCGACTTTCCTGCTTCAGGAGACGCGAGCCCTCCCGTCCACTTTTCTCCCTGCCCCTCCTTTCGGGTTTCCTCTGCCTGCGGAACGTAGGGGGAAATCTTAAACCCTCACAGTTGTGAATTATTAGCAACTTTGACATGTGATTAATTACAATTTCCTTTGATATTATGTGGTGCCAACCCAGGTTTTTAAATAAAACAAGGCCACAGGAATTTGCTGGTCTTTCAAGAGCATTTGGATAGAAATATATAGGCAGCCCCACTTTATAAAATACCTGACTTCAGAATGTCAGCCATCAGCCACCGTGGGAAATTTCACTCCTGTAGGTGAACTTGTTATTAATTAATAAGTATGCAAATAAAATACCCTTTCCTTAGGAAGTGAACCCACAATCCTAGCCTAGATGGCAAACAGCCTCACTGAATGAGAAATTCCTCACATAGAGCCTAACAATAACTTCTATTTCTCCCTCTAAATGATTGAGTTTCATTCAGGTAGGGTGATATTCTGTATTTTATCTCCACCTACAACGTTTAGGTTTTGGTATATACTTCATGGAACAAATACATTATTACAAAATGAAATGCCATGAAGTGAGATAACAGAGCAAGATAGAGGGTTTTGCCTGGTTTAGTAAATTTAAGTTAAGCAGATAATTGCCTTTTATGATAAGGCATTCATCAGTTTTTCAATATCTTAGTTTCCCCACAGGAAACAGATCTTGAGAAACTAACAGTTAACATTCAAATAGTACTAATAATCACAGTATTAATCATATCGTGGAACCTCAAAAATACCTGCAAAAAAGATAAATTTACTACATTCGTTTTTGCAGGTCCTGGGAAACTAATAAGCTTCTTTCTTGAACACCTTCCTCCCTCCACCCTCCCCAGCTCCTTCTCACCTGCCCAGCCAATTTGATGGCTGTTTTTCTTATCTTGAGCTAGAAAAGCCTAACAAGTCCCCAAGAAGTTTTCTGTCCTAGGATAAGACATAGCACAAGCCCCCTGGCACCAAGCCTAATTCAGACACGTCCCTAAAACCCCCCATGGCTTGGGTCCCCATTCAGCAAGTTGTCCTACCCTAGAGTGAACCCAGACGCTAGGAGTGGGGATGAAGCTGGAGCAGGGCAAAGAGCCACTTTGGGCTCACAGGGCCCTGGGACCTTGTGTGATTCATGCTAGTGCAGATCACTCAGACCTACTGCCACATGTGTTGCCCAGCCTGAGGGTTCCAATTCTTAAATTCAAGAGTCACACCACATTGGATAATCTCAGATTAGTGGCAAGTGAAAAGACATTCTAACTATCTGTGATTACAGCATTACGTAGGGGAAAGGGCTTGGTCAAATCCTCCACTTACTAGCTGTGTCAACTTGGGGAAGTTACTTAGGTCCCAACTTCCTTGTCTTCAAATTGAGGATAATGATAACCAACTGGAACACTGTGACACTTAAGGTAGCAGCTTAATTATCAGGCATGATCAGAATAGGTATTTGTTCAATCCAAATAGTTCATAAAAGTGGAGAAGCAAGAATAAAGAGACAGTTGCACCTTACACATTTTGTTTTTAACTTAAAAGGCAGAAATATGTCACCATTTGCCAACCTGATGTAGGGTCATGGACTTTGTTCAAGAATGGTTCTACCAATGAGAATCCCATTCTGCCTTACAGAAACCACACCTATAATCCATCATCCAACAGTTCCAGGTTTGGTTTCTTCACAGGGAATAAAAATTACAGACATGCAAAGCCACCTAAACGTGCATCCTTTCTAGCTTGTCATACTTTTATCAGTCTCGTACAGTGCTGATTCAATTGTGTGGTTCCTATTTATCGTAAATGTAGTTTTTCCAAAGCACTCAACTTAGCTTTCATATACATGACTCTCTTTTACTCATACTTCATGAGTTGACATGATAGTAGTCAAATTACATCATTTCAATCCAAGTAAAAATGGCATCAACACAATGAATCTTATCTAGCATTCAACTCAACAGGTGAGGGCTGAAGTGCATGACAGAGAGCAGCCATCACATGGCTTACACAGGTGTGGAGAGCACCAGACAGCCTAGAGAGGCCAGCTAAGCAGTCCTCTACAGAATTTACTGTAGAGGAATTTATCTTGTCTTCGCCGTCTTCCCCGTGCCTAGCAGAGTGCCTGGAATATATGTGGGTTCTTATAGTCACGGGTGTTACTGTTATTGGAATCAAATGTTTGTTCCGGGCGACAGTGTGAGGGTTCTGAAGTCCAGTGAGTAAGTGTCACTGACAGTGAGAAATCTCAGAAGAAATGCATCCCCTGGGGCCGGCCCCATGGCTTAGCGGTTAAGTGCGAGCGCTCCACTGCTGGCGGCCCGGGTTCGCATCCCGGGCACGCACCGACGCACCGCTTCTCCGGCCACGCTGAGGCCGCGTCCCACATACAGCAACTAGAAGGATGTGCAACTATGACATACAACTATCTACTGGGGCTTTGGGGAAAAAGAAATAAATAAATAAAATTATAAAAAAAAATGCATCCCCTTCACAATACATTGGGTGCCTGCCCGAGTCCCTGTCCTCTAAAGAAGCTACAAGGCAAGTACAGAAACCACATACTTTTCCAGTGCACTTTTCTCGAGCCTTTCTGCCTCCTTCTTCTGCCAAGCTTTGTGCTTCTTGACACGAGTTTCCCACATGGCTCTGACGACAGAAATGTCGAATACAACCACTTTATGTCCCATTTTGGGAACATGAAATTACCTATTTAAAAAAATATATTTATGTCAGCTTCATACACACACAGAAGACAACAGTTTTACCATAAACTTTAAAATGAAGTATGAATGAACCAATTATCTTAAGTAATGATGAAACACCTTGTTACCTCCAGGATGATAGTTTGCTCATGTTCTTAAGGTCCAATAGTACTCTGTGTAAGTCAAAGTTCAACACTCAACCTGGGGTCATGTCCTCCAGAACGTCACACTTATCTCCCTACCCCTCGGCTGAACTGTGGGTTCCCAAAGCCCCCTGGGCATTCGTCAAGCCTCATAGTCCCACATGCTATTGAATTTACTAGCATCTGATCTTCCCAGTAGATTGTTACACAATCAAGGGTAAGCTTGATGAATTAATCAGAACACACACACGCATACACCAGGTTATCTGAGGCTACACACTAGCCACGACTAAGTAGCAAAACCAAACATTGCACCAAGCCCCGCTGAGCACTTTCCCACAGGGACTGACCATAGACTGGGCACGTGTCCTATGAGGTTTCCCTGCAACATGAACCCTCACAAGCTGCTGATCTCCTTTAAGTGCAAGGACAGACTCGGGGACATCTTGGCCATCACATCCCAGTGAGACCTAGCACAGTGCCTGGCACATAGTAAGCCCTCCATAAATATTTATTGAATGAATAAATGAGTGAATGAATGAATGAAAAGTGAATAAAAGATTTGCATCCAGATTGCGTCACTCTCAGGCCACTCAATGAACTTTCTCTCTTCTTTTTATTTTCCCACCTCATCTTTACTGTTTGTTTTGAGTGAGTTTTTGCTCACTGATAAAAAAAAAATTATCAGGACATAAAAGTGCATTTCAATGTTCATTCCACTAAGCCACACTTATCTCGTTTATCTAAGTAAAATAACTTTCTAAATATTGTTTTAAATTCCCCTGCCTACGGCATCGAAATTTGGCTAAATCCATTTCCTGATTTGCACAAACACATGGAGTGTCAGTTGATAAATGGTAGGGCTGCTGAATATTCTCTGCTCCAATTCCAGACACTTCTAAATAGCAGTCAGGGGGGATACGAAACCAAATATTTAATCTTCCAACTCAAGAGCGTGCTCTCCAAAACCAAATATTTAATCTTCTGACTCAAGTGTGTGCTCTCCATAAATGGCTTGCCAATATGAGTAGAAGAACTGGCTTATGTTTGTGTAGCTGAATATTTGAGGGCCATAATTTTAGTCTGAAGAGCTGAAAATGCTACCCCCAATTTATTCCCCTCTTTCTTTTAATTTCTGACATCTGGAACTGTCTTTTGTCTCCCTTAAAATTCTTTTACCTAAAGGAGATTTTTGACAAAGGCGCAAATGGTGCAAGTTTCTGTGTGGAACACATGTTTTCAATTCTCTTGGGTAAATACGTAGGAGTGAAATTGGAGAGTCATGTGACAACTCTATGTTTAACATTTTCAGGAACTGCCAGACTATTTTCCAAAGCAGCTGGATCATTTTACATTCCTACCAGCAGTGTATGAAGGTTCCAGCTTTTCCACATCCTCTCAACACTTGTTATTATGTGTCTTTTTTATTGTCCCATTGGGTATGAAGTGGTATCTCCTTGTGGCTTCGATTTGCATTTTCCTGATGACTAATGATGTTGAGCATCTTTTCCTGTGCTTATTGGTCATTCACATACCTTCTTGGGAGAAACATCTATTCTGATCCTTTGCCCATTTTTTAATTGGGCTGTTTGTCTTTTATTGTTGAGTTGTAATAGTCCTTTACATATCCTAGATACAGTTCCTTTACCAGATATACGATTTGTAAAAAATTTCTCTCATTTTGTATTTTCACTTTCTTGATTCCATCCTTTCACTTTTACCCTAAATATACGATTATATTTGATGTGAAATTTTGTAGACAGAATCTTGTTGGATTATTTATTTAACCCATTCTGACAATCTTTGTCTTTTAATTAGTGTGTTTAAGCAATTTACATTTAGTATAATTATTGATATGTTTGGATTTAAGTCTACCATTTTATTATTCGTTTTTTCATTTTAATCCCTCTCTTGTTTTCCTCTTTTACACTTTCCTGCCTTCTTTGGTGTTATCAAAGTATTTTTTAGTATTCCATTTTATTTTCTCTACTGTGTTTTGACAGTGTTTCTTTGTGTAGTTTCTTTTTCAAGGTTGCCCTAGGGAATATAAGATAAAAACTTAACTTCTCATGGTCTACTTAGAAACAATATTTGCCCACTTCAAGTGACATGTAGAAACCTTACTAGCATATAGGTTACCTTATGCTGTCACCTTTATGTTATAGTTGTCTTATGCATTATATCAGCCAATGTTATATCTTTGGTTTCAAATCATCAAACTTATTTTAAAGAACTCATGAGGAGAAGGCTAGCTCATTATATCTACCCTGATATGTACCATTTCTGTCGCTTTTTCTTCATTCCTGTTGTTCCAAGTTTGCCTCTGGTATTTTTTCCCTTCTGTCTAAAACAACTTTCCTTAATAACTGTTTTAGAGGAAGTCTGCTGACAATTCTGTTTCCTTCATCTGAGGATGTCTTTTTTTCTATTCCTGAAGCTTATTTTTGCTGAATATAGAATTCTGAGTTGACAATTCTTTTCTTTAAGCACTTTAAAAATTTTGTGCCCATTTCTTCTGGCATCTGTGGTTTCTGACGAGAAATCTACAGTCATTTGAATCATAATTCTCCCATAGGTGATGTATCATTTTTCTATTGCTACTGTCAAGATTTTGTTTTTGTCTTTGGTTTTCTTCAGTTTAATTATGATGTGCCTGGGCATGGATTTCTTGGGGTTTCTCCTGTTTGGGATTTGCTTAGCTTCTCTAATCAGTAGGTTTATATCTTTTGCCAAATTTGGGAATTTTCAGCCATCATTTCTTCAACTATTTTTTTCTGCACTGCACTCTTTCTCCTGTCCTTCTGGACTCTGACAACACAAATATTAGGTCTTTGACTATTGTTCCATAGATTCTTGAGGCCTGTTCATTTTGGTAAATATTTTTCCGTCTCTTTTTTTCAGGTTGGTAATATCCAGTAATCTATCTTCAAGTTTCCTAACTCTCCCCTATGTCACCTCCGTTATGTTTATGAGCCTATCCAATGAGTATTTTATGTCAATTATTGTCTATTTTATTTCTAAAATTTCCATTTAGTTCTTTCTATCTCCTATTTCTTTGCTGATACTTTCTTTCCATTCATACCCCAGGGCAGAGGGAGAGCACCCAAGAAAGGCCAAACTTGGAAGGGGTTCAGATCTCATTTTAGAAGTTGTGGTTCAGCCCACTAGATAGCAGAGAAGTCCTCTGGTTTGGTGAGGCTGGTCCAGCTTGCTGAACAACTAATAGGCCACCTCCCAGAGTACAGGTGAAAGACCAGCTGATTAGCAACTGATGGCATGGGCAGGCAGTGGGAGTCTAGGTGCTGGCAGGCTCAGGAGGTTTTCAGAGTGTGGACCACACAGGGACTTGCAAAAGGAGGGGCAGCTTGGTGTGTGCACGGGTGGCTGTGTGCAGGCCACATGGAGGCTCACAGAGAGAGTCTAAGTACAAGCATGGGCAAGAGGCCTTCAGAGGACATGGGCTACACGAGGCTCTGTTTTCTGGGTCAAGAGAGCTGCAGAAAGGTTATTGCCAGCCAAGGCTGCCAGGTTGCAAGGGGACTACATTCTGGGTGTGTGGCTGGGGCACACTCCAATAGGCATCCCACACTGCTGATCCCCCCCCACCCCCCACTAGAAAAGGGAGGAAACCTCTTCCTGCTATACTGTCCTCTCAGTGCCCTCTACTGAGAAAGTTTAACATGGTGTTCATGTTAAAGGACAAATACTTAAAGGAATTCCACTGTATATCACAGAGTTTATACACTGAAGGGTGCATACAGAGCTGAGAGGAAATAAGTTGATAACTGACAAAGGAGGTGATCAATTCGTTGGGTTTAGACCTCACATTCCATGTGGGTGGTGATCCCCATGTCAGATCAGTCTTCTGACTCAGCAGTGCTACTCAGCTGTTCCATGTGCACCACCCAGTGGCTGTCTGGGATGGGGATGATGGTCTATCCATGGGTTCAGTTCTAACAGACGTTGGCAAGCTGGTTAGGGTCAGATCCACGCAAATGCAGCTCAGGGATGAGCCCAGAAGTTCATAAACAACCTCATGGGGCTGTTGTCCCAAGCTCCTCCCTCTCGGTGATCTCCCTGGTCCTCTCTGGATTCCTGGGCTCCCTTTTCACTCCTCTGGCCAGAGAGCTGGGGCTCTAGTTACCCTGCTGAGCTGTGCACTGGCTCCAACTGCACCCACGTCAGGGCCAAGCAGTGGGAAGACTGCGAGAGGAAAAAAGCAATGAGAATTTTCTCCACCCTCTGGGGACTACAGCTTCTCTGATCAGAAAGAAAGGATCCCCTCTCTCAAAGTTTTGGGTGATTGAGGGGCTCCACTATCAACCTATTCCCAAGCCCCTCACTGCTACTACTACAGAATCCTAGGGGGGCCTGAGGCACGAGAGGATGGAGAAAAGAAAAGCAGGGATGTACCCCCACTCTCTGAGCATTAGGAGTCCCCTGTTCCACTCCTGGAGCAAAACTAGGTGCTCTGGTGCCCAGTTCTGGGTGTCGGGCTGCCTTGAGTCCAGGCTGGGAAATACAGGAGGGAAAAAGTGGGAAACACACCACAGGTTCGTAGTGCTTTGAATTCGAGTGCCATTTCCTTCTTCTCTTGCAACTGTTTACTTTTCAGAGTCTTCATGTTGCCGATCCATGTATCCTGTCCAGGTTTTACGGCTGCATCTACTGGGACACACGGGATGGAGTGAGCCTACTCCATCTCACCCAGAACCAGAAATCCCGCCTCTAATTTTTCTTTTACCACTTTCCTTACTCTGTTATCTTCAGCTCACGAGCACCCACTGCAAAGGTCTCAGGTTTTGGCTTTTGACATAAAAGCCTCCAAAAAGGAATGGCAAGCATCAGCCTGAAAACAAGAGATTAAAGTCCATAGCCAGTAATGGAGAAATTTTTTTAAAAAATCAGGTAGCCTAGTTTCTTTGAGGAAATCTCTGCACATAATCCAAGTCAACACATAAAAGCAAACCAAAAGGCCAAAGTAAAGTGAAGTGTGTTTGAGCAGTGTGGACAGCCCAGCCGGCCAAGAGTAATTAAAGCTGGAAGGCTGGCTCGCTGTCCAGGGTGTGCGCTCTGGATCAATCAGTGGGGGCTCAGATTCTGTTGCTGAGTTTCTTTCATCTTCTTAGGCCAGTAAATCCTTGAGAAGTAACCAGATCCGTACATTAACTGCCCCTGCATTAAATAATCATTGCTCATTAATTTCTATGCATCAGCTTGGAGAAATGTAATTCAAGTTCCCATCTTAGAGGAATGGTCTCTTCTTGATGCCTTTGTGCTCTATTTTTAAATAGCAGTAAATCACTATTAGTCTCAGTATTTTGATAAGAAAGAGTATATCCTGTCTGTCATCTAACCATTTTCACTATTTCCCCCGTGTTTTACAAAGCAGAGAAAGAGGTTCTCTTCTTCAATTAAAGGTGTTTTGAATGCGCCAGGATATAAATCAGGGTCTTGCCTGTAAGATGTTCTGTTTGCAAATATGTGTAATAAAACTGGAGACTGTAAGACAGTAAGTGATGACTACATTCGCTGGAGGTCTACATGTAACATCCAGAGATTCTGGGAAGCTAAGAAATACCAGCTCCTAAATACCAGGTCCAGGCCAGCTGCTGGCGTCCTGTGTAGCACAGGGCTGAGTCTGCCTCCCTAGACAACTGGACAGGTTGGACCTTAACTCAGAAGATAGTAGCCCCATGGGTGGGCGCTGAGATTGGGAAAGTGGTTTTACAACAAGAGCCCATGAGTCATTCCAGGACAGGTAGGAGCCCCTCCATCCAGGAACAAAGCCACACTGGGGAGCAGAGAGGAGGCAGATGTCAGGGACAGATGCAGGTGCCAGTCACTTGGCAGTTAGGGGAGAGAAGGTCCCCTGGCAAATTTGCAAAGCTCATCCCTTCTTTGTAGCATGAACTCCGGTCAACACAACCTTTCAGGCAAACACATAAAATATAATTTCCTAAGCATTAACTTCCTGCAAAACTATAGAAATATCACCATGTATACTACACCAAAGCAGAAAAGAGAAAATTTAACCTCTACAGGATCCAGTCTGAAGACCCTCAATACAAATAAAGCAATAGCCTCTTAGTGAAAACTTGACAACCGAGTGACTCTCCTGAGGCACCGTGAGAACACAGAGCTTCAGCCGGGGTCCTCACTGAATTTGACAGCAAAGATCCATGATTCCAAGGTGACATCTGATTCCAGTTCCCTGCTGGAGATCTGGTTTTGCATGGTTATGCAGAATCACGAGAACAAGCCTCCAGATTTGGCCTGCTGTCCACAGCCACAGAGCATTTTCCAGAGAAGAACACACCGGGGACTAGGAGAGGGGAGAACAATGATGTCGCTCACTGCGACAGAAGGGACACTGAGTGTTGCCAGGCTCCTTCCTCTCCAGGGCTTGGTGTTCCAGGTCCTGAGAGAAAAGGTCAACTATCAGAGACTCTCAAAGGTTAGATTCACAGTGGAAAAGAAAATTCCTCTGGAAAAACCTTTTGCTTTCCCGCAGGAGTCAGCAAACGTTTCCAGTAAAGGGTAAGATAGTAAACATTTTAGGCCTCTCAGGTGGAAGATATTATTTAGGTACTTACACAACAAAAGAGAAAGCTCCTGGCCTGCCCCTCCCCGCTTGCTGGGGGAGGGCCTACGGAGCAGTGAGCAGGCTTCCATGCTTGTGCCCAGCTGCCACCTGCTGGAGACATTCTCAGGACAGGAGTGACTGAAAGGCTAGCATGCTGGAGCACAGAGGGGCAGTGGGGGGGACTTGCTGCAGTCAGTTTCACTCTCTGCCCCAGTGACACCCAGATGCCTGTGTGTCCTCTTCTCCCAGTCATCTCAAGTTGGGCAGCTGGCTGGACACTTGGTGACTCACTAAGTCACAGCTCTTGAACAGAGATTCCACTGCTTGGTGCCTGGCAGTTGCCAACAGCAGACTCTCCAACATGTAGATGGCAACCAGCGCGGCCCTTGGGCCAGGTAGACAGGTTCGGAGAGTAGAAGAGGAATAAGGACAGAGCGGATACTCCAGCGTGGTCTCCACGGCTCACAGTGCCAGCCTGTTCCAGCAGCGCCCATATGCCATACAAAAACACCTGCCAGTCCTGTGGGTTATAGTTTGCTGATCCCAGCCTTAATGAGCAATAATATATAAAATATTTTGCTTTGGTTGATGTGATGGCTTTAAATTATACCCACAATTTCCTTGACATTCTTCGCTTTAAAAAGGTAGAGCTTAATTCCTGTCCCCTTGAGCGTGGGCTGGACTGAGGGACTCCCTCCTAATGAACAGAATGTGGTGAAAGTGATGGTGTGTGACTTCTGAGACAAAGCCCTATAAGGTATTTCTCTCTCTCTCTCTGGGATCACTCATTCTGGGGAAGTCAGCCACCATGTCACGAGGATGCTCAAGCAGCCCTATGGAGAAGCTTCATGAGAAGAGGAACTGAGGCCTCCTGCCAACGGCCACATGAGAGGAAGCTGTCTTAAAAGCAGATCCTCCAGCCCCAGCTGGGCCTTCAGATGCCTGTAGCCCTGGCCAACATCCTGGCTGCAACTTCCTGGGAGACCCTGCCAGGGTCAGACCCAGCCAGAACCACTCACCTAAGCCACTCCAGATTTCTGACCCTCAGCAACTGTGAGATAATAAATGTTTGTTGTTTTAAGCTGTTAAGTGTTGGGGTAATTTGTTTACAGCGGACAGTAAAATAAGAGGCACTTATAAAAATCAGCTTTATTTTATAGGGACATCTGGTGTCTATATCCAGCTGCTTCCTTGACTTATCCACTTGGACGTCTCAAACGTATCTCAAAGAAACATGATTCCCTACAGACTTACTCATTTAGAATCTATCCATCCCTGGCTGACTTAATTCTCCATCTCAAGAAAGACTCCATTATTTTATTTTATTTTCTTGGCTGAGGAAAACTCGCTCTGAGCTAACATCTGTTGCCAACCTTCCTCTTTTTTGCTTGAGGAAGATTAGCCCTGAGCTCACATCTGTGCCAATCCTCCTCCATTTTGTATGTGGGGACACCACCACAGCATGGTTGATGAGTGGTGTGTAGGTCCACACCCGGGACCTGAAGCTGCAAACCCAGGCCACAAAAGTGGAATGCACCAAACTTAACCACTACACCACAGGGCCAGCCCCAAAAATGACTCCATATTTATCTGGCGGTCACTCCTTTATGCTTTCCGTTTCCTCACTCTGCCATCCACTAAGCAGATATGCGTGCACACACACACACACACACTCATTCACACATCTAATTTACCACCTAAGTCTTAGAGGGCATGCATTTCTCACCACCAATTAGTGTCACATCTGGCCTCGGTTGTGCAAAAGCCTCACAGCTGGTCTCCTGACTTCCCACTCACCCCCGTCTAATCCATTTGCCACACACCAGTGAGAGTCATTTTCCAACAAGAACTAGGTCATGCTGCCACCTAGCTAAAGTCCTCCAGAGACTTCCCTCTGGAATGTGAGGGAGATCCCAGCTCCTCACAGGGCCCAATGAGACCCTGGCTCCCTCTGCCCTTGGCCAGCCCCTCCCGCTCACCCTGACACACGCCTCCTCAGAGCTTGTCCACCCAGCGCTTCCTCCCACCTCAGACTCTGTGCACCGGCTCCCTCCGCCTACACGCTCTTCCCCAATTCCCGCAGCTGCCTCCCACACCCCTGAACCCAGCTTCAGTGCTCTCTCCTCAGTGTGGCCTTCCCAGCCTCCTCATCTACGGTAAGTCCTGCTGTTCTTTCCTCTCTCTGACTCTTGCTTATTTACTTCACAGCACATAATATAAGTTGAATTATTTGATCGTTTGTTTAATTCTATGTTATCTGTCCGTGGATGAGCTGAAGAAGAGCCACAGCTTACTGACAGGAGGAGCAGCCACCTGAGAGGCCCCTGACTTAAGGCCCCCTCAAGTCAGCCCGACACTGAGCAGTCACCCAGTAGCAGACGTTAGGACCTGGAGGGGACGCGAGGGCTACAGATGCCAGGCTCCTGCTTCTGAACCTCACCACAGAAACCCTGTGTATTAAGCCAGTTTATTTGGTGTGTGTTTGTTCTTTGATTCCTGGGAACGCTAAATAACTAACATTTATGGGCACTCATTAAATGCAGAAAGATGAATGTCCTTGCCTGGGAGTTCTCAATCTAGAGGGGAGAACAGATTCTTAAAGGGATACATTTCAATGCAGCGTGTGGATTCGACAACGAGCTGCTGTGGGAGCCAGAAGAGGAGGGATGCCCTTAAGTGTGTGTGGGGTGGGGGTGGGGTCAGGGATGGTGCCTCAGGGACTGTGAGGAAGGGGAAAGGACCATCCGTGCAGGTTTCGTTGAATAATTTTCCACGCTCCCTCCCCAGCCCAGGTATATCAGAATCACTTTACAGAACCCTCTGCTATCCTGAGCCAGAGAGCATGACTGGAAGAACATGTCCCCTGGCACCAGGACACTAGTCTCCACTCCGAAGTCATGTGCCAGGGTTCCAGGCGGGAGGGAGGACTGTCTGGTCATCTAGTCCTCTGCCTTCTTGTCAAATGACAGACTGGGCTGGGGGGTGGGGGGTTGGGTACAGGGCTAACATCTCAGAGAATCTGAGGGGAAAGGATCTGGGGAAATCTTGGAGGACACCCAACAAAGTCCACAATACAGGTGCCAAGCCATCCCTGGTGCTCCCTCTGCGTGCTGGGAGAGGGACAGCAGCAAGGGGGGTGGGGTGGGAAGAGTGAATGGAGCTGTTGTCAACAGGTCACCTGAACCAGCCATGGGGAGAGAGGCCGGCGTCCCCTCCTTCCCACCTACCCCTCAGAGCCCCCAGGACCCCTCTTCTCTTCCCAGGACCAGCTCCAGGCCTTCTGCATCCTTCCAGGTGTATCCCCCACGTGAAGAAGACACCTATCATCAGCCTTGCTGGATCCAAGGGAATGACTAACCAGTGGGAATTTCTGGTAACACCAAGGTACAGTGGGAGCAATAATATGACAGACAGGGGGCTTTAGTGACACATAAATTCTGTCCTCACATAAGGTCACTGTCTGGACCCCAGAGCTGGAAGGCACAGTGAGTTTTCCGATGGAAACAGTGGGGTATATAGGGGCTAAATATTCAAGTGAGGTCAGTATAGTCACAATATTTCAGCCAAATTCTGAATTAAATTACATTTTATGTCACATGATCAGCTTTTCCCTGAAAACACGCATTATTTTCACGGTAATTGGATGACCTAGAAAATCCAGCCAGAGGAGGCAGAGGCTACAGAGAGGATCAAGAAGACAGTCTCAGAGTTTGGCCTGTCTGGGCTGGAGTTCTGCCTCCCCTGCTACTACTGCATGTCCCTGAGACCATTACCTAACCTCTCTGAACCTCCGTGTTCCCATGTGGACACGGGTGTAACCACAGAATCGAGCTCACAGGATTGGTGAGAGGGTCACACGTAATCATTTATGTCAAGTGCTTAAGACAGTACCTGGCACCTAGTAAAGCTCAAAAAAATGTCAGCTATTTAAAGAAAAAAGAAAAGAAATTAAGACAGACTCACTGTCACCAATTAAAGATAAGATAAAAACAAGAGGTACACCAGGAGCATCTGAGGACTTTTCCCCAGCAGGCACCCTTCGCAGAGGTTCTTTGGGAGAACACCCCAGCCCCTGAGTTATGGGAGAGGATTTGGTCCCGCAGAAGAGCAGCCTGTACAGTTGAGCTGCTTACAAAGCCTGACAATTCTCCTCTGGGTCTCCAATCTCCTCTCCACCCTCACCCCCAGCCAGGGAGTGTGAGACAGTCTCTGCGAGGAGAGACTTGCCCTGCCAGGTGTCAATCATCCCTCTCAGGGCACTGAAGACGACACAAACAAAGTTGATTTACCTCCCCTGGACAGCACTTTGGACCAGTAAGTTTGAGCTCAGCCTTGGGCACCAGGGCAGTACACGGGGAGTACCCGCTAACCAAGAGCAGGAGTCATGGGAACCCTGCCACAGCAGCAGCCCCGCTGCAGAAGCCCAGCGACCTGCCGGCCCCATTCTCTTCTTCCCCATTCAGTTCCAGTTCTTGCCCTAAAATGCAGATAAATGCGTGATCCTCAGCCCCGTGTTCCGTTGGGGATCTTCACCCCTGTCCTGCCAGGGCACAGCGGGAAAGACATCAACAAGGAGCGCACTGCCCCCATCCTCCCGCAGGTGCCACACGCCCCCACCCTCCCGCTCCCCGCAATCGCCCCCAGTTTCAGGAGCAGCGGCTCACTCTGCCCCCCGCGCCCCCTCCACGACGGCCACCTACCCGTGACTGCGCGGCAACCCCAAGCCCCTGCCTGCTGAGTGGAAACCGGGCGGCGGAGCCTGTTTACACCCGCAGCGGCCACACGCTGGAGCCGGAAGCGCTCCAACTGCCCGAGCCTCCCGGCCTGTGCGCTAACAGGCTATATTTGTAAGCTGATAATATGATCTGTAGGCCATGTGCTGATAGACCATCTATCTATTCTATGTGACTCAGCCCGGCATGAGACAAAACAGATTTCGCGGAGGAGGGCTTGGCACAGAGCAGACGACCAGCGGGCTAATTTGAGCCTTATAACCCAGGATTATCTGCACCTTGGGTACAGATGGCCGGCCCTTTTTACGCTGGAAATCCTGAAGTGTGTTAAATAAATAGGCCAGAGAAGGGAAAGGGTTCCTGTTCTTAGCCCTCTAAGCTAAGAACCAAACAAAAAGCAGGATAAGAAAGCCATATGACCAAGGAATGTGAAATTTTTTTCAATGTTTGAAGCAACAGATGTCAAAGGTCTTGATTTCATCCTTACATTTTTTCTTTTTAACTTCCTAAAACCTATGTGAGTTTCGGTTCCCTTTAGAGATTTCACTAATGGGGCAAATATGTTTTACTGATATTCAACATTGTGACAATTTGACAATCAGTTAATAATCAGTATAGAGTCGACACAACCCCTCCATGCCCTTTCATGGCGATGGCGCCTCATACACCTTTGCCCTAAAGCAGAAAAACATCTTGTGTCTAATATATACATAATAACTCTAGTTACAAAATGGTCTGATTTTGGAAGGACCATTTTCTATACGGAACATTTTCTATTTGTTGACATTTATAATTGTTGACATTCATAATTAAATTATCACTTTAAATTGTATACCAAGTTGGTTGGGCCCAGATAAATCTTTGTGACTATATTAAATTAGACCTCTAAAGTGTTGGATGTGCTTCTTATTACTTAGCATTAAATTTTTATACTATTTTTCTCTTTTGATAAATAACATAAGTTACCTATTTAGTGACGAATGTTGACTTTGGTTCTTGTTTTGTTTTGTTTTGTTATGGTCTTCTGAACCAAAGAATATAAATTGAAAAAGCTTCAGTTTCAGTTCAGATACTATTTAAATACTATTTCAATTTATAGGAGAGCTAAATATTCAGAAGCTTAATCATATTTAAGTGGAAAAAAATTTTTTTTCCCCACAATGCATTAAAAATACAACAAGACGCCTTTATGATGCTCGCGTTGGAGGAGCAGGGCTGGGAGTATAGCTCAGGCTGCTCAGACTATAGTGTGCACCCAAATAGGATTGAGAAATTTAGCAAAAAAAAAAAATACTTTCAGCTACATTTGAATTTCAGATAAACAACAACTAATTTTTTAAATATGTCTTAAATATTGCGTGAGTCATACTTATACTAAAAACTTATTTGTTGTTTATCTGAAATTTAAATATAAGTGGGTGTCCTGTATTTTATCTGGCAACCCTTCACACAAACCACCCAGGATCTTACTAAAATGCAGAGTCTAACACGAGAGGCCAGAGAGGGGCTGAGTCTGCATCTCTAACACGCTGCAGATGATGCCGAAGCTGCTGGTCCAGGGAAAGACCACAAGCGGCAAGGATCTGGAGTGACCACAGTCTAGGGCAGTGGTACCCAGGGCTGGCTCCTCGCTGGCATGGCCTGCGTGGACCCCTCTTCACTTAGGAGGTTCTAACTCAGTAAGTCTGGGGTGGGGTCCAGTGGTTCACATTCTTAGCATACTCCACAGTTGCTTCTGATTCACAGGCAGGGACATGAACCAGGAAGTACTTTAAAATACAAAATGCACTTTTGCTCACAAACGGAATTGTTGTTATTGTATTAAACTCACTGCGTGCAGACTGCTGCATCTCTGGGCTAATTGTGTCCAGAAAGACCTTGCAGTTTCTGAGCTCTCAAGGGGCAGCAGGTAGAATTACGCCCTGTGGTCTTCGCTTCCCAGTGTCCCCTTGCAGCTGGAGGCCGCCCAACTCATACACAGCCTTGTTATTACCAACCCCGGCTGGACTCTCAGAGCTCAACCCTTTTCACGCAATTCAGCTCCAGCTGGGTTTGCAGCCTCTCGTGACACGCAGCCCACAGACCACAGCTTCAGCTTCTCCACGGGGAGGCGTACGCATTTGCCTCATACCCAAGAGGGCTCCACACACAAGCACAGCCAGACGTCCATGGGGGACCGAACGCTTTCCTCACAGCCATGCTAAATCTAGGACTCTTGCTGGGACACTGAGTCACGCGCACCACAAAGCTTTCTTCCAAGTAAATTCTTGATCTCACCAGCCCGTCGCCCCCATTTCATCACATAATTCTAGAAGATTGAAAAACCCAAAATCTTATAAACTGTTTCATTCTACTTCAATGATTATTACTAACTGCTTCCCACTGAAGTGGGAGCAAGCGGGGAGGGCTCCTGACTCACCACGGCACATTTGCTGGTTAACAGCTTGAGCACAGCACCCTGGGATGAGGAAGGCTGCACTGGCCCTCATATTATATTAACTTACATTAACTACAGGGTCAAATGACACTATTTGGAATATATTGGGTTAAATTAAAATATACTATGAAAGTTAATTTCACCTGATTCTGTGTACTTTGTTAAAGTGGCTACTAGAAAATTTAAACTCATACATGAGACTGTCATGATATTTCTACTGGGCTGCACTCCCCCAAGTCAGAATCTAGACTTGGACAACCCTCCAGTGGGCAATCCTGACTGCTGCTCCCCTCACCACCAAGATGGGCCACGGGGGGCGCTAAGAACCCAGGATCAGAGCAGAATGCTGCATCCTTCTCTCTAAGACTCATATTTGTTTCTTTTTTCCCCCGGGAGTAGGCCAAGCCTCTTCACGATATAATCTTATTCAACTGGGAGAGGCCAGAACTCAGATCTGTGCCAGTTCCATCACTGTGAGCAACGTCATCTGTACCCTGGAAGCTGACCACACGTCCGTCGGGTCCACAGGCAGTCCTGACATGACTCTGACCAGCACCCCCTGGAGGATGACTTTGCGGATGGATCGGATCTATTAGGAAACCCAGGGAGGCTTTGGTCATTCCCTCTCAGCCAAACAGTAATTATCAAGAATGCAAATCCTAAAATTCCCATTGAAAACTCTTTGTGTGTGGTGGTACAATTGTAGATGGAAAACTATTTCTGTTTAATTTTTTCATTTTTTTTCAAATTTTGGTACAACCATTCTAAGATTAAAATGAGACATATGTACACACAAAGTCAAAACAAAACAAACAAAAAGCCACACACGAATGATAGCTACTACGTGCCAGGCACAGTTCCAGGTGCTTTATAACATTATACCTAACCTTGGAAAATATCAGAAACAAAACAGGAGGTAAAATGTACTACTGTCTTTACGTAGCAGAAACTATATTCAGCACTTTCTGTTATGTCATCTCGTGCTGGCCACAGCACTGAAAGGGAGGCATTACTCCATTCATCTTACTGACCAGGCTATGAGGCCCAAGGACTCCCTGTTGTTGGGTGGACATGGGCACTGGACCCAGGCCTGTGAAGCACAAAGCCAGTGACCCTCCTGAGACACTGTGCTGTGTCCAGAAGCCTGTTTACCCTTATTTTATACATGAATCTCTTTTTTCTAAGCCCTTAGAAACCACACATTCTCCTCAAAACAAGTCACCACCACCTCTCCCACTCTGTTGAATCTTCACAGACCCTGCAGATTCTGCCTTCTCACCCTTGACCACATCTGCACATCTCTCCATCGCCACAGCTTGAGCATCACTCAAGGCCTCTGCATTTCCTGACAGCTCCATTGCAAGTCTCACCCCAGCTTCTGTCATCAGTATTATGTCTCTCTGATGCCAAAGAGATCTTTCCAAACACACAGACCTGCTCAGGTCACTCTCCTGCTTGATTCTTCATATTTCTACACTTAAAAGGCAAACTCCTGGGGCCAGCCCAGTGCCACAGTGGTTAAGTTCGGCACTCTCTGCTTCGGCAGCCCAGGTTGGCAGGTTCAGATCCTGGGCACAGACCTACACCACTCATCAAGTCATGCCATGGCAGCAACCCACATACAAAATACAGGAAGACTGGCACAGATGTTAGCTCAGGACTAATCTTCCTCACCAAAAAAAAAAAGGCAAACTCCTTGGTATACAAGGTCTTCATGACCTGTCTCCTGCTGACCTCCAGGCCTCCCCTGTCACCAGCATCACCATCCCTTGCCCCATCACACTTCTCCAGCTCATCCACACCCCTTCCTGATTCCTCCTTCAGCCAGGCCCATTCATGCTTTTGCGCCTTCGCTCTGCAAATACTACTTAATTACATGTCCATTTCCTCTTGACTGTGAGGTCTTGAGGATAGGAACATTGTTTGTTTAAATCTTGCTCGTCATAGCAACTAGCCCATTACCTGACACATGGTAGGAATAATGAATGAATAAATGAATGAGAGAAGTTGTCTGACCCTGCCTCAGGAGGGAGAGGTATGCAGAAAGGCAGTAACATTTGTCCAATACCTAAATGTGCCAGAAATAAAAGTTGTTTATCTTAGGGCATCTCTGTGGGGCAGGTGTTCATATTCCCATTTTATGAGAATAATGAAGGATAAGAAGCTGAGGTTATCTGTTTAAAGCAGGTGAAAAGTGCTCAGGGGTATGCACTCACCTCCCACTCTGACATTAAACATATTTGTTGAGAAACTCGAAGAAGCCTGGCCTTACGTGTTGGCATCAGACTGGCAGAGCAGCGACCCTGGAACACCGACACAAAGAACACCCACAATAAAGCTTCATACACAGAGCCCACATCAACTCTTAATCAAACTACACCTGGGCCTGTGTAGCACTCTGGGGAAAACCTAACCTAAGTGACTTATCTAGAGATTGAATAATAAAATGGATTTCAGATCTAGTGATTTTCATGAGTGGATAAGCAAAAAGGAAAATGCAAAATACATATTCAGAAATTGAGATGGAAAAAAATGCCATTTTTTCCCATTATTAAAATCTTGAATTCACTGTCGCCTTGTTCTAGCCAGAAGGATCCAGTTCTACACCAGCTAGTCTGTTTGGTGTCCCGTGCTGTCCTGATTAATTCCCCTCGTGGCCCATGTACTTATGGTGTCAGATGTACCATTAGTGTGTGTCTCTTCACATACTGTCCAGTTCGGGATGCTCTAACAAAGTACCACAGATTGGGTGGCTTATAAACAACAGAAATTTATTTCTCACAGCTCTGGAGGCTGGAAGTCCAAGATGATGGCACCAGCATGAGGGCCAGATGAGGCCCTCTTTCAGGTTGCAGACTTCTCATTGCAGACCTTGTATCCAATACTCTTATAAAATTTACTTATTATATTAGCTTGCTAGAGGTGCCATAACAAATACCACAGACTGAATGGCTTAAACAACAGAAATTTACTTTCTCACAGTTCTGGAGGCTAGAAGTGGAAGATTAAGGTATCAGTAGGTTTGGTTTCTTCTGAGGCCTCTCTCCTTGGCTTGCAGATAGCCACCTTCTCCCTGGGTCCCCCCATGGACTTTTCTCTGTGTGTGCATCCCTGGTGTCCGTCTGTGTGTCCGAATTTCCTCTTCTTCTAAGGACAACAGTCTGATTGGATTTGGGCCAACCCATATAACCTCATTCAACCTTAATTACATCTTTAAAGGCCCTATCTCCAAATCTGTCACATTCTGAGATACTGAAGGTCAGGGCTTCAACATATGAATTTGTAGGAGAACACAGTTTAGCCCACAACAACAGCCTTCCCAGAAATTTTATAAGCTAAGAACTCTGGCCAATACAAGAAATCAGATTATCACTGACTATCCTGTTATTTTCTTTTTATAACCCCCAGTGTTTTAAATTCATAGCATTAACCACTATTTACAATTGGATATTTGATTGTTTACTTTAGAGTACACTCTTCCAACAAACTGTGAAGTTCAAAAGGGCAAGATCCTTGCCTGTTTAATTCACTCCAAATGCCTAATACCAAACATACTTCCAGGAACATAGTCAGTACTTAACAAATATTTGGTAAATTAATGAATGAATCCCTATTTAATAGATAAGGAAAATAAGTATGTCTAAGAGATTTCTTAAGATTATTTTTATGATTGTAGTTTCCACTTCCAGTAATGATAGAGTAGGTAATTCAGACCAACCTGCAGAAAACAATTAGAAACTTGGACAAAATAATTTTGAAAAACTAGTTTAAATCATCAATAGATCACCTAAATTTAATGAGAAATTGAGATGATTCAAGACTGTGTTAGAGTTCCTCAGAGGGTTGTTTATTTCTGGTTTATCCTTATCCTTGGAGCACCTCATGGTTCCAAGTTTACCAGGAACTCCCTCCTGAGCTGATTCTCAACTCTGTTTTGTCCCCTTAGCCTCCACGAGTCTGCAGAAATCAGTTTAGACCCTCAATCTCTCAGCTACCTATTCCAGAACTAGCAGATGCCTCTAGGGCAGGGGGTTGGCAAACTACAGCCTGCAGGCTAAATCTGGTTTAATGTCTGTTTTTGTAAATAAAGTTTTATTGAACCATAGCCATGCTCATTCATTTAGGTATTGTTTGTTACTTCTTTCATGCTGCAATAGCAGAGTTGAGTTCTTGCTACAGAGATTATATGGCCCACAAAGATTGAAATATTTATTATCTGGCCTTTTACAGAAAAAGTTTGCTATTCTAGGGGGACAAGGCCCCAAATACATTGATTTCATTTCTAAGATTCCTTCTTTTCTTGCATCTTGGCCTTGTTGATGATTTAAACCAGTATCAGGAAGTGGTAAAGGTACCAAGTTGTGTAAGACTTTGATAAGTCAAGGACACATAGTGAATTACACTAAATGTAATGGACTAAACACTACAATTAAAAGAAACTATTACTGCTTACAAAAAACACATCTTAAATATAAAGCTACAAAGAGGTAGAAAGTAACAAAAAAGGGAGGGGGTGCATAACAAAAAAGGAAAGTTGGCAAAACTATGTTAAGATCACACAAAGTATACTTAAAAGAAGACTTGCTAGCAATAAAGAATATTTCATAATGCTAAAAAAGACAATCCAGAAGACATCAGGAAGATATAACAGCTCTAGATTTGTAAGCAGATAATGATATGGTCTACATTCATATAATAGAAAACTTTAAAAAATTAAAAGGAAAAATAGACAAATCTGCAGTGGAATATTTTAACATCTTCTTTCAGTAATTGAAAGAAGACAAAAAATTAGTAAAGATATAGAATAAGCTAATATGAAATGGACAAGATTAACCAAATATACATCATAGAACACTGAACTCAGGAAAGCATAGCACAATTATTTTAAAGGACCAATTATTTTTTAACTGAGTATATGTCGGGTCATAAAGCAAATCTCAACAAACTTTAAAGGACTGAAATCGTAGAGAGTATGGTCTCTGATCATGATACAATTAAGCTAAAAGTCAATAAAAATTAACTACAAAATATCCATTTATTATAAATGATAATGCATGAATCAAAGAAGAAATCACATTGGAAATGAGAAAACACTTTACAAATGATGGAAATGAAAATATAACATGTTATGCTGCTAAAAACCTTAATTGCAAATAGTAAAAAATAAGAAATCTAGAGCCATAGAAGAGTCTGAAAATTAGTGATCTGAGCTTTCATTTCAAGTAATTAAGACAAAAGACCAGAAGTGTAAATCCAAAAGAAATAGAAGGAAGAAAACAAAAGAGCAGTGAAAAACGAAGTTAAGAAATAAGCATACAGTAGAGAGGATCCACAAAGGCAAAAGCTGGTTCTTTAAAAATAAAGAGAGGGGGGGCCGGCCCGGTGGCGCAAGCGGTTGGGTGCGCGCGCTCCGCTGCAGCGGCCCGGGGTTCGCTGGTTCGGATCCCGGGTGCGCACCGACGCACTGCTTGGTAAGCCATGCTGTGGCGGCGTCCCGTATAAAGTGGAGGAAGATGGGCACCGATGTTAGCCCAGGGCCCTCTTCCTCAGCAAAAAATGAGGAGGATTGGCGGATGTTAGCTCAGGGCTGATCTCCTCACAAAAAATAAATAAATAAATAAATAAATAAATAAAGAGAGGGGCCGGCCAGGTGGCGTAGTGCGTAAGTTTGCGGCTCTGCTTTGGTGGCCTGGGGTTCGCAGGTTCAGATCCCGGGCGTGGACATAAGCACTGCTTATCAAGCCACGCTGTAGCAGGCATCCCACATATAAAGTAGAGGAAGATGGGCACACATGTTAGCCCAGGGCCAATCTTCCTCAGCAAAAAGAGAGAGGAGGATTGGCAACAGATGTTAGCTCAGGGCTAATCTTCCTCACCAAAAAAAAATTAAAATTAAAAATAAAAAGAGATGACAAAAGTACAAATATTAGAAATAAAAAAGGAGCCATCACTACAGATCCTGCATACATTAAAAGGTCCTAAGATAATGTTATAAACATCTTTATGCCTATAAATTTGAAAACGTTGTTGAAGTGAGCAAATTCCTAGAAAAAATAATATACTCAAACTGACAGAAGAATGAATAGAAAATCTGAACATTGTTATAATTTATGGAAAAAAATGAATTCATAATTAAAATTTATCCCACTCCTCCCAAAAAAAGCCAGATCCAGACGGCTTCACTGATGAATTCTACCAAACATTTAATGAAGAAATGACCCCAACATTATAGCAACTCTTTCATATAACAGAAAAAGGGAACAAGTGCAAACTCATTTTGTGAGGCAGACATAATCTTGAAACCAAAACATGACAAAGCCATTCAAAGATATGCAAATTACAGGCCAGTCTCAATCACAAACATACATGCAAAACTCCTAAGCAAAACAGTAGAAAACTAAATCCAGCAAAACATAAAATTGATTTGTATCATGACTATGCTTGGGTTTAATCAAGAAATGCAAATTTGTTTCAACGTTTGAAAAATCAATCTATGTAAATCACTACATTAACATAATAAAAATAATCATCACAACGGATACACAGAAAAATATGGCAAAATTCAATGTTCATTTATCATTTTTAAAAAATTCTTAGAAAAGCAGAAATGAATACAATTCCAGAATGGCTACTCCATAAAAGCAATGAAAACACTGGCAAAAACCTTCAAAATCAACTTTTCAGAATCCTCGGGCCAGAGTTAACCAAAGGCTTGCAACAATCTGAGAAGAGTTTGATCAAGAAAAATGAATGAATCTCAACAAGAACACTAACTTGCCCCTGTCCTTCACTCTCTAGCTCTGCAGTAGCCTTGGAAAACCACAACCTTGCAACTATAGTAGTGGTAAAAACCAGCAGCCCATCAACCACTGGAGGGGAATGAAGGGCTAGAGCTCCCTAAAAGCCCCATGCTCCAGGTATTGTCACCATTTGACATATCAAAGAGCTCACTGAAAAACTTCATTTTTAGGGCTTGCTTTACTTGACCTGACTCAGAGCTCACCCCATGTGAACAGTCCTTTCCCCAGGGTATTTGTTGGGAACAATCTCTGGCAATCATTTATCATTGCAGCTACCTGAGGCAGCATTACCAGTTAGAGCTAACAAAAGCCTGACAAGAAAATGTAAAATGAAAAATCATAATGTCCATAGGGAGCTTTGAAAAACTCTGACCTATTTCTGGGAATCTAGAGGGCCACACACATGTGCAAGGCTGCACACATGCCCAGGAAAGACCTGAGAAGGCCCTACTCTCTCCTCTCCGGCTGATTTGAGGCACCACACAGGCAGGAAGTGAAGGCAAAGACAGAGCTGTAAACTATCAGCTGGAGCATGGGAGTCATGCCCCTAAATACACAGAGCCCCTCAGCAAAGGCTGGGAGACGTGGGTTCAAGGAATTTAAGGAAATCTCTCTGCCTAATCAATAGCTGACAACCGAGCTAATCAAGCAGAGACTGCAGTGGCCACACATGACAAAGAATACAGATTTTAAAGAATTAGTCCAGGAAAGTCACTAAATGAACAAATAGTAACAACAACAAGCTCTAGGGAGGTGAGGAATCTGATTTTCAGAGTTGCCACATTGTATTATTTTAAATGTCTAGTTTTTAACAAAAAACTATGAGACACACAAACAAACAGAAAAGTATGGCCCATACACAGGGCAGGGGGCCTGGAGAGACAGTCAACAGAAACTGTGTCTGAGGAAGCCCAGATACTGGACTTACTAGACAAGGAGTTTAAATCAGCTATTACAAAAAAATATATTTAAAGACCTAAAGGAAATTATGTCTAGGGGCCGGCCTGGTGGCACAGTGGTTAAGTTCACGCGCTCCACTTCAGTGGCCTAGGGTTCGCAGGTTCTGACCTGGGGGATGGACTTACACA
Organism: Diceros bicornis minor; assembly: GCF_020826845.1. Taxonomy (NCBI): domain Eukaryota; kingdom Metazoa; phylum Chordata; class Mammalia; order Perissodactyla; family Rhinocerotidae; genus Diceros; species Diceros bicornis. The sequence continues at coordinate 48,038,237 of NC_080741.1, forward strand.
CCGCTCATCAAACCATGCTGTGTCAGGCATCCCACATATAAAGTAGAGGAAGGTGGGCACAGATGTTAGCCCAGGGCCAATCTTCCTCAGCAAAAAAGAGGAGGATTGGCAATAGATGTTAGCTCAGAGCTAATCTTCCTCACCAAAAAAGTAATAATAATAAAGGAAATTATGTCTAAAGAATTAAAAGCAAGTGTGAGAATGGTATCTCACCAAATAGAGAATATCAATAACAAGAGAGAAATTACGAGAAAGAACCACATAGAAATTCTGGGGTTGAAAAGTACATTAATTGAAATGAAAAATTCACTAGAGAGACTCACAGTATATGTGGACTGGCAGAAAAAAGAATAAAGTCAATTGAGATTGAGGTTAATTGAAATTATATAATCAGAGGAACAGAAAGCAAAAAGAATGAAGAAAAATTGACAGAATTGAAGGGAGAAATAGATAATTCAACAATAATAGTTGGAGACTTCAATATACCACTTTCAAAAACAGATAGAACCACCAGGAAGAATATGAAGAAGGAAACAGAAGACTTGTATAACTCTATAAACCAACTAGACCTAACAGACATCTTTAGAATACTCCATTCACCAACAGCAGAATACACACTCTTTTCACACACACACACACACACACACAAAATGAAGTCCTCTCCTAAGCCGTTCTCCGTCCCTCTTCCCCAGTTTACATAACAATATAGCTCTAAAATGACTCGTCTGAGCACCCCTTCCCCACTGAGATTGCAGATTTTTGAGAGCAGGAATCTATTCTAAACCCAACACAGAGATCGGTGGCAAATACAAGAAGAGGTTTCCAGTTGCTGTTTGCTAATTTCACCAGGGAAAACAGAGAGCCATTAACTTGTTAATGAACGGGCCAGGGCATCACTTCAGCTGAGAGTGTGATATCAGAAGCTGTTGGGTGCTGAGCTGGGTGGGACTACAGGCCCCGCCATTCCTCAGCTGGAGGAATTCCCCAGCCCGGCCGGCTGCTGTCTCCCATCTCTGGCCTGCCTGAATGTTCGGGGGACAATGACAGAGATAAGACACAACATGTGGTCAAGAGTCCTATGATAAAAGTAGGCTCCTACCTGAAAACCTCATCATTGCGCTACAGAAATGGCTGTTCTTTTGATTAACTCTTTAGTTAAGGTTTAATTCCATATGTTCCTGACCACCAAAATAATTGGTCAATAATATGAATTGGCTGTTTAAAGCTAAAATCTATCCTATCTCCACATGTGTTTTCTCCCCTGAATTTTAGACAGACGCTGGATGTCTGTCTTTTGATGTTTTTGGTTCGACTATTCTTGGTTGGTTGGATGTTTTTAAGTCAAATGCTCATTTGTATGATTTTAAACACACAATTCTGTCTCTCTATTTTTTTGTGTGTGTGTGTGAGGAAGATTAGCCCTGAGCTAACATCCATTGCCAATCCTCCTCTTTTTGCTGAGGCAGACTGGCCCTGGGCTAACATCCGTGCCCATCTTCCTCTACTTCATATGGGACACTGCCACAGCATGGCTTGGCAAGTGGTGCATCAGTCCGGGCCCGGATCCGAACCTGTGAACTTGGGGCCACCAAAGTGGAGCACGCGAACTTAACTGCTATGCCACCGGGCCGGCCCCCAATTCTGTCTCTCTTGCCCCAGTTTTTAATACACAACAGCTCAGAGAACAATACTGAAACGTCCCAAGACCAAGACCATTCGTGTTTCACTTTGAGCTATTAATGCCCTTCGTAAGGGAGGAGGCAGGATGCCCAAGACTGGGGACCCCAGGCCTGGCCCTCCATGGGTCTCTGACACACAGCACTCACTGGCCAGAGGCTGAGCGGCATCTGTGGGCTTCAGCAGTGACTGAGCAGAGGTGTCCAGTGGCAGCCCTACAGTTGCTGGTCAGTTCTGCCCTCCAGAGGCAGCAGCCCCTTTCTGCGGTTATCACAATTACAACATTGATGACTGTCCTTTCTCCCCCGCTACACAGTGGAGTCACTTCTCACCACTGTGTCCCCAGAGCCCAGCCCTTGACAGCCAACATAGTAGACTCATTAAATACCTGTTGAATGAACAGCCCATGGGTCTCTAGCCCAAGAGCAAATATCTGGCCACTCCAGAACTACAGCTCTTCCTTCCCCTAATCCTCTTCCTGCCTCAAAACCTTGCCCAGATTGTCTACCCTACATACACTTGACTTTCTCTGCCCTTGACTTTCTCTGCCCTCTCTAGACCTGTGGGGAATGCAGATCTTTTCAGTGAGTTCCCATCCTTGGATAAGAAGGAATTTTGCTTGGCAGAAAGGGTGACAGTCTTGGGTTGTCAGCCATGCTAACACAGCCAGCCTCGGGGCTATGGTTCCTTCCTCTAAAAACAGGGAGGTGATTTCCAGGGGTCCTAGTTCAAGTTCTACCAGTTCCACACCAGCCCCTTTAGATAAGGAAATCAATTCAGGGGTGATGTTCTGCTGCCAGTTCTGCCACAGACCTGCCCAGCCTATGTGGAAAAGACTTTTTTTTTTATTGAGGTCATAATAGTTTATAACATTGTGAAATTTCAGTTGTACATTATCATTTGTCAGTCACCATATAAATGTGCCCCTTTATCCCTTATGCCCACCCCCCACCCCCCCCCCCTCCCCGTTCCCCTCTGGTAACCACTAATCTGTCCTCTTTATCCCTATGATTGTTTATCTTCCACATATGAGTGAAATCATGTGGTGTTTGTCTTTGTCTGGCTTATTTCGCTTAGCATAATACCCTCAAGGTCCACCCCTGTTGTTGCAAATGGGACGATATTGTGAAAAGACATTTTTTAAATCCACAAATGGGATTAGTTGTCTCATCCATAAAGTGAGACTAACAATGCTGACACTACTTATCTCCTTGGAGTGTCAAGGATTGTGAAGCACAAAATGCTCTACAAACGTACCCTAATTTCCTTAAGCCTCCTTGCAGCTCCTGGGGTGGAAGGTTAGCCTTCTCCTCTGCTCTGCCCTCCCCCACATCCGGCTTCCAGAGCTTCAGGCCACCTTCCCCAGACCTTTCTGAATCTCAGCATGCCCCCTGGAGCATCTAACAAGTTGAAAGGCCACACAAGTTGAAGCCCAGCAGGAGTTCAATAGCCAGCTGCTGTGGAGTTGGAAATGCTGCTAGCTATAAGCAAACGGGCTGCATTCCACCATCGCTCTGATGGGCCCTACCCCCCAGTAAAAATAATTTTTAGTTTACCTCTCCCAAGAGGCAGATGTAGAAGCAAATCTCGGATCCTCTCAGCACCTGTGGACGGGTCGCATTCGCACAGGTAGACAGTGACGCTGAAACGACCTCGGGTGCTGCCGATTGGTTCTGCCGAGGTGTAAATCCAGTGAAGATGGGTGAAATGGAACTACACAAGAGCTTCACACTTGTGTGTCTGGCAATACCAGGGCAACGCCAGGCATTTACTTGAGAAATTAGAATTAAATTATACTTAGAAACTACTCGTGGCTTTGGGCGTATTTAGTGACGAATTAAATAATCTGGAGCATCGAGATGTCACGTCGAGGGCTCCGGTTCATGGAAGCGCCTCTCTCCAGCTGAGGCCTTTGGGGCTTCGCGGAACCACCAAATAAACGCTTTCAGGGTACCCTGGGACACGTCTGAATCCGGGGTTAATTCCGGTGTCGGGGGGCGGGGCGGCGAGAGCATGGAGGAGGCCACTGTGGGCGCGGGGAGACTGATGAAAGCCAAGTGACACCAAGTGGCAAGGCTAAAATGGCCTCCCATGCCGGACGGCCGTGTTCCTACAACGTTTTCCCGGAGCAGGCCTGGCACCTCGACTGCAGACCCCCAGCAGCTGGGCCCCACCCCCCGTCCGCCAGGCAGGCGCAGCCCCTGGCCGCACACTCGCACCTCCCAGCCGGCCCGCCCCTCGCCAGGGCGCCTGGCGCCGCCTCCGCTTCCTTCCTGCCTCCGCTTGCAACTCAGGTCCGTCTGAAATTGACACTCACAGGAGGTCAGGGACCCCTCCTGACCCTGAACTTCTATCTCTATTGCAAGCTTCCTGAGCTTTCTCCCCACACACCCAACTTCCCACCGGCGGAGAGCATAACCTTCTTGGCCACCTGAGTATGCCCAGGACCGAGCCCGGGGCTCAACACACCTTTCTCAGAAAAACAAAGATGAAAGCAAATTTCAAGCAGTAAAACTTATAATAAAATATCAAACGCCTTGAGAGACCCATGCATGGTGTATAGGTTTTCCTGATTAAAGCAATTTCTTTCCACCACTCCTCCAACCTGGAATCAGCAACTGGATAGAGTAATTGATTTGCCTTTTTTTTTTCTTTCCAAAAGAGTAAATGGATATTTTTAACCCACAACTGATGTTAGAGACGTTAGGGCTAGTTAACCAAGGGTTTACAAGTCTTCGCCTTTTCCCTTCTCTCTTGTTTTGACCCTTCTCACCTCCACCCCTGGAATGCTGAAGCCTTGCAAGGAGCATGGGTCTGCCGCCTCCCCGCCCACCTGAGGGCCCTCCCAGGCACCCCAGGGGCTTGTTGAGGGAGGAGAATCCCCAGGAAGACTGAGTTTCTGGCTAAGGTCAAAGCCTTCATTAGGACCCAACACTGGGATGAGTCCCCCCGTTTCCCGGGGAAGAGGGGGGATCATCCTAGCTCCGTCTTCTCCTAAGAGCTTCTGGGGAAAGCATATTCCTCATCAGGGAGACTTTTCTTTTTAAATCCCCATTTTCTCTTCAGGAAATTAATGTTTTCCTTTGGATATTTTGGCAGTGACTGTGAATTAAAGCCATGCTAACGTTCGTTTCCCCATAAATTGTTAGGAGCTCTGGGCCGCAGGAAGATGGAGTGCTTCTCTTCCAGGTATGAACCAATCTTGAATGTGAACTTCTGATTACTAGAGCTTGCCAGCTTAGGAAGTAATGTTCTACACCTCTGTGTTGTCTGATTTCATCTTGCTCAAACCTTAAAAGAGCTGCCAACAGTGCTTTTTCCTGAAAGACCTGGAACTTCACCCTTGTATCCAGCTTTGCCGTTGGCTTATAACATCTTTACTCGGGTTGATGGCTCTGCCTATGAAATGACTAATGTTTTCCTACTCTTGTGTAAGAAAGGGTCAAAATCACAATGAAATTAAAAATCTGCTTCTGAGAATGTTAAAGATATAGACAGATTCAACATTTGCAAAACTATTAAGAATAATAGGGAGACATTTTTTTAACCTCGAAATCTTTTAAATGACTGTTTTAAATGAAGTAGTTTGTAAAATGTGATTTGTCATTTACATAAAATATCATGCAGCCGTTTTAAAATTCTTATATGAAAACCATGTGCAGGAGAAAAATGTATGTTATGTGACTAGAAGATAAAAGATTTATACCTACTTAAAATTATGTGCATGAGGACAGAGCCTAAGAAGTAATGATCCATATTGAGGCGAGTTGGATGTTAGGTGGCTTTTATTCTCATCATTTTTCGTTATGTTGGTACATGAATTAGTCAGCCATTTACAAAGCCAGGGAAAAGAAGAAAAGAAAGGTGGTACTCCTAATTTCTGCTTGGTGGGCTGTGGTCTTGTCCTTGTGATGAAAAGACCCAGGTGTTAACTCAAAGTGTTTTATTCACTTTGTTTTGCTAACGGATGTCTGATCTCCCCTTCCTAGTGTGATTATGATCATGGCCATTTCCACAGCGTTTGAACTGGGCTTAGTTGCTGGTGAGAGACTTTTCATTCTTTTGATCACTAGCAATTTTCATGTGACCTGAAATGCAGACTCCATGAGTTGATTTTGTTGTTAAGGATTGGGCCACCACGAACTTGCACGTCTGTCCCAGGGAGACTTGGCCTTCAGAGCTGACAGCATTCGGTCCCAGGAGGAGCCTGCAGTTCGTCATCGGCCTTTCCAGTTTGTGCCATCCACAGGAATCCAGGACAGTAAGACTGCCTGCCTTAGTTAGATCTGCAGTGTGGTGTCTCTGACCTAGTCCTTCATGTGTCTCCCAAGGATCTTCTTGACACTCTTTCACCTAAGAGAGTGGGCTCCCGATTCTGGAGATGGGCGGATGGTTGGACTGGTCTTGGTTATGGAGGTGAGACAGGCATTGTGTCTGTCACCTCCCTGGAATGCACGCAGATTTCCTCATCTGATTTCTACTTCATGCTGGGGATCCCGGGAACCACCACTGGCCTAGGCATGAAAAAGGTTTCTCTGCCCAAAGGCACAGGTAGCAAAAGGAACACTGAAAAGCAGAGTCTTGTTCTGTGAGGTTGACAGTGTTTAGACATCTGCAGACACTTTGGGGAGACTAAGTCATTAGCGCTGTATTAGCCTTTGCTTACAGGAACTCAGCTTTTCAATCTCTCCACCCTCTCAGTCACCTCTTCTTACATTTCAGGTAAAGAGCTAAACAAAACCTGCTGTCTGAATGGGGGAACCTGCATGCTGGGGTCCTTTTGTGCCTGTCCCCCCTCCTTCTACGGCCGGAACTGTGAGCATGACGTGCGCAAAGAGTAAGCCATTAAAAGGGCTGGGATGGAGAGGACTGGGAAAGAGAAGTGGGGATTTAAAATACATAAGTATCGTCTTATCCGTTCATCCCCAGAAACTGTGGGTCTGTGGCCCATGGCGCCTGGCTGCCCAGGAAGTGTTCCATGTGTAAATGCTGGCACGGCAGGCTTCGCTGCTTTCCTCAGGCATTTCTGCCAGGTTGTGGTAAGCAGATATTCCCCTCTTTTGCCCTTTGAGCTTAGTTACTTTCCTGTAGGCTCTAAGTTAATGGGGTCTCTCCTCTTTCTTACCTCATGGCTTGCTAGAGCCTGACAGCCAAAGTTCTGCTTGTAAAGCATCAAGGACTCCCGAAGGGATGGTCACCTTGGCGTGCTTGATATTTACTCCCTCAAAATGTGGCCAGTCGTGCTGCCTTTCAGATGGAGAGTTATTTCAATCTATTTGACAGTTTATTGTATGTGAACTTCTATTGAGGGAAATACACAAGAAAACAGTTGGCCTCTTAAACACCGAGAGATGGCCTTTGGTGTTCCTTTCCTTTGGGCAGGGAGACCTAGACAATCTCCAGGGGTCAGCTCAGTTAGTGCCCACCCAAACAGCAGGGTTGGGGGCACCCAATTTCAATTAATGCCCTTAATTCCTACCAGAGGCTTGACCCCACTCTCATTCCCTAGGGACTTCTTCTTGGATCCTAAAAGGACCCCCCTGGTGATTGGTCTCAGAACCCTTTCACCGTATTGATTTTTATTGATTTGAGGAGAACAATGACAAGAAGGGTGGAGGCCGAGAGGAGAGGGTTCTCTCCCCACCCAGACCTGAACCAGATTTCCAGGTCCACCAAAGTTCACAGGACTCTCATAGTTCTGACTCTGTAGTTGTTAGAAATTGAAAATATTCAAGTCCAGAAAGTAAATGAAAACAAATACTTCACTTGAGTACAAGATGGGACAGGGATTGTGTCTTTTCCATTCGCACCCTGGGTGTCAGGCCCAGGATAGGTATTCGGTAAGTGGCGATTGAATGATTGGATGGGTGGGGACCATACTTTTTTTCTGGAACTTGGGGCCCAAAATGTGGTGTCTCCCTATCATCAGAGCCTAACCAACTTCTGCTGCACCCCTGCAATTGAAGGCGTCACCAGCTGGGGTGGGTTACCAGGTGTGAGAGCACGTGTTCAAGGAAGAGCAAGTTAACCACAGGCCCATGGCAACTTTTATAGATTTTTTTCAGGAGAGTCTGAATTCCATGTTGTCAGTACTGTTGATCCCATAAGCACACTGTACTCATCAAATGTTGGGCCCCAAGTAATTCTTGGCTCACAGAGATATGCCACATGCGTGGGCAGCAGGATAGACTGCTGGAGAGATTTCCTTTAATAACCAAGTGTCTCCCCCTTCCAGATGGCCACGTGTTGGATGAGCACCTCACGGCTTCCGGGACTTCAGTATTAACACTGTCTGCACGCACCACTCTTACGCTAGCTGGCATCTGCCTTGCTATACAAAGTTACTATTAATCAACATTTGCATGCAACATTTGTCACTAAATGTCATGACCTATAAAGGCTGTCTCTCCATTGTCCTAACTGAGAGATGATCATTTGTCTGTTGCCTTGAAATAGTGAATAGATTTAAAGAGTCAGCCATGTCTACATTGTGCCCAAGTCTTATGTAACTCTACCAAGGGCTTCTTATTAATATTTTCCTTTAAACAATTGAATTCTATCTCCAGATTATTAAAGGCTAATCCTGATGTGGAACAGGATAAAGTTTTGAATACAGTTGATCAAAATCAATTAAGACAATATCTTTAAGAGAAAAGGAAAGGAAGCATCTGTAAGGGACCAAATGAGGGGAGGGGGCATATAATAGAGGTGAGGGACAGGATGCTGGAGTAATGGAAGTGCCTGTGTACCAGGGAGACTAGGCAGAGAAGAGGAAGCGAATGGAAGAGACAGACTGGAAAAAAGAAAATGGATTGGTTGACTGATGATTAGATGGGCGCAGAGAAGCAAGTTAAAAGCTAAGCTGAAGGGCAAGTTTCTCTCGTCTATAGAAAGCTACATAAGACAAGGACACCTCTTTTTTCTCAAGACAGAAAGAGAATGAAGTCTCCTTGGAAAAAATGGCTAAATTTCCCCAAAAAGAGTGCTTAATAAATTATGTTTCCTCCATACTACACAATTTTAATTGTAAAAGAGAAAATGTTCGCAATATATTTAGTTGTAAACCAGATGATAAAACTATATATTGTAAAGCCCATTTTTAAAATACTTTGTATATATGCGTATGTCCAGTAAAAATGGGAAATATGTGGACCAAAATGTGAACTGTGGTTATTTCTAGGCGGGTACCGTGACTGCTGCTTTATGGTGGTTGGTTTTTTCCTCTGCACTTTTGTGTTTCCCAGGGTGAGGGTGTATTACACCTGTTTTCATACGTTCATTTGGGACGAGATGAGGATATTGGGCTTGAACCTGAGGGAACTGGAAGAGACCGAAGCTCAGGGCGGTGCCGTTTGGTCTCTGGTGTGTGTGCTCTGCTGTGAGGGACAAGATTTGCTTCCATCATGCAGGTACAGCTTGGTCTACAATTCGTGTTTTTCCAAATTAATGCCCTGTAGATGCAAAATTCCAAATGAGTGGAATTTTTTGCAGCTCCCGGTGGACCGAGGTGAGATGGGATAAGCAGGAAGCAGTAAAGGGCACCACGAGGAGCTCAGAGCGTGGAGGTGGGCGGCCCAGTGTGGAGGGCTGGTCTGGCCACTTCCTGGCAGTGGGGCCCAGTTTTCCAGTCTGTTAACCTGGGTTAGTCCCAGTGTTGTTAGAATTAAGTGGAATAATATAGAACACTGGTACAAAAAAGGTTCTCAACAAATGTCACGTTCCTTCTCTTTCTACCTGCCTATTTACCACTGAGTGTTACAAAACATTTTTTTGCCCAGAAATGGAAATTAAAAAAAAAAAACAGGAAAAGAACTTTGTATTGAAAGAAGGCTTCTTCTCATTTTCATGTAAGTAATCCGTAAGCACACTGTAGGTGAAGCTGTGACGGTATTTTCCAAACTTGGGCGTCCACATATCACCTTGATTTGGGCCACAGGAGCCGGGAGCAGCATGTGGCAGAGGGAGAAGTGAACTGGAGTGTTGCAATGCAGCAGCCACACTGGGGTGCGACAGAGGCCTCAGCTGATGCCACCAGGAGCTCTGGAGTTGGCCTGGCCCTTCAGAGTTGTCCCCAACTGAGGCAAGAGGCCACGCCTTTGGACTCCTGAATCAACCAGTCATTGAGCACAGTCTGCACCTGGGAGGGGATGTGACCTTGGGTGAGTGGGCTCCCTTGAGATGAGGGCAGTTCCAGTCAATGTGCCCAGCATCTGGGGGAATAAGTGCCGTGGTCCTGAGGGAGGAATCCAGGAGTCCATCACAGACAGCCTTAGTGCTGTTGATTCCACTTCCTCCAGGATTCTGATAGGTCCTGGGGGAACTTAAGAAGAGGATTAGTGGGACAGAGTTCGGTCCCCAACACTGCAGCTGATCTCAGGACACAGCTGATAAGTGATATTCCTCTCTTTCCTCCTCTACCCCCTCTACATTCCACTACCCTGGGCTGGCACCTCTGCTGCTTCATGTGACTCACCTGGCGGAGCAACAAGGCCCTCATCCCTGAGGGTCTGTGCCCCCAATCACTGTGCCCGTCTCAGGCTGTGGCTGCAGTGTTTGCACACTGACCATCCAGTTGGGCAGGGAAAACAAAGATAAGCCCCACTGAATCACCCGGGCTTAGGAGCCCCCCAGGCAACCACCCCTTAGGAGTTCTGTCCTGAGAAGAAAGCATCTCCTTGGCCTAGGTGGCTCCATTATGCTAAGGACTATTCCCAGAGAGACATAGCTATGAGCCGTCAACAGCCAACACTCCCTTCTGACTTATCTCCCGGGGCATCAGGCCTCAAGGTGGGTCCCCACTCTGCACTGCCTTCTCCCACACACACAGCCTGGCTCATGCTGCTTCAATGACAATGAATAATTGGCTTCCCTACTGGTAACTCTTGCAGTCCATAATTACTTACCCTTCTACCTTATGTTATTTTATGAAACCGCATGTACCGTTTCACACTTCACCTCAGGACTTAGCTGGCAGTGGTCAGCAAATAATCATGCTACAATTGATGGCTAATTGCTTCCTTCTTCTCACAGCTTAGACATTAATCAGGGACCGTGAGCTAGTCCCATTTATCAGCCAACATTCTCCTCTAGGGATCCCTCTCTCCCCCACACAAGGCCCTAAAGCAACCAAAAACAAAACAAAACAAAAAAAAGGGAGTCAGACTTCCCGCCCTGCAAGAAGTCCTCCCAACCCTGCGTGCTCCCCACACCTGGCGGTGGGGGCTCTGCAGGCCCTAGGATGAGCCAGCAGGAAGAAGGCAATTACACAAGAGCTCACTGCTTGGGCTTGGAGCCACCTTTTTTTTAAAGCCTCACTTTAAAAAATTTCCAAAACCAACAAAATCATTTGGCTCTGCATTGTCTCTACCAACATTGGAAGAGTATTCAGCTGTGCTGATTTTGTAAAGTAGCTACATGTACTCCTTTGATTAGGAAAAAAATAAAAAACAATAAAAAAGAAGACTAACCCTGCTTATTAAAGAAGCCGGCAGAGTGGGAAGAGCCAGAGGGTGGGAAGGCCCTGGGGAGGGCAGCACTGGAGCCAGTGGAGGGCCAGGCCGGGCAGGGCAGCTCAGGGATGAGGTCAGGCCTGCCACCAGCTCTTTGCTAACAAAAGGAAAGGGCCAAGGGCCAGCCCTGATGAGTATCCAAGGACCAGGTGGAGGAAGAAGGAACAACCTATGAGAAGGTGGAGGAAGCTTCCAGAAGGGCGCCAGCCATACTAAGTGTGACAGAGAAGTCAAGAGGGTACTGAATTGAACCCACATTTAATCAGTAGAGGTGGCCCACAACACACATCCTGGGTCCCACTGGCCATGAACTGGCCACCCAGGACTGACAACATGGCAGGCTGGTCAAGGAGCACAGCAAGGACAAACCCCACACTTTAAAAGCTGGCATAGATTTCCATAGGCCTTAAGAAGTGGCCATGAACCTTGAAAATGTAATGCCCACCTTGGCAGAGGTACGGCTGGCCCTGTATAAAACAAGCTTCTTGCATCTGGGAGGGTGAAACACAATCTATGCTTCTCTGCACCCCTCTCCCATTTTTCCTATCTCCCCCACCCCCACCTGACCACCAGGCGGGAAGGACCACTCTATGAGCTGAATCCCCCCACAGGTCTCTCACAGATTCCATCACACCGATTGGTCTGTCTCCCCCACTGGTCTATAAGCATCCTCAGCACCTGTGTGCCAATGCTGGGGACCTAGAGCTGCTGCATCAATGCTTGGTAGATGCAGGAAGGAAGGACAAGAGAGGGAGGGAGGGGGTGAGGGGGGGAGAAAGGCAGGCAGGGAGCTTTCCTTATCTTCTTTCTCATTAACAACTATAGTTATAAGACAATTAGCACTCCTTGAGACCATCTCCTACATCCCCACACAGAGCGAAGATGACAAAGAAGGAAGAACAAGGCAAAGTACCGTTTGACCAAAGGCGGTCCTTAACATAGCCTGCGGCTCCTTCAGGGAGAGGCCTTTCCCAGTCCTAGTCGCCTCCAGGAGTCTCCACTTCCCTGCAGATTTGGCCCGCTTCACTGCTAGGTCAACCCTGATCTGAAAAAAAAAAAAGAGAGAAATGAAAGCAGAAGAGGGAGCTCACAGTCTTCTCCTGAGCGATACAGCACTTCCAAGCTACACAATTATTTCTTATGCTGACTGTATGTTGTGAATTAACCCTTCACAGAGTCGCCCCAGTACTGGAGGGAGCCCTCCATGGCAGTGCCAACACGAGGAGTCAAAGACAAGCGAGAAATTATCTAATTTCAAATCCTTCAGGTTTCTTTTTAACTGGAAAAAAAAGAAAAAAGGAAGGCAAGGACTACAAACTAGGTAAATCAGCACATAATCAACGTCAATCAGAAAAATTAACATTGATTATTATAGGATTTCATCCTCAAAAAAGTCAAAACTGACTTTTTGGATTTGCCAGACTAGCCCATCAAAATAAAACCCGTGTGCTGTGAAAAGAAAACCAAACCTCATTTCATATTGTAAAAAGTGAGACATTGCTTTTTCTGTGGTACTTGGAGATATTTGGATAAAAGGTGTTTCGGCCTCTAAAAGGCGTCCTTGGACCACCAGTTGTACAGAATCATCAGTTGTAGATAGAAATGTTGACAGCCCCACTGGACAAAAGCCGGCCTCAGCTCCTTGGCATAAGACCCTTCCCTTGAAGCTTAAGGCCCTCTCTCCACGCAGTCGCTGACAGTGAACCCCAGCTACTCCTGGACTGGCTCCCTCTCAGTCAGCCGGGGCACAGCCTAGCCAAGGGCCTCTGTTGCCCCAAGTCCAAGACCCCTCCCTCTCTGGGCAGGGGAAGGAGGAGGGAGGTCCACAAAGGGACATAAGACCAATTGCTTTGCAACTCCATGAGCCCCTGAAAGCCGGCGTGGGAAGCATCGGGTGATAGCAGCTGGCGATGTGGCCTCATCCCGTACCTTCCTGCCTGATCCCTGCCTTTGCCTCCAACTTGCGAAACACATGGAAGCTCATCCTTTTTGGGCCAGAGTCACTCAGAGCAGCTCTTTGGAGCTAGTTCTGAATTCAGCTATGCCTCATCTCACTTCTTAGGAGAGGGAATAACAGCTGCCTGGTGCGCGCTGTCATTCCACCTAGTAACCAGTAACCACACTTAGAGCGCAGATTTGGAAAGCTTTGACCCTCCCCTGAGATGGCCAGTCCCCAGTCCCCAGTCCCCAACCTCCTTCCAACTTGAAACTGCTGGGTGGGTAGAGCCGACTGATGTTCTTTGAAATGGATGTGGCTCTTCCCCTGGCTTCTGTCAATCATTGGGGCAAGTGCTCTCCCTGGGAAGTGAGTTGTCCTAACTACCCACTCAAAAATGGCCAAAAAGAGGCTCAGAGCCATAAACAGATAGAGCAATATATGCACACATGCATATACACATACATATACCCATTTATACGTGCACCTGGAGATCATGGATCAGCTCAGACAATTTCTGCCTCCTTTTTGAGGGGCCAGTTTCCCCCTTAGAGGAAGCCAAGCAAGCCCTTTCCTGGCACACAGGGAGAAAACTCTCCTTTTTGGGTTGGGCCTCTGTTGGAAAGAGGAGGAGTGGTAAGAAAGAAGGTGGTTGTAGGAGAGCAGGAAACCACAGACACACCTTCTTAGGCTACCAGGAGCTGGCCCAGTCCAAATCTGGGTCTTTTTCCCAAAACACTGGGTTTGGACTCCAACAGCCTGGAAGCAAATCTCAGCCCCGCCCATTACTAGCAAGTCGCTTAACAGCCTGTGCCTCCGTTTGCTCCTTGGCAGAGTGAGAGCACGGGCAGGCTGTTCGTTGTTGTCTCCCAGCCAGTGCAGAGCATGTAAGTGGCGCTCAATAAATGTTTTGAAGGGAGTTGGGGGAAGGTCCTACCGCTGTGCCTCCCTGTAATCCTCCGCTCTCTTCCTGGAAGCCTCTTCCAACCATTTCCTGCTGGGCCGTCTTTCTAAGCGTCTATGCTAACCACACCTTGCCAAAAACTGGGCAGTGTTGAGCATGTGCCCTGTGCCGTGGCTTTAGAAAATAGGCAGATTAGGTTCTCGTTTTAATTGGATTATTAAGAGGGATGTATTCTTTTCTTTTTTTCCTTCTCTGTATTTATTTTTTTGCAGTTGTTTTGGTAAAACATTTCAGAGTCCAGCACACACACATTGGTGTTTAATAACTTGAGTTCGGCTCTTCAGGGCAGCTCATTCAGTTTCCAGCGCTCTCCAGCCCCACCCCTGGAACAGGACATCTGGCCAGGGGTGGCCAGTCTAACCCCAGGCTGCAGCCGACCCATGAGCTTTCTGTGCCCGGCCTCTACCTCGGTAGGCATTTGACTAAAAACCGGTAGATGATTTCCCTGAATGTTGCAGGAGTATCTCACTCTTTGTTGCTCTTGCCTGGAAACAATGTTTGCACTTCCCCAAGCCGGCAGCCCCAGCAGGTAGAGGGGTTTGTTCTTCTCCAAGGTGAGGGTCATCTCCTGGCTCCTGTCGTCCAGGCTGGTCCCTGGGATGGCGCAGTGGGCCTCTCCTTGCGGCTGGAGGCAGGAGGAGCAGCTGGCTGTCTGGGACTCTGCTCTCTGACTCCAGCTGGCCTCTTCCCACCTGCCCGGAGAGGAGTCCTGTGTCCAAGTGTCTGAAAGCCCAGCTGTTCCTTCCCTGAACTCAGCACCCTGACTCTGGGCTCCCCCACTTTTATGTGTGTGGGGATCCTCTCGATGAGGGCTCTTCCTCACCATTTGGGGCCCCACTGAGATGTCATCTTCTCAGAGACCCCTGACTACTCTAAGGTCACCCCTCCCAGACACCTTTCATCACAAGGTCTTGTTTTTGTCCCAGCGTGAAATCATCATACTTACTTGTGTGTTGTCTGTGTCCCCCCACCGGGATTTAAGCTCCATGAGGTCTGTGTGCCTTGTTCACTGTTCTATCTAGAGGATGACATGAGAGCATGCAGGGGCCCTGCTGGACTGAGTCCCGCACCTAGTAAGTGCCAGCCACGCCAGACCTGCCCATTGTTTAGTTGGCCAAAATGTTTCCATGGGAGCAGCGTTGGGCACTGCTTGTGTGTTGGGCAGTTATTCTGGCTCCTGGCCAAGTCTAAGATGAGGCTCACAATGCCTTATTCAGAGCTGGGCCTCGGGACAGTGCTCGGCGTGGATGCATGCTCTGCAGTGCCCAGGATCATGCCTACAATGGCAAGAAACATGGAGGTGGGAGGAAGCCCTGATTCCAATTTAAAAAAACAGGTCCATGTCCCCTCTGTCCCTCCCTGGCCATAAGGCCCAGGGCATGTCACGTCACTTCTTGGTTTCTTACCAATGAACTGAGACTGGCTGACATACTGGCTCCAATATCTCTGTGGCTCTGACTTTTCACATTTCTCCGTTTTGGAACTAAGTGCAAGACAGTTTCCAGATTTCCAGTCTAAGACCACAAAGCCGATGCCGTCCTGAATACCCGCCTCAAACCTTTCTCCCTCCTCTCCCCAAGGTCCTGAGCCCGCCAGTGTTTTCTTACTGCTTCTCAAGGCCTTTTCTCTTACTGTTTCCCTCCTGATTTCTCAGGCTGCTTACTTTTTCTACTTCGTGTGCTTTTCCGAAACTCTCATATTATCACCTTCCCAGGCACAACTTCTCTCACTGGAATTTTCCATGTATATCACACTTTCTCCCTTCTTCTTCAGAGGGAGATCGAGATGCTGTTCTCACTCCCAAAACACAGTGTCTAAGCTCTCTGATTGCCCCTCACTCAAATACCTGGTGTTTCGACCAATTTAGGACCACATTTTGGCTTCTCTGTCTCCGTGCAGACTCCTTTAAGACACGTCGTAAAACATGAACTAGAAAGGTGTCTGCTGGCAGGTGGGTTTTACCGTTTCCCTGTCCTCTGTGGTCTGTTGTTCTCCCAGTCAGTTTCTGTACCTGTAGGTTTGCTGAAAATGTGACCCTTTGCTGAGGGGATGGAAGGAGCGCCCTGGTGTGAGGACCAGGGACTGCTGGTCTGGTGGTGAGGTCCTGGAGCAACTCAGTCCACCAGTGAGGCCCGTCCAGGTCCCCCAAGGTCAGCAAGGCCCCTGGGCAATGAGTGGTCTGTCTCCTTACGGGGAGAGACCAGGTCTGGCCAACTTGGACTTCACCTCACGCCTAGAGGAGACATAACCTTCTCCTTGGCTTCTGGTCACTGCCTTCACCTGGGACCTTGGAGAATGAAGCCCGTATCCACTCCATCCCCTGCTTTAGAGAACGTGATACTTCAGACAGGCTTCAAGGTAGCAGTATTACTCCAAAAACGTATAGGGAGGGCGAGGAAGGCAGGAGAACACATCCGTGTCACCATCTTCCCAGAATCCAGTGCTGCCTTTTGTATTCTTTGGGACAAACTGACCAACCCACCCACCTCGCCACCCTGTCTTTCCCTGGCTGCATGGCATGACTGGCCTTCTCGTTATTCTTTGGGACAGGTGAGGCCCAGGCCCCTGCTGGCATCTTGGTTTGCTCCTACTTGCCTCCCCTAGGCCTTGCAATGTTTGGGAAATAAAGACAAATTATTTAAGTTCCTAACACCGTCTCTCCTCGCCACATATTTTAAGTTAGAACTTCACAGGGGCCGCCCCATGGCTTAGCAGTTAAGTGCATGCGCTCCACTGCTGGCGGCCCGGGTTCAGATCCTGGCCACACACTGACGCACCGCTTGCCTGGCCATGCTGAGGCCGCGTCACACATACAGCAACTAGCAGGATGTGCAACTATGACATACAACTATCTACTGGGGCTTTGAGGAGAAAAAGGAGGAGGACTGGCAATAGATGTTAGCTCAGGGCCAGTCTTCCTCAGCAAAAGAAGGAGGATTGGCATGGAGGTTAGCTCAGGGCTGATCTTCCTCACAAAAAAAAAAAAAAAAAACTTCACAAACTCACTAATGTGAGTGGTTCTCATTTATTTGTTCTTAGGATCAGGGCTTTCATTATATGCCCAACTGCATTTTTTTCTACTTCTCTTCTTTTTTAAAATTATGAAAGTAATCTGTGCCTTACCTGAAACTATTTGTAGTATCCAGTAAAGTACGAGGCAGAAGGCGAGCCATCGTGTTGGAGGCGTCCG
Source organism: Diceros bicornis minor (assembly GCF_020826845.1). Taxonomy (NCBI): domain Eukaryota; kingdom Metazoa; phylum Chordata; class Mammalia; order Perissodactyla; family Rhinocerotidae; genus Diceros; species Diceros bicornis. The sequence goes on from NC_080741.1 coordinate 48,055,513, forward strand.
CAAGCGCACAGCCTCCTCTCTCATGGTGGATCTGGGCTGCAGACCCCTCTCCTCACTTCCCCCGCCGTGTATTGCAGCAGAGCCCACGGAAGGCCAGCAGGAATAGGACAGGTGTTTCTCCCGCTGCAGGTGAGTCTGATGCTCAGCTTGTTCGTACACCACAGGGCCTTTGCAGCTCTTCATCTCCCCAGGCCTGAGCCCACCATATCCAGTCACCAAAGGTGGCCCCTGATGGTGTGGGATCCATACTGTGTCTCAGCACAGGGGGTACTGGGAGGTGCAGGGAGAGACCCGGAGGCGCTGGGATTCTGTGAAGCTGAGCGCACCTGAGGGTGAGGGGTATGAGCTTTAATCACCTCCTCCCACACTGAGGCTCTCCTGACAGATCTGACCATCCTCACCCCCACACAGGAGGGAGACCCGAGGAATCTTTAACCAATTAACTTTTGCTGGGCATTTGGTTGGTTTCTAGCTCTTTACTGTCTCTGCAATGATCATCCTCATGCCTCTATATTTGTACACTTGTGTGATTGCTTTGGTGGGATTGTAAAATTTTGATACAAACTACCAAATTGTACAAATTCAATTTTTTGAATTATAAAAGTGGGCTCTCTTATAAGTTCGTGGTGGGAAGGTAAGTTCCTAGAGCCGTTGTCAGGACAACCTGGCAGGATTGCCCCTAATTTTAATGGGTTACACTTTGAATTTATGCCACCAAAAAAACCGCACACGTGCATAAAGATGTACATATGAGAGTGACATATTCATAAGAGCAAAATTCAACCTAATGCTTATAAATAAAGGAGCAATTAAACAAGGTATGGTATATCCATGATAAGGTATATGGTCCACCTTAACACGTACCTGTTAAAAAGAGAGCATAAGTCTATATGTACAGACATGGAAAGAAAACTTAGAGTTGACGCACGCGTGTATAACATTTCATTTATATCTAAAAAGCCACATATCTTATTTCTACATATATTTGTATCTGTGCCTAGAAAAATGCCTAGGAGATGCACCAGACTTGGGAGTGGTTGTCCCTGAAAAGAAAGCAGGATCAGGTTGGGGTGGGAGGATATGGTGTTGAACTGGAGCATTCATGTCCAATTCTACGTATCTCTGTGTTGTTTCAACTTTTCATCCAAAAAAAAAAGCATTCGCATATTATTTATTACAAAAATAAAGCAACTCATTAACCCCAACAGATTAGTATAATAGTATAAGTTCTTAAATTTACATTGCCACCAATAGACTCTGAGAGTACCTGTTTTCCTACATCATCTCAACATTGGGTATTAGCCCCTTTTTAACCTTCAGCAAATATATTAACTTAATATTTCATTATTATTGTCATTAGCATTATTTGAAAATGAGATTGAGCATCTTTCTGTATGTTTATTGACGATCTGTATTTCTCTTTCCAAGGGTGGCCTCTTCACATCTTTTGCCTAATTTTGTTTTAGATTGTTATCTTTTAAGGATTTACATTAACCTTCTGTGTGTGTATATGTTACCTGCAGACCTGCATTGTTTTTCTATTGGCTTTTTTACCCCACAATGTGATGTAATAGAACAAATACTACTCATTGTATGAATTGGGGCAATTCATTTAACCCCTCTGTTCTCAACGTTCCCATAATAGCTTCCAAAAGGCACCCATCTATGTGGGCTTACTCTGCCAGGAACTTTGCTAGAAAACTCTTCTATACATGATCCCATTTGATGCTTTCAACCACAGTGTTGGGTAACTGTTGTCACCTCCATTTCCCAGAAAAAGAAACTGAGACTCAGAGAGGGTAATTAACCTGCCACACAGCTGGTAGGTGAAGACAGATTCGAATGCTGACTCCACACTCCAGGCCCTTAAATCTCACTCTACATAGTAACTCCCCAGCCGCCAGCCTCATCTCATCCTAAAAATGTGGATTTGGATCAAATTAAATCTAATGTTATTGATTTTCTTTAAGCTAACAAACATTTAGTAGGAAAAAAACACACTTGCTATATGCAAAGCATTGTCCTAGGTGCCCGGGGTGAACACACCAGGATACACATGGTGTATCCCATCGCCTGGGGTGTGAAGACACAACTACACGAAGCGAGAAAGCACAGAGCGGGAGATGCTGAGTACGGAGCAATCTGGAAATAGTCAAGTTCACTGTTCAAATCTGAAACGATAGTGTTATCACTCCGTGGGGTTTAAATCCCCATTTTATGCATCAAGCTGCATCTCATCACTAGAGTGAGCCACTGACAGGCAATCCTTCCGTACCTGGGGCAGGAGAGCAGGTGCCCCACTGATCCGGAGTCTGTGGGTCTCCAGGTAGCACAGATGGGAATGGGCCTTGTGATCCTGCCGTTAGCTTTGCAGATGCAGGGAGCAGATGTGGAATCCATACCCATGGCTGCCCCACAGTCTCTCCCCCTGAGTGACTTCCTTTCCCCACCTCACTGCCTTTCGTTTGGGAAATGCGTTTCTTCCTGAATTTCGAAGGCAGTCACAGGAAGAGGTGAAAGGGGCTTTCTCAGTGAAAGTTCAGGCTCACTCCATTCAGAATGACCGCAGCAGACGGTCTTAGACACTATGAAGAGAGAGAAATACATTTGCTTTGATTTGGGCAGTTTTTCTCAAATTTGGACTCTCAAATGATGCCGATTGATTCTTTGACTCAGCCACTCTTCAGGTGGCTTCCACGTGCCACACATCGCTGGCCCTCACAGGTGGGTTCTCAGTGGAGGCGCCACGTCATCTTGAGGGGCCTTGGAAACCTCGGGCTCAGGTCTGTCAACGAGAACAGGGAGGCTGAGGCCTGGCAGCTCAGGCAGCTTCGTCGCTGGGCAACAGGAGGCCCCCTAGGCCTGCACCATCTTCAGGACCATCGGCTTTCCACTCATTCAACCCCACTAAGCCCCTCTCCTCACTGGGCTCACCGACAGCCACTCCACCTGCTCTTAACTTAGGACACATGTGAGCGTGTTTTCAGAGCAATTGTTATGTAGCAGAAAGGTAGAATTTAAATGTGACATAGAGACATAACACCTCTGGCTAGAGATAAGGATCCTGGGCCAGTTGCATCAAGGTTTTCCAGAAAAAGATAATTCTTACAGCCCACAACTATTACAGCATTCCATTTGAATACAACATTTGGATGGTTTCCCTGCTTCCTACAGAACAATCAGTTAGTGTGTTCTTGACAGCCTCATTCCAACATTTGCTCTCTTCTCACAGACAGTCCCACAGTTTTTAATGACCACGTGTGGAGGAGGTGAATGTACGACATCGGGTACCATTGTACACATGGACACCCTCCAAGTCACACATGCTGCCTGAGTCCAAGGATCTAAGCAAAGTCATCTGACATAAGCTTTGCTTCAAGACCTCTTGGTCTCTAGAATAAATATATAAAAATGTAAAGTTAAGAGAGGCCGTCAAGCTTGACTATAATAAAATAATTTTTCTATGTTGGGTGTGCTACAGAAAAACACTTTACAAGTAATGAGTGATCTTTTATGTCTCCCTTATCTTTTTATTCTTTTTTGTTGTTGTTATTGACATATGTTTGGGTAACAATAGACCATAGGCTAGTGTATTGTTACCACAGAAAAACTAATTGGCCAGTGCAAGACCTGGGAATACCTTTAGCCATCTTTGTGAAGAATAATACAGATTGGTTTACATGGGACATTACCGGACAATCACAGGGATCCCCGAAAACAGTGATTAGCTGAGATGAGTCACTTCCTATGAAACGCAAATTGTGTGAAATTCATGCACACCGTGTTATTCATGCACAAATTTCCCTATAAGCTATTAATAATAAAGTTCCACTATTAATGATTTAAATCATTATTATTGATTTATTGCAATTGATTTATTATAATTAATTATCTACTTAAATCAGCATTAATAATTTATCGATTTAATAAATTATTGATAATAATTCATCGATTATTAAATTAATGCTGATGATTTAAATTAGAAGAGAAATTCAGCCTTAAAACACCCTATTAGCTTGTATGACACGGCCTTAACTGAAGAGAGGGGTTTTTTTTCAGATATTCTTGGGAAGGTCATTCCTTACCCACATGTAGTGTAGTGGTCACGTGCTCGGGCTCCAGAGCCCAAATGCCCACTGTGTGACCTTGGACAAATTACTTACCCTCTCTGTGCCCCTGAGGGCTGATGTGAGGCATAGATGTGAGTTACGCATATAAAGAGTGAGAATAGTGTTTTGCCTGTACTGTGTGCCCTGTGTCACTGTCATTGAGCCCATTGAGAACTTAAGGAAGCTATGGACTCTTTTCAGAAAGGAACACACATATGAGTGTACATACAAGGACTCGTGTATACTCAGAGGGTCCATGGAGCCCTTGAAGCCTGTTCATGATCCATGGACCTCAGGGTAAGAACCCTCCCAAAACCATTGTGTACTCAAGCTGAAGATGACCTAAAACCCCTCATTTCACAGATGAATAAAAGGAGGACTTTGAATCATAAGTGACTTTCTAAGGCCAGAGGGCCTGACAGAGGCAGAGCTGGGTGTTTTTTTTTTTTAATTGAGGTCACATTGGTTTATAACATTATATAAATTTCAGGTGCACATCATTATATTTCGCCTTCTGTATAAACTACATCATGTTCACCACCAAAATTCTAGTTGCTATCCATCATACACACGTTCCCCTTTACCCCTTTTGCCCTCCCCCAGCCCCCTTCCACTCCGGTAACCACCAATCTGTCCTCCATATCTATGTGTTTGTTTGTTTGCTTATCTTCCATATAAGAGTGAAGTCATATGGTAATTGTCTTTCTCCATCTGACTTATTTCACCTAACATAATACCCTCAAGGTCCATCCATGTGTCACAAATGGCAAGATTTCATCTCTTTTATGGCTGAGGAGTATTCCATTGTATATATACACCATATCCATTCATCCATTGACGGGCACTTAGGTTGCTTCCAAGTCTTGGCTATTGTGAATAATACTGCAATGAACATAGGGGTGCATATACCTTTTCCACTTAGTGTTTTCTTGTTCTTTGAATAAATACCCAGAAGTGGAATAGCTGGATCATATGGTAGTTCTATTTTTAATTTTTTGAGGAACCTCCATACTGTTTTTCATAGTGGCTGCACCAATTTACATTCTTACCAGCAGTGTACAAGGGTTTCCTTTTCTCCACATCCTCCCCAACACTTGTTATTTCTTGTCTCTTTAATAATAACCATTCTGATGGGTGTGAGGTGATATCTCATTATAGTTTTGATTTGCACTTCCCTAATAATTAGTGATGTTGAACATCTTTTCATGTGCCTATTGGCCGTCTGTATATCTTCTTTGGAAAATGTCCGTGCCCTCTGCCCATTTTTTGATTGGGTTGTTTGTTTTTTGGTTATTGAGTTGTATGAGTTCTTTATATATTTTGGATATTAACCCTTTGTCAGATATATGATTTGCAAATATTTTCTCCCAATTGGTTGTCTTTTCACTTTTCTGATGGTTTCCTTTGCTGTGCAGAAGATTTTTAGTCTGATGTAGTCCCATTTGTTTATTTTTCCTTTTGTTTCCCTTGCCTGAGGAGACATATTCAAAAAGATATTGCTAAGACTGATGTCAAAGAGCATACTGCCTATGTTTTCTTCTAGGAGCTTTATGATTTTGGGTCTCACGTTCAAGTCTTTAATCCATTTTGAGTTAATTCTTGTGTACAATGTAAGATAATAATCTACTTTCAAAATGTACTGCAAAGCTATAGTAATCAAAATAGCATGGTGCTGGCAAAAAAAAAAAAAAAACAGACACACTGATCAATGGAACAGAATCGAGAGCCACACGTCTATGGACAGCTGATTTTCAACAAAAAGGCCAAGAACATACAATGGAGAAAGGAAAGTCTCTTCAATAAATGGTGTTGGGAAGACTGAACAGCCACATGCAAAAGAATGAAAGCAGACCAGAGCAGGGTCTTTACTCAGCCTCTGGACTCTCCCAGTCCCCCACCCCACCCCAGGCTGCCCTCTAGTGACACCTTGATCATTGAGAGGAGTCTGGAGAGAACAAGGTCCTGACAGAAAGGGGAGGCCCTCAACACCAACTGCTGGAATATCCACACGCATACACACGCCCCCATGACCCAGCAGCAGCCCTGGCTGTGTGCTGTGCTCACTCGCAGATCACCGGCTGCACTCCAGACACAGGGCATCAGTAGCTTTGACCTGCAAAGTGTTCTCACTCACACGTGTTCTCACTCACCCAAGTCCTGGTGGAGAAGTGGAGAAGGAGTCCCACCACACTGTCACTTCAGCCCGACCCCTTCTCCATGAAGCCAGCCTCAGGGCTGGCCAGAAAGCGGCTCTGTGGGTCACCTCCAGCCTTCCCGAGATGTACCCTTGAAACGTAAGGACGTGCTTGGCCAGACGTGACTGGACTCAGCAGCCTCATTCTTAGTGTCTGGAAAGACCCCAAAAAATCTTTGCCCAAAATAATCTTCCAAAATAATCTCAAAAGTCTATGGCACTGCCAGAGACTCTTCTCTCATTCTCGTTTTTCTTCAGAGAATGACAGGGAAGACTGCAGTGAAAATGCTGGTGTAATCCAGGGCACTCACTAACTGGCATCCTCTCTCCGCCAAGCAGGAATGGCTTATCCGAAGGTAATGGAATACGAATCAGATTCATAAAGGGGTGGGAAAGGTCAGGCAAGAAAGACACAAGCCCGGCCCTGTCAATTTCGCAACTCATATTTTCAAAGCACGATTTTAAATGAGGTCCTTGAACATAAATCACCAGGGGGACAGGCTTTCAATTCCCTGCAGATTAGTGCATCACAAAGTAGTCCAGTGCTCCCGGCCACGTGAGGCGCTTGAATCGTCCAAAGGAGGCTTCTGTCACAGTTTGCGGAGGATGTCTCTCAGAGAGGCTCCGGTTCCCTGCTCTGTATCAGTGGGGTCTGAGTGGGCAGGGGTGTTGGGGAAACAGGGCCTGTGGGTCGGTGATTCTGTCCTCAAGTCCTGCCCTGCCTCTGCCCAGGCCGCCCACCACTCAGGGGCCTGCTCATCCGCAGACCTCCTCCTTCACAGGTCACCCCTCTACAGCAGGAGCATTATCGGTTGTGGGACTTCCCATGTTTGGCTTGTGCCTTTTGTCATATTTGTTGCACTTCTTATCACTTTTCCTTATCCTCGTTGATAATTCACTAAATTAGATAATGTAATTGAAAGCATTTTGTAAACTAAAATGTGTCCTACAAAATCAGCATTAAATTTTTCGCTTCGCAGGATCATAGTCATGACTCGGGACTCTTGATCTCTCCATTAGGTCACGAGGAGCCTGGAAGTAAGGAGTCAGGCCTGGGGAAGGAATTGCTGAGAGAAGATAGAGGCAGATGAAAGACGCCCAGCTGCTTCCTGTTTAACCACCCGTGGTCCTAGTGAAGGAGCACAGGTTTGCCCAAGGGTTAAGCCACCCAGACAGGGCAGAGTCAGGGACACAGCCCTGCAGTAGTCTGCTAAGACAACTTCCAGACTTCCCTCTGATTTGGCCCAGCCATCCAGAGACCTCTTTGTTTATGGTAACCATATTTTACAAACCAAAAAAAGAGATATCATGATCTTCAAGTAGCAGCGTCCTCAAGGGATAATAGGTTGGAATATTTGCAGTCAGGACTGTCCTCAAAATGTTGTGTGGGAAGGTCATCATACCTTTGAAATCTTGCCTCTGTGCACCGTTTACCTGTCTGTGCTTGGTGCCATGGTCTTTGGGCTGTATACTCATGAGGGTGTCTTGTTTCCCATTCAGTCCTTGGCCACATCATAACAGAAGTTAAGCACTTGCCCTATGTTGCACAGCTAATGAAGTTGGGCTGTCAGGAACCACACGGAATAAACTAGATTCTAGAACCCAGTCTTAGACTCTAAGCCCTCACCTTCTATCGATCAAACCCCAACAATCCCATTCTATTTGGTCATCTGTTTTTCAACTGACCACATTGGTGATAGTTATTTTCTATTTAAGTATCAAAGATTTAACTTTGAATATCCTACCTCTTCCCTATTACAATGATGATCAGGGATGATGACATGTCTTAGTCAAATGTGGTTCAAATTACACAATGTTAATCACGTTTTATATGTATATTTACAATTTATATTTTATGTGCCTAATATAAGGGTCAAATTCAACCAGATACAACCATACCAGCTTCAAGAGCACCTGCATGCTTTGAGATCAGACCAACATAGGTTGCAATCTCAGCTCTGTCATTTACAGCAGTGGGATCATGGGCATGTTATCCAGGCTTTCTCAGCCTCAGTTTTCATGTCTCTAAAACGGGAACAATAACCTCGTGTGAGGACTGTTAGTAAAGAACCATGATATAACATAAAATGCTTCACAATATAACATACATAAATATAAGTTTCATTTTCCCCTTCCTCCCTCTTATAGAAAATTAGTTTCTTGTGCTTAAATTTAAACACTCTATCTTTTTATTAATTTTACCCTCCTTCCACCTATGAAGCGATGGGATAACTAATATGTCACATGTAAAGCATTGTGAACTCTTGGAGGGAATGGAGCTTACTGTATGGAGTATTAGGAAGAAAGACCATCATTATGTTAACAGAAAGGTGGGTGCTACCAGCCCTGGAAAAGCCTTTAACGGTCCAGTCAGTTTATCCTAGAAAAGCAGCCAAATGAAGGCTAGAAACGCCAGGAAACTCATGCAAATAGTTCAGGTGTCACAAAATTGACATCACTAAGAGGTTGGGATCGGCTAAAGAAATGTGTTGGCTCTCTGATTTCTGCCTTATTGACCTTGAACTTGCCTATAAAAGGCCTAACGTTGTTGAGGGGCAGTACTTGCATCTCAATGGTGAATGAAAGCATTTTCCTCTAGCAGGACTTCTCGCAGCCCCACCACAAAGGACAGAGATGGCCCTTTCTGGGGGCTCTGCCACATCCATCCACAGGCTGGGCTGCAAGTGCATTTCCTGCCAGCCCTCTTCTGACCAATGACTCATAACTTCTTTGCTTCCGCTCAGTCCACAAACTCAGTAAAGCAGCCCCCTTATAAATGGGGTGTCTCACAAAGTCTCATGTGTGAATCTGCTAGCGGGACCAGGTCCGCACTTGATCAGAGCTGAGTGACTCTCAATGGTTAGGATTCCTGGTGTGCAGGCTGGTCTCACTCGTTGGGTTTTCCTTGGCCCTTTTAGGAGAGAGTTTTTAAACCTGGGTTGTTATCTTCCACAGGAGAGTCCCCCTTTCACGTTATTTATTTTGGTCTCTCCCTGACCCTCCCTACCACCACATCTAAGAACTCAGCTCTCAGAGCTAAGAGCGTCTGCTGTGCTGAATGCACAGCATCTCAAGATCCAGCTGGGCCTTGGCAACCCCTGGAATTTTTCTTCACCATTTTGGGACAACCCATGGTCAAAACTTGAATCAGCATAAATCCTTTATTTCCAAGAGAGGAGAAAGAAGAAAGAGTCTGTGCAATGACAACAATAGCAGAGATAGAAGCATCTCCATCTATCAAGGTCTCCTCTAGGAGAGGAGCTATGTGAGGACAAAGTAGCTTTATTTTCCAAATGCTCTGTCTGACGGGCATTTCATGAGACTTCTCCTTGGGCTGTGGCCCCTGCTTCTCTCCTGTCCTCCAAGGACCGCTTCAGCCATGCAGCTCTTGCAGCTGCCCTACTCGGCCAGGCCAAGTCCCAGGAGGGAGTTATTGAAACACTTAACTCAGAAAATGTCCCACGTCCATCGTATTGGGCTGTCTCAGGAGTAAATGTGACTAGAAACCAACCAAGCAGCATCAGGCTCTGCAGCGTCCCCATAACTCACTTCAGAAAGCCTGAGACCCAGGTGCTGGGAGAGCTCGGAAGCTATGCCATCTCCACTGAGACAAGCACACCCAGCACCAGGTCTTGGTTTATCAGCACCTTTGTCCACTAAGAGGAGCCAGGGCTCCTAAGAGAAATGGCTGATTCCATGACTGGGGCAGGGAAGGTACAAGATGAGCCTGGAACATCTTGTTCCAAAAAGTAAGGAAATGTTCAAAGAATGATGGAGACTTGCCAAAAGGCAGAGAAGCCAACTTGAAAAGGCTCCCACTGGCCAAATCTGCAACAATTTGAACACTAAAATTAAAAATGGTAGTAATAGATTACAATCTATTGAATAAAATCGTAATCTATGAGTCCATACTGATAATAAATAGACAGATCAAGAGACCGATAGATCCTAGAGAAGAGGAAACTCTTCTGTACAGTAGAACGCCAACTAATAAATGTAGAAGGAAAGGTGGAGTTAGAAAATTACATTTGCAACCATCTTAGTAAAAATTGTTGTAGGCAAGAATCGTCAGCGGAGGCTAAAACTGAAGGCTGAAAGTTTCATGAGCAACAAGATATTTACATAGTTTCAAAGTATCTCCCTACAAAACAATTATTAGTTATAAAGAGAGAAATAGTAACTTCACAGTGGAGAAAACTGGCAGACACCACGTTAATCAAGTGATCAACGTTGACACTACCAGTGTTGGAACAGCTCTCTGTGCCTCCTGCTAGGATGCCCTGAGCAGGAAACAACATCACTTCAGTGGTACTAATACCAAATATTTGTAATCTGATTCTACCAATGAAATATCAAACAAAACCAAATTGAGAGGCATTCTACAAAATACTGGCATGTAGTCTTTAAAAATGTCAGTGTTGGGGCCGGCCCCGTGCCTTAGCGGTTAAGTGCACACGCTCTGCTACTGGCGGCCCGGGTTCAGATCCCGGGCGCGCACCGACGCACCGCTTCGCCGGTCCTGCTGAGGCCGCGTCCCACATACAGCAACTAGAAGGATGTGCAACTATGACATACAACTATCTACTGGGGCTTTGCGGGGGGTGGGAAGGAGGAGGATTGGCAATAAATGTTAGCTCAGAGCCGGTCTTCCTCAGCAAAAAGAGGAGGATTAGCATGGATGTTAGCTCAAGGATGATCTTCCTCACAAAAAAAAATAAAAAGAAAAAAGAAAATGTCAGTGTCATGAAAGACCAAAAAAAAAAATGTTGAGGAAGTGTTCCGGCTTGATAGAAACTAAAGAGACATGACAAATGAATGCAGTATGTGATCTGGGGTTGGATCCCAGGGGGGAAAATATTGCTATAAGTTGCAGTGAGAAAATTTGAAAAACATTTGTATATAAGATAATAATTGTTAAATTTCCTAATTTTGATCACTGTATGGTGTTATATAAGTGAATGTCCATGTTCTTAGAAAATACACGTTGAAATATGAAGTATTTGGGAGCAAAAGGGCATGATGTTTGCAACTTTCAAACAGTTCAGAAAGGAAATGATAGATAGATATAGATAGATTAGATTGATGATAGATAGATAGATAGATAGATAGATAGATAGATAGATAGATAGATAGATATAGAGAGAAACTGAGAGAGGTAGGAAATGCTACAGCAAATGTGGCAAAAGTAATATTTGGTTAATCTTGGTGAAGGATATGGAATTCTTTGTACTAGTCTTGCAACTTTTCTAAGTGTGAAATTATTTCAAAATAAGAAATTTTAAAAAAGCAAAGGAAAACAGGACAAGCGAAAAGGAAGATACCAAATAAAATACATGCAGGGTAAGAATATAAAATGGTACAGCCACTCTGGAAAATAGTTTGGCAATTTTCCTAAAAAACTAAACATGTACTTATCACATGACCCAGCAACCAAATTCTTGGGTGTTTATCCCAGAGAAATGAAACTTCTGTCCACAAAAAAGCCTGTACACAGATGTTTGTAGAAGCTTTATTTATAATAGCCACAAACTAGAAACAACCAAAACATCCTTCAATAGGAAAATCATTAAACAAACTGTGATGGATTCACACAATGGAACACTACTCAGCAATAAAAAGAAACAGACCGCTGATACACACAACAGTTTAGATGGATCTCAAGGGCATTACGTTGAGTGCAAAAGCTAATGCCAAAAGGTTACATACTGTACGATTCCATGTATATAATGTTCTTGAAATAACAAAATTGTAGAGATGGAGAACAAATTAGTGGTTGCCAGAAGTTGTGGGAGGAGGGAAGGAGGAAAGTGATCCTGATTATAAAAGGACAACACAACTGATCCTTGCAATGGAACAGGTCTGTATTTGAGTGTGGTGGTGGACACACAAATCTACATGTATAATAAAATTGCACAGAGCTACACACACACACATACACACACACACACAAATGCATGTGAAACTGGTGAAACTTGATGAAGCTCTGTGGATGGTACCACTGTCAGTTTCCTGGTTATGCTGTTGTGCTATAGTTATGGAAGGTGCTAACACTGGGGGAAACTGGGTGAAGGGTGCACAGGACCACCCTGTACATTTCTTTGCAACTCCCTGTGAATCAGTAATTATCCCAAAACAAAATGTTCAAACCTGGGGGCCAGCCCAGTGCGTAGTGGTTAGGTTCTTGCGCTCTGCTTTGGCAGCCCAGGGTTCATGGGTTCGGATCTCAGGTGTGGACCTATGCACTGCTCATCAAGCCATGCTGTGGCGGCGTGCCATATAAAGTAGAGGAAGCTGGGCACGGATGTTAGCCCAGGGCCAATCTGCCTCAGCAAAAAAAAAAAAAAAAAAAAGTTCAAACCAAAACAACACCAAGCCCCAGACAGAGCTCATGTGGGCTCCCCTGCCGAGACTGCTGTGACCCCTGGTCCCAAGAGGAGACGTCCTGGGAGGAGTCGGGCCTGAGTGTTGTCCTCCCTTCTCGTTTTATCTGGCAACCCCCAAAGCTTTGCATGAAGTTTCAACCCCCTTCCTCATGTACCTTTTCACCAGGGAGCAGATGGTGCAAGTGCAGGAGCAGAGACCCACAGAAGGCTGGGTGTGGCCTTTAAGCGTGGGGTCAACTCTAGGTGCTGGAGCTCACCTTGGGTTAAAGGCTTTGAAGTCAGACTGCTTGGGTTCAAACCCCAGTCTGTCACCTACTCTCGATAAGATTTCAGATAAAGTGCTTACCCTTTTGCACCTCAGTTTTTTCATCAAGGAAATGGGGATGATGATCACAGGTGTATGATTTATATCATACCGTGTTTGTACAGATAAAGCTTAGAACTGTATCAGACCTAGAAAGTGTTAATAAATGTTATTTATAATACTAACAAAACAGTTGTTTACCATTATTATATCTCTCTACAGGTTTTATCGTTCCTATTTTACAATGAAGAAGCTGAGACTTAGCAAAACCAATTAACTAGTGTGGGTCAACTAGCCACAGAGCTGAGACCCAAATCCAGAGCCTCGAAGCTCGTGCCCCTTCCAGTATGCCTGTTTGAGTAAGTGTGTGTGGAAGCCTTCCCAGAAAACAGAGGAGAAAAAATTTCAGAAAGCAGAGAAAAGGAAAAAGAATAGATTATATTCTAGGAAGAAAGATGTGAAAGAACATCTTAACTGACTTAAACTATAAAGGAAATTTATTTTCCCACATACCATGAATCTCTAACGTTAGAAGCCTCTGGGATTGGTGAATTCAGTGACTCAGCAATGTCATCAATCACATGGGTCTATCTTTCACCTCCACCAATTTCAGTGTTGATTTGACTCCCATCATGGTCCCAACATGATGGCATCATTCGAAGAGTCATATGGAGACATGACAAAATCCAAGGGAAAAAGAAAACTACTCTCAACATGTATTTCTTAAGAAAAAGGAAATTTTGGGGCCAGCCTGGTGGCATAGTGGTTAAGTTTGCATGCTGTGCTTTGGACAGCCCTGGGGTTCACAGGTTCAGATCCCAGGCACGGACCTATGTACCACTTGTCAAGCCATGCTGTGGCAGTGTCCCATATAAAGAAGAGGAAGATGGGCACGGATGTTAGCCCAGGGCCAATCTTCCTCAGCAAAAAGAGGAGGATTGGCAACAGATGCTAGCTCAGGGCTAATCTTCCTCACAAAAAAAAAAAAAGAAAAAGGAAATTTTAACCAGATCCCAGTACCCAGGGAGACACCATCTCACATCTCATTGGTTAGAATTGTGTTACATGCCCACGGACCATCATGATTGGCTAAATGAAGCATATGCTGTGTGGAGGAAGATGTTACTGTTATGGACTGAGTGTGTCTCCCCAAAATTCATATGTTGAAACCCTACCCACCAATTGATGGCCTCTGGGAGGTAATTAGGATTAGATGAGGTCATGAGGGTTCCTCCCTCAGGAATGGGATTAGTGCCCTTACAAGAGTCATGAGAGAGCTTGCTGCCTCTCTCCCTCCCTGCCGTGTGAGGACACGATGAGAGGCCAGCAGTCTGCAGCCCAGAAGAGGGCCCTCACCAGAACTCAACCGCGCTGCCACCTGATCTCGGACTTCAGCCTCCAGAACTGTGAGGAGTAAATTTCTGTTGTTTATAAGCCACCCAGTCTATGCTACTTTGTTTCAGCAGCACTAACTGACTAAAACAATTACCCAAGCAAAACGGAGGTTTGGTCACAAGGAAGAAGTAGACAGTGGCTCTTGGGTAAGTAATCAACAGCTGTGTTATGGTGAGTAACCAGGTCCTCCTCCCACTATGAAAAGCACCTTCTGCTTTGACACTCCTTATCAACAGGCAAGATAACCGTTAGTTTAAGGACTGAGCCACAACACAAATCTTACAAAGGTTCAGCCAGGACAGACTTAGTTTCTAACAATATTTGATATCTGCATGTATCAGGCAGAACAGGCTGGGCTGTGATGCCATAATAGGCAACACCAAAATTTCTGAAATAAACAAGTGTTGCAGTTTATCTTTTGTTCCCCAAACCCTCCACAGGTGCAAACAACTTTCTAGGGCCATCTAGGTTCGCACTCAAGATCCCAGGCTTATGCCATCTTCTGGCATCTCCATCTCAACCTGAGGCTTCAGTGTTCATAGTGTAGGAGGAGCAAGCTCAGAGAATCTCACACCAGCCTGTAAGCGCTTTGGCCTGGAAGCGATGTGGTACTTCTTTTCCAGGCCTTTGGCTAGTGCTAGTCCCATGGCTCTGCCCAGCCACAGGGAAGTTTAGTAATGTGGTCATCCACATGTCCAGAAAAAGGAAAGCCAGAAATATTGATGAGTTCTAGAAAAGTCAACCGCAGCCCCTGTGCAGTAAGCCAGGAAAGGGATTCTGCTCCATCCCGATCCGGGCATCAGAGAAGGAAACTTGATTTGGCCTGGACAAGGCCAGAGCAAGGATCCTGTCCACTTTCTTCATCACAACTCCCTCCTCCAGTGGGACCCTCTGTAAATCGAGAGGAGCTTGGTTCCACTGGGGACTAAAGTTCTAGCTAATCAGAAAATTTGAAATTAAGCCTGAAAGTGACAAATGCAAAACTTTTCAAAAATCGAAAACCACAAACTTAGGTAGAAGCATGCTAAGTTGGGAAAATCGTTGTGCCCTACTATCCCCAGGCCCATCGTAAGCTGTGAGGCTTGTTAAATATGATTTTAAATGTTTCCTAGCCTATAATATGTACCACGCTGATATTAGAGCAGAAAGGACCTGACCCTAAACATCTCCTCTCCTTCTTCCCCACATGACCATAAAACGGGAGTAAATATGTCAGGAACAGGTCCAAGTGAGTGACCTCGGCTAGGGACGCACACTCGGTCAGTAGCAGCCTGCCCCCACCCCACCAAAGAGAACCTTGATCTGTCTCTGAGGTCTTCTTAAACTTCTCAGAGGAAGTCTGTAGATAACTTGCATCCTGGGCACATCCTCATTCTAAGTAAGAGGATGGGCTTCCTTCAATTGGAGAATCTGATTGAGAAGACCCCTATAGAAGTTCTGTGCATTAAATAAATTATAAACACAGAATAAAAACTTGGAAATTCAGAAGGTTGTCAATTCAAAATTCAGTCAAACTGGGAAAATCATAAATGTTTGTCCTCTGAAGTACGCAAATTACGGAGGCTGGGAAATTCCATGCTAGGGGATTCAGGAGGTTTTTCAGATCACTTGTGAGCCCAGGGTGGGTAACAATGCTTAAGAAGCTTAATTTGATAAGTTTTTTCTTAAAGGACTTGCTAATCGCTTCAATAAAGTTTGAAGAATCTCATGTAACCAAAAAGGCTTTCCCAGCATTTAGCATGTCAGTGCAAAAAAGTAAAATCCTTCAAGGTATCTTTCACCTATTAAATATTCAGTTCCACTGTGGATTTTTTTAGAGGAAAAAGGTATTAAAAACTTACAGTAGAAATATCTTACTACTGTTTTTATCCTATCCTCTCTGCTTGCATATGACACTTAGCAGCAGAAAAACACTAAAAGCAAAATGGGTATTTTTACCTTTAACTAGACATCAGTGATATTGGTGTTGCTCTTGGTATCATTTTGAATAGGTGGGGCTTTGAGGAACGGCTTCCAAACCTGTCTCCCTTTCTCCACTATGAGTAGACCTCAACTGCGTGAGCTGGTTCTGCAGCTCCGTTAGGCATTCACATGAGCAGGAGAAAGGCTTGTTAAAATACCTCCACTGATTCGTCATCAGCCAGCTGTTCCACCTTGCCTCACTGTCCTAGGCTTTCGCAAGGGAGGTTTGAGCAACAATGCTAAGTTATAAGCATGATTATTGGTGGCCCAGCAGAGTTTGAGGATAACCTGACTGTTCTCAGAAGAGGGGCTGTTCCAGATGTTTAATCCAAGGACACAACGTGCTCCTTGAAGTGGCTTGAAGGCCACTTTCACCTGAGAACCCTTCTCGGTTTGAAGCTTTTTACTGGCTGCCAGTCACTGGTGGCCAGTTCCTGCTCCCACGCAGGGAGAACAGGGCAGACTGTGAAATGTCATCGCCAAGCCCCATGCATGGATTAGTGGCTCCAAAGGGCAACAGGCCTCTCTAAGTCATCCTGTAAAGTGATCCCAAAGTGTGACTTGTCGCACCATCCCAGGCTCTTTCGCCCTCGAGAGGGGAGGGCAGCTTTGCCTGATACACAGCAAGTTCGTGCTCACGGATAATCCAGAGCATCTTCTAAACAATAACTGTGGTTCCAGCCAAGTCATGGTCCCTGCAGGGCCTGCCAGAGCAGAAGCTAGCTCCTCCCAGGGTGGGCAGGGGGAGCAGGGGATGGGGGCTATTTTTCACCAGGAAGGAGGCCACCATGTCCCTGGAATGAGAACTCTGTGATTCTGCTACTAATTTGGTGCATTAACCTTGAAAGGCTGAGGCATTTCTGTGACTCCTCCAATCCACATATAAAGGGTTGAGACCCTGAGGTTTCAGGACTGGCTCCTGGCCTTTGTAAGCCCCAGAGCCAGAGCTGCAATACTCGCCCTCCTTCACACCATATCAAGACAGCAGCAGATTCATCTCAAAGGTAAAGGATGCTGAACTTGAGTGTGCTTGGGATGGAAGTTCATCTTGCACTTCTCAGGGGAAGTGAAATGGATATATTCCTTATAAACCTGTCTTTTTCAGCCACTGGGATTCATCTCTCCCTCTGAACTCCCTCCCTTGCACCTGCTTAGAAATCTTAATGGAGGGGCCGGCCCCGTGGCATAGCGATTAAGTGCGCACACTCCGCTGCTGGTGGCCCAGGTTGGGATCCCGGGTGCGCACCGACGCACCGCTTGTCAGGCCATGCTGTGGCGGCGTCCCATATAAAGTGGAGGAAGATGGGCACGGATGTTAGCCCAGGGCCAGTCTTCCTCAGCAAAAAGAGGAGGATTGGTATGGATGTTAGCTCAGGGCTGATCTTCCTCACACACACAAAAAAGAAATCTTAATGGAGCTTTTTCATATCTAATTTATATATTTACATGATGCATTCAAAACAAGCTAAACTCTGTGAGAAAGCCAGAAATCAATGCCAGTGCTCAGTTAACAAGGCTCTGATAAGAGGAAATACCAGAAAGAAGAGCAGTGCGTGTTGAGGGAGAGATGCTGAAACCCTAGAGGAACCAACACCCTCAAGGCTGTTCAAATAGAGACAACCACAGTGGGCTTCTCAGAAGACTGATGCTCAAGAAGATGTGCCAAATTTGGGCCTTTGTAATTCTGAAGCAGAGCTTTTTAAACTTTAGTATGCAAGTGAATCATCTGGGATCAAGTTAAAATGCAGATTTTGATTTAGATTTTGGTCTTGATAAAGTCTGCGTTTGTAGCAATTCCTAGGTGATATCAATGCTGCTGGTTCCTGGGACAACTGAGTAGCAGAGTTCAGTGGTGTTTCAGGGACAGTAAATAATCTTTAAACTTTTCAGTGACTGAATCTTACCAAATCAGCAAAAACTCAAAATACATTTTACTAAAAACATTTCTGTTGTATTTTTAAATTTTTATTTTTATGTTAACATCCAGCGAAAACACGCTCTTTTCCACGTGCTTAGTTCTATGAATTTATCACACATACAGCTGTGTGTAACCACATCACAATCAGGCTACAGAACAATTCCACCACTCCAAAATTCCCTCAAGCTATGCCTTTGTGGTTATACTGTCCTCCTACCTCTAACCCCAGGCAATTTTTTTTTTTTTTGGTGAGGAAGATCAGCCCTGAGCTAACATCCATGGCAATCCTCCTCTTTTTGTTGTTTGCTGAGGAAGATTGGCCCTGGGCTAACATCCGTGCCCATCTTCCTCTACTTTATATGGGACACCCGCACAGCATGGCTTGACAAGTGGTGCGTCAGTGCGCGCCCGGGATCCGAACATGCAAGCCCTGGGCCTCCAAAGAGGAGCGCGCACACTTAACCTCTGCGCCACCAGGCAGGACCCCCAGGCAATTATTATAGTTTTGTCTTTTCGAGACTATGATATAAATGGAATCATAGAGACTATGTAGGCTAATGAGATTGGCTTCTTCTGCTCAGCATGATGCCTTTGAGATTCATCCAAGGTACTGAAAGTATTGATAGTTTGTTCCTTTTCATTGCTGCACAGTATTCCATCATATGGGTGTTGGACAGCTTTTATCTCTTCACTCATTGAAGGACTATAGGTTGTTTCTACTTTTTGGCAATTACACATAGAACTGTGCACACATATACAGGTTGTAGTTAGAACACATTTGCATTTCTCCAGGCTAAATACCTAGGAGTGGGATTCCTGGGTCGTATGGTGGGTATATGTTTAACTTTATAAGAAACTGCCAAACTGCTTTCTGGAATGATACCTGTGCCATCTTGCATTCCCAGGAGCAGTGTATGAGAGTTCCAATTGCTCCACACTCATCCTCTCTAGTGCTCGATATTGCCAATATTTTTTATTTTGGCCATTCTTACAGGGGTGTCGTGGTATTGCTGCATGGTTTTAATTTGTATTTCCCTAGTGACTAATGATGTTCGACATCTTTTAATGTGCTTATTTGATATCTGTGTATCCTCTTTGGTGAAGTATCTGTTAAATGTTAAAGTGCTTTGCCCATCTTTTAATTGGGTTGTTTGTTTTTGTATTGTTGAGTTTTGAGAGTTATCTATTCTGGATACGAGTCCTCTATCATATATGGGATTTGCAATTTTTTTTTCTAGGTTTGTACCTTGTCTTTCATTCCCTTAATGATGTCTTTTGCAGAGTAAAACTTTTTAATTTTGATGAAGCCCAATTTATTTTTTCTTTTATGGATTGTGCTTTTGGTGTCATAGCTAAGAACTCTTTGCCTAACCCCAAGCCACAAAAAATTTCTCCTAAAATTTTTACAGTTTTACATTTTATATTAGCTCTATGATTCATTCTGAGTTAATTTTTGTATAAAGTGTGGGGTTTAGATCGAGGTTCTTTTTTTTTTTTTTTTTTGACATATTGGTATCCTGTTGTTCCAACACCATTTGTTGAAACATCTTTGATTTGTCTCTCCTATTGCCAACACCATGTCTTCATTCTTGTAGCTTTATAGTAAATCTTAAAATTAGGTAGTGTTAATCCTTCAACTTTATTCATTTTCAAAAGTTTAAGTTGCTCTAGTCCTTTCACCTTTCCATATAAATTTTAGAATCAGTTTGTTTTTATCTATAAAAAACCCAGCTGGGGTTTTTGTTGGAATTGCAATAAATCTATAGATTCATTTTGGGAGAATTGCTGTCTCTTCTATGTTGAGTCTTCCAATCCATTCCTCTCCATTTATTGAAGTTTTATTTCATTCATCAGCATTTTGCAGTTTTTGGCAAACATATTTTGTACCTATTTTGTTCGATTTGTACCTAAGTATTTCATTTTGGGAAGTTATTGCAAATGGTATTGTGTTTTTAATTTCAGTTTCCAATTGCTCATTGCTAGCATATATTAATTTTTGTGTATTGATCTCATATCCTGCATCCTTGCTAAACCCACTTATTAGCTCTAGGAATTTTATTTATTTATTTATTTTTTGCTGAGGAAGATTCGCCATGAGCTAACATCTGTGCCAATTTTCCTCTGCTTTATATGTGGGACACCACCACAGCATGGCTGGTGAGTGCAGGATGTCCACACCCGGGATCCGAACCTGCGAACCTGGGCCACTGAAGCAGAGTATGCAGAACTTTAACCAATCGGCCACGGGGCCAGGCCCTCTCAGAATTTTTTTGTGGTTAGCTTTATGTGCACTTGAAAAGAATCTGTATTCTGCCCTCCTTGAGTGGAGAGATCTATAAATTACACTTAGATCTAGTTGGCTGATGATGTTGTTCAGTTTTTCTATATCTATGATGATTTTCTCCGTACTAGTTCTGCTGTTGGGGATCAGATCCACAGACGTGCAGCCCGGGGGCCAGCCTGGGCCCTCATAAGCAATCTTTAAGGAGTCTCTTTCCCGAGGTCCGCCCACCTCCGTGGTATCCTTGCTAATTTCCCATTCCCTGGACTCCGCTTCTTCAGTCCTTTGGCTAGAAACCTGGGGCTTTCGTTACCTGTCCTGCCGTGCACTTCCGGTGGCTGCACTCGCATCTGGGGTCAAGGGCCCAGAGGACTGAGAGAGAAAAAGCAGTGAGGGTCTGCTCCACCAAACAGGACCACAGCTCCTCCTCTAGGAGCAAGTTTTGCCGCCCTTAGGGTTTTGTGTCTCTGCAGGCCCTGCTGCCAGTCAACTCCATTGCCGCTACCACGCCTCCCTCACCTTGGTATTTCCTGGAGACCTCAGAGAATAGAGAAAAACAAGTAAGCCGGCCGGTGGCATAGCGGTTAAGTGCAGGCGCTCCGCTGCTGGCCGCCCAGATTCGCATCCTGGGCGTGCACCGACGCACCGCTCATCCAGCCATGCTGAGGCCGCGTCCCACATTACGTGGAGGAAGATCCGCACGGATGTTAGCTCAGGGCCAGTCTTCCTCAGCAGAAAGAGGAGGATTGGCATGGATGTTAGCTCAGGGCTGATCTTCCTCACAAAAATAATAATAATAAAATAAAATGGGCTGTTCTTTCAAAAAAACAAAAATGAAAAACAAGTGATTTCCCTCATTCTCTGAGCATTAGGAGTCTCCTTCTTCCCTAGAACCGGATGACTTCTTGGAGATCTCTCTATCCATTGTCCCACTTCTGGGTTTCGGGTTGCCTTGAGTGTACACTGGGGATACCAGAGTTAAAAAGGAAAACTTCGCACCCTTCAGTGCTAATTGGAATTCTGGTCTTCTCCAATCCACCTGTCGCTGTTTCCTTGTCTGAGTCCTCAAGCAGCTGCCCTGTGCAGGCTGTCCAGGCTTTGCAGCTGCGTTCTTGGGAGAGTCAGAGCGGAGGGAGTGTCCTCCATTTCATCTGGAGCTGGAACCCTTCTGTTCTATTTCAAGCTGTGATCTTTATGAAGCCTTTTGAAATGTTGTGAAAAATAATCACAAAATAGTTGCTTTTATGAGGTGTTGGATGTGCAGGAAGTGCGTTGGCGGCGTGCATGGTCCACTGGTATGTAATGAGCCACTCCAGCCAAGAATCATGAGAATAACCCGTAAAAGCCAAAATTCTTGTTTAAAAAAACCTCTCACATTCTTCAATTTGGGTTTAATACTCTGAGTAACCTGAGACTTGGGACATTAAATGGCTGGCACAGCATCAGGGCTCACAAGGGACAAACGTGCCTCTGTTTACTTGGCTCCCTGGGAGTTAGTTGGCCCCTCGTGCAGCAGAGATGCCTCACAGATGGGACAAGTTCAACACGTTTTGTTTAACTGAACTGATGTGAAGGTGTTACCTGCTGTCGTTCTCTTTAAGCACTAATTAATTTTGTGACGGAAAGTTCATCATTGTCATTGAAGTTATGGCTTCTCCAAGTTGGTGGTGATTGACGGGAAGCAGTAATACTAATTCTCTCAATAGAAGCGCAATTTGGTGGATGGTATTCTTGGCTGAGGAGATGCAGAGGAACAGAGCCGTTTATTTATCAGGACAGTCCCCTGTGTTTCCAAAGGCTGTCCGGCTATTGATCTTTTCCTCATCACATCTCTGCAAGGAGAGCAGTTGTCCTCGTGTAAGAAGCCAGGAAACCGAAACACGAATGCTCACAGAAACCTGCGTTACTGGGGAAGGAAGGGGCTAAACCCTAATAGTGAGGGGCTGACAGGGTCTCCCAGTAGATCAGAGCTGGGGAGCTTGGATGGATCTCTAGTCCAAAAACAGAAGACATTTTTCTCTACTCTTATTGAGGCATAACTTATGTGTAATAAAATTCAGCTGTTGTAAATGTATAGTTTGATAAGTTTTGGCAATTGTATACAGCTGTGTAACCATCATAAGACACAAGATACAGAGCATTTCTGTAACCCTCAAGCCCCTCATGCCCCTTTGCAGTCAGTCCCCTCCCCCATCCCAATCCCAGGCCACCCCCACTGCTTCTGTTGCTGTACTTGGGCAGGGCTCTCATCGCAGGCCTTTGCACAGTCTGCTTCCTGTACCTGGGTGCTCCACATATTCAGGAAGGCAAATGTTCAATAGTATAATAAATAAGGAAATAATAAATAAGGAAAACTGACACTTTATTTGGGGTTGTCAATTACACTCTATTACCTTTGGCTAATGGTGCCCCTCTGCCAGACCACAGTCTGAGAAAATCAGAGGGCAGGGACCGAACTCATCAGAGTCGGGCACACGGGGCGATGCTGAATACACATTTGTGTTAGGCATTTTCATTAACATGATCTGATTTAATCTTCATAACAATCCCATTTCACAGATGACAAAACTGAGGTGCAGAAGACATAAAGTCCCAAAGCTCTGAGGTGATGACAGGTGCACATTCCCCTTCGGGGTGCTCATCCCCACCTCTCGCCCTCCTGCTTGTTGCTGTGAATCTGGGTCCTGAGAGTAAGCAGGGAGCAGGCAGGCAGGGCAGGGGCATCTGGGTGTCTGCTGCAGGCGAGGTGAGATTTCATGAATTTCGGATTCCAGGAGCTGCCAGGATGACAGAAGAGCAGCAAACAAGGGCAGCCCTTTTGCAGCCTAGGCACAGAGTATGGCTTGAGGAAGAGAGAGGCCCTGAGTCACTCTACAGCAAAAGAAGACAGTGAGAGAACTGGAGAGTGCAGGGCACCCTGAGGAGGGCTGGGAAGCAGAGGTGGGCATTTTCAGATGGTGCGGGAGGCCAGAGCCGGGCATGGGGGTGGGAATACATCCTGAAGAGAGACATGCAATGCATTAAATTCACGGCTGCAAACTGATGGTCCGCAGGCTGAATTTGGCCCAAACTCCTCTTTCCTGTGGCCAGTGGAGTCTAAGAAAAAGTGTTTTGATGCTCCAGATTTGGGCATGAATGGACTCTATGGTGTCCACATCCCTTGGCTCCCTGCCAGACACAGCTGCTTCACTCCCCTGTGATACTCGCCTGGTCCGAGGGTGTTGGCTCTGCTATTCTGCCTTAACCGCTCCTGTTCTCTGTGACTCCCCTGGCCTGGAGCCCCAGGAGTTCAGCCCAAAAGGAGACTGAAGCAGGTGTAGCGTGAGTGGTTTCCGCAGCTGGCTGCCTGCATTCTTTTGGGCCCACCCTGATGGGATTTTCAGCTTGGTGGGGAGGCCTCCCTTGTTTTCAGCAGTTCTCTGAACCTGGTTCCTAAGTCCGCAGCCTCAGCAGCCCTCAGACCCAAACACACATAGGGATCCAGACAAGCAGCTGTGAAGCGCCCGGCAGCGTGCACAGTCCATGTTCAGGCCCAGGCTTCTATTTTCTTAAATAAGTTAAATGCTTCAGAGTAAAAATGAACCCTCTAATTTTTGTGGAAAAAAAAATCTAATGAGCACTTCCTTCCCCAAATTGTCTCTCCCCTGAATGCCAGAGACTTCTTATGAACTTGAAATTATCAGGATCAGGATCATTTTGTATTAACGCATTCCAGTAAACAACCGTGCAGACGGGAGTGCTTTCCTTTGCGCCGCCCCCCCCCCGCCCCCCACAGTGAGGACCACGTTCCACAGTGACACGTGCCTGCCAGGTCCACTGGGGCCAGTAGGCAGGCAAGGTGACCGGAGGGTGCCCCCTCACACTGTCCCTACAGACTTCCCCTCAATGCCTGAAGCACTGCCACAGCCCTGCTGGCCACTTCCAGGCCAGCTCTTCAGGATAAGGATAACCTAGGAGAGCATTTATTCAAATCAACGAATAGTTATTGAGCACCACTACATGCTTTAAGATCTTTAAACAAAACCTAGGATAGTCCCTATTTCCAAAGAAATCTGCTTCGGGGTGAGGGGCTTGCTGCAAAGTTAGAAATATCTCTGCTCACCAGCTGTATGACCTTGATAAAGTCAAATTGCTACTGCTGAAGCTCAACTTTCTTCCTTGCAAAATGGAAAAATAGTACCTACTCTGCAAGACGGCTGTGACTGTGACATCCCTATGCTCAGCCCTCATCACCTCAGTCTCCCTGGGGCCAGCTCTGGACACAGACATGACCATAGCATAAGAGGAGAGAATCAAAGACTGTGTGCCTTGGCTGCACGTTAGAATCACAGGGGAGCTTTAAAAAATCCTGATGCCCAGGCCACGCCCCAGGCTGATGGAATCAGACTCCCCGGGGATGGAGCCCCGGCGTCAGCTTTTTGTAAAGCTCTCAAAGTGATTCCAACGAGCAGCCAAAGTCAACAGCCACTGATCCAGAAGGAAAGGGAAGAGAAGTGGAATTATTTCATCTGTATAGAAAGAAAGTTGGGGAGGTTATTATGACTACTTATCATTAATTATAGTATTACGCCCATATAATTTGAGGTTTAAGAACTACAAAAGTTGTATTTATTCAGAACATTATAAATTACAAAACACCTTCACATTCATGATCAAATTTATTCTTCAGAGAAAATTTAAAGCTGAGGAAACTGAGGCCTGGAGAATTTAATGACAAGCAGAAGGTACATCAAGTTGGTGGACAAACAGGTCTGGAGTAAATGTCTGCCTTCAAACCCCTCTCTCCTCCCACCCTGCCCCACCACCAGGGTCAGTCCCTCTGAGAGCAGTGATCCATACCTTCACGCTAAATTTCGGACCCACGTGTCCAGATGCCCCTGCAGGACTGCCCTCTTGGGTGTTAGCGTCAAGCAGCTCTGTCCAGCGATGCTCAAGGCCACTCCCACAGGCCCTCCTCTCTAGGGTTTCCCATCTTTGCTCAGGCACAGCCACTGGAGTCTCCACTGACACCCCACACCTTCATTTACCACATGGAGTTGAGCACCTCCAGAATACCTTGTGAATGCGTCCACTTTTCAGTATCCTGGCCCCTACCACCCCGTCACAGCTTCTCCCTGGGCAGTTCCAATAGCCCACCAACTCCTTTCCCAGCACCCACTCTTGTGCTCCTGTCTGCTGGACACACTGGGGTCTGGGAGTTGGGCAGAGTTTCATGATGTAAAAAAGTGAGCATTCTTGAGTGTCTGACATGTATAATTCCATACACAAGTGCACGTGCACACATGCACGCACGCACCTCAAAGCTGCTTGTTCTGGGTGTGTCACACACTAGGACCCTTTTCTGTGACAATCCCCTTTAGTAAAAGGCTTGAAAACATTCAGAAATATGCAAACTGCCTTCTCCCAGTTACAGTCGTGGGACCACAGGCAAGTTCTGTACCTCCTCAAACGCCTCACCTATAAGATGAGGAAGGTAACGCCCACTCATGGGATGTTGTGATGATTAAATGAACTGATGGCATAAAATGCCTGGCACACTCTACTTGCCGATAAAAGTTGAGAGGCCGTTCTTCTGTGAGGAGGAAGGAGGGCCAGAGGTATTTTCCAGGTGCCTGTGACATGCCGCGCTCCACAGGGGAGCTCTGCGGTCCCATCACTGCATCCCGACAACAAGCATGAGGTGATGTTGTAATCCCCCCAGTGAGGTTCTGTGGCTGGCCAGGGTCCCCCTCAGGTCAACGGCAGGGTCTGATTCAGACAGTCTGTACCATCCAGAGTCCGAGGGAGCGTGTTCCATGGGGTTCATCTGACACTTTCTTTCTCAGGGGATGAACAACCAGTACGCCCGCCGGGAGGTCTTCTGCCGGAACACCTGCCGCGAGCTCAGACGCTTCTGGGAAGGGGAGATCGGCAAACAGACTTACTACCGCGAGTCAGAGGAACACCGCTTGGGGAGAAGTGCCCTGAGAAAGTAGGTGGCTTCTTCGTCTATTTTTTCATTAACTACTTTTCAAAAATAGACTTTATTTTTTAGAGTAGTTTTGGGTTCACAGTAGAACTCAGCAGAAAGTAGAGAGTCCCATATACCCCTCCCTCCGTGCACAACCTCCCCCACTGTCAACATCCCCCACCATGAACCTACATTGACACATTGTTATCACCCTTGTTTGTTTATTTTTAAAGCAAAATTGATTTCCCCAGAAGAATGCCAGTTGGGCATCTTAGAGCACATAGTTATCTTAATTTTCCATGCATATGTTCCTGCCACCATATATAGTTATGGGCGGTAATTTTCTTTTTTGCTAGGAAAGAGTCACCCTGAGCTAACATCTGTTGCCAATCTTCCTCTCTCTCTCTTTTTTCCCTCCCCAAAGCCCAGTATAGTTGTATATTCTAGTTGTAAGTCCTTCTAGTTCTTCTATGAAAGCCGCTGCCACAGCATGGCTACTGACAGACGAGTGGTGTGGTTCTGTGCCCGGGAACCCAACCTGGGCCACCAAAGCAGAGCATGCTGAACTTTAACCACTAGGCCACCAGGCCGCTATGCCACCATCTGTAGTTATGGGCAGTAATTTTAAAAATTCTTCTAAGTTAAAAAATGTACACTCTAATTCTTATCTTTATGAACAGAATAATCTCTCCTCTCTGTCACCATGTCTAGCGCATGAGGGTTACACTAAGTTTGGGGAGTGGGTCAGCAGAGGTGTCCGTGAAAAGCAATCAAGCAAAGGAGACAGTGACCAATTCTCAGCGCTCGTTTAGGTAAAGACACAGGACGGTCGGCGTGTTCAGGGAGGAGGGCTGATGGGCTCTCGCCCTCTAGTGTGCATCCCTGTTGTAGCCGGCGAGTCCACTGAGTGGAGAGCAGTAACTCACATGAGAGACCAGGGTCGCCGTCACGTGGAAACAGTGGCAGCTCACCACTGTCACACACACTGCCACTCGGTTGCTGTGGGGAGCCACCCATAGGCCACAGTGAGGGCCAGGCCTGTCTGGGTTCTCTGTCCCCTCGTGGCACAGCTCAGCTGCTGTCTGTTCACCGAGGCCACAGCTTGTGCATGTTGGGGCAGGTGTGTGCTGACTGGACAGCAGTGTGACTCCATTCTGTCAGGCCATGGTTGCTGGGCTGAGAGCATGCATTAATTCACATGACAAACTCACTGTTGTCTTCCAGCCCCCCGAGCCCTAGAGGGGAGCTCAGCCTCTTCCACATATAGAGACCTGCTCAGCCACGTTCCTGGCCACAGGCAAGAAAAAGCAGGTCATCCTACCTGCTGAAGCATCGTGTTATGGTATCTTGTCCAGAGATTCTCAGAGAAGCTGAGTCAGTCGTTTCTGCCATCCCTGCCATCTTCCTTCCCCCAGGCTAGGCCACTCAGCATGCTGCACACCAGGGTCCAGAGTGAGTTCTGTGCCATGCGTGTTTCCCCGGGGAGCACACAGAAGGCCTCAGGTGGAGTGAAGCTGGCCTGAGCAAGACACAGAAACCAAAAGCCTGGAAGTGAGGTCCAAGCCAAGGGGCGAGCCTATTCTGGCTCTGGAACAAACTGTGCAGTTTGTTAAAGCATTAAAACATATGTCTGTGCATATAACAGAAGACTGCTGGAAATAGGCTCTCTGGTTGGTGGGATGGCAAGACTTCAACTTATTATTTATCCCCTGTTCTCACCCCTCTTCTGATATGAACCCGGGAGCCTGGCTCCAGAGGGTCTCTGCTCTTGACACTACTCCGTCTAGCCCCTTCACACAACGGAGAAGATAGTCCCAGTTCAATAGGTTGTTCTGAGGCTTGAATAAGAAAATGAGCCTAAAGCACCCTGGGTGGTGTGTGGCCCCGGGTCAGGGCTCAGAAATGTCTGTTTCACCACCACCCCCACCCCCCCGTCCTCCGCACTCCCACTCAATCCAGGATCCATCGAATGTAGCAGCAGCAAGATGCCAAAGGAAGAGCCCTGGCCTTTGGGTCTCTGGGTGAGTTAGCAAAGCTCCCTGTGCCTCAGTTTCCTCCTTGTTATTTTTATCATAGAGAAACTAAGAAACTAAGAGAAATAGGGGGAATGTTGGGGAGTTACTGCCTTTTATTAGTGGGTAGCAGTTGGTTGATAGTGTTGTTCAAGTGTTCTATGTTCTTATTGATTTCTTGTCTACTTGTTTTATTGATGGCTGAAATATGAATACTGAAATCTTCAACTATAATTGCGGATTTGTGTATTTCTCCTTACAGTTCTATCATATTTTGTTTCCTGTATTTCAAAGCTCTGTTATTACTTAAATGTTTAGGATTGTTATATCCCCTTGATGAATTGACCCCTTTATTGCAAAATGACCCTCTTTCTCTTGCGTAATATTCTCTGCTATGAAATCTACCTTGTCTGATACTAATATAGCCACTCCAGCTTTCTTTGATTGGGGTTAAGATGGAATATTTTTCCATCTTTTTACTTTTAACCTATTTGTGTCTTCACATTTAAAGTGATTTTCTTGTAAGCAGCATATATTTGGATATTGTTTTTTATCCAATTTGACAATCTTTGCATTTTAATTGGATTCTTTACATCATTAATATTGATTGGTATGATTGAGTTAAATCTTCCATCTTGCTGTTCATCTCCTATTTCTCTCACCTGACCTTTATTCCCTTTCTTTTTCTGCCTTCTTTTGGATTAAATTTTTTTTTCTGATTCCATTTTACCTCCTCTGTTGGCTTTTTAACTATATTTCTTTGTGTTATTTTAGTGGTTGCCTTAGGATTTATATTTATACCCTTAAATTATCACAGTCCACTTTCAAGTGATACATCATGTTCTGTAGAGTGTGAGAACCTTACAGTGTATAGTCCCATTTCTCCCCTCCTGGCCTTTGTGCTAGTATACAAAGTATAATTTGACTTCCACATATGTTATAGACTCCACATTACATCAGTAACAGTTTTGCTTTCAACTATTGATTATGTTTTAAAGAATTTTATTTTTTATTATTTTTTTTTGTGAGGGAGATCAGCCTTGTGCTAACATCTGCCAATCCTCCTCTTTTTTTTCTTTTTTGCTGAGGAAGACTGGCCCTGGGCTAACATCCGTGCCCATATTCCTCCACTTTATATGGGACACCGCCACAGTATGGCTTGCCAAGCGGTGCATTGGTGTGCTCCTGGGATCCGAACCGGTGAACCCCGGGCCACCACAGCAGAGTGCGTGCACTTAACTGCTTGCACCACTGGGCCAGCCCCTAAAGAATTTTAAATAGTAAGAAAAAAATTATTAATATGTACCCACACAATTATCATTTCAGGCGCTCTTCATTCCATTTCATAGATCCAGATTCCATCTGGTCTCCTTTTCCTTCTGCTTGAAGGACTTCCTTTAACATGTTATTAGTGACAGTCTGCTGGTGATGAATTCTGAGTTTTTGCATGTCTGAAAACATCTTTATTTCACCTCTGTTTTTGAAAGATACCTTTGCTGAATGAACAATTCTAGATTGACAGGGGTTTTTTTCCCTGTGCTTGAAAGATATTGCACTTTCAAAGGAACATTCAGAGGATTAAGATTAGAATACTTTGAACAGAAGTGAGAGTTAAAATATGTATATATTTAAATTTACAAATCCTGTGCATACCTTTTAAAACCTGAACACACATACACACAAACACCTTCAGAAAAAAAAGGAAGGAAGCTTCCCTGAACCAAGAGCCATGGAGATGAACACTCCATTTGTGTGCGTTTTGTTTCTATTTTCAGGCTCAGAGAAGAATGGAAGCAGAAACTGGAAACAAAGCTGAGACTGCGGAACAATCCAGATGAGACTGAAAAGCGGGCCAGTGTCGGCCGAGAGCTTCTTGCTTCATTGACACAGGAGGATACAAACCACTGAGGTCACTCTGCTAGGAGAAATCAGTGCAAATCCCTGAGCCCCTTTGCCATTCCACACAGACCTCATGCTACTGTTTCCCCCACCTATGAAGGGATTTACACGTAAATCCTTCCCCAGGGCTAAATGAGAATTATTAGCCAAGTCAATCCTCCCTGCATGGGGGCCAGGATATTATCCCACTTGTCTCTAAAGATGAGATTATTTAATATCAAAACTCCATGCAGCATACTTTATTTCCATATAATTATCTTTTAATTTTGAAATCCAAATATTGTAAATTCTAAGCACAGTGGGGGGATGATCTTCATGGTCATGCTTTAAACGCTGCATAGTAGTTTTGCTCCATGTTTCTCCTAGGAAACAGTTTCATGTAATCCTATCTCTTGTTTTCTTTTGATGAAAAGAGAAATGCACCTATCTGCAGAAATAAAGATGTTGTCAATAGTCATTAAAAGAAGGTTTGCAAATAAGTTGATCTAATATTATTTTTTCTTTATATGAATTTAATTGGCTTATGCAAAAACATGTTTACCTAGAACCTTTCAATAAGATCAGGATAATTTTAATAAAACTTGGTTGTCTTGCCAGTGTGCATATTCTTCATTTTACTGATTTATTTTAAATCTCCTCAAGTTTGCACTGGTTAGCTCTCTGTCAGGTCAGCTAAAGTATTTCTGACCACCCCAACAAAGTGTTTGCCACATAGATTCTGGACATTGAAATGTCACTATCACTCCCCAGCCATCTCTCAGGTCCCCAGTATAGGATTTCTGCTTTCAAAAGTGCAAATTGTGGGGCCGGCCCGGTGGCGCAAGCGGTTAAGTGCGCGCGCTCCGCTGCGGCGGCCCAGGGTTCGCTGGTTCGGATCCCGGGCGCGCACCGACGCACTGCTTGGCAAGCCATGCTGTGGCGGCGGCCCATATAAAGTGGAGGAAGATGGGCACAGATGTTAGCCCAGGGCCGTCTTCCTCAGCAAAAAAAGAGGAGGATTGGCGGATGTTAGCACAGGGCTGATCTCCTCACAAAAAAAAAAAAAAATTGAAAATTATAACTGGGTCTAGAGGAACAGTTTCCAGCCATGGCAAGGGAGCAGAGAGATGCATGTTGTAAAGTACTCGATGCTTGTAGGTAGCACCTGCAAGGCCTTACATACATAGGGGCAATGTTACAGGGAGACACACAGAGCAAGGCAGAGGCAATTCTGGACAGTAGCAAGTATGGTATTCCAGCCTGTAAATTCCCTGATGTGCCATAAAATGCTTCCATCCACCTCCCAGAGCCCAGAAGACTTCATCAGGGCGATGGGAGCCACCAGGAGGCAAGAAGTGTAGAGAGATCATTTCCCCAGGTCCCATACTTATATGATCCAGGAAACAGGACTCAGAGCCCTCCCTCCTGCTATGATCTCTCATTCAGTCTGGGATTCAGTTCAACTAATAAACGATGAATTCCAGCTGAGTTCATTTGAGAGCATTTTGATGAAAGAGGAATTTTTGTTAGATATAAGAGGAAAACAGGAATTAAATAGAGGGAGAAGAAAAGATAGGGCTTGCAGGCTGAGAGGCTCTCAGAAACAAAGGCCCACCATCATGAGCTGTAAAACGCTGCTGCTGGAATCTAAATGCAGTAGAGTGAGGCAGAAAATGCAGGGGAAGATTCGTTGTTCATTTACTAGTTCACCACACACCAGGCACTGTGCCAGACAACTGGAATACAGCAGAAAAGACCAGAAGCACTGGCTCTGGAGGGTACAGTCTAGGGAAGATGGCAGAAAAGTCAAGGCAATTAAGTGTGAGGGGCTTTAATGCTGGAAGCCACAGCAGGCAAAGGTGCACACCCCGTATGGGGACCCATTCTGGCCTAGGGAGGGCTTCTTAAGGACAGGCTAGTTAAGCCCAAGTAAGCATGATCCAGGTAAAGGTGAGATTCAGGGCTCACGAGTTCTGGGAGCCTTGAGAGAATATATTCAACAAAGCTAGAATGGAAATGAGAAGAATGTGTAGCAAGAGCTGAATCTGCAGAAATCAGCATACAGAGCCTTTGGGGCTGAAAGTTTGAGCTTTTCCCAATGGCACAGGAAGCCCCTTAAGGATGTTAGCCAGGGGAGTGCTAGCTACAATGGCCATGGTTCTGGAGGGTTACCCTGCACTGAAAGGTGGGAGGACAGAGGTGGGAAGTCCAGCTAGAAGCTTCTGCAGATGATTCCCGAGAAGGGGGAAGTCCTACACTGAGGCCTTGGTGCCCTGGCAGCAAGGACTGGGAAAGAAAGGGGGAGAGAAGGATAAGTGCCCTTTTTTTCACAGTACTGCAGGCTGGAAGTCCAAGATCAAGGTGCCAGCATGGTTGGTTTCCAGTGAGAGCTCTTTCTTGGCTTGTAGATGGCCACCTTCTCACTGTGTCCTCATATGGCAGGGGGATAGAGAGAGAGAGAGAGAAAGCTCTCTAGTGTCTTGTTATAAAGGCATTAACCCCATCATTAATCCCACAAGGGCCCCACCCTCATGACCTCATCTAAACGTAATTATCTCTCAAAGTCCTCATCTCCAAATATCATCACATTGGAAGTTAGGGCTTCAAGATATTAATTTGCAGAACGGGAAGGGATGACACACAGTTCAGTCTACAGCAGAAAGAGATGCTTTAAATCTGTGTATCAAGTCCTAGACACATCCCTGGACACATCCCATTTATAAAACAGACCAGGATCAACACAGTGAAAACTTTGAGAGCTGAACTATGGTGTGGAACATTGTCCAGCTTTCCAATTGGCCTCTGGGTAGCTCATAAGCCCCAGACCACAAAAGCAGTGCAAAGGCTTTGAAAAGTAATTGACATTTAAAACATAGCCCACAAAAGTGGGCCAGGACATGGTTTCTGGACATAAATAGATTGACTGCCTGCTAAAATAGATATGTAAAAAGGAGACTCTCATAACCTTGTACTCAAAATGTCCAGGATATAATCCAAAATTACTCATACCCAGAGCCAAGAAAATCTTAAGTCCAACGAGAAAGGATAATCAACAGACACTAGTACTGACATGACACAGATGTTTGGAATTATCTGACAAGGATTTTAAAACAGTTATAAAAATGTTCCAACAAGGAATTACAAGCACTCTATAAGCAAATGGAAAAAGTAAAAAAAAACTCAGCAAAGAAATAAAAGATGTAAAGAAGAAACAAATGGAAATTTTGGAAATGAAAAATACAATAACCAAAGTAAACGAACAAATGACAAAAATAACACTGGATAAGTTTAACAGCAGAATGAAAAACAATTAGGAAAGAATCAGTGAACTTGCAGATAGTTAATAAAATTATCTAATTTGAACAAGGAAGAGAAAATAGTTTTGTTTTTTTAAAAAGGAACAAAGTCTCAGGACCTGTGGAACAGTAACAAAAGATCTAAACTTTGTGTCATTGGAGTCTCAAAAGGAGAGGAGAAAGCATGGGCTGAAAAATATTTGAAGAAATAAAAGTTGAAAACTTCCCAATTTGGCAAAAGACATAAACTTACAGATTCAAAAAGCTGAGAGACTCCCAAACAAGATAAACCTAGAGAAATCCATATAAAGTTACAGTACAGTCAAACTTCTGAAAACTAAAGAAAAAAATCTTTAAATCAGACAGAGAGAAATGATGCATTACCTATAACATAACAACAATTCAAATGACAGCAGAATCTCATCAGAAATCATGAGCGCTAAAAGGAAGTGGCATAACATTTCTCCAGTGCTCAGAGAAAAAAACTATCAACCCAGGATTCCATATCCAGTGAAAATAACTTTCAGGAATAAAGGTGAAATAAAGATGGTCTTAAAGGAAGGAAAACTAAGAGAATTTGTCACTGCCAGACCTACTTTAAAAAATTGCTTCAGGAAGTTCAGCAAATGAGGCTGTTCTTTAGAGACAGGGCCTCCCACATCACCTGTAAAGCCTGCTGGGACCCGAGGCCCCAGATATCAGGCAATGCTCTAGAATGCCAAGTTGCACCCCTGGGGAAAGTATCAATCTGAGAGGTTTGGTGTGGTGGGCTGGTTACAGGGAGGAGAGCACCCAAGAGTCCACTCATCTCAGGGACAAAATTCTGCAGATAAATCTCTCCCAGTTCCATTTCAAGGGGACCCAATAACCTAGGCTCTCCAGAGCAGCCCTGATTTCAGACGGGCCACCAATATCTGATCTTGTGTTGAAATGTTAGTGAAGAAATGTGGTCACCACAACTATCCTCCAAGAGCATTCCAGGCCTTTCTCATTGCTCTCAGATTCACTCTTCTAGGTGAGTAAGTAGTCCTGTGCACTCACTGGATAAAAGGGCTAGTGACCTGGAGAAGCCCCTGGACGGGATAGCATATATTTCACAGGGACCAGGGAGCTGGTGCTGTTTGTCTTGAAACCACAAAGCACCTACTGTATTGGGCTAACTTTCCATATAATATAAATATACAGAAAGAGAATTCTACTGTGCATAAATCTAGCGAGGTAAACTTCGTCACCTTCGTCATGCAAGATCTGAGCTTCTGTTTCTTCCTCTTTAAAATACAGTTAATAATAGTACCTTCCTCATAAGCACATTGCCTGACAGTAAGTTGTATAGGCAAACAGATGGTGTAAATGGTGGTATAAACAACTGAATAGACTGCTAAGCTTCTAAGAATGATGATAATTTTTAGTGTTACAAAAAGATTCAAACGAGTGCACTTAGAGGCTTCTTCTACATTTAAACTTTCAAGATCAAAGCATTTTTTCTTCTAAGAGGGTTTTTGCAGAAAGCTTCTCCACCCCCACCTCCAACTTCTCATTCTCTTACAGTCTCATTCTCTCCACATATGGTGCCCCATTTACCCAGGTACTCAGACTAAATTCTAGTCCCCTCCAACTCCCCTCTTTCCCTTAAACCTCTCATCTAAGCCACTCACCCATCCTGCCCGTTCCACCTTCAAAACGTCAGTTCCACCTTCCACAGTTTATAAGGTTTAGAATCAAACCCTGACAGCCTAGTTCAAGGGTGACAGTAATTTTAACACAATTAAAATCTATCATCTTTACACTGTTTAATTTATAAGAGAAGGTCAGAATCTCCCGTTTAAAGAGAAGGCGAGAGTTTCCCATCCTCCTCAAGCTCACTTCCTCCAGGCTGTTGCCACTCCATTTCCAGGAGCAATGTCTTACTTAGGATAGGTGCAAGGGAGCTGGGTTGGTGGGTTGTAGAAAGTCACTCTGGAAGCTTGGTAGAAGTGGTACTTTTAAAATGGAGTTTAATATGGAGAAAGAATTCTATTCCCAGGTCACTGCCTAGATGTTCTAGAATACTACCTCCTCGGGACACTTTTTAGATACTGTAAAAATGGGTATCTCAGGGCCTGTCTGTTTTGATGTCTGTCTGGTCTTCTAAACGGGGGAATAGAGACTTGGCAGAAATCTTGGCTGCTTCCCTGCTGGTCTCCAGTGCAAAGTATACGACCCATCAGGGAGAATGATGAACTCATGGCCAAGGGGGTGATGAGTGAGAGGAAGAGGTTTTGGACTTGGAGATCCCATTTCCATGGGGAAGGGTTTTATTATGGGTGTGTTGACAGGTGAAATGGTTTGCCAATGTCCTGTCTCTGAGTACTAAAAACGGATATCTACCTTTTGAAATCCCCAAGCATCGCTGACTTCTTGGGGCCCTATCCTATTCCCAAGCTGAATCTGTACTGAGGAGATTTTTATTGATTGGTATGTTTTGGTTACAAATGTTTTAGATGCTTCTTGTAAAGCACATAAATACAAACAGAATGAAATTACTCTTTTAGGACATAAAGTCAAATTTTCAGGTCCACCTATAAGGATATAACTCATCAGTTTTAAAGCTCCCATGGAATTCTCTTGTAGGAAAAACAGGTTTCTATAGAATGTGGTTTAGTTTCTGGAAAAAAACAGATGCATAACATAGGATAGTTTGTTCAAGGTCAGAAAAGAGCCTTAGAGGATGAATCAGGCCTTGAAGCTCAGCTCTCAATTCATTCTGCCCCATTGGTTTGGTGTCCTCTGGGGTCTGAATAGTCCTAGTTGTTGCTCCTTGGGAAACTCGACTCCCTGGAGATGAGCAGACTCTGCTTCCTTTTCTCTAACCTGTGGAAGGGTCACCAGGATCAAGTGTCTACTGGGTTGGAGGCTAGCTGGGGGAGAACTTGAGAAACGCGATGGTGGAGACCACGCAAGAAAAGTTCCAGCTGCATGGCCTGGCTGTGGGGAAAGGGTAAGGTAAGTTGGGGCAGGCAGGAAGACCCAGGACCCACCTCAGAGGGCCCAGAGGCTGAAGGTGAAGGCAGAAACTTTGGCTGCCTTGGCATCCAGTACAGCCCTACGGTCTGGAACAACACTCATAATGTTATGAGACACAAAACGTATCTGTTGGATGAAGGAATGGAGGGTTTGCATATGGCACAAGCATGTTGCTTGATGCGAAAATCCTAAATAATACCCCATTCGAGCAGGCTGAGGAGACTGAATAGATGTCACTCAAGGCTTATTTCCTCCCCTTTCAGCAGAGAGCTAGCTCAGCTTGTCTGACTCAACATAAAACAGGCTGATGGCAGTTGCTAAGCTTCAGAGGTTACTCCTCCTCACAAGGCCACTTCCTGACCAGGAAGCTTTCAGTATTTCATAATTGTCCAAATGTTTCCATTTGGCCTATAAATGAAGGGCATTACAGGGCTCTGGTGCTTCTGCAACCTTCCCACAGTGTGCCAGTCCAGCTGTGCCAGGCCTGAGTCCACCTCCTGGTGTGCTCTGCAGCTTCTCTGCTTGTAGTTTCTCCCTAATAAATATAATTGTACATTTATGTCCTCAGTGGCTTCAGTGATGAGTGGTCCATGCCCCATGTTCATGACCGTGGCCCCACTCAGATCCCCTCAGCCCCAGAAGGCTGTCTTGGAGGACAGCTCCCCAGTCTACGGAGGACTTGAGACAAGAAGAGGCAAGAATACAAAAAAGGCAGAGAACGAAACTGAGGAAACCCACAAAGGAGAGAATGTATAGTTTTCTGGAAAGACTCTTGCACAGGATTTAGAAGAACTCATTCTTGATCTGATTCATGTGATTGACAGAGGCTAGCCAAATTCATCTAGTTTGACTCATACAGCACTTGATTAAGCCAACTGTGAACAGGACTTCCAGTTGCAGGATGAAGCCAACCCACAGTATTGACCGCAGTCATGCCCCTCAGGGCCCTAGCTAATGAATGGCCAACGAATTCCACCAACAATCTGGGATTTCTACCTCAGAAAGCCAAGTGGCTTTCTCCTTAAATTTCAGTATCAACCTTTCCTCTTGGCCCGAAGGATTAATCCAGGTACAGCAGAATGTATTAGCAATTGCAGACTCCACCTTAGCCTGCAAGGAGGAAGTATAGGGAGATTCTATATCATCCATAACAACGCTGGCCGGTGAGCTGAGGCTGCCCCGAATGTCTTCCAGAGCCAAGGTGGTGCCATTGATCACTTTAGCTAAAATCAGAGACAAATTTCATGTAAGCTTTTCTAACTGGATGACTCCCGTTGTTGGGAAAAATGCTCTCAGGGTGTACACACATAGTGAGTCTGAGT
This sequence comes from Diceros bicornis minor, assembly GCF_020826845.1. NCBI lineage: Eukaryota > Metazoa > Chordata > Mammalia > Perissodactyla > Rhinocerotidae > Diceros > Diceros bicornis. Next base: position 48,093,520 of record NC_080741.1, read on the forward strand.
AAACAACGCTAGCCTCATTTTGAAGCAATCTCCACAGTTGTTTGAGGGCTAGAAGACCAATGGTCGTGTTTCCTTAAGCACTCAAAAGTCTCTTATGACAACCCTAAGGTACAAGTCACCTAGGGCCTACTAGGATGGAGACAGGTGTCTGTATCCAACAGATCCGTGAAAGATGAAATCCTTCCCTTCTCTCAATTTCCCCAGCATACTTTTATGGATAGCTGTGCATGGTCTTTCATCTGTCTTGGGGAAAGGGAGACCTCTGCCCCTCTTCCACAATAATCTTTCTCCTTAAAGCAGTGGGGTTAGGACTGAGGGTGTGGAGGGATCAATGTCTTGCTTCATTGATTTACTCCCAGTTTGCTGGTTTCCTATGGTGGCAATCATGGTGCTTTATTGACATTATTTTTGTAGACTTTTAAATTCTATACTGTGCTTTTCTGAGGGATTCTTGAATGAAAGGCTCAAGTAACATACACTGATTGTCAAGTGTATAATTTATAAGCAGAATTTTAGGTGTACAATATGTAAGAGACACAGTAGACCTGAAGCAGTGTAGGTAGACAGAAATAAAATAAATTAATAAACTGAACCTGTCTTCTTATGTCAGGTTACGACAGAGAACATTAATAACTGGAATATTTGTGTCCATTTTAAAGGAATTTTGTGTTATTTTAACTTAAATAGTGATTAAATTTGGGGTTCTGGAATGAATTAACAATTTTCCACTGAAATTCAACTTAATTATGTTTTTAACTTAGGAAAATTTGCCCAAGATGAGATTTATGTTTTTTTCTCTTCTGATCTTTATATTATATACATTTTCAAATTTAAAGTGTAATGTCCATATTATGAATATGCATATACTTGTGATCAAGATTTAACAGTTGCTAACATGTTGCCATGTTTGCTTCACCTAGTATTGACTTGCGAGTCTTTTTTAAAACAAATTATAGACATTTCACCCCTCATGTTTCTCTAAAAAAATGACATTTTCCTATATAACTAGTATAAAATTATCACACCAAACAAAACCAACAGTCATCCCTTAAACTTACCTAACACCCAGTAAAAACATATTTCTCAAGAATGAATTACCCACCTAAGGTGGGGAAACATTGCATATCCGGGGGATAACTGGAAGATATGATATTTATATCTAAGAATCTATATTAGTTTCCCTGTGAAAAGAAACAAATTATCTCCCTTCCACTTGGGAGATGATAAGTGACAGAAATTTTAATTTTGTCCAAAAAACCTTTAGGCAGCATCAACGGAAAATAATGAATTTCATTGCTATTGTCTGAAGGTAGCCTCAGGATGGACAGTATGTCCGAAGTTCTCAAAGGGACTCTTTTCCTTGGGAATCAGGAGGAGTCCCCGGACCAGAGACATCACATCTTTTCTCTTCTCATCACATGCACACCCGTGTGTGAGGGACCCAGATCATCAGCATTCAAACCCAAATCAGGATGACTGTCTCCCAGAGAAAATGACCTTCCTGGCTTCCATTCCCACTGAGGGTGGCTCTGGCCTGCACAGCTCTATGCTTCTCTGTCCTCACGGTTATGGTCCTTGGGGTCTCTGTGAAGCACGGAGATGTGCCAGAAGTCAAGGCCAACAACCAGACTCTCAGCTCCACCCTGCTCACCTCCCTCATCCTGTGTTTCCTCTGTTCCTTACTCTTCACTGGCTCTCCCAACACAAGCACCTGCATCCTCCAACAAACGACATTTGCAGCTGTTTTGGCTGTGGCTATTTCCATCGTTTTGTCTAAAACCATGACTGCGGTTTTGGCTTTTAAGACCACCATACCAGGGGAAAGGAGGCAGTGGTTGATATCAGGAGCACCCAACTCTGTCATTTCATCTGTGTCTTGATCCAAGTCACTATCTGTGGAATTTGATTGGGAACTTCTTCCCCTTTCATTGAAATGAACGCACACTCTGAGCCTATACATATCATCACTGGATGCAGTAAGGGCTCTGTCACTGCCTTCTACTGTGTCCTGGATACCTGGGGTCCTTGGCCCTGGGGAGCACCACTGTGACTTTCCTGGCCGGGAATCTGTGTGACACCTTCAATGAAGCCAAGTTCAAGTATGCTGGTGCTCTGCAGTGTCTGGGTCACCTTTCTTCTGGCCTATCACAGCACCAAGGGGAAGGTCATAGTGGCCATGGAGTTCTTCTCTATCTTGGCCTCCAGTGCAGGGCTACTAGGCTGCATCTTTGCCCCCAAGTGCTACATTATTATTCTGCTGAGGTCTGATAAGAACACCCTTCAAGGGATAAGGAGTAAAACCAGTCCCAGAGTCAACAAGCATTCCAGAGATTTACCTCATGGCTCTTAGATGAGTAACAGACACTGAAAATAAATCACCTTTTTTGTAGAGTTAGTGGTTCAAGGTTATTTTATAATTTGTCTTTCTCAATTAACAAAGGTTTTTCCTATGTTCTCTAGCATAGCAGGGGCATAGCCACCCTCAGGCAATAGTTCCTACCAAAGCCATCTTGGGAAAGAACAAAGCTGGAGGTGTCACATTCCCTGATTTCAATCTATGCTACAAAGCTACAGTAATCAAAACTGTATGGGATTGGCACAAAAACAGACACAGAGATCAATGGAACAGAATAGAGAGCCCAGAAATAAACCCACGCATATATGGTCAATGGATCTACAACAAAGGAGGCAAGAATATACAATGGGGAAAAGATAATCTCTCTAATAAATGGTGTCGGGAAAACTGGACAGCTACATGCAAAAGAATAAAACTTGACCACTTTCTTACACCATATACAAAAATAAGCTCAAGGGGCCAGCCCCATGGCCTAGTGGTTAAGTTTGGCACGCTCCACTTCAGCAGCCTGGGTTCAGTTCCCGGGCACGGACAGACACTACTTGTTGGCAGCCATGCTGTGGCGGCAACCCACATACAAAATAGAGGAAGATTGGCATGGATGTTAGCTCAGGGCAAATCTTCCTTAGCAAAACAAAAAAAAAACAAAAAAACCTCAAAATGGATTAAAGACTTAATGTAAGACCTGAAAGCATAAAATTCTAGAAGAAAACATAGGTAGTAAACTCTTTGACATCAGTCTTAGCAATATTTTTTTGGATCTATCTCCTCAGGCAAAGGCAACAAAAGCAAAAATAAACAAATGGGACTACATCAAACTAAAAAGCTTTTGCACATGGGAAAAAACTATTGACAAAATGCAAAGGCAACCTACTGAATGGGAGAAGACATTTGCAAATGATATATCTGATAAGGGGTTAACATCCAAAATATATAAAGAATTCACACACCTCAATATCAAAAAAGCAAACAATCTGATTAAAAAATGGGCAGAGAATCTGAATAGACATTTTTCAGGAAGACAGACAGATGACCAACAGGTACATGAAAATGTGCTCAACATCACTAATCATCTGGGAAATGCAAATCAAAACAACAATGAGATATCACCTCACACTTGTCAGAATGGCTATTATCAAAAAGACAACAAATAACAAACAAGTGTTGATGAGGATGTAGAGAAAAGGGAACCCTCATACACTGTTGGTGGGAATGTAAATTGGTGGAACCACTATGGAAAACAGTATAGAGGTTCCTCAAAAAATTAAAAATAGAACTACCATATGATCCAGCAATTCCACTTCTGGATATTTATCTGAAGAAAACAAAAACATTTACTCAAAAAGATATATGCACCCCTATGTTCATTGCAGGATTTTTTATAATAGCCAAGATATGGAAGCAATCTGTGTCCATTGATAGATGAATAGATAAAGAAGATGTGGTATACATATATACAATGGAATATTACTCAGCTATAAAAAAGAATGAAATCTTGCCATTTGCGACACCATGGGTGGACTTAGAGGGCATTATGCTAAGTGAAATAAGTCAGATAGAGAAATACAAATATCACATGACTGCATCTATATGTGGAATCTAAAAAACAAAACAAACAAAGAAAACAAAATAGAAACAAACCCATAGATACAGAGAACAAACTGATGGTTGCCAGAGGGGAGGGGATGGGGGGATGGGTGAAATAGGTGAAGGGGATTAAGAAGTACAAACTTCCAGTTATAAAATAATAAGTCACAGGGATGTAATGCACAGCCTAGGAAATATAGTGAATAATATTGTAATAACTTTGCACAGTGACAGATGGTTTCTGGACTTGTCATAGTGATCATTTCATAATGTATATACATGTTGAACCACTAAGTTGTACACTTGAAACTAATATAATACTGTATGCCAACTATACTTCAATACAAAAAGGAAGGAAGAAAGAAAGAAAAAAGTTAAATTAAATTTAAACTGAAGCCAATTCCTGAAACTTCAAGTTTATCTTGGATCTTCCACTCACAAACATTAAATCTATTATTTGTTACATGTACTAGGACTCATTTTACCCCCCAGTTCTTGAATCCATTTTGTAGCCTATACACTGATAGGTGGTACATCTACCACTTGGTGGACTATTTTAATTTTGCCCAAAAATCTTTAGGCAGAACCAACAGGAGTTGATGTTTGTCCTTAAATAAAATAGTCTTTCACATCCTAATTTGGGGACTTACTCTCCTGTCTTTTGTTCTAATGTTTTTTAGGGTTTTATTTTTATCTTTTAACTGTTCGATTCATCTGGTGTTTATTTTTGTGAAGGTGTGTGGAGGAAGCTACATCATCCCTTTTTAAGATCGAGGACTGGAGGGGGTGTGGTTTGTCACCTGCCCGGAGTGAGTGGGGCTACGTGACCAGAAGGGCCTAAAGGGTAAGACTGAAGGGGTTTGGGGCCAAAAGGCCCAGCTTTGGGGAGGTCCTACAGGATGACAGGGGAGTATATAAGATGTCACAAGCAAGGAGGGAACAGAATCTTGCTTCCAGGGTGCCTAGGAATCCTGCAGGGTCTGTGCCGTCCGCGAGCCAGTGACGGGCAGGACAAGATCAGAGAGCTGCAGAGGCCACATCAGAGGGAAGAATTTCCTGAGAGTCAGAACCAACCAGCACAAGAGATGGGGGTAGGAGAGGTGGGGTCTGCCCTACACTCGCTCTGTCCACCATCTGGAGTGACGGGGTAGATGCGAGACTTGAGGGAGTTGGAGGGCATCTCTGTGCTAGCCAGGGCCAGCGAGGATGAAACTACAGTTATATTGACAAAAAGAATATGAAAGTGTTACCCACTGTATGTGTTTTCTATTGCTGCTGTAGCAAGTTATCACAAAGTTAGTGGCTTCAAACAACACAGATTTATTATCTTTCAGTTCCGTAGGTTATAAATCCAACACAGCTCTCACTGGGCTGATGCCAAAGTGCTAGTAGGTCTGTGTCCTTTCAGGAGGCTCTAGAGGAGAATCCAGTTCTTCACCTTTTCCAGCTTCTAGAGGTTCTCACATTCCAGTGCTCTCTGCACCCCCATCTTCAAAGCCAGCAACACTGCATCTGGGGCCATTCCTCCATAGTCATATCTCCCTGATTCTCTTCTTCTGTCTCCCTCTTCCACTTTGAAGGACTCATGCGATTATGTTACCCAGCCCACCTCCCCTTCATTACCTAGACCTCTCATAACAGCTGCTTACTTGCCCCAAGAGCTGAGGAGTTGGTTTGTGAACATAGTTCCCACTTCTCCATTCTTTGGCCATTGAATAAAAGCTTGTGCCATTGAATGCTCAGCTTCGGTTTCATTTCAAATCCACAACCCTGAACAGAAAAGAACCCTCTGGGGATGTGACAGATTGTGGGTACAAGGTCCACCCATGGGCCCCTCCTCAGAGCTCCTCCGAATGTGGGTTGGAGTCCCACTGGAGTAAGGTGAATTTGGTAACAAATAGATTGGGCCCACTCAGCTAATCCAGAATAATCTCCCATCTCAAGGTCCTTAATTTAATCACAACTACAAAGAAACTTTTGCCATATAAAGTGACATATTCACAGATTCCAGGAATTAGGTCATGGACATCTTTGGGGACAATTATTCTGCCTAACACACCCGACAACTGATAAACTGAAAAGGCAGAAAAAGAATTCTCAAACAAGTATAGAAAGCAGCTTCCTCTCCCCAGGGCCGGGGAAAGAAATGAAAGAGGCTAAAAATACTAAAACTTAGAAACTTGGAAGATGGGTCCAAGGTGCAGGAACCCAGAACTCTGAGAAAGGGTGCATCTCACCACTTGTACTGGTGGTGGGGTTTGTAAGGGGACTTGATGAACTGCAAGTGGTGGAAAACCGCAAGCAGGAATCAGTGCCCACCAGGGCAAACCTGAGACACAACAGCACCTAGGTCAAAAGTAAATGCATGGTTCTGTTTCGTTTTTCTTTATACGATCGTCTTCCATGTATCATCATTGATGATGGATTCCCATGTACATAGGGATATGAAATTTCCCATCTTAATAAATTTCAGTTTTTAAAAGGAAGCATATAAAAATTTTTTAATTCACTGATAAATAGGAGATATGGAGAAAGGACTGTTCTGTTTATCTGTTGCTGTGTTAAAAAGACACCACAATTGTTTATTTTTTCTTTTGTTTCCCTTGCCTGAGGAGACATAATATTCAAAAAGATTCTGCTAAGATGGATTGATGTCAAAGAGCGTACTGCCTATGTTTTCTTCTAGGAGGTTTATGGTTTTAAGTTTTACAGTCAAGTCTTTAACCCATTTTCAGTTAATTTTTGTGTCATATGTGGAAGATAAAAGAGCAAACAAACACATGGATAAGGAGAACAGATTGGCAGTTATCAGAGGGGAAGGGGAGGGAGGACAAAAGGGGTAAAGGGGCACACATGCATGGTGATGGATGGAAACTAGACTTTTGGTGGTGAGCACAATGCAGTCTATACAGAAACTGAAATATAATGATGTACACCTGAAATTACACAATGTCATAACCAATGTGACCTCAATAAAAATAAAATAAAATAAAATAAAAATAACCAAAAAATAAAAAAGATACCACAAAACAGTGGCTTGAAACAATAGCAGTTATTTAGTTTGGGTGTGAATCTGGGGTTGACTGGGCTCAGCCAGGCACCTTTTGCTTGGAAGTATCTCATAAAGTTCCAGTCAGAAGGTGGCCAAGGCTGCAATTATCTCAAAATTGTTCTCATTTACATGCCCAGTGTCTGGGCTGGAAGACTCAAACAAATGGAGGCCCGATGAGTGGGGTCTACTGGGCATCTCTCTGTCTCTTTCTCCACATAGAGAACTGGCTGGAGTCGGGGCAGACTAGGAATAGCAGGGAGGAGGTGGGGCAGGCGTTCAGCTGAGAGGCAACCATGGCCTGCATAAGGGGGGATCCATGAACCGAGGAGAGAAGCAGATGCTCTTGAGGCCCATGTTAGACTCAGGACTGACACGCATGCTGCTGGAACAGCAGTGAGGGTGGGGAGGAAGGAGTCAGAGATCTTTCAGGACTCCAGGCGCACTCTCCGGGCCAGATCAGGGACCAAGGCTTGAAGGGGGAATGGGGACGGATGTTAGATCTCTGCTTTCGAAACCGTGAATGGAGCATGGCGATGGCTCTGCCCGGTACTCACACATCCCCACATATGCCCCGTAGGCAAGATCTGACTGCAGTCTGACCTGAGTCTTAGCAAATGCCCTGCAATTCCTCCTGGAGTAAGGCGAGATAAGCCTGGGGAGGAGGCACCACATGGCCTCTCTCACTCATCTTCCTAGTTTCTCTCTCACACACACACACACATGCCCCATTAGGGTACAGCTACAGGCTATAAAATCGCTTGGCTGTAACTTGGAGGCAGACCCTCAGCGGCTAAGTGACCCACGGCTCACGCTGTCTGTTGTCTGGCCCCCCCCCGCTTCAGTGTTACAGCAGGGGTGTGGGAGCTGGCGCCACGCTGATCTTGCTTATGCTGTCTGTGTAGATAATAAACAGTCTGAATCCATGTGGGCTCAATGTTTCCCACTGGCTGGGTCTCCAGGAGCGTGGCACGTCCACCCAGCAGCTACAGTAGTGTTGGCTGCCCCGCTGCTCCTCGGCAACTGCTTCACTGCTTGACAGACTGGCACTCAACATGGGGTCAGCAAGAGTACAATGCTTTTTTTGGAGAAAAGACACAAGACGTCAACACAGTCAAGTTGAGGGATGTGGAAAGGCTCCTCGGGATCCCGCAGGGCATGCTGTCACCCAAGGGTGGGTGGGAGGAGGGGAAGGAGGGTACACCCCTGTCCAGCACATTCACTGGTGTCTGGGGGCTGAGCAGCAAGTGGTGGGACTGAAACCAGCCACCAGAATGTCACCCTAGCTGTAGCTACAAGTATGTTGAGCCGGAACTGGCGGTTACTAGTAATTTACGTAATCCCAGAGTCGGCCTGGGGTCAGAGCTGCCCCCTCCGTCTAGGCCCCATCTCTACTTCCCCCTCTCTTCTGCCCTCAGCTGCCTTCAGAAAAAAAATGCCCCTGAGCACAAGCAGTCTCTGGGCACGGAGAGGGGCACAGGACGAAAAGCCAGAGGAGAAAGGAAGCTGCAGCTTTCCAGTTTCTTCCCCTGGAGCCCAGGCTCCCCTAGTCCTGCACTCCCGGGGCTCCAATGTGCAGACAGCATGAGCTCCCCCAGCTGCTGCTGTAGCCCCTGAAGTGCGCATGTTAACTCCCTGGTCCGTGTCCCTTAAACAAGCAAACAAAAATGACTCAACGTAGCTCACAGGATTTGGGCAAAATTTACAATGAAAAACAGAGCTTAAAGTGATCTTGTGAGTGGAGCCTTCTGGCCAATTCAATGTCCTGCTGTAGAAATGCAGAACTGGTGTTGGTGTGTTACATGCTTGTCCTGTAAATGCTCGTGAGGTGTCAGGGGAGGTTCCACCGTTCAGGGCACAGCCACACGTAAACAAGTGCCAATGGGATAAACCTCCCCGCTATGAGCCACCAGGGGTTGGGTCAGAATGCAGCGTGAGTGCCTCTACCCTCCAAAGAACCAAGTCTTCACTCTCTAGATGAAGTCTTTGTGTTGGCAGGTCGGCAGCCTCGGTCTCAACAACCCGGTGTTACCACACCTTCACCAGCAGGGGCTGCTGGGAGACCCCAATAAAACCCAGGGGTCTGCTTGCCAAGGAGTTTCTTGGATGATGTAGGCGGATTCCCAGGGCTCCATCGCTCTGGCAGTCAGGAAAAGAACCGCTGTCCCTTACAAGGTGGAGAAATCTGTTTCTGATGCAGAAGCCAGCACTGCGTGCTGGATTTGTAACTCCCATCAAAGTTTGTCTTACAAGGGAAAGCTCACACTCCACAGGGCTCTGGCCCAGCTCAATTTGCCGCAGATCTTTGACCTCCCCCCTCTAGGGGCTAATAGTGCTGCTTCACCACTGTCAAGACTTTTTCAGGTTACAAGTGACTGTTTCAGTTCAATCAGGCAACTCTGGCCCTCCTGTGGTCCTGGAAACTAATGTGTATTGTTTCATTCAATGGACATTCTCCACACCCAGGTAGCTGATCCTACTGAAGGCATTGTGGAAATACATGTTCTAAGGATGAGTAATGCTTCTGACTGCAAGGGATGCTCCCGCCAGGGAAAGGCCAAGGTTAGGACAGTGGCAGTGGGACAAGTGCACAACTGGGAGCCTACCAGGCTCCCCCAGCTCAGCCAGCCATGTGGTGGCAGTAAAGTAACACAGAAGACAAAGGTGGCTGGGGGAAGAGATCACCACACACCAACTAAAGTGCTGGTAGATGCAGAAGTGCTTAAAGAAACCACTCAACAGGCTGTATCGACTGCCCTCCACTCAGGCCAATTAGTCCTACAGAGCCTTTAAATTACAGGTGTTGCTAACTGACAATCATAGACTGGAGCCTGGCTGTTGTATGTCAACATCCAAGAGCCGAAGGATGTTGACACTCAGCAAAGGTGACCCCTGGTGTTTTGAATATGGCAACTGCCTGACAAACAGCGCTCAGCACACCCCATTTGAGTGCCAATTCCTGGCTTGTAACTGGGCACTGGTGACAATGAGAGACCAGCTTCCCATGTGTTGCCTCTCCCTGGTGTCTCCATTATGGGGTAAAGTGGGCACCGCCCAACACGCATCTATTATTCAATGAAAATGGTAAATCCAAGAAAAGAGTAAACCAGCCATCGATGGAAGCTCTCACCTGCATGAAAGGGTGGCCAGTCACCCCCCAGGCACGGCTATTCCAGCCATGGGGTCTGGGCCACCACCTTTGGCTCCTTGTGGGCTTCAGTACATAAGGTCCCTGAGGACACCTGGGCCCAATTCACAGATGGACCAGCTAAGTTACAGGGCCCACTGTGGTTGGGCAGCCATGGGAAACAACTGTTTAAAACCGTGCATGAAGCAAAAACTCTGCCCCCCGGACAAAGATGCAGATTGTGGTGCTTGTTCCGGAAAACAGCCCCCACGATGCATCTCGTTACGTTTTCACTCACTTGTAGCTCACAGCCAATGGGCTGTCGGTGTGCTCTGGCACCTGACATTGGATCAACTGAAGGATCAAGTCCCAATCCCTATAGGGACAAACATTGTGGCATCAGACTGGACAGGACTCATGCCCTCTGTTCATGACCCATATGGATGTCCGTGGAAAAGGATACTTTAGCAATGAACATCAGTGGAACCCACAAGCTGACCAATTCTGCATCACCCAGGTAAAGACCATAGCCACCTGGATGCACCACCACATGGGGCCTGGCAATCAAGCTACAATCAAAGCCTGGTGATGCCAGCACACGAGGCCGAGGAAGCCTGGTTAACATGCCTGACTCCAGCTCCACCGTCAAGTGATGAAGGGAACTCCAGGGTGCATGATCCAGTGCACTGACCTGCCAGTCCTGGCAAACAGACTATAGACCCCCTTCCCCCCCAGGGGTACCACTGGGTGTCCACTATAGTAGATGCCTTTTCTCGGTATGACACAACTTCCATCCGCAGAGCAAACGCAGGCCCTGCTATTCAGGAACTCCTAAACGTACCGATACATATGTGAACTCCCTGAACACATCCAGCCAACGATGCTGCCCTCACAGTCAAGAGTACCAGCAGCAGGCAGCTATCTGGGCATTCACGGGACATTTCACGGCCCGTTATCACCCACAGACAACAGGTGCCATTAAAAGATGAAATGCACTCTTCAAAAAAACTAAAAAATAAGTGGATCCTAATTGTGGCAATTCTCCAGAAATGTACCACCCGTTTAAATACAACATTTAATTATGAGGGGGGAAGGGGAATGAGAAAAGGCCCACACTGGCTGCAAGAGCCCCCAGCCACACAATGAGCCCTCTCTCTCCCCTTCTTCCCTCGTGCGCCTATCTTCTGGGACCCATGGGTGGCAGAGTAGAGCCGGGCTGGGAAAGTCCATCCCACGGCTCCTCTTACTCCTTGCCTACACCTGCTGGATCAGGGCAGTTATGGCCGTTGGTGATAACGGTCATGAGCACGAGGTGACAACCCCTCAGGTGGTCCTGCTGGCATGGCCTGCACGTCATGGGGTGGGCGATGTTCTAGGATGGTGCATAGTAATCACCTAGGGATGAACCCAGCCAGATGCTGTGGGGTAGAAACAGTGAGATTCTTAAAAGGGTAAAGTCCCTGTGCTGCAGTGACAGGTCATACTGACTAGGCGGCCATAAAAGGAGAGCAGCTCCGCTAGTAGGGAAGGAACACCCTGGACTCTGGGAGGTCAGAGATGTGGAGTGGGATCATTAGCGCCTTCCAGCTCTCACCTGCAGGACACCTGGCTCAGCCTGTCATCTCAGAATGCTTTGGTACCCTTGTCCCAGACTGTGACCACTGCTCTCAATCTAACTCCTGGACACTCATTACCTAGGGAGACTTTCAACTGAGGACTATCGACTAAGGAGGCAGAATGGCCTCTGCCAAAAGGACAAAACAAGATTAATTTTCTAGATACTGATATGATCTCCCTCGGCTTCATCTTATTATGGCTGGTGCCCTGTGGTCTCCCTCTACTGCCAAAAACACCAAAACCAAAACCACACCTCTCTTACGTGTTTCTTCCAGACCACGGCTACCGCCCTAAATTTAACTGATTGCTGGATCTGTCATCCCCACCTCACCTGCTGATGGGACCACCTCCCGCTCCCCTGATCTCTTCCCAACCACTCCTGCACCTGAGGGGGCAGGCCTCCACCGGGGCACATGTGGAGACTGCTTTGGGAGAGACCTACCCATCTTGAAGCACCTTCTGTGTGTGGGAAGGGGGCCCAAAGGAGGAAGGGACAGGTGGCCCAGACGCCTGGGCTCCAGGCTCACCACCCCCGTGGCGCTGGGGTGCCATCAACCATGCGTGCTCGGGCTCTGCAGTGAGACTGTCTGGGTCAGGTCCCCATCCTGACCTAGCTGCTCAGTCCTCTGTTTCTCCAGGAGCAGAAAGCATTCCCCCTTCCCTAGTTTGTGATTCCTGGGGCTTTGGTTGGAGCTGAGCACACAGGGAGGGCCCGCAAATGCCTGGGAGCCCCCTTCACAGCATGAGCCCGAGCTGCACCACTACCTGCTTTTCCCAGCTCCAGGTCTCCTCCTCCCTCCCCGGACAGCAGGGCAGCAGTGCCGCACAAGTCTTACAGACAGCAAACAGGACCCAGTCAGGGGAAGGACCTGGCCAACGTCATGGAGAGACAGGCCCTGGCAGCCTGGCTCCCACCCCCAATTCTTGCCCACAGCAAGAGTGAAAATCAGAGCTCACATCTGCACCACTCTTGACAAAGCCAACAGGAGAGTCCTGACCTGGACAGGATCCTAAACTGACCCGAACCTGACCTTGACCCTCACTCCAACCTACCTCATTCTAAACTCGCATCCTCACTCTAATCCTAACCCCCAACCCTAACCTCACACTGTCCCTGACTCTGACCTTAACCCTGATCCCTAACACTGACCCTAACCTTAAACTTACCCCTTCCCCAGTGCCCACGGGAGTGCACTCCCCACCCCTCGCTGATCCGAGTGGGCAGCCATCCCTCTGGGAGAGCTGACAGCTGAGGCCGTGGCCCTTGCTGAGGTCCCTGCTCAGGGAACATTTGCCTCATCTACGCAGCACTGCTAAGGGCCTCACCAGCATGCCCCCGACTGCCCCCTCGCACTCCCACCCACTCCAGCCTTCTCTGGGCTGCAGCAGGCAAGCGGTTGCCCGGGCCGTGCACTGGTTCCCAGCACCCTCGGGGGTGATCTGAATGAACAGAGGCTTGGTCACAACTCCGGCCCCTCTAGACATCTGCCAGATCCCACTTTGGATTAGCTGTGGACTCAATCTCTCCAGCTTCCTCTTCTTCCTGCCTGGCAAGCCCAGGTAGTCTGCTGGTGCCTTTTTGGGAGGAAAGAGCCAGCCCTTCTCTCCTGAACAGGGCGGGGACCTCGTTTGCCGTGTTCCAGACCATACCCCACACGGGGAACAGGGCTGGCATCCAGGAGGCCCCTGGTGAGGCTCATTGACCAACGAGGGAGGCGACTTCATGGGTCCACTCTGTGCCCCTGTTCCCTTCAGGACACCATCTCCATCAACCACAACTGCGTCAACAGCTGTAACCCGGCCACCACGTGGCACTTCCTGCAGTGGGAGCTCAATGCCCTGCAGCAGATTGGTGCATGGAGATGCCCTGCCGGACTTAACATCATCGCTGCCAGGTGTGGACGGGGCCCCAGACCAGGAGGACCAGGCCTGAGCCCCTGGCACGCAGGCGAGGTCAACGTGAGCCCGAGAGACAGTCAGAGGGCGTCTGTCTTTTCTTCCCTTTCTCCTGAAACTTTGGCATCAACTTCCTGACCACTCCCAGCCCGTCTGGCCAGGGCTCTGTTTCCATTTCCCTGTGGGTCCCTGCCCGTCCTGGTCACATCTGAGGGGCTTCTGTTTGCACACATGCTGCCCTGGCCAGTCTTGAATGCAGACTCACCCTGGAGTCCAGGGCCCTTCACAGTCTGACTTTTCCTGAGTCGACCCGGTCCCACTGCTGCCGATGCAGGCCCAGGGAGAGGCAGCAAGCAGTGTGCCTGTAGAACGGAGTGGGAGCAGGCACCCACCCATCACACACCAGTAACATGATGGGGCCAGGGAAGGGGCCCTGGAGAAGGGCTGGGGAGTGGCGAGGCTCCTTCCCTGGGACACATGGGGCTTCAGATGAGCTGGGCCTGCAAGGATGGAGCAGCCTGGGACCAGCGGGACTGGAGGAGGGCATTTCTGGGGGACAGAACAACAAGGGGCAGGAGCTGGAGAACAGGGGATGGCAGCAGATCGGTCTGACTGTGGAAAGGATGTAGTGGGCACAGGGGAAGCAGGGGTCAAGAGGCTGCGTGAGAGACTGCATGCAGGGCCAGCGCTGCAGTCAGAGGGAAGTGGCTGGCCGGGCTGTGTGACTCGGACACATCTGCTCACTGAGAGGCCATTTAATCTCTCGGGCCTCTGTCATTCTCGGCACCAAATCCAGGCCCTCCAGGGCAGGGCCAGTGTGACCCCTCACAGCAATGTCTCCCTTGGCCTCTCTCCTCTCTGCCTAGGTGACCATGAAGTCGTGTTGCGGATCGATTATGAAGAACTTTACCACTTCCTCACCATCATTGCTGAAATCCAGAAGAGATGAGGACTGGAAAGGTGGAGGGCAGAGAGGGCCTGAGCTGGCCCCATCAGGCTGCTTGTGACGTGGGCCACATCACCGAAGTGCTGAAGCCCCTGGTCGCCAACCTGACTTCTACAGTGGACACCACTGTGCTCTCGCTGCAGCTGAAGGGGCTTCTGCAGCAGCTGGGAGAGGTCACTGCTAGGGTTCCTGTAGGTGACCTATCTCCATCAGCCTCCCTGAGGCACCCACACAGCACGTGGTTACCTGGCTCCAGGTGTCTCTTTTATAAATGAAGCTCTGACCTCAGTCATCAGTGTCCTCACTGCCTATGGTTTTGTTCTAAGGGTCTGATACAGCCCTAGGTGCCCTTAGAATCTCCTGAGGCCCCGTCCAGAGGCTCTAGTTCAGTAGGTGTGGGCAAGGCCCAGTGAGAGGGTGGGTGGAAGGGTCCTGGTGAGTCTGAACTGCGGTGAGGGTGCACTGGGGCTGAAGGGGGCAGCAGTGGGCAGGGGCCTCTGGAGTGAGGCTGCAGCATCGCACAAACCCGGGGCTGCCCTGAGGCAAGGCTGTCCTCACTGGTCAAGGGACAAGAACCAGGTAAGAACGGTTGGAGGGCAAGTTGCCACAGTCCTAGCTAAGAGTGAACGCCACAGCATCCTGGATAGCCTCACTCTTCATCAGTTCAACCCCCTTCCAGGGACCCTCATGGGGACGCCACAGGGGTTTCTGGCAGAACAAGAGCCTAAGATCTGTCATTCAGGCTGCCACATGGAGTGGAAACAGCCAGAGAAAGCTTCACCCCCGCCCCAGTGCCCCACATCATCTCTGAAGGTCAGTGGGTGCCCCCTAGCCACCACCCCGCCGAGGCTCCCAGTGGGCATTCAGCTCTGGGCTCAGGCGTCACTGAGCTTTCTCGGAGCCTCCCTCAGCCCTTCCCTCGCGCACTGAGGTCAGCGCTTCATTTATGGAAGGCACACCTGGAGCCAAGAACAGCCACCTGACTTGCTTACATCCAGGGCACGGAGGCAGGGTGGCTACCCCCCCCCCCCCGCCGCATTAATCCCCCCTCTCGCTGGGCTTCGCCCCCGAGCACTTCAGAACACAGTCCCCCTGCCTACTGTCATACATCTCCTATTAGGGCAGGGGGAGCCCCTGCAGGTCACCTGGCCCAAGCCCCTCAATGTGGGGAGAAGAAACTGAGGCCCAGCAGGGATGAAGCTGCCCCAAGACCCAGCTCCTGCATCTCTTGTTCCCATGCTCGAACCACTATGTAAACCAAGTCCTCCCCTCCCAAAGGCATCTGAGCTCCCATTGCCCCCCCCGCCCCCTGCAGGGTCCTGAGCCAGAGGCACTGCTGTCAGGGCACAGGCCCACCTCGTGCCCCTGCTGTCCCTCCTGTACGCAGGCCACAGAAGTCACAGGTGTGTAATTCCCAGGCCACCTGGGGCCAGCTGGCAATGAGGCAAGCAAGGCGTGTCCCTCCCCCCCCCCTTTACATCAGATACACACACTGCAGGTCCGAGACCTCCAAGCTCAGCCCCTCAACTGCATACCCAACGAGGGGAAGGGCCTCAGTCAGGGTGGAGCTTTTCCTGCCTTGCAGCCCTGAGCGGCCAGCTCACCCAGGGGCACAGTCAGGGTGGAGGCAGGTCTCTAGGGCACCACTCATGGGAAAAAGGCCCGACACACAGAGTGGTCACTAGCAGCTTGGAGCCTTTTGACCAGGAGTGGAGAAACAGGGCACGAGACCAACAGTGACATGAGAATTTCAGTTACAGCCCAACACACTACAGTCAGACTTCTGGGTGGCGTCCAGAAGCCAGAAGATGGATGGAAGGTCCTTTACAGACCACCTAGTCCACCATTTTATAGATGGCAACACTGAGGCCCAGAGAGCCTCGATAACTTGGGAGCAAGGCTCTGGCAAGGAGAAGCCAGGGGCTCCTTGCCCCTAGCCAGTGAGCTGCTGCAGCTCAAGGAGCTCACTCGAGACTGGCCTAGTGGCAGAGAGAGTGGCAGGGGGAGGGGGAAGGAGAAGCCACCAGCTCTGTGGCCACACCTGTCACACTTCACCCTCGTCCCAGTCAGGGCAGCAGCAGCATTTCCCTGTGAGAAACTAATTGCCCATCTCCTCCAAGAGCTGCCTCCACGGGCCCATCCTGCCCTCCGCCCCTTGGGCCACGAGGGCCAGGCCGGGCCATGCTCGCTCCCACAAGAAGTCCACGTGGCCCCTCTCAGCTCTGCAGTTGGTCCAGGAGAGGCAGAGCTACCAGGGCGCCCTGGAGTTCCAGCGGCTGGGCAAGCGGTGCAGCCTCATGTCTTCCTTCTGGATGTGCTCGTAACAGGACTGGCGGGAGAGAGGCGAGGCTGAGGTGGGCTGGCCTGCCCGCTCCCAGCCATCTGCACAAGCTCTGGGGCCCAATATCGGGGTGCGCTCACCTCCCAGGTCTGGACCACCTCCAACTCAGCCCTCAGCCAGTCTGCAAGGAAATGGGGCCCTCCCTCTCCTACTGTGCTCAGGGATGCTGCCTGGAACCCACTCAGGGCCCCGGGGACCTGGGGGCTGGGATGCACTGTGGCCCCCCCACCCCCACCTGGACCCTTTTAACAAGGGCAGGAGCAGGTGCCGTGATGACGCTGCCCCTGGAGACACACACGAGCCGTGCATTTGAGCTCATCCCCACGATGTCGTCTGGGCCGGGAAGGGGTGGCCCACTTCCTGTCCCTCACCTCCAGGGCCGTGAGCAGGAAGTCATACAGGCCTCCTGTGTGGATGGGGTCCATCAGGTCACGGATCAGGTGGATCTCGGCTCCCAGGTGCTGGATTCTGGAGGACAACCACCCCACAGTGAGAGGGAGACAGGGGCTGTCAGGGTACAGATGGGAAAGCTGAGGCCCGGAGAGGGCAGGGTCCCAGGATCTGACCCAGAGTCCCACAAGTGCCAGGAGCAGAGTGTGGACCACACCCCAGGTGTCCAGCCACCCAGGCCAGGGCTCCTTCCTCAGCTGCTCAGTGCCTGTCCAAGAAAAGCTGCGTCCGTAAACCTCAACGTTCAAAGACTTCAGAGCGTGTCTCGGTTGGGGGTGGGGTAGGGTGGGAAGGGATCCTCCTGCAGCCCACCCCCAGCCCCGAGCCCAGCTGGGGCTCACCGGGCACGCGACACCACGTAGATGAGCAGTGGCAGCAGGTCGTCCATGGGCAGCTTGTGCTCCTGGCCCAGCACCCGTGACACGGTGGCCTCAATTTCCCCATATGTCCTCTCCAGCACCTCCAGCTTCTCCCGGGGGTCTACCGTGGTGCTGCAGCAGGGAGCTGGCTCCAGATCAAGGCCATTGGGCCCAGTCCCAACTGGGGCCCCAACACCCCTGCCTCCACCCCCACCCTCCCGAGGGCGCGGACTCACATGATCCTCTGCAGACACTCGGTAGCTGACAGGAAGCAGTTGTCCCTGACCAGGGAGCATCTCTGCAGGGAGGGACAGCAGGCTGGATTAGGCTGCAGTCCCCCTGCGCTGTCACCTCCTCCTTCCCGGGGCCGCAGCTGGCCCTGAGCCCCTTGCCGCCTACACCTTCCCTATCGCCGGCTTCAGCACAGCCCTGCCCAAGGGTTGGGTGACCCAGGGCAAGTCACAGCTCCACTGTGAGCCTCAGTTTACTCAACTGCAAAGTGGGGTAAATGGTCTCCAGGAGGTTGGGAGGATCAAAGTGGATAAAGACAATCATGACAGCCAACGGTCATGGGATGCCACCTAGTTCTGAGTGCCTCTGTCAACGGCTCTCCAACCCAAGGGCTTGTTGAAACACAGATTCTGGGCCTACTCCCT
Organism: Diceros bicornis minor; assembly: GCF_020826845.1. Taxonomy (NCBI): domain Eukaryota; kingdom Metazoa; phylum Chordata; class Mammalia; order Perissodactyla; family Rhinocerotidae; genus Diceros; species Diceros bicornis. Next base: position 48,111,904 of record NC_080741.1, read on the forward strand.
GAGTCTCTGACTCAGGGTCCAAGAATCTGCTTTTCTAACAGGTTCCCAGATGCTGCTGGTCCAGCAGGCACACGTGGAGAACCACTGCCTCGGGTGCCCCAGCCCACTTCCCCCTCACAACGATCCCACAAGGTAGTACTAATACTGCAGCAGGGGGTACTTTCACAGATGAGTGAAACTGAGGCACAGAGGCCAAGTATCTTGCCCATGGCCACACGGCCAGTAAAAGGGGTGAAGGCTGTGTTTGAGTGGCTGCCCCCTCACCCACACGGGAGGTGGAACAACACCTCCTGGCGTCTCCTGCCTCACCCCCTCTGCCCCGCCCCGGCTCCTCTGCAGCCTCTGAGCAGCAGGAGGCAGAGGGCTGCTCGGAAGCCTGAGCGAACTCTGGGTCCCCAGCTCAGGCCTGCCTCTCCCCGGGGCCGGTAATGGGCCCACCCTCCCACCTGATTAGTCGTCAGCTTGAGGTCCTTAAGGGGCCACAGGTGCCTGCAATTAAACAAGATGGAAGGCTTTGTTGGGAGCAGGGGGCAGGGTCTGAGGTCAGAGGACAAATTCCCTGTGCACCTTGTCCCCCGCAAGGCTGAGCGCAGCAAGTGGGTCCACAAGGGCATCCCGGAGCGCATGTGTGGAGCCCAAGGCAAGGGGAGGCTGGGAGGGATTCCAGGAGGAGGTAGCCCTTCATCTGGTCCCAAAACACGAGCGGGACTTGGACAGGGTGAGGAGACGGAGGGGCAGTGCTGCAGGCCAAGGGCCCCTCCTGAGCAAAGTCCTGGTGGTCAGGCCAGAGTGAGGGCGGAGGAGACTGTTCCGGAAGCTTGGTGAGCCAGTGCAGGCTGGGGAGCAGGAGGGACGCAGTCACCATGCAATGCAATGCAAGGCAGGGACTTGGGGAGCCTGTGGAGCAGGGAGGCCAGCGTGGAGGAAGTGGCACAAAGGCAGCAGCAGGGGTGATGAGGAGGGACACTTGGGAAGCTGCTGGTGACCAGGCCTCTCGGTGGTGACTGTCAGATGCAGGAAACATTCACCACAATGGAAAGAGAAACTGGGTTTGGGGGGTGGGTGGGAACCCAGAGGAGACCAGGTGTGGGAGGAGAGGGAGCGTCCATGCCCTCCATTGGGCAGGGGTCACTCGTAGTATCAGTGGACCAGAAGCAGCACTGTGGAGAAAGGATATTTCGGTGGCCAAGGATAGAAGGGAGGCCCTGAGCTGCTTCCTTTCGCCCTTCAGGATCTCCCCTCCTCTACTCTCAGTCTAAGAGCTGGAAGCAGGAGACCTTGCCCCAACCTCAGTGGTCAGTATTGAGGCAGGCCTGGCCAATATGCAGGGACAGCATTCAGGGGCAGGCTGAAGACCCAAGCCAAGCTAGTGAGGGAATTGAGGGGCCCTGCTGGAGCTGTTGGGAGGAGACACCAGCTCCCTGTGGGGACACGAGGGAGACTGAGCTGGGAGAATATAAACCTTGAGAGCTGGTGCCATGTTACCACAAGGGGGAGACAGAGACAGACCAACAGAGAAAGAGAGAAGTTGCTTCCCTTTGCCATGCAGTTAAGCACCTAGATTCAGCCACACCTGAATCTAGCCACATCAGCATAACCCTAGAACTTCACGGGTACATGAGCCAATTAACACCCCCCCTTTTTGCTAAAGACAATTTGAAGTGCGTTTGTAGCCTTTGCTACACAACAGTCCTGGTAAACGTGGCATCAGGAGAAGGCCTACTTCTGCACGTCCAGGAACTCCAGCAGCTTGGTGTCGGGGAAGAGGCTCAGGTGGGCGATGCCCTGGCTGTAGAGACCGTCCTCTCTCTCATGAAGAAGCAGGTAGAGAGTGAAGAGCTCTGAGTAGAAGCTGGGCAGCATGAGGGGCAGCACCAATCCATGCACCTGCAGGTCCCTGAGTGACAGTGACCAGGACAGGTTGGGGTCAGCAGGGTGAGTGCCTGGGGTGGGGGTGGGGATCACTATTTGGGCTGCCCCTCAGGGCATCCATAGAGCTCCTTGTCCTGCAACAGACAGTGTCCCTGCCTCCAGCCTCCTCCACTCCCTAGAAAATCCTCCCTAAGCCTGTTCTCAGTCATTCAGTCACTCAAGTGACATCTGTGGCCACCTCATGCTCTCGTTTGCCTCTGAGAGCCAATACGGCAGGTGGGGCAGGATTTGATCCCATTTGACTGACAGCAAAACCAGGGCCCCAGATGGACAAGCCCTCAGCAGCCATTCCAGGCTAGTCCAGTCTTGCCTCCTAGTTTTCTGTGCTTCCTAGGACTCCAGAGGGAAGTTCTCCCTCATGTCTCACCCCACATCCCAGGCCTCCTGCAAAGCAGTGACAGAGAGGCCTCTCTGACCAGGGTCTCTGGGCTTGGAATCTGAGGGTGAGTTGTAAGGTTTGGCCTCGGGGGTCCGGGGGAGACAGATTTAATGACCCACGTAACTCCTGCTCTGTGCGACCTCAGGCCCAGCCCCTACTGGGCCTCAGTTTCCCTATCTGTGCGCAGGGAGAAGGAGGGTGCCTGGGGCAGCTGCTAACCCTCTGCACACCAGAGAGATGAGGTGAAGATAACACAGGTAGAACAAAGATGCATTGTGCAGGGCCCAGCCTGGGCTGCTCAAGGAACAGAGGTCGTGGGTCACTCTGACCCTCAAATCGTCAATGAATAATGCTTGGTCAATAGCCTGAACCCTCAACACTTCCCCCAAGGGAGGCCCCAGGAGCAACGGTGTAAGGCCTCCTGGGACCCGAGCGTGGCTGCACAGGGAAGAGGACCCTGCAGACCCCATGGGAGCGGTCACCTCGTCTCTGCATCTTCATCTTCCTCTGGGGCCTGGCCTTTGCGCTGTAAGGCAACCCGCAGCAGACCCCTGCAAACCAACGAGAAAGGGACGGCATGGCTGCCACCTCCCACAGCACCGGAGTCACTAAAGGCCAGGGCAGGGTGCTCCACCCCCCAGAACCACGGAGCATGAGGCCTGCAGAGCCGAGCCCCCGAAATCTCAGCAGTTAGGAGCAGTTAGGAGTACAGGATGTCAGCCCGGGAGTCCTGGAACACCACAACAGAAGGAACTGCTGTGTCTAGGGCCCCTATCTGTAACGTCTGATGGGGTCACAGCTCAGCCAGGACTGGAGATGAGGTCTGAGTCCAGGGTCAGGCTCAGCTTAGAGTTCTCCTGGGGTCATGGGTCAGCCCAGGGCCTGGGGGGCTTGGACTCTGGCTGTGGTTGGGCCCTGCCATCATCTATCTTCTAATCCCTTTGCTCGCCAGCTGCACGCTGACCACTGAGGGAGAGGCACTATTTCTGCCCAGGGTGCCGGGCACAGCTGACACCTAGAAAGGGCAGAGCCCCATCCGCCTGGGCTCACAGGGCAGTGGTTGTCCCCAGGCACCACCGAGCTCACCTGTAGGCGGCCCAGAGTTCCCGGGCATGCTGCTTCACCTCCTCCTGGGCCAGCCCCTGCAGGTGCTTGTTAGCCCCAACGCCTGCATACGTGGCCTGGAAGGTCAGCATCAGCGTCCGGAGCAGCTTTCCCAGGGGGTGCAGCGGATTGCTCAGAGCCTGGGCAGCCGTAAAGGCAACAAAGAGACGCTCAGGGGCTGGAGCACAGAGTGCCCAGACACGACTCCCGAGACTGCTCCCACTTCAGAGATGGGAACGCTGAGGCCCTCTGAGGAGCAGGGGCCCACGGGCCCGTCGCCTCTGGTCAGCACCAGAGGCGGTGAGAAGGCCGCCTCCCGGAAGGGCCCCCCAGGCCTCTCACCTTCCTGAGGCACTGCTGCAGGGCCTCGCGCTCCCGGTGCTGCAGTAGCTCCTCCAGGATGTCTTCCATTCTGCACGCACTGTCCTCGGGGTGGGTCCTGGGGCACCGCGCACAGTCTCTCACCCACACCTGGGCCCAGGCCCACCCCCTCCAGAAAGCATTCCTCCCCAGCCCACTCTGAGCACCCACCCAGCCCCAACACAGGCCCTCTGGGTGCCCCCATGGGTGCACACGTGCGCCACGCCCTCACCTCTCGCAGCACAGGTACTCCTGGGACTTGCGCAGCGCCCGCGAGCTCTGCACGTGGAAGCCCAACAGGGCCTCCTGCAGCTCCCCAGGGCAGCCGGCGCGCACAAAGGCCCAGAAGGGGCCATAGATGCCCTGCCAGCGGCTCTCCACGGGGAAGGCGCCCAGACCCAGCTGCCTGCAATGGAGGTGGTGGGGACGAGGGGCAGATGGAGCTGTGGTTGTCAGGACCCTGTCCAGGCCATTGGAGATGGTGGGGACATCCAGCCTGGCGCCAAGTCAGGGCTCAGAGAGGGTGGATAGATTGGGGATGCAGAGGGGGCTGATCTCCACGGCTCCAGGAGGACAAAGCAGAGGCAGACAGAGGGACAGAGAGAATCTACTCCGTGATGGAAAAGAGAGACAGGGGCACGCAGAGCCCTGGAAAGGAGACAGAAAGATCTGGAGAGCTGGAGGACAAGTCCAGAGAGTGGGGTCTTGGCCTAAGAGGGACCAGGGCCCGAAGTCCAGGATCCCCTGCCATGAGACCCCACCCACCCTCCCTCCTACCACAACCGGTTCCTTCCTGAGTTTGATCCTGTCGTGGCCAACAGGCCCAGGGGTCTGGCTATGTATGTGCCTAGTGGACACTGCGTAAGGGGGCACTGCCCTCCCATGTCACGCTCACAGATTTTCCTACACCTGCACCCCACTGGGCTGGGTCATGCCCCTAGGGTTTGCCATCCACGCCCAGCTCCTGCTGTCAGGGAGAAGAAGCATGCAGGGACAACAGGTCAAGTAATCACCTGTACCCCCTCCCCACATCCGAAATGCTGCCTGGAACCATTAGAACCACCGCCCACACCTCAACAGACACGGCGAGAGGCACCACTCGAACTACAGTTTTCCAAGGAAGAACTCTGTCCCCACAGCAAAGAAGCCTATCCTCTTCTCAAATACCCCATGATAGTGACAGTGAGGCCACTTAGCAAGTTTCCTTCTTTACCTTGGTTGCCAGGGAACTCAGAGCCAGGTTAATGCTCCATTATAACCACTGTAGGGCCTTATCTGTACCTCTCTTTCTTTTAAGCTCAACTCACACTTTTATTTTCTATTTTATTCTTGTTTGTTTTGTTTTATAAACTGTCTTGTACCCTTCCCAGAAAAAAGAGTCTAAGCAAAGCCTACATGTAATATTTTTCTCCTACATGTAATATTTTTGCGGCATGTGGAGTTATTGCCACAAAGCCCTTGATTCCAAGAGTCTCTGACGTGAGGGTTGTGTGACCTGGGCTCTCTGAACTCTCCAAAGAGCTAAGAGGAGGTACAGAAAGCCCCTCTGATGAGGCCTGAGTCCTTGGGATGGAAACACACACAGATACACCCCCACAGACAGGCCCAGGAATGCACAGCCAGACAGCCAGGCTCTTACCTCTTGCGGGTGCTGCTCGGGTCTGGCGGGAGGGCAGCTGTGTCCAGCACACCCTGGGTGTGCAGTCCTCCCCCTGCCCCACTGCCAAAAGAGCCCTCCAGGGTGAAGCCAATGGGGAAGGTGACCTTGCCCTGGAAGCCAGGAGAGGGAGGCAGGGATGTCTGTCCACCCCTCTGTCTGCCCAGCCGCCCTCCCACCCAATCACGACAGGCCTCGTGCTGGCCTTCCTGGGTCAGAGGCTAGGGACTGCTGGGTGCCTTCCCATCATCACTCAACCTGCCCCATCTCAAGCGGCTCATAGTCCTCCACCCCTGCAGGAGCCCCCGACCAAGAACTGTGCCCGCTGCCCAGGGGCTCATCTCTGACGGAGGAGACAGGGAGCGAGAGAAGAGACTCACAGATCAGAATGGGGGAACCACTGCTGTGGGGCAGGGGGAAATAAGTCCAGAAGTAGGCAGAGGCCTGGGCAAGGCGTGGGGTGGTACCAGCCCTGGGTGGCGGGAAGTCACGGGGTGCTACCGGCCCTGGTGGAGGGAAGGCACTGAGTGCTACCGGCCCTGGCAGGGGGGAGGCATGGCGTGCTACCAGCCCTAGGGGGAGGGGAAGGTAAGGCACAGGGTGCTACCGGCCCTGGCGGGGGGAAGGCATGGGGTGCTACCGGCCCTAGGGGGAGGCATGGGGTGCTACCAGCCCTAGGGGGAGGGGAAGAGAAGGCACAGGGTGCTACCGGCCCTGGCGGGGGGAAGGCCTGGGGTGCTACCGGCCCTAGGGGGAGGCATGGGGTGCTACCAGCCCTAGGGGGAGGGGAAGGGAAGGCACGGGGTGCTACCGGCCCTGGGGGGGAGAAGGCATGGGGTGGTACCAGCCCCAGGGGGAGGCATGGGGTGCTACTGGCCCTGAGGGGGACAATTATTCACTGCATGGGGCTGTCCCATTCATAGCACTCCCGGTCTCCACTCATTAGACGCCACAGTGTCCTGCAGTCCTTACGAAACCCAAACAACCCCCACATTTCCAAAAGCCTCAGCAGAGACACACCTGCCTTCTGCTGGGTCAGCTCAGGCAGGAACATACTGCAGGACAGTGACTCCAGGGCTACCTGCCCAAGGCACTGATGCTGGTGGTGGAGGGAGGGATTCCCAACTAGGGGCCAGGAGGGGGACAGAGCCAGGAGACCACCAGCACCTTCTGCACCCAAGGCAAGCCCGCCTGTCCCCTGCTGACTCCTGCCAGGATCCAATCACAGCTCCGCAGCAGGAAGTGTGGCTGCCCCCGCCCCTGGATGTAGTGGAGATGCGAGGTGCCCTCCACTACCTTCTCCACCCATGCCCGCACCCTCAGCCCTGGGTCCAAGCAGGGAGATGACAGACTCCAGCCAAGGCCTTGGCAGGGAGTACAGCGGGGTCTCAGGGGCCCTCACCTTCCCCACAAGGGTCAGGTCCCTGGTGAAGGTGCCCTCGTACAAGGAGTCGTCTTCAGAGAGGAGGATCCCTGGGCCCTAGGGAAGGAAGACAGTAGGAGAGTAGGAGCAGTGGGTTAGGAAGGGCCAGGAGACTGAGGGTGGGGAGGGGACAGTAGGAAAAGGGGAGGCGGGCATTGACCCACAGGCAAGAGTCCTGAGCCCTGTCACACCTCCCAGGCATGTGCCCAGGTGGGATGCCAGCCCTTGGCCCGCTGTGCACTGAGCACCAGCCCCATGAACCTCATCCCTGGGTTACCCTGAACACCACCCTGGGACCTTGGCTCCTCCTCTCCAACAGCCTCTCTCAGGAAGCCCCCTGGGGGTCCCTGCCTTCTCTCTTATGGCTCAGGAAATGCTGGGCTTCTCCTGAACCATCCGCACTGCCCTGTCACTGACCCCGGGGGTAGTGGAGCTGATCAGGCTCCCTTGCTGCACTGGCTGCCAGGCAGCTCAGACCCAAACGAGATACAGTTTGTGTTCTGCTTATTTCTGAATCTATTTTATGTGCCTATTCCTGCCTTCTCTTCCTCCTTCAATCCTTTCCAGAACAAAGTGGAGCATAAACAAACAAACAAGCCATAATAACAGTAATAGCCATCAGGCCAGAGCCCTACTCTGTGCCAAGCACCTGGCAGGGTGGGGGTGAGGCAGAAGGCGAGTGATGGTGCGCCTGGGCTCAGGAGCAGGTTCTCTGACCTCTTGGAGCCTCACACTTGTCATTCATACACCAGGGACCATGACATGACCTGCAGGCCTGGGAGGATCCCACGAGATCATGCTGGGAGGCTCAGTCCAGAGCCAGGCATCCAGTTAGGGGTCTATAAATGCCGGCTGCAGAGGCTGCTGGCATCGTCACTACCATGTAGTCCATTCTTCCATTTCATTGAGTCTTTACAATAAGTAGTTAACCTGAATTGATGATGGGGAAATTGAGGCTAGGAGGGGCAGGGACTTGGCCAAGGCCAGGGTAGGTGGGTGCAGAACTGGATGCCAGCCCAGATTCTGGCTCTCTCCAGCACCTAGGAACCGAGCTTCCTGCCCCACCCACCCATGACGGGCCTCAGCTCAGCTTCGGGGACCCCAGAGCAGGGAGGCTCCAGAATTCAGCCCCAGAGCAGGGAAAGGGTAGCTCAGGACATACGCAGGTCACCCCACTCACCACCATCTTGTCTGCCTGGAAGGTCCCCTGGTAGCAGACGCCTGCCTGGGTGACCATGACCCCTGGGCCATGGCGCTGGTCAGCCTGCCACATGCCAATATAGCGCTCACCCCTGAGGGAGGAGGGGGCGTGGCGAGAGTCGGATCAGAATCCTTCCCATACACCTTCTGTGTGCTCTGCTGGCACAGGGGGGTAGGCAGACAAGGAGCAATGACATTGCCTGAATCCACTCAACTCAGGCATGAGGCAGGTGAGATCAGGACCCCCCCCTAAGACGAACAGCAGATGGAGGGGGAAGGGAGCCTGTCTGGGGGAGGGCACCCTGGCAGCCTTCCTGGAGAAGGTGGTAGGAAGGACAGATGGAGTGGGGGGTACCATTCAGGCACATGCAAAGCCATGGAGGCAGGAATGTATGACACATGTGGGGACGTTCAGCAGTCTAGAAGGCCAGAGGGGTGCACGGGCGGCACAGCTGGGTGAGGTCAGAGGACGAGGCAAGGCCTCGAATGCCAGGCCAAGGACCCTGGGCTTTGTCTTGCAGCCCAGAGAGCCTGGAGGGGCTGTGATCCTTGGATGGGGCAGATCAGGGGTCAGAAACTCCTCCCCAACAGAGCAAGGAGGCCAGAGTAGGGGGCTCCTGCCGTCAAAGAGGTCAGGGCTCCTGCACCCTGAGCCTCAGCAACAACCACAGGAGCGCAGAGGGAGTGAGGGACTTCACAACATGCTCGGGGGACAAACGACCCACGGACTACAGGGAGCCCGCGCCCTGAGGCAACTTGGTCCGTGAGAGTCCTCTCTGGCCCCCAATCCTGGGGGGTGGCTGCAGAGCGCTCACCTGTCGCTGTCCTCCTCAATGCCGTAGCCGCTCCTCTGGCCCCTCTCCCAGTGGCCCGTGTACTTGCAGGGCTGAGGGGCCTGTGGGGTGCTCTCTAGGACCCCAAATCCATGCCGCAGGCCCGCCTGGAAGTAGCCCTTGTATACCTCATCAGTGCCATTCCTGGAGAGGGTCACCAACAGCTGGCCCTGTCAGCCCAGAGGACACGCCCGTCCCTCGAGCCCACCCAGCCATCAGGCCAAGGGTCACTTACTCACAGATGCCATAGCCGCTCATGCTGCCTTCCCACCAGTGGCACTTGTAACAGTCAAACTTGTCCTCAGAGGCCCGTGGCACCAGGCGGATGCCAAAGCTGTCAGTGTGGGTGGAAAGGGACGGAAGTCAGCACGAGGGCCACTGTCTGGCCCGAGACACCCGGTCACACCCCCTCCATGCCACCCAGGAGTGTTCCTGCCTCCAAGGGCCTTCTCAGATCTCACAGGTGCTCAGCTCCCTCTCTTCTTCCCAAGGGCACACCCCCCTCCATCCTGAACCCACGCACCCTGGGCGTGCCTTCCGGTCCTAGAACGCTCTCTCAGACCTGCCCCCTCCTCAGGGCCTCAGTTCCCCTTTTATACAATAAAGGGAGCTGGACCAGATGGCCTCTAAGTTCCTACTTGAGGTTTGGGAATTTAGGATGGAGCCAGGCTGGTGACGGCGGTAGGATGAAAACCTTTTCCCAGCTCACATGACCCCCTGCATCAGCCCCAGCCTCACCCATGCTCCAGGCCCTGGCAGAAGTTCCCCACATGATTCCGCCCGTCTGGCCACTTCAGGGTTCCCCTGGAACACAGTCGAAGTCCACCAGCATCAGGCCCACCAGACCCATCCTTTAACACACCCAGGACCCCCAGCCAGCCTCTGCTGCAGACTGTCTCAGAGGCCTCGATTCCCCTTGGATGGGACTCTCTGCCCCGACTCAGCCCTCTTCTCTGAGCTCTATGACCCCATAGGGGCTCTTAGCCCTTCTCTACTCCCGGCACACACACCATACCCCGCAGAGAGAGCTCTGGAAACATCCACGTTCCCTTTTTCCCTTGACTAACAGGAAGCTCAGAGCTAAACTTCAAGCTCAAGCCAAACGCTAGTCCGTGGGGCTTCTACCATCCTCCTCCCCTCCTCTGACACGGCATTTTTTTTTCTGTCTTTTTGTTCATAAGCTTCCTCAAGCCCTTTCTGGAAGTAGACAGGCTATCAGAAACTAATGGACATGCTTGCAAGCATAACCTTGACAAATCCCTTCTGCTTTCCGGGTCTTGGTTTTCCCAACTGCAGCACAGGGTGAGGCCATATGTTCTCCAAAAGCCTGCCTGCCTGTGGGGTCGTGCAGACCGGCGACTGAGGCCAGGTTCACCCTATAACCTGCCCCGAGGCCTTGGGCAAGTCCTGCACCTATAAAATGGGTGATGACACTCCCCCAGAGCATTCTTGTAAGAACTGATGAAGATAAGATGTCTGCAAACCATTTCCACCCCCAACAGACAGCGCTATGTAGATATGAGAATGACGCTTCCACCCTCCGGAGAACAGGGCAACGGCAGGCCCACAGGCCAGCCAGCTGACGTCTGCCCCTGCTCTCCAGCGTCACCATCAGCAAGACTTTACTTGGCACAGACCCACTACAGGCCAGGCGCTGTCCAAGAGGACTTAAGAGAGACTCTGGGGAACAAACAGAACTGACCAACTGGCCACAGCAAGTAACAGCTTTCAGCTCCTGCCCCAAGGCAATTAGTCCATGCGGCTCCTGGCTGCCCCTCAGACCTCCAGGGGGAGCCCTGCCTGCTCGGCCCAGAGCCCCGGTCACTCACTTGCCATGGGGCCTGCCCCGGCACCACTGGCCCTCGTAGGTGGCCTGGCAGAGCCGGCCCTCAGCGCGGAAGGTGTATGCTGCGCAGCGGCAGGTTGGGGGTTCAGAGGGCTCCAGGCCTGCCCCCAGCACCGGGAAGTCCTTCTTCCCACGCAGGACCTGGCACACAGCCTCGGTAACCTTCCTCTGCCAGACCACCTGGTGGGGACAGGGGAAACACAGGACAGGTCACTGATGCTGGAGGCAGCCCCTCTAGGAAGCCTTCTGGGGCGGCTCCAGGTACCACCCCCTCCACTCCCCACCTCCCACCCCGCTCTGTCACTTGGGGAACCTCCACTTACTCCACGCTGCTCCTTAAGGCCCTGCATCCAGACCTAAGATCCTGTCTGCAGTTTCAGGGGCCCAGAGGGGCCAGACACAAGCACCAGGCAGGGATCAACACAGGCTCCAATCCCGGCTTCACAGAGAAACATACCCTGTTCTCTGGCACTCTGATGCCTGACCTCAGACTGACCCCTGACACTCTAACCATGACTCCAGAGGCCTGACACTCCCACGGAGCCTCCAGGGTTGTATACTTATGCCCTCCCCACATCTGTCGCCCTCCCTAACTTCCCTGACCCCACCCCCTGAATTCATAGTTCACGCCCCCTCACCTTGCCCTGAGGGTCCTTGGAGCAAAAGGAGAACTCTTCCTCGGGCGTGAGAAGGTGAAACGTGCACCTAGACAGATGGAGGCGATGAGTAGGCCCCAGCTCTGTCCAGGAGGGTGTTGGAGGAGGGCCCAAGTTAGAGCCCCAGGGTGCGGGCAGTGGAGGGGTGGAAGGGGTGGAGGGAAGGAAGGTATGAGGTGTCACTGGAGGGGGTTGCTCACCTGTCCTGCCTAGGATCCACCCACACCAGCTTCAGATCAAAGGTGTGGACATTGTGGCCCTGGAAAAAGACGGGGCACAGATGTCTTCCAGAACCCAGACCAGACACTCACCTACTCCTCCGACCCGGCCTTGCCCCCAAGCACCAGCCCACTGGCACACTCCACAGTGTCTCCAGGCTGCCTGATCCAGCATGCCCAGCCGGGCGTCCCTCACCACCCCTGCCTGCTCTCCACCTCCAGGGAGCTCCTCCATCTCCCTTCCCACTCAAGGGCCTGGCCAGGAAGCCGGGGTCAGCCTCTTCCACCCCCCAAGGCCTGCTCCATCATGGCCACCAGAATGCTTTTCTGGAAATGCAGCTCAGACCCCACTGGCCCCTGCTGGAAACCTCTCTAGGGCTCCTACTTCCTGGGGGACGGAGACCTCACTGTGAGCCTAATGCCTGAGACCACACAGACCACTCCCAGCTCCCGTGCCCCATCCTCGCCCTCCCTACACCACACATCACAGCCACTCCACATTCGCACCTTCTCGAGCTTGCCCCAAACTCTCCTCCACTGGAACCTCTGCTCATGCTGCTCCTCCTACCTGGATGCCCTCCCTGCTCTGAAAGCCAGACCGAGCACCCCTGCCTCTGTGAGATTTTGTGTAGCGGCCTCCTGTCCAGCCCAGGCAGGCCGGTCACTGTCCCACTGCCTCAGGAGGAGGCACAGGCCCAAGGCTGAAGGGGAGGAGTGTGCCAGACTCAGGCCAAGGACAAGAGTGGATCCGGCAGAGACAACAGGACGTGCAAAGGTCCAGAGGTGGGAAAAGGCTGAGTGCATTTAAGTGACAGTATCTTGTCAGCGTACGTGGAGCAGAGTGTGAAGTGGGGAGTGGAGGGGAACTCAAACTGAATCAGAACAAACCCCAAAACCAGGCTTCAGGAGACACGGGTTTGGGCAGGACAAGTAGCTTCCCTCCCGGGCCTCAGCCTCCCTGTGTGCAGGGGAGTTCCCGACTGACACTGGAAGGGGACAGAGGAGACAGTGCCGTGGCCATCACAAGTACAGGATGAGCTCAGAGGCACTCAGCACAGTCAAGTTTGCTGGCCACGTGACAATCCCAAACCCAGGCCTGGCTCCCTCCTGACTTCTGTAATGCTGAGGGCCCAGGCACAGCTTCCGTGGATTCTCTTCTCCAGAAGCCTTGCATGTGCCCTGAGTGGTTCATCCAGCCCTCCTCAGCCACCAAGGGCCACCCTTGACCTCCCATTTGGGGCTCGTCTCCTACTTGAGGAAGAGAACTAAGAGTTGTCTGGTATCTGCTGAAGGACAAACTCACTCACAATTACCCCATTTTCCAGATGAGTAAACCAAGGTGAAGACATTTAGCAGAGAGCCAGCTGGGAAGCGCTGAGGCTGGGATGCACCTCGAGTGGCCCTTCCCCACAGCCCACACTCCTTCAGGGACAGCTCCCACCTGCTGCCCCCACCCCAGCACTCTGTCTTTCTGCCCCCGTCACCTCCCCATGAGCCCAAGTTCTCACTCCCAGCTGCCTTTCTCCTTCCCACTCCTTTACCAACCAGACCCCAGACCCCCACTGTGTCCCCAAGACCTCTGGTCAGCCCCTCCCCAACCTGCAGCAAGACGAGGGCATCATCAAAGAGCAGCACACGCTCTGCCCGCAGCGGGGTGACTGTCACAGGTACGTCCTGGCTGTCTTGCAAGAGTCGGCGAGCAGGGATGCAGAGCACATCCTGGTGGGGGGAGGCGCAAGGCTCAGGCACCACTGTCCTGGCCGCTGCTGGCTGCGTCTCCTGGAGGTACCCAGGTCAGTGATAGACACTGGGGCTCTGAAGCCTGCAGCGTCATCCCAGCCACTCCCAGCAGGGCAGCACAACTTCTCCCGAAGTTTCACTTTGTCCTGCCCGGCCCCATCTCGAGCAGTAGCCCCAGCTAAACCCCCATCAAACCACATCTCACCCGGGGTTCTGCAATCCTGGCCTCTCTTTGGCAATTCTTGTCCCCTTTACCTGCTCTCCTAATTCTCTGGGCCCCAAGCCTGTCACACTCTCAGGGCACAGAGGACTTTCCCCCTGCAAAGGCAGTACATGCCACAGTGGGCAGTGACGTGGGGATCCAATCATTTGACATTCCAGGAGAGAGGGTCAGTTCTGCTGACCACGCTTTCCCAGAGCCAGCTCACAGCCTGGCCCAGGAGGTGCTCAGCAAATGGGTGAGGATGCTAGACAGAGGGACCTCACAGCCACCTGGTTCAACCACCACCCCCACTTCCATACAGGGGAGCTGGGGCACAGAGAGTACAGCAAGCAGCTCGAGCCACCCAGCAGGTCCCTAGCTGACAGGAACCCCTTCCCTGACCGCCCCTCAGGCCTTAAACTCACCCTCGGCCGGCTGCTCAGGGTGTGCCAGAGGGCCTGCGTGGCCACAGCCTGGTCCAGCGCCTGCCTCATGAAGGACTGCAGGTCCCCAAAGAGGGTGGTTGTGTGCACCACCAGCTCCCGGGTGGGGTGATGCTGCGGGGGACAGAGCGGCCAGGGCAGGGGGCTTAGCAGAACCTCCCTCCACCCTGTGATGGCTGCCCCAGCCCTGGCCTGGCCCCAGCTGGTCAGCAAGCCTGGGTCTAAGCCAAAGTTTTCCCTTTTCTCTCTGCCAGCTCCTCCTCCAGGGAGAGGCCAACATGAAGGAGCTTCCAGGGGAGTCAGGACCATTCGATGACTCCCCTAGCTGGGCCTGGGCCCTGTGCCCTCACCCCCAGTACCTGATTCTACATCTGCTCTCTGGGTCTCCACTGGCTCCACCAGGGCAGAGCCATGTACCTCAGATACCCCAGGGCAAGGACATGTCCCTTCAAACCCTCCAGAACAGGGTCATGTCCCCAAGGCATGGCCGGGTCATTCTCAAACCAGGGTTCCTGAGAAAGGCGGGTCCCCTAAGCCAGGGCCCCATTTCTCCCCTCCCTCAGCTTCCTCACAGGCGACAGGCCCAGTGAGCAGCACCTGGACACCCTGCCACTCCTGCTACCTACCTCCCCGATGGTGTCGCTGAGGCTCAGCAGGAGGAACACATACTGCTGCACGTGATAGGTGAGCGGCTGGCAGAGGACCTCGACCAGTGCTGTGCCCACCGAGCCCTCGGAGCTCATGCCCCACAGGAGCTGCCGTAGTACCTTCCGCTGGACCCGCCAGTACCCGCTGAGTGGAGGGAGGGCCACACACCACCTTCACTCTCCCCTCCTCCACTCCCGCACCCACCACCATCGCCTCCCTGCCCTGGCTAAGCCCCCCAGACCCCAGAACCAGTCTCAGACTCCCAACCTCTCTCCTATCAGATCAACAGAGTGCCTGACGCACCGTACTGGAGAGTTAGTAGCAATACCTCCGGGTTAGAACGGATCACTGATTACAACCATCCACCCCGAGGAGGAGTGCCCCTCCTTCCCCACCCAGGGTCAACCCTGCCTAGTGGCCTCACCAGGCTTCCCTCCCTCTCTTCGGATGTGGATCAGCGTGCAACTGTGAGAGCTCAGGATGTGTCACGGGCTGTGACACTCACTGCTCTGGGGACCGGGCTTCCCCAACCCTTCCCGCCCAGACACCCCCACCCACTCAGAGGCCCATGAGGCACCCCACACTCACCTCCTCCTCTTTGCTGCCTTCTGGAAGGCCTGCACCACCATGCAGCTCGTGTAGGACTCGATGTACCTGCAGGCAGCACAGAGGACATTCTGCAGGCCCAGCGCCCAGCTCCAGACCCAAGCCCCTACTCTTTTGGGGCCCCCAGATCCCACTCGCTGAGTGACTGCAGCCCTGAGGGCCCAGACAGTGGCCTGGCTCTGGGCACTGGTGACCTCCAGTCCAGACTGACCCAACTAGACAATTCTAACTCACAAAGTCTTTCTTCCCTCGAGGCCCCAAGGCTCAGGTCTAGGATGTCTGAGCCTGCTCCAGGCTAATGCTCAAGCCCACTGAGGCCGACCCCAGCTGAGCCCTGCCCCAGGCTGAACCCAAACCTTTGTCTAAGCCCTGACCCACGTGAGCCCTAGTGCCAGGTGGTGCCCTGACGCCCAGGCCGAGCCCCAGTCCCCCTCGGCGTCTTACTCCATGTAAACCTGCAGGACACGGTCAGCACCACGCAGCAGCAGCAGGGACTCCAGCCCGACAGAGTCCGGGTGGCACAGCCTCTCCTGCAGTGAGTGCAGGCTTTCCTCCGTCACCTCCCAGAGCTGCTGGGAGCTCCAGTGCAGCTGCTGCAAGAGCCGCAGGCACTCTCTGCCCTGGGGGTCCGAGGGCTCTGCGGCTGGGGTGGGAGCACAGCCACACTGTGAGGGGGACGGGGACCGCTCCACCTTCCATGGAGCACACAGAGGCCTCGGGTGGTCAGCCAAGGGCCAGCAGTACCCCCCAGCCCTGGAGCTGCAGCCAGGGTCCCGCATCCCTGGGGTCCCTGGGACAGGACTGGAAGCCCACATGCCCCCTTAAGCTCAGCAGGGAACGAGCAGGCTGGAGGGGTCAGAGTAAACAGGGGCATGTCCCTCACTGGACAGGAACAGCACTGATGACCTAGGGGCACCAAGTACACTAATTCCCCCGAGTCTGTGGGCTTCCTCAGATCCAGAATGTGGAGTGTGTAGGGTCCTGTAATCTCTGCCACTCACAGATGCATGGACAGAGCCTCTGAGAGGAAGGCACCTGCCCAAGGTCACTTCACAAGTGAGACCCACGCTGGAAGTAACACCTAGGCACCCAGCCTTCCAGGCGTGCACCGGGTGAGAGCAAGATCAGAATCCAGGCCCGTGCGCTGGGAGAGCTGGAATTTTGTCTACACACAGCCGGGTCTGGGCTAGAACAGGGTTCATGGCCTGGCCTCTCTGGGTACCTTTGAGAAAGGAGCAGCCAGCACCTAAGGGCCAGGATCCCAGGCCCATCAGAAGATGCCAACACCAAGTGTCACCACTCCCATTTGAGGATGAGAAAGCTGCAGTTCAGAGGGTCCAACAAGGTAGGACTCCTGTCCCTGGGAGGGTTCCTGTGTCCCCCACCCTCCCCACTGGAGAGCCGAGACTCACCGGTCATGAGCAGGGGCTGGAGGACAAGGCTGTTGGTGCGGGCCAGGGTGGCCGAGAAGACCTCCTCCAGCCGCAGCAGGGCTGCCTCCTCAGGGCTGCACATGGTCAGGGTGCTGGACTCAGGACCTGTGAACAGGTCACAGACTAGAGCGAGATAGCACCAGGACAGCAGGGTCAGTGCCCGTACTCTCAGGCCATGTGCCCAGAGCAAGGCCCATGACCACCCCACATCAGAATTGAGAAGTGAGCCCAAGTCTCCTCAAAGGGGTGAGTGGCCACTGACCCCTGCCCCACTCTACACCTGGGCCCAGCTGAGGAGAGCCTGAAGGAGTGGGAGAGAGGGCTCAGACTGCCAAGGGAAGCATCCCTTCTTATCCAAAAAGGCAGATGCTCCTCAAGTCCAGTTCTGGCCTCCTCATTCCCTTGAGCAAATATCCACCATGGCTCCCAAGGGCTCAGAGTAATATCTAGTGGTGCTCTGACCTAGCCCCCTCTCCACTGAGCCTCTGCAAACAAGGACATACTGTCAGAGGAGCACAGCCTTTTACTCAAGGCCATGGCTCAGGACTCCCTGTCACCCAATAGGGCTGTGTAAGAACGGAGGGTCTGTGGGAATGAGGAGGGGTTTCCTGCTGGAGCCATGAGAGGTGGGCAAGAAATAAAGAGGTAGAGAGGAAGACAAGGCACACAGGTCGGGGAACCATGAGAGCAATGGCTCGTGGGCATGAGGGCCCAGGCTCTGTGGGTGGCCCACCAAGAGCACCCAAGTGGCCGATGGAGGAGCCATAGAGGACCTCAGAGCAAGGGAGTGGAGGGAACCAAAGTCAGACTTAGGAGATGGACTTGGTGACAGCTGCAGAGGAGATGGTGCTGGGCAGTGAGAGGATGAGGTCAGCATGGGCGGGAGCCAGACCCTCCATGTCTCCCAACACGGCTGATGCTGCTGGATGGGTCCTTGTCAAGATGTGGGGTCCATGGGAGTGGGGAGATGGGCTTGAACCTTTGGGCTTACTGCCCTGGAGTGAGGGACCCTCCAACCAGGAAGGGATCACCTGGGAATGCATCCTCCTGACCGCAGGAAGGGGCAGCAAGGAGTCTGGGCTCAAACCTACCAGGAGGACGGGCTGCAGCCTCCAATCAGACACAGCCCTCTCCCACCAGACCTTGGTGCCCTCACCTGGCAAAGGAAGTCATCTGCCCAGATGACCTGACCAGACGTCTCCAGGTTGAGAGTTAGAGAGTCTTTTAGCCCAAGACGCTCACTTTGTCTTCCCTGGCTTTGATGCTCTGAGGCTCTGGAGTTAGCTGACCCGAGTGGGGCGAGAGACATAAATTGAGGCAGCCGATGATGGGCAGATGACACAGGCAGACCCAAAAGGGCAAATGAGAAGGGGTCTCAGCCCTCCCCACCCAGCCCCTAGGACACCAAACAGTATCCCAGGCCCCTGGCAAAGCCTACGACTCCCAGAGAACTGCCTCTGGGCCAGAGTGGGGCAAGTGCCTCAGATCTCTGGCCCAGGGCCCAGGCCCAGGCATTCCTGCCCCACCTTTCCTGCTGCTGCTGCTTCAGGAGGGCGAGGCCTTGGGAGGGAGAAGCAGGAAGGGGAAGCAGCCTGACGCCCAGCTACAGCCTGCAGCCTTCTTTCTCTGCCGCCCCCTGCAGCAGCCCCAGCCACATGGGGGGGGGAGGGTTGGTTCAGGTCAGCTCAAGCAGACCAGGAGAGCCCAGCCAAGGGGTCAGGGTTGCAGCAAGTGTGGTCTGGACCCACCTGACCTTCCCCCATATCTCCAGAAACTGATGGAATGGAAAGGCCCTTTGGGGGATGACCTTTGACCTTTCTACCTCAGCTGGCAGTCAGGCAGGGTCTGAGCTGAGATGTGAGGACACAGGCTAAAGGCGGAGCAGGGAGGGTGCGGCCAGGATGGGAGGCGCAGACTGGGAACCAGATCAGGGTGAGCCAGTAACCTGTAGCAAATAATTCGCTGCTGGGAGGCCCTGAGCACCAGCAGCCCCTACACTCAGCTGGGGACCAGGCAGCCCCACCCCAACCAATGCCACACCCAGGACAGGGAGCTCTGGGCCCCTCTCCACCTCAGGCTTCCTCCTCCTCCCCACCATGGGGCTGGCAGCTGCTCCTCTCCCCTGGACTCATGGCCCACACCCCAGCTGCTCCCACAGGACCCCCCTCTGACCCCTACCCAGCTGTTCAGCCCTGGCCATGCCCCAGCTTCTCCAGAGCCCTGCTCCTCTCTGGGCCTCAGTCATCTCCTCCATGAAATGGGGGTCCAACTAGATCAGAGCTTTTCAAACTATTTTAGTCCTCCCTAAAAAGGATAAACTGAAGGAGGGGAGCTGCTCTGGGTTTGGGGACCTGGTCCTCAGCCTCCCGTACCTCTCAACGCAGCCTGGGGCCCCTTGGGATGAGTCTTAGAGACCCCCAGCTATCCCAGTTTGCAGACACTACTCTGGAGCCCTTCCAGGTGTACGGTCCCAAAGGGATCTCTGACTCTAGGAAATAAGTCCCGCTGCCGGAAGGAAAGGCCAGAAGTTAAGCATGGCTGATGAGGTGGTGCGGGGGCAGGGGAGGCTGCAGTTGAGGCTGAGGGTCTGGTCTGGCGCCAGAGGGGCCCTGCTCCCAGGCTAGGGAGTTTAGGGCTTCACCCTGGAGGTGATGAGGAGAGTGTGAGGGCAGGGATGAGGCCAGGGCATGAGTGTGCATGAGTGTGTGTGTTTGCAGGGGAGGAGGAGGAGGAGGTGTGGAACCTTAAATGAGCAAGACCCAGCAGGAGTACTTCCCTCTCAAACCCCAGTCCCACCCCCAACCCACCCCTCTCTGACCAAGGGCATGGCCTCCTTAGTCTCTCCTCCCATCCAGTTCTAAGGTTCCATGTGTACATATGAGGAAACTGAGGCCCAGGAAGGAACAGGAGGTCCCAGAGACAGTATCTGCAGAGTATGTACAGGACTCAGACCCAAGTCTCTGGCTCCCAGTTCCACCAGGCTCACAGGAGCTAGGTAGTTCAGAAAGGCTGGGCAATTCACCTGGGGTCATGCAGCAAGTTCCCGGCAGGGCCCAGCCTCCTACCTCCCCAGGCCGCCTAGATGCTCACCATGGGGCAGGCTGAGGACAGAACTGGCTAGTCTTGGCGTGCCCAGGTGAGTCAGCTGCCTGTCCCTGGGGTGATCTAACCAGCAGCCAGACCTGCTCTCTCCCCTGCATTCCTGGCCTCTGTTCATGCTGGGTCCCTCTTGGGCAGGGTCACTGAGGCCTCCCCTGCCCTCCCCAAGGCCTGGTCCCTCAGGCCCCTCGGCCACACCCTGTTATGGCACCCACTCTGGTATTTCCTGGTCTGGACAGGCAAGGAAGTTCTGCTTGCTGTGGAGGCTTTTTCCTGGGCTGACCTGGAGCCCCCTGGATCAACCAGCAAGCCCAGCGGTAAACAGAGGAGAGAGGGGCTGCCCAGGGGAAGAGGCGCTGGACTGTCACAGCTGACCTCTCAGAGTCTGCACCTTGGCCTCTCCCCAGCACCCTCCTCTGCCCCTCTGTGACTCCAACGTTCTTGTCCTAGATGCCCTCACTCCCAGTCTCTCTCTGGTCACATATTTCACAGCCTCTCTTCCTGTCCCTGCCCAAGCACACGAAGTCACTTTGGGAAACTGGAGTTTCCCAAACACGGGATCCTGTCCCAGCCACCAGGCATTTGCTCATGCCCTTCTCACTCCAGACAACACCAGCTGGCGTCACCTCCTCCTGGTAGTCTCAGACTGGATGAGGTCCCCGGGCCCTCCAACCTCTTGCCCAGCTAAGCCCCTGGGCACTGCGCTCGGGCGGTGCACGGCCCCGGGCAGGGGATGTCCCTGCGCTGCCCCTAAACCGGAGCCGGGTGACCACGGGGCAGGGAGGACGAAGCTGAACCCCTCTAGGACGGAAGGGGCCTTGGGAGAAACTCGGACGGCCACCACTCACCAGAGGTGAGTGCTACCGGGGACCGAGGAGTCGTGGAGCGACGGCGACGCGGCGGCCCGCAGGGGCGCGGAGGCGAAAGTCCCACCTGAAGCCAGGAGAGTGTGGAGCAAAGGAGCCCGCCCACAGACGCGCGACCTCCACCCCGTCCTTACCTGTGCGGTGCGGCCGCCGCTCCCTTCCTGCCGCCCGCACGCCACCCCGCCGGTCTCGGGGTGCGCCCTCTCGCCCCGCCACTCCGCGCTCTGCCCGCTCCCCCCACGTCCTCTCCTCCTGCCCGCTCTGCCCCCCCAACCTCTCCGCGCTCCACCCCGCCCCCCCGTGCCTCCCCTCCGTCCCCCGCCGCGCCAGTCTCGGGGCCCGCCCCGCCCCGCCCCGCCCCGCTGCGCTCCGCCCCGCCCTTCCGATCCGCCCCCGCCCCGCCCCGCTGCGCTCCGCCCTTCCGATCCGCCCCTCCCGGCCGTGTTGCCGGGGGCTGATGGGGCTAGGGGCCCGCCTGGGAAGAGGCTGGACGCGGCGTCCGTCTGCTCTCGCGCTGGAGGGCTCTCTTGAGCTCTCCTGTTGGCGTCCTCTGGGGTCCGAAGGCTCCTGGGACCCAGCACGGGTGGCGGGCGGAGAAGGAGGGGAAGAGGAAGGCTTGACCCCTCCGCCCCCACCAACACACGCACTCGCACGCCCAAGCTCGCCTCTCTTCCCAGGCAGGGGCTCCAAGGGGAGCCGGGCAGTGTCCGGGAAGCGGCCTCGGTTTCCTCGTCCCTGCGGGGCCTTCCCAGACCCATCGCCCACCGATTCTGACGCTCTGCGGGCCTGAGGTGCAGCCCCATGACCTCCTCGACCCGCACCGAGTCGCAGAGGCCGGCACAAGCGGAGCGCTGGGTGCTCTCATGCAGCTTATAGCCGAGAGTGGAGTAAACCGAGGCTGCCCTGCGGCCCCTTGTGCCGAACGTCAACTGCCGGCTGCCACTCCTGTGTGTGTGACCTTGGGGAAGTCCGCCCCCCCCCCCCCGCAACCCCCGCTCCTGGGTCTCAACGTGGTCCGGTAGAGCAGGAAGCCAGCGGTTGTCAGCGCCAGGGCCTGGGACCTTGGAAAGGGTGTCGGAAGCCTAGTCCCGGCGGACCTACGGGAGGGGGAGGGACCATGGTTCACACCGGTAACAAAGGAGCCCGATGTCTGCCGTCAGGTCCCCCTCTGGCCACTAGGCCAGTCCCCCATCACTTCCCGTGGCACGCGGGTTCCAGGGGATGACCGGCGTCTCTGGGCGGGCCTCTGCCTCTTTCACGGCTGAGGACACTGAGGCAAAGGGCCCCGTCCAGAGGCAGGCAGTGGAAGAGCAGAAAGGGTGGCCCACCAACCCCCACTCAAGTCTGAGGCGGTGGGAGGCACCCCTCATCCTGCAGGCTGAAGAGTTTCCCAGTGGAGGAGGTGCATGCAGGTCGGAGGGGTTCCTTTGTGGATGAGCAGGGTCTTGGCGGGTCTGTGGGACCCCTGGCACATAGGGATGGGCAGGCAAGGGGTCTCGGGCTTGGAAGGAAGGGTCAAGGGCTGGAGAGTGTCCAGGGCCACATGTGGAGAGAGCAGGGTTGTCCAGGAGCACTCGTTCTCAGCACCTGAGAGGGAAGGGGCAGGCAGGGCAGGGCCCTGAACAAGGGATCTGATCTTGTGCTGGGTGTCTCTGGGCCACCCCTTCTCCTTTCTGAGCTTCAGTTGCCTCATCTGTACCTGTAGCTGAGGGAAGACAGTGCTGCCTGGGCTCAAGCAGGAAGAGAAGGGCACCCTTGGCTTCCTCGCTAGAGCCCAGACTTCCTGTTCAGCCACATCTAGGGGAATTGGAAGGCTGGGGGCCAGTCTTCCCTCACCCACTTCCCACTCACTGGGTGACGCGACAAGCATTACCAAGTCCAGTTTTATCATCTGCCAAAGGGGGCAAGACCTGGCCAGGCTCTCTCCCAGCTTGTCCTTAGCTTGGGGCCAGGTAATTTATAGTGCCCCTGGTGGTGCCCAAAGGACAGCCTCCCCTGGGTCCACTTGCCCTTGGCCCCCTGCAACACATCCAAGGGCCCTTGCCCAATCCCATGTGCACACACCCACCTGCACCACTCCCACACCCCTTGCACACATAGACAATTCCACAGTCATGGGAATGTAGTGGTGTATACACTCAGTTGTGCCACACGGACCCATCTATTATTGAACCCACTGGTAGGGCCTCCATGTTGCACAACTCGGGTGGCAGGCCTGTACATGGGCACATGTGTGCAGACCATGTGCACGTCCACATGGACACAGACTTACACGCTGCTCCATGGAACGCGCACTGACACACAGAGGCAAGTGCAGTATGCACATGCTCCCTCGTGTACACGAGTGCCGTGAGACACAAGCATGTGTTTATGCATCCACAGGTCTCACCCAGACCCCGCCCAGCTCCAGAGCTATTCTGGGCCGGGCCCCAGGCCAACAAGGTCAGAGACTGCCAGCTCCCAGCAGGCCCCAACCCCTGTGTGACAGGCCTAAGCCACCCAGCCCCCGCCCCCAGCCCAGGCTAAGTCCAAGATGCCCTGGATCCCAGCTTGGCTCTGTGACTGGGGGGGATCCCCACTCCCTACTCCCTGCTTCCCCAGAGCTGAACCTTGAGCCCTGGGGTTTCAGGGTCCAGGAAAGAACTGTCCACAGGGTCCCCTAGCTACTGCCAACTGACTCTGCCCATGGCTTCCAACTCAGAGGCCCTGGAGTCTGGACTGGATCCCTACAGGAAACCCACAGGAGCTAAAAATAGTACACAAGGGACAAACAGTGTTCTGCATGCCAGCATTCACGCCACCACGTGTGGAGGACACTCTGTCCTAAAGGGGAGCCAGGCTGGAGAACCAGCGGTCCAGAGCTCCATCACCCCAGACCTGATGGGCCCAACTGGGGGATGGGTGCAGCAGGATATGGGGACCTCATAAGAAGTAGAAACAGTACTGGACAGTGGGCAGAGCCCTGGGATAAGGGCTGAAGACCGAGTTTGAGGCAGTGACCTTAGGCAGGGCACAACCCCTCGCTGGGCCTCAATTCTTCATGAGTAAACAGGGGAGAGGAATAAGAAGGTGGAAAAGGCTTTAGCTTTCAGGATGTTCCTCTCCCCATGGTGTTTAACACTGGAGAATTGGAAACAACACAAATGTTCGACAGCAGGGCACTAATTGAACAAAGTATTGTTGGGTCTCTATACCGTGTAATATCACACTGCCTTTGACCATGACAACAATAATCACAACGACCAGCATTTACTGGAGGCTTGTGATGTGCGGGTGTCATGATGCTGTGGTTATACCCGTTTTACAGACGAGGGATTGAAGCTCAGAGAGGTTATGTAGTGCACTGAGAGCTCACAGCTGTCAATCTGAGTGTGCCCCAGAAGTCTGTTTTAAGCTTTAATAACTTCAGAAGTTATAAAGTATAAAGCAACAAATTTACAAGAAACAGAATTTGAAAGTTTAATTACTTGCATTTTCTTTATGCTAATTTAGTTTTCTGAATTTTGGATAATTGATTTTTTTCAGTCAACTTTTGCCATCTTCAGAGGGCAAAAAAGAAAATTTAAATAATTAAACTTTCAAATGGTGATTCTTGTAAATTTGTAGCTTTATACTTCTGAGGTTATTAAAGCTTATAACTGCACTAAGACTTTCGGGATACCTGTTATTCTAAGTCAGTTTGACTTCAAGGCCTGTGTAACAGTATTTGACAGTTGTGTTTGAGTGGGGTGGGGATCTAGGATGCCTGTGTTGGGTAAAAAGCTCTGAGAAAAAGTATATGATAAACAGCCTACAGTGAAATCTCAGCTGTATTCAAAAGCTTGCAGACAAGTGGACCCCACTTGGAGCAGTGGCCATCTCAGGGGACAATGGGGACACACATGACTGTATTCCCTTCCAGATTTCTTCATTGGGCTTGCCCTGCTTCTTGGATGGACAGATGATGAACCTCACAGGAAACGACACCCCACCCCTCCTGGGTTGAGCCATCCCATCAAGGAGAGCCAGCATGTTCTCAGCACTCCCACAATCTTTAGTTCATATGATCCTCCCATAAGCTCTGTGACGAGAGTCTTGCCCTCTCCATTCCACAGATAAGGACATCAAAGCAGAGAGGAGACATGGTTTGCCCAAGGCTGCTGTCAGGCTCTCTAACTTCAGCCCAGTCCAGCAAATCCTCTCTGACCCCATGTCCCAAGGATGACCTCCCTGGCTGGTCAGTGTGGCTTTCCCTAGACTGGTCCACAGGAGATCACAGGAGGAAGGGGTGGGGGTGCCGAGAGCTACAGCAGGTGATTGGGCTTTAGTGGAATTCCTGTTTGCCTGGTCAGGGCACGGCTGGGGAGGATGGGGTGGCCCAGCCTACCCAGCCCCCAGTCTTTACTACCCACTGTCAAGGGTCTCCTCAGTAGTCCCTTGGGCTAGCTGTCCTTTGCCAGCAGCTCTCCCATTTTCCTGTCATCTCCCAGCCCTGACACCTATGGGTGTCCACAGCTGGCCCCCTGCTCTCTGCAACAGCCTGCCTTCGTCCTTGCCCATCTATGGCACCTCCAGGCAGGAGCCCCACAAGGCTCTGAATCTACAGGGTCCCCACTTCTGATGACAACCCAAGGCCCAAAGCACCCCAGCCTACGCAGGTCTCCACAGGTGTCCTTGGTGATGGAGAAATGCAGGGGTCCAACACCTGGGCTGCTTCTCCAGCACTCAGCAGGCAGGAGATTAATAATGAGGGGAGGAAGGAAGGAAGGAAAGGAGAGAGGAGAGAGGATGGACCAGAGGAGTCTCCCCACCCTAGGCCTCCCCACACCTCTTCCAAAGTCCTCCCCAAGTCTCCACAGTGCCTCAGATCTTCTCTCCCTCTATCCCTGGGTTGTCAAGGCTCACCCTGGGATCAGGACTAGAGTGCAATGTGGGCCGGGTTCAGTGTGAAGTCAGGGTCAGGGCTCAAACTGGAGCAGAGGGTGAGGGTCAGCCAGGGTCAGAAAATGGTCCTCCAGCCCTTCCAGGGGGAGCACACCCTGTCCTGCCGGCTGCAGATACTGGCTCCTTCAGGAACGTTCCATAGCACCTGCAGCTGGCAACTCGGACCATACCATCCCCTGCTCCCCATCCCTCCCCCTCCAGCTCTGGTGTCCAAGGTGATCAGAGCCGCCTCTGGGCAGGAAGCCAGCCCAGAAAGCCCAGGACATCCCTGAGCGCCTGTCACCATGGCAACCTGCCTGCCATGCCCCCCACCCCCACCCCCACCTGGATCCAGTACCGTTTTTCGTCAGAATGGGAAGGGCCTTCTAGATCAGCAGATTCCAGCCCCTCCTCTTGTCCCAGATGGAGAAACTGAGGCCCAAGTGGGGAAGGGAGTGTGGGACCTGTTGTTGAAGGACCTGACCCCAGCCTGTCCTCCCTCCCACCCACTCCCACCCCTATGTCCGCCTACGTTGGGTTAGGGGAGGGGGGAGTCTGGAGTCTGATCTCCTGGGAGCGGGGCGGGCCCTCCACCCGCAGCTATGTGGGTGCGAGCGGCACCGAAACCAGACACCAACGATGAATAAATGATGCCCACTCGCAGCCTGCGACCAGATCGCCACCGCCGAGAGCCGGCTGGCCAGCGGGCAGTCCCCGAGCCAACCCGGCCCCGCGGCCTCACTCCGCTCCCCTGCCTGCGGCCGAGGGCCCGCGGCGCGAAGATGGCGGGGCGGCGGCGAGGCGCGGGGCCCTTCTGGGCGCTGGGCGGCGCCGTGCTGGGGGTGTGCCTCGCGGGGGTCGCCGGGCAGCTGGTGGAGGTGAGGCGGGGCGGCGCGGAGGGGCGCGGGGTGGCTGGCATCGTCCAGGCAGAGGGTGGGGGGCGCCTTTCTGACCGGGAGCTGGCTTTTCCCCTTCCTCTTGCCCTGGGAGACCTGGCTTAATTGGAGTGACACAGCCCTGCCCCCAGCGCTTCTAGGCTGTGGGGGAGACTCAGCCCCCAGTGGTCTGATTGGTGGGCACAACCCTTGATTTCAGGAGCAATAGTCTGATGGGGAGACTTGCTCTGATTTTAGGGATCCCCAGTCTCATTGGGAATACAGCCTTGCCCACTCTGATGTGGGACACTCAGCCCCTGTCCTCTAGTCTTTGGTTTAATGGGGGGGGGGGGTGTCGGGGTAGTCCCTGGTTTCAGTGACCCCTAGTCTGAGAGGGGAGATGTAGGCCCTGATCTTAGGGTCTGCTGGAAGAATCAGCTTCTGCCTCCAGAGATCCTCCAGGTTCCCCTGTCTAATGAGGGAGACACAGCCTTAGGAAGGAGGTGAGAGCATTCCAAGCTGGAGAGTGGGAGCAAGAGGATGAGGAGACCCGTTATGGAGCAGTCATTTGTTGAGTTTGACTCCAGGTGGAGCGCTAAGCCCTGGAGGGGAAGGGCAGGAGGGCAGGCCCCAGGGACTCAGGGACTGACTTGGTCTGGTGATAATGGGGAGCTAGCAAAGGTTTCTGAGCAGGGTAGACTCATGATGGGTCCTGGTTTGGAAGGAGGAGAATAAATTGGAAGAGGCACATAGTTGGGAGAACAGGGAGGAGCTGCTGCTGAGATAGACCAGGAAGAGGTGAGGAGGATGGCTGAGGTGTTGGCCAGGAGCCTGGCTGGGCCAAGAAAGGCTGGGAGGGCAAGCGTGGGGGCCATCTGTAGCCTCTCTGACCCCTCTGGATCCCATTCCTGCTGAGCCGGGAAGGGGAGCCCAAGAAGCAGACCAGACCCAGAATTCTGGAGCATGAGGCTAGAGGGAGTAGGCCCAAGAGGCAGGGCCAGGGAGGAGTGGGGGACAGAGCCTGTGCAGGCAGGAGCAGAGTGGAGAGAGCAGGGGAACAGAAGTATAAGAAACAGCAAGGCACTCAGGAGAGCCCTCGAGGGGCAAGTGCTATGGGACAGGATGGGAGAGGGAGGACAGAGCCATACCCTGGGGGTCTGCAGGAACAGAGTCTTGAACTGGAGGATCTGAGGGATGTGGGAAGAGAGCCCTGCACCCTGATGCTAGCCAGCCCCTGCTGCTGACCAGGGCATGTGATTAGAAGGCTGGGCTGGAGTCAGATGTCAGCTCCAGTGTCCCTGTAAGGGAGCCAGGCTGGCTTGAGCCCCATGGAGTGTACTTGGGCCCCTCACCGGCTGCCCTGAGGCCTCAGATGCAGAAACTCAGCTGGCCTGGGTATAGGAGAAGCCTGAGGGCGAAGGTCGAGTCAGTTCTGAGCCAAGGACTCTTCCCCGCTAGGCCCCAAGAGCATGTCTTCTCCCAGCTCATCAAGGGAAATTGCATTTGGCGTCCATCTGCGTGCCTAAAGCCTGAGCAAGGGCCTGGCCGGCCCAGGGGATCCAGGGAAGCACCAGAAAGATGGGCCGGGCTGAGTCCACACATCACCCACCCCAGCCTCTACAGGCATCGCCCTCCATCGGGCCAGGAGACTCTGATGCAGGCCAGGGCCTCCAAGCTTGAGTTCAGACCCCAAGTAGTGCCCACCACAAGGAGATGCCCAACTGTTACCTATTACCCTCCACCCAAGATCCCTATCGGGGTGAGAGCATAGGCTCAATTCCACCCTGAACAAAGCTGGAACAAGAATGTGTCAGAAGTGAGCTCTCAGCTGCCCAGGCTCAGAATCGGAGATCTACTCTGGCTCTCAGAGTCTTCCAGTCAAACAACCCAGCCAGGCCAACACACTGAGCCTTAGAATCAGGGAACCCCACCCCGGCCCAGATCCTGGCCCTGACACTACAGATGTGTGCCTGACCACACCTACATATGCTCCAACCACACATGTGCCCTGTACCTGCAAATGTGTGCCCAACCCCATATGTGTGCCCCAATCCCACACACATGTGCCCTGAGCCCGCACATGTGACTAAGCCCACACACATGTTCCTCGACCCCACATACATGTGTCTGACCCCACAAATGGATCCAGGCCCCTGGGATGATGCTGAGGAGCAGTGTCTTCTTGTTAATTTTATCACTCAGGTTGGGTAGAGAGAACTTCCCAGAGACCCCTGGAACCACCTCATTCAAGTTACAGATGAAGAAACTGAGGCCTAGAGAAAAGAAGGCTCCCACCCCAGTTCACCCTAGTGAGGAGAAAAGAGCCAGGGAAACATGTGCCAACCTGGGTGCACAGACCTGTGAGGCAGGCTGCTGATCCTCTCCGAGTGTCCCCAACATAGGCTGAAGGGGGCTGTTCATTAGACGAGGAGGACCTGGCTTGTGGTGGGTGCCCAGTCCATGCTTATGAAAAGACTGGATGAATGGTTGGTTGAGCTGTGGGTTGCCTTTCCTGCCCAGAGAGCCAGAAAAGACTCCTTGTGTCTGTCTTTATTTGGTTAATCAACGGATAACACATTGCACAGATGCCCCAGGGTCCTCTCTCCCTCTGAGCACTAACCCCCATCCACACCCCTCAGCCAAACTTGGTGACAGAGATAAGAGTCATATCTCTGTCAGCCTCACAGGTCAGGGACAGGTCTTGCTCAGATCCCCAGGGCAGGGCCATGTCCCCTCAGGTCCCCAGGGCAGGGTGGTGTCCCAGGCTGTGTTGTGCTCTGTTCAGCCTTGCTCCAGCCGTGCTTACATCTTTTGGCCTCCAGGTGTCGCTGCAGTATCGCCGACAAATCATTTATCTAGTCCTGTCCTGTGAGGACTCTGGCCCAGCCTTCTGGTAGGACAGGTGACTGTTGAGGCACCTGGTGGAGTCCTGGCCAGGGAGCAGAGCCATGGGGCACTGACTCCGGCCGCACACCCCACCCCACACTGAGGGTACACGAGAACCAAGTTCCCCAGGGCAGCACAGGCCTTGCCTTGTCTCTGGCCTTGGTCCTGAGACCTCATCTGCTGGTGTGGGGCCAGGACTAGAGCGAAGGAGAGACCCACAGGCTGCCTGCAGGGGCCTTGAACTTGATTGGGACAGGCCGTCCCCATTTGCCCCTCCAGGCCTTGGTTTCCCCAAGCCTCAAGCACCCTCACACTCCAATCCCCAGCTCCACAGTTCTGGGGCTCTGCTATCTTCTCTTGTTCTAAATCCGGAACTTCCTAAGGTCTAGGGCATTGGCTGTGAATGTCTGAGACACTTGATTCTAGGAGATTCTGAAATACTTGAGCTGAGTCCTTGCTGAGACCAGGGCCTCTCTTGGCCCATACCCAGCCCCTGGCCTCTGCCTGGCTCACTCCCCTCTCTCCTGACCTGCAGCCCAGCACGGCTCCGCCCAAGCCCAAGCCGCCCCCGCTGACCAAGGAGACGGTGGTATTCTGGGACATGCGCCTGTGGCACGTGGTGGGCATCTTCTCGCTCTTCGTGTTGTCCATCAGTGAGTAGCTGCTCCCCGCCCTCCTCATCACACCACAGGGGTCACAGCACCCCTGCCCCCCAGCACCACCCCCAGGGCCTCAGAACAGCAATTCCGGGCAGTGCACGCAGGCCAGGCGCCCACAGGAGGCCCGCTGTGGTTTCTGGCACCTCCTGATCCACACAAAGTCCCTGTGGAGGGCTGACAGGCCAGCAGTGACCTGAAGTTTCAATTCTGCCCGACCGGGGATGCAGCCACATGGCAATTATGGTAATTACAGGGGACTCCACTGAACCAGGACAGGACGTGTCATTTTTCCCCATCGCTGGCCTCCTGATGCTTTTTCTGCAGGCCAGCTTAAAGGGCCCACACCCAGGGGCCCCAGCAATGCCACTCTTGGCTGCAGCTCAGCTCAGAGGCTCCCCAGACACACAGCAGATGTGGCTCCCAGGCTGCAAACCTTGCCTTGTCAAATACCATTTCCTTGGAATGACTCACTCACCTCAATTAAAAGCAGGAGACCCCTCTCTCCTCTGGGACTGGGAGCTGCTTGATGCAAAGTCGCAACAGAAATGGGTTTGGCATGTTCCCTTCAGTTGTCCTTCCAGAGGGGGTGTCTGGAGTTGGGGAAAGGGAGCAGAGAAATGCCAGCTGGGTGGGGGAGGCCGCTATGGCACAAAGCAGAGTGTGATGGAAGTTCCTACAAGGCCGGGGGTAAGAGGGGGATGGCAGGCAGTGAAGGGAAAGAAAACCCACTCCCCTTGCAAAGGCTTCAGAGAGTAGGGGTCGTCTGAGTGCAAATCGGCGGAGGATGGGTGGAGTTTTGCCAGGTGGGGGGCTGGAAAGGCATTCCAGGCAGAGGGGATGGTGTGCGCAGAGGTGGGAGGAAACGGCCTTCACACCCGCTCTCAGATAACCCCTACAGGACGGTTACTGAGCGCACTTTGGGGGGACGGGCTAAGGTGGCATTTAAGTTCTAGCCGGAGCTGTCAGGGGATGAGGTCCCTGGAGGGCAGGGCTGACCACAAAGGGCCCATCCCCATGTGGGGGCTCCAGGAGAGACAAGAACACCTGATTTGCACATGCTTCTCCTGGCAGGAGAAGTGCCCTCCCGGAGGGAAAATATCCACCTCCCACCATCAGTTCTTCATGGCTCCAGTGGGAGCAGGGTCTGAGCAAGAGGTTAGTCAGGGCTGTCCATGGAGGTCCCACAGACAGACAGGTGTGGCTGCAGCCTCAGCCTGGGTGTCTGGAGAGGAGAACAACCCCCAGCACCAAGAGGCAGGGTTGGGGGGGCATCTGTCCTGTAGGGACCACAGAAGCAATCGAGGGTGCAGGTCCAGGAGCAGCTCTGGGGTGCCCCAGGGAGCAGGGCTGAGGGCCCTGTGGGGCCTCAAAACACGCAGTGCAGCTGTTAGTGGAGCATCACCCCCCAGAGCCTTGTGGAGAGGGCTGGGGTTGGATGGGATGCCTCAGGGGGATCTCCTCCAGCCCAGGGACTTGTATCCAAAGCCCCTGCCTGAGCCCTGAAACTCGATCCAAGGCACTTTATTTCTCTCCTTCTTTGAAAAGAAGTGACCAGGCCAGGCTGGGTAGGGCAAGCCTAGAGTGAGTGGCCATGTTTGAGCCCTGCTCTGGCTGCCAGTAGCTGCCCTCTGAGCTCTCTTCTCTGAGCTCTCAGCCTTGGTGGAGAGCCTGAGTGGGCATGGTCCTGAGGAGGTGCCTGGTAGGTGGCTGGAAGAGGTGGCCCAAGCCAGTAGGGTTGAAGTAGGGGATCAATCTTGGGCCTCAGGCATACACACAGAGGTCTGGAGAAGACCAGAACCAGCTGTTTGGATAAGAAAGACCTGCTGTCTACTCAGGTCTACCTCCAGACAGCAGTGTACAGTCTGACCTACCACTGGGGCCCTCATGCTGGGCTCCCCAGAGTGTTCCTGGATGCTGTTGGCTCCCCCATCCATTCCTTTAGGAATCCAGTCCTGTCCTCAGCAGCAAAGGCTTTGAGACCATCTCATTCATTCATTCATTTTTTTTCTTTTATTCTGAGTCTGGGTGAGACTTGGGGGGGGGCCACAATATTTGGCTGAAGGGGTTGCACAAGATGACCCTAGAGGGTGCTCCAGCCCAGGCCACGTAGGTCTGATCCATCTTCCCCAAAATAGGCCTGGCTTGTCCTGCCTGGCCCTCCTGTCCCCAGGAGTCTGCCAGGAAGTTATGTCTGGTCAACTGATTTATAATAGGAAGCAGCTCCATCCCCTTCCCTGAGGCTGGGGCCAAGGTGGTCAGACTGTGGGGGCCTTAGAAAAATAAACTCAGTCCAGCTGGGTCCTGGCAGCCCTGCCCTGCCATGGCCATCACTAGACAGGCCAGCTCCATGCTCTGGCCCAGCTCGCGTGGGCGCAGCTGCCCTCGGCTGGAAAACGGCTCCTGGAATAACTCTGTCTGAGGTGAACGCCCCAGGGCAGAAGGTCTGTACCCTCTCACCCGCTCTTGCAGCCAGGAGGAGCCCAGGCTTGTCCTCAGGGAGGTTGAGGAGGATGCAGCCACGTCCTCCGGTGTCTGAGGCAGCTCTGTTCTCAAGAGCCTGGGAAAGAAAAACTAGGATGCACTAGGAGTCCAGAAGCATGACTGGAAGCACAGGATAGCCTCCAGGAAGCTGGAGCTGGAGCCATGGGGCAGCCCTCTGCCCTGCCCTCCGGGAACTCTCAGTCTAGTCAGAAGGACCCTCAGGACCAGGACCAGCAATGGGGCCAGTGCAAAATGAAAATACGAGACCCCTTGTTCAAAAATTATTATGAATTTCAAGACAGTTACAGCGGAGCATTAAACCAAGCACAAGGCCCTTCTAAGGGTGGGGCCCTGTGCGACTAGATGAAGCCAGCCCTGCTTAGGAAGGATAGCTTGGAAATCCCAGAGCCCGCAGGGGTTTTGTCAAGATGCGGAGCCTCCTGCCAGAGTCTCTTGGGTGAGACACACATAGGTAGATGGAGGCAGGCCTAAAGTTTGGGTACCACCATGAGGTGTCTGAGCTCTGGTCCCGGCCAAGCCTGCTCTGTCCCCACTACAGTTATCACTCTGTGCTGTGTCTTCAATTGCCGCGTGCCACGGACCCGGAAGGAGATTGAAGCCCGGTACCTGCAGCGAAAGGCAGCCAAGATGTACACGGACAAACTGGAGACTGTGCCACCCCTCAGTGAGCTCACAGAAATCCCTGGAGGTGAGAAGGTCCAGGCCCCCAGCCCCGCCACCATCCGACCCTGCTGAGCCAGCCAGTTCCTCAGCCCTGCTGCCCAGAGTCGTTCTTCCCCGCCCCCGCAGCAGGTTCAGAGGGGACCCAGCCCTGTCCCTGGAGATGAGAGCACAGAAATGGGTCAGAGAGAGGCAAGTCAAACAAGGAGCTATGCTGCAGATAGAAAAGGTTTGGAAGGAAGTGAAGGGCTGACGTGCGAGGCTCTGGTGCAAGCCCAAGGACCCTGTCTCACTCCTGCCACATGCCTCTTTCCTCTCCCCTACAGAGGATAAGAAGAAGAAGAAGAAGGACAGTGTGGACACAGTGGCCATCAAGGTAGAGGAGGATGAGAAGAACGAGGCCAAGAAGAAGAAAGGAGAGAAATGAGGAGCGCTTCCTGGAGGTGGCATGCAGGGCTGGCAGGCCCCGGGGCTCAAGTCCTGGCCAGGATCCAGGCCCCTTAGACTCCCAGCTCATACATGGACCATAGAGGTTGCAGAACATTGTCTCCCTGCTCAGAGGGGGAGCTGAGGCCCATGGCCATGTCCTTACGGCCCATCAGGGGCAGGGACAAGACTACACCAGATGTCCAGCCTCCCAGCCTGGACTCCGCTGTT
The DNA here is from genome assembly GCF_020826845.1 of Diceros bicornis minor. Classification (NCBI taxonomy): domain Eukaryota; kingdom Metazoa; phylum Chordata; class Mammalia; order Perissodactyla; family Rhinocerotidae; genus Diceros; species Diceros bicornis. The sequence continues at coordinate 48,145,690 of NC_080741.1, forward strand.
TTCACCCCATCCACACGGCCACTCAGCAACACTGGTCTTGGGCCACTGTCTGCAGATCCAGAGCAGCCTCACACCCACCCACCCAGACATGCCTCTGCCCCACCCCTTCTGCCAGAAACAGCAGTGGCTAAAGGAGTAATGGGATGTGGGTTCCCTTCTGGAGGGGGATGGCTGAACTGGATGAGCTGGGGTCTGAGGCCACACTCAGGCTGGCCACGAGGAGGGAGAGGGTCACTTGGGGGAGTTGTGGCAGCAGGAGGTTCCTGGACTTGGCTAGAGAGCAGCCCTGGTGGCGAGGGGACTGCTCCAAGCCTGGCAGGGGTTCTAGCCCAGGGAGGTGAGCAGAGGTGGCCCAGAAGCAGGGGAACCCCCAACCCAGCAGATACCGAGCTCCAGGCAATGGGTGCACTTGCTTTACACATTGTATGGATCTGAGACTGCGGCGGGGGGGGGGGGGGGGGCTCACATGAGGCCTAGGGGCTCGGGGCTGGGGGCTGCAGGGGTGGGTCAGCATGCAGAGGGTGAGGCCAACAGGCCAGAGGAAGAAAGGAGGAAAGCTGGGCCCTGGGCCCCTTCTGGAGAATCCAGGGAATATTTGAGAAGCCAAGAGGGACCTTGGGCTGCTCTAGTGGCCCTTCCTATGCTCAGCTGTTGGAGGAGGGGGGTGGGAGTCTCAGGGCCCTAGGGCGTCACTGCAGGGGAGCTAGGGGTTGAGGTAGCAACCAGCCTTCCACCTGCTCAATATAACAGCAGGCAGCTCCTCTTCCACCATTGTCAACTGTGGCGCCTAAGAGAAGCATGGCTGAGAGAAGGCAAAGGCCCAAATGCCACCTGGGGACTGCATCCTTGGAGAAGGGAGACACAGAGGGGTTTCCAGATGGCAGTGAACGTCAGCTGAAGTGCCCAGACTTGGGCCTGGTGACTGAGGAGACACCAGAGAAGGTTTCCGAGCCAGGGGAGCTGCTGGAAAAGCTCACGCTGCCTCTGCAGCCTGCAGAGATGTGTAAATAAAGCTGAGTGCCTGCTCACACCTGAATGACCTGAGATGACCTCAGCCTGCCCCGTCCCTGCAGCATTTATGTGAACAGTGATGCAGCAATCGGTGACACGTGGTGCAGGCCAGGCTGAAGTTCCCTCCCTGACTTTTCCCCCAGCCTGAATTAGGATGAGCTGGAGGGAGAGACAGTGGCCAAGAGGCTGAGGGGCAGCTACAGCTGGGGCTCTGGGCCCAGGCCTGCTGCTCTCCACTCCCCTCCACCCCACCCCCTGGCTTTCAATAGGCCTTCAACGGTGGGAGTCCGGTGCCCAGGACACAGATCATCATTATACAAGGACGAGGATCCATGCTGACATGGGGGAAGGAACACAGGGTCTTGGAGCAGCGAGGGGGGGAGAGACTACAGAAGGCCCTGCTGTGGAAGCTGAGTACTCACTCTGCCACCAGGTGGGAACAGTTGACTGACCTTTGCCCTCAGGGTCCAACCTATGGGCTTCTCATATATAGAGTTATGGCAAGGTCATTCTACCCATACAGGCCAGAGCCCTCGTGTGGCCGGGCAGCAGAAGCCCAGAGGGGCAGGGGCCACCTGAAGTCAAACAGAGAGTCAGCTGGGAAAGCCTGAGGGAGTCCAGGCCCTGTTTCCATCTGCCCTGCCAGATGCCTCCCTGACCCCTGGACCTGGGCCTCCACTAACCCTGTATGGAGAGGCATGGTTGCTGATGGTGGGGATAATTTCTAATCCTGGTGGGCACCTGTCTCAGTCCCCAGCGTCAAAATTCACTGCAGTGCTTCAGGGCAATGACACAGTGTGTTCTAGCTACTGTCTGGAAAGGCCAAAGTCAAGGAGAGCCTGACTCCCACTAAAGTATCACAGAAAGGACACCTCCCGGCCCAGACCAAGCTGCACCCTCCCCCCAGCCTCAGGCTGAGTCCAGCAGCCCCAGCTTCAGCGTGGGCAGAAGCTGTTCTGGGCCCTCCATCATCTGACCCCAATATCATCCCTTCACACTCCCTCCACCTTCCTTGGGAGCCACCCCAAACCTCTGGATGGAGGCAGACGCTGGGGCTCTGCACTTCCCATTATAAACTGCCCTGAGTTCCCCATCCCACCCCGTCTGGTTCACTCATCTCCCACTCAAGCAGCCCAGGGAGCAAGGGGCCTCCAAGGCCCAGGAAGGAGGAGGCATGGGGAAGAGAAGTGTTTAATTAAGCACCCAGGCTCTGCCCTGCCTTGCGGGGCTGTGAGAGCTGTGTCTGCAGCATTCCGGGCCGAAGGGTAAGGAGTGGCCTGGGCAAGGGAGGGCGCCCCCAGGGACGGCACTAGAGTGTCAGAGGGCAGCAAGGAGGCTGAGGGGCAGTGGCAGCACCAGGAGCAGGGCCCTGGCTGGAGCTGGCCGAGCCTGCCGGTTGAGGCGCTCCCAGATCCAGTGCTGGTAGGAGGAGATATGCAGGTAGATGGGCGGGGGCTGGCTCTTCTTGCAGCCGGGGCCCCAGCTCACCATCCCCACCAGGTACCACGTGCTCTCCACAGGACAGGCCAAGGGCTCACCACTTGTCTCCTGTGGGAGGGGGAGGGGAACGAAAACATGTGGCCCCAGTGAGATGGAACCCCGCTCAGAGACAAGCAGAGTGCCCTCACACCAGATCTTCTCCACAGCCCCCGAGGGTCAAAAAGCTGAGAGGTGCCCTCAAGGTCTAGACCCAGGAGACCTTTCTCAGAGTGCTTCATCCCCCGTCTCTCTCATGCCAATCCTCCATCCCTCATTTCTTTAACATCCACCCTCCCTCTTCCCACCATCCCCCATCATTCTCTCTCAACTCCAACCTCCATCCCCACTCCCCATCTCTCTCACCCAACCCCATCTCTTTCCTCCATCTCATCTCTCCTCCCCATCTTCCCATCTTCCCCCTCATCACCCCTGCTTGTCCCTCCCCATTCTCATCCTCCTCTCCCTCCTCCCCCTCCCTATCCCTTCAGGTCCTGCCTGCCCTGTGCCCTGAGCCCCACTCCTGGCCAGGTGCCCATGGAGGTGAGTGAGCAAGGGGGAGAGGTGCTCACATAGCAGAACTCCTCCCTGTCCAAGTCCTCCGCACAAATCATCTTGGAGGTGACGATCCGAACCAGAGAGGGGATTTTGGAGAGCCTGTGATAGACGTGGTCACACTGCGTGCTGTTCAGGATGGTGACTTCCTTCTCCTGAATGGTCCGGAACTGGGGCCATCCACCTGGGGCACAGGGGACCCTGTTCCAGCTTGGCAGTTTTGCTGCCACCCACTGCTACCAGCTTTGTCTCTGTCCTCCCTTTTCTCCTTGTCACTCCTCCAGCCTCTTCTACTTGCCACACAGCAGCCCTGGAGATCTCTCCAGGCTCAGATCACCCACCACTCCGGGTGACACTTCCCAAGGGCCCCTCAATCTAGAAACCTAGGAGCAGGCTGCCCACCATCAGGCCTTGCTGGGCCTGGTCTCACTTCCTGTAGAGTCTAGCCCACGAGTCCATCCTCCTTCAGCATCTTGGCTTTCGTCCCTCCTTCTATCCTGAATCCTGCCAAGCCGCTCTCGGGTCCAAATCCCTCCTTTTCTTCAAGTCCTCCCCACAGGCCTCTTCCTCCCCTGAGCTTGCTGGACTCCCCTCCGTGAGTCCCAGGCACTGCTTACTCCCCTCCTCCCTCTCATCAGTGTGTCTGTCCCTAGCCTGAGCTCCTGGGGGACAGGAGACTTCCAACTGTTCCCAGCCATTCCCCAGACAGGCCATGGCAGGGAAGTCAAAAGGCCACCCTCCCATCCCCCTGGGGCTGGAGCCCTGTGGGCTGTTTTTAGACAAGTTGGCTCTATGAGGCCACAGGGAAAGGCACCTCTCTCGTGGGGAAGGGACAGGGGCTCCCTGAGGAAGTGGACATTCCTGGGGCTCATGAGGAAATGGACCCTTGGATGGGCCTGGGACAATACTCCTAAATTGGGATGACAAGGGATTGAGGGCCACTGCGGGGAGAGGCGAGCCATGAGTTGACCCAGAGTGACTCCCAACCTCCGGGTGCAGACTGCCCTTAGCCAGCCATGTAGGGGTCTTCTGGGGAACTTTTTATAGACACAACCCTGCTCTTCTCACCTCTGATGTTCTGCTTCAAGTCGTGGATGCCCTGAGATTGTGTGCAGACAGCCAGATATTACTGTGTGCCCCCTCTGCCTTGAAAGACGTCCTCTTCACATGCCCTGGCCTGGGCCTGAGGGTTCATGGGTAATCTAGGTCCCCTAAGGCCTGAATGGCCAGGATGCGCTCACTGCTGAGACCCTCAAGGGGAAGGAGACCCCAGAGATTAGAGTCCAACAGGAAGGTCCAGGGGCAGCGGGCTCCCTGGGAAACGTGTCTGAGAAACATCTGTCCACGGTAGACCCCAGCCTGCACCTGGTCCTCTGCTATACCACCCACCCCGGCCCTGGGAGGCTCTGACTCACCGTCAGCCCTGGGGAGGCCCCAGCCCGTCACAGTGCAGAGGGAGTGGTCCTTCACTGCATAGTCCAAGCCAGGCAGGCAGATGGGCCAGACGTACTTGTTGTACTTGAGTGCCCACTCAAGCCTGAGGAGGGCAATGTTGTTGGCCTGGCCGATCCAGGACCAGTACCGACGGGTCCGGAACTTGCTGTTCACGATGACCTGGCTCGCCGGGACGTCAGAACTAGTCTGCGCTGTCTGGTCAATCCATGGGCTCCCCACCCGCACTGAATAGATAACGTCCCGCCTAAGGGAACCGCGAGAGGAGTCTGCCATCAGCTCCCGGCACCCCACCCCAGTCTCCATCCCCTGCCTTCCACCCCACTGTTGCACTTGGAGCAAATCCAGACAGGCCACCCACCTGCTTCAAGCCCCCTGAGCCCACTCGTCACAACAGATGTGAACAGGGCCCCGCACACACTGTGTGCTCCAGTACTCACAACAACCCTGCATGTTAAGGAGGAGGAAACAGAGAAGCCCAGTGACCAGCTCAAGGCTGCACAGCTAGAAAGTGGTGGAATGGGGACGTGGACCCAGTTCTCTCTGGTTCCAAACTCTGGACTCTGTCCAGTGCCCCGCACTGGGCCCTGGAAGTGACAGAGGCTCTGTGCAATCAGCCACGGCCTCACCCTCCAGCTTCCTTTCCCAGCAAGCCCCTGGAATCTCTATGTCGGCCCTGAGGCTTGGAGCACGCTTTTCCCCTGGTTAGCCCTCACGGCCAGCACAGATGTTACTCTCGGGCTGATCCTCTGGCCCCGGAACCTGGACATGCCCTCTCCCTTGTCCCCACACTGACCAGGCTCCCCTATGAGCATCTATCTTCTTGTCTGTCTTCCCCAGCAACCTGAGAGAAGGGATGTGTCCCTTCTCTGCCCCCAGTGCCCAGGCAGGGCCTGGCTTCAGAGGAGTTTCAAAGGCTGTTGGTTGAACGAAGGAAGGAACGAGTAAGTGAAGCAAAGTGTGCGGAATGAAAGAATTAGGACCTTCTTTCCGTGGCTAGGAGGAAGGAGGCCTGAACAATGGCTTCCAAGCCTCCATTTCCTATCCATGGAATGAGTGCAGAGGACTGAGGGGCCAGGTGAGGGAGCAAGCTCCTGCTCCCGGAAAGAATCTGCAGGACTCAGCCCCCACCTGCTTGGAGCTGGGGTGAGGCTGGGCTGGGACTGTGGGGTTCCGCAGAAGGCACAGCTGCTGCTGATGGGCCAGCTGGCAGGATGACTGGGCCCCCAGTGGCTCCAAAGGCCTTTCTGCCCACCCACCGAGGCCCGGACTCACTGGATCAGGCAGTGGGCCACGGTCAGCACCCACTGGGAGGCAATAAGGGTGCCTGCGCAGATGTGTGTGCCATTGGCCCGCACACTGACCATCCACGGCCACCGCCGAGCCATGGCCTCTGGGTCCCTGAGGGTGGGGTCCCTCTCGTAGGAGAAGCCGCAGGCTGAGGAGGAAGGCGAGAGCTTGATGAGGGACAGGCCCTTCCAGCCACACCCCATGACACCATTCCCTCCCCTCCCCTCAGCTTTTACCTCTCCCGCCGCTGGCCCGCACACATCCAATGATTCTCCTTTCACCGGTCATCACATACTGATGCTGTCCCCTTGTGGACTGGGGTGTCCAGCCTCAGAAGGGCCTCAGTGCCCTCCAGGTATCCCTCTCCCTGTTCCCTATAGCCCAGGCCCCAGAGCACACCCAGCTGACCAGCCTGGTGTACCACTGGCCCCTTTGTCCTGGCTGAGCAGCCCCTCAGTGCTGGCCAGACCCTTCACGAACTCATCCGTGTTTCCATCTGGTTCCCCTACTTAGCCAAGGCAGACCCCCTCTCCCTCCTCTGGGAACTCCCTCCTGTGATTCAGTGAGAGAAAGGCAGTGACCCAAGAAAAAAATGGGCAATGTGCATGAACAGACGCATCCCGAGGTGGAAACAGCAGCAAATGGTCACAGAAGCTGCCCAGCCCCATTAGTCCTCAGGGAAGTGCAGCCTGAAGTAGCAGTGAGGTTCCACTCCACAACACCTGCCTGCCAAGCAAACTAAAGGTCCCTGATGCCAGGAGTTGGTGAGGGTTATTGCCCAGACCACTCACTCACTGGGAGCCTGGGGCAGGGCAGGCAGGGCAGGGCGGGCAGGGCAGGGCCCAGGGCCCAGTGGAGAGGCCACTGGCCCCAGAGCCAGTTCAGGGAAGTGGGAATATGCAGCCACCGACCCACCCCCCAGGATGGGAGGCCTGGCCCACAACAGGTGCTCAGTAAACACTCCCTGCCCCTTTCTCCTCTGTCCCTTCTGTTTGTTTTTGTGAGGATGATTAGCCCTGAGCTAGCATCAGTTGCCAATCCTTCTCTTTTTGCTGAAGAAGACTGGCCCTGGGCTAACATCCGTGCCCATCTTCCTCTACTTTATATGGGACGCCGCCACAGCATGGCTTGACAAGTGGTGTGTCTGTGCGCGCCCGGGATCCGAACCTGAGAACCCCGGGCCACTGAAGCCGAGGGTGTGAACTTAACCGCTCTGCGGGCCAGCCCCTGGATCAAAGGTTCTTAAAACTGCTCAAGCATCTCTCCTCCACCCCCCTCAACCCCCCCCCCCCCCCCCCCCGTGGAGTCCAGTACTCACTGGGAAGAAAGTCGATGCTGACTTTAGAAACAGAGTACTGCAACTGGAGGGTCGAGGCCTGCGGCTGCATGGTGGGGGCCTGCCGGTGAAGGCGAGACCCACCCGAAGAACAGGTGGCACTGGGGGCACAGGGGGTGCCAGGGTCGGTGGGAGCAGGCATGGATAGTGCCTCTGGTGCTTCGCCTGCGCCCAAGCAACATGCGGAAGGATGCAGAGGATCAGAGGCTGCCCGCGGAGCTAAGTGGGATGGGGACAGGGACGGCAGGGAGGGTCGGGTCTCACCCATGGGCCTCAGCAGCAGCAGCAGCAGGAGAACGGCGGGGGCGTAGCAGGGGGCAGACGTCCCGGGGCCCCGGGGACCCTGCCTGCAGGCCCGTGCCCTGCACCAGGGCTCCATCTTGAGGTAGCAGTGACTGCACTGCCGTGCTCCTCTCGCGGCGGCGCTCCTGGTGCACGCCCCACGGTGGCGCCCCCCACTGGCCGCCCGCGACGGCCTCAGGTGTGTGGTCCGTGCGGCGCTCCTGGTCCCAGCTTGCGCGGCGCCCCCCAGTGGTCACCCGCGAAGGTGCTCCTGGTGTCCGGCCTGCAGGGGCTCCCCTAGTGACTGTCCTCCCTTATGCCTGATGGCGCCCCCTGACTGCCCTTTTTCTGGTCTCACCTCTGCCCTCCTTGACCCTTCCGTCTCTCTCACTCTTTTTGGCCAGTTTCCTGGAGTCCCTCAACCTAACCTCGGCCCTCCTGTACCTCCTCACTCCTGCAGCCCACTGCCCTGGGCTGGTTCATGCTTTCATCCCTCCCCAGGTGAGATGGAGGCCCAAGCCCTGGGGCTGGCATCTGGGATTTCCAAGCGGCCCCATTTTCCCTCCAGCCTGGTAACTGCAGTAGGGCTTTGCCTCAAGGCACTGAAATTAAGCAGACTGAAATGTTTTCAATAATGATTTTTGAAGATTGTATCATTTTAAGCAGCCTCTCCCCAACAAACTCCATTCAGCAAACGCCCTTCACTGACAGATCCATGTGCTTAGGAACAATGGCACAGGTGAGGTATCCATTCACAGAGAAAGAGTGATGGTAACCATCAGGTGCTTATGGGAACAGAAGGCCACTTTGTATGTTGGAATTTGGGAAACATTTTGATGGCTCAATGACATAGATGATGATATATTTAAAAAGTAGTGTGGGGAAATTCTATGAGAAGCTTTGGTTCAAAGCTGTTGGAAAATTCTAGCCTAATAAAAGATAAAGTGAAAGTTAAATCAAGCCGGACATTCTAACTTGCTAGGGCCTGTTGTCTTGGGAGAGACATTTGGGCTGGCCAGTCAGTGCTTCAATCTCTGAGAAAACAGCAAATCACACCCACTACCCTTCTGGCGCTGAAAGGGCAGGGGTAGCTGGCCACTCTGAACCCGAAGCCCACAGGTCTGAGGGGCCCCCCATGCTACCTCCACACAGGGGCAGGGCTGTGCCCTCTCAGTCTGGCTAGAGTCTTGCTATCCAGAGTCTGATGGAGGTCACAGAGGCAGCTCAGGAACTCAGGGTGCGGTCACCTCACACAATTCACCCGAGCAGGCACTCTGCCTTTCTCCCCCATCATCACCTATTTCTGCCAGGGAGAGAGGAGGAACTGGTCAGCGTCTGTAGACCTTTAGGGGGATATGAGAGGTTGGGAGAGGCCCACAAGTTCTGGAACAAGGTCCACAAGTGCAGATCTGGTCATTTTGAGTTTCTTGGGAAGAGGCCAACCCTCGCAGGAGGCCTGAGGGAAACTGTTGGTTAGACACCCAGGAGGGTGCCATGGGGATCTGAGATTGCTGGAGTGCTGGGATGACTAAGCAGGGACTGGGGTCACAGTGTCCATCTCAGTATTTGGCAGAAGAGTAAACTGCAGCCCAGAGTGGGGAACACAACGGGCAGGAGTAAGACTTTCAGGGCAGGCTCCCCTTGAGAGGACAGCAAGGCCTCTTGGGGGTGGGGAGGCTCGAAGGGTTCCAGCCAAAGTCAAGAAGAAAGACGATGATTTCAGTGGTGCAATGTTCAAGAGCATCTTCATTGAACAATTGAAAAAACAGTGGCTCTGGGACCCTCCCCCAAGGGTGCTCTGCCCTGATGGCCTGTGTCCTCTGGTCTCCACTTCTCCCAAGGCAGACAGAGTGAGAAAGAAGCAGCCTCCAGCAGTGAGCACCCTGGACACATCATTCACAGGAGCCACAGGGAGCCCAAGGAGACCAGCAGAACGTAGCCAGTGAGGAAGACTGGGCTCAGGACGGCGGGGCCAGCCCTACTGACGAACCTCACGTCAGAGATCTGCCTCTTGATCCACTGGGTGAAGTGGGAGGTGCTGGTGTAGAGGCCTGGGTAGTGGCGCCGGCCACAGCTATAACTCCAGCTCACCACCCCCATCTGAATCCAGGTCTTGTTCACTTGGCAGACGAGGGAGCCACCAGAGTTACCCTGTGGAGAGGAGGAAAGGAGGCATAAGGGAGGCAGCAGGAGGGCCTCACTGCAGGCCCTGGATAAACTCACACCTTCCTGGGCCATATCTTTAGCATGAGCTGTATTAGGCTTCCCCAATACTGAACCATGGCTATGAACCTGTTCTGTGACATGGAAGCTCTGCCCTGGGGCGCAAGCTCGGATCACACTGGCCTCTCTCTTCATTCTCCTGATAACTGTCTGACCCTAGTGCCCTAGTCCCCTCCTCTGCCCTCCCCTTAAATTGTGGTGAGCCTCCAAGGTGTTGCCCTTGACCTTCTTTTCTACAGTCCTGCTTGTAGAGTGAGCTATTTGAAATGCAAACCAGCCCCTCTCTTTTTGTGCAAAGGTGCATGTATAAGAATAATGTTTACAACAGCATACATCAAAAGGTAATCACTGTTATTTCTGCTGATGGTGGGTTTATGATTTTTTTTTAAACTTTCTTTACATTCTTCTGTATTGTTGAAAAGTTTTATAAATCAGAAAAACAGCTCTCTTTCTCTCCATATATATTTTTTAATGTAATGCAAACCAAGATTTACAGGACATAATCTAATGAAGAATGCATAAGACACTTAAGGAAAAAAATAATAAAACTATACCTAAGAACATAAAAGAAGACCTACGTTAATATACAGACAGACTGTTGTTCTTAGATGAGGCAACTTAAAGCAATGTAAAAATGTCAATTCTCAGCATTTGGCTTCCTGCAGTATGGAAGACTAGACATGCTACCCAACCTTGCTGAAGATAACTAAATATGTGAGATTTTTAAAAATTATCATTTTAAATGCATGGGCGAGCTGGCAAGAAAATGAAGGCTCCTCAGCGTCTAAAACCCAAGGGAGGGCTGAAATCCAAAGAAGCCAGCAAAGCCCAGAAGATGGCTTCTGCCCAAAGGCCATTTGCCAAATGATCTTTAGTTTTCACAGTCTCGTTCACGGGTGCAGGAGACAAAAGGCAAAACCCAGGGCCTAGCCAAGGACGGTTGTCTAAGAGGAGAGCTCCTACAAAAAGTTAACACCTCCAGAAAAGGACCATGCCTTCAAGTGAGGATAACCTGGGAAAACCCACCTTCCTGTGAGCTTGCAATTTGAATTCACACTGTCTGGGTGGTTCAAAAACCCAAGCCAAGGATGTCATTTAAAGTGGTCCTGGGTTGGTCACATACCCAGGTATCTGGCAGAAGCAAATAGAGATTGTGTCAAAGGAATCCACTCTTCAAGCCTTGCTTCAGAGAATTCCCACAGAGAACACTCTAAAGAACATGTCCTCCCTATTAAAAACATCACTGCGCATGGGTCTGGCCCCACGGCCTAGTGGTTGAGTTTGGTGTGCTCTGCTTCAGCAACCTGGGTTAGGTTCCCACGTGCAGACATACACCACAAGTCAATGGCCACGCTGTGGTTGTGACCTACATACAAAAAATAGAGGAAGATTGGTAACAGATGTTAGCTCAGGGCGAATCTTCCTCAAACAAACAAACAAAAATCACTGTGCACACAGGGAAGTTGAGGCACCACAAGCAAATGCCAGCCCGCAGAAAAATCAAGAGCAAAATCAAAGCCTTCATGGCCTGAGATTCAGGAGTTATCACACAGAAGCTTCAAAGTTCCTAGTAAGGCACTATTTCATGGGCTTCGTGGTAAGGGTACCAGTGTTGGTTGCGTTATTCTTTATTCTCAATACATATTTTATAAATATTCTTTTGTCTCTATTCAATAGAGAGTAAAAACAATTACAAATTATAACAATGTCACTTCTCCTTACATTGATCTCTAAAGTTCAAGCAATTCCAAATAATATGCCAACAGGGTTTTTTCAAGACCATGACAATCTGATTCTAAAATTGATCTTGAGGATAATAGTCCATGAATTCTACAACAGGTTTGAGAAAGAAGAGCAAACAGGAGAGTCAGGCTGGGGCAGATTTGACCCGCCAGAGTGTTAAATATATTTCAAAGCTATAATTATAGAAACTGTGGTTCTAGCATAGAAACAGAAAAATAGACCAAGGGGGCAATGGAGAGCCACCCCGATGGCTGCATGTGAGGAGACTTGGCACATGCTCCAGAAAGCGTCACGTCTGTGGGAAAGGAGGTCTCTGTTGTAAAGGGTGGGGAAACTGATGGGGAAAAATGAAGTTGGATCCTACCATAACAAAACTCCAGAGGAATTAAAACTGTAAATGTGAAAAGTTAAAACGATAAAAACACGTAAGGCCATGACTCGATGACTTGGGATGAAGTATATGTTTTAAAATAAGACTCAAAACCCACAAACCTGAAGAGGGGAAATGTGTTAGGCATAATTACATCAAAATGAAGACTATCCGTTCAGTGAAGGATACCAAATCTCATTGAAGATAGGCGATGAATTAAGAGAGGTCATTTGCTTTGTCTAAAACCAACTTGAGGTCAATATTTAGCATATCTAAGGAAACTCTGAGAATTGTCAAGCAGAGAGAGGTGAGGGAGATTCGAGGGTTTCTACGTCTAGGAGATTGCACAGTTGCCAGCTCCCTGACAGTTTGGCAAGGCAGGGACCCCCATCCCCCAGGAGCACCGGAGGAGGGAGATGGGGGAGGGCTTGGTGAGGTTTAAATCATATCGATTTTTAAATTGAGACTTGTAATAGGACAAGGGGTTTAATAACTGAAAGTGACTGAAAATTATGGACTCTGCCCAAAATGATGTTTGGGGAAGGGAGGAAGATTTGACATAGGGCTTGTGGGGGCAATGACTTGAAAGAATAAAACCGTTTAATGTGGATTCTCTAACAAATTGAGATTCCTCAACAAACAAATACAGGAGGGGATATGCAGCGCAATATTATTTATGCAAATTAAAATACACATATAGCAACACTATGTATTTTTCAAAGATACAGATATCTTTAAAGACATATGTGAAACAGATCTGAGTAGGTGCCTTTTGTGGGGAGAGAAAATGGAAGATGAGGGGGAAAATCAAGACAGTGATAATCAAGCTAGTGATGATGGTGTGAGGGCCCGTATCTGAGAGATGATTAACTGGACTCTGGGAGCCCAGGGAAAAAGAGAGCTCAGAGAGAGGATAGGAAAGAGATTTGTATGTGGGCATTCTCTTACCACAGTGCCATAAAACCAAAACCCAATAACAAAATGTGAACTACTCTATCAAGGAAAAAAAAAAATTAACTTTCAAAAATGTTAAAGTAAAAACAGAATTAAAACCTACAATTAGAGTGCAGAGAGATAAGAACACCACATATGGCAAAGCCCATGGGATGTGGGCCTGAACTGCACACAGAAGAGTGCTGGTCTAAATACTTTCAATATCAAACAAGAGAGAAGGAAAACAAATTTTTTGTTTCTATCATCAATTGTTTATCACTGCACATTCAGCTCAAGACACTTGAAAAGGAATTAATAAAGACAAAACAGGGATAATTCATGCATTAGAAAGCAGAAAAATCATAGGTGAGAAATGAAATCAACAGCTTGTTCTTAAAAAAACAAAAACAAAATAGATAAGCACCTTATAAGTCTTACTAAGAAAAACAGAAAGAAAAAGAAAATGCAAATACTTCATGGTGTGAGTATAAGAGAGACTGGAACCACATGCAGGGGACATACACTTTCTCAGAATCTGAAGAATGTTTATAACTTCCTCTTTATGAATTTAAATTCTGGATGAAATGAATAATTCCTAAGAAAATGAAAATCATATAAGTCCAACAACCATGGGCAAAACAAATTAAAATATTGCCCAAAAACCACCTCTCAAAGGAAAACAGGCCTATGTGGTGTCATAGGCAACTTCTATCCAGCACTCAAGGAGCAGATAATTTCTGTTATTCAAATGTTCCAGAATATGGACTAATATTTTTCAAGTGAAGCATAGGCCTGATTCTATAAGTTGACCAAAGGGGTGCATTCCTCCAATGGAGCCCAGTCTCGTTGGAGTCAAAAAACAAAACACAACACAAAGGCTGTTAGATTGTGCTGTATCGGTTGTGCCACACAGGACTGCCCATTCCTAGGCCAGTACCTTTCCGGGGCCTGCCCAGGGCCTAGCACAGGAGTGTCTGTTGGATGAATAAATATATTAAACATATTCTAAAAAAAGATTTTGTAAATCTGAATTCAACAGATTAATGAAACAAAGTACACCACAACCAGGGAGGGACCATCCTGGCACACAGAATAGACAGACATGAGGAATCTGTTCAGGGAACTGACTCGGCACATTGAGTTAGAGCATAGACTCACGTTGGTAGCTGCAGAAAACACATTTTATGAAGTAGGGCATTCATTCCTGAAATAAAACGCCATAGTAAAACAGAAAGGAATGACTCTCCCCTGACAGATGAGATGCCAAATTAGCACCATGCTTCATGAGGAAGTGTGAGAAGCATTTCCAGGAAGGTCAGCAACAAGAAAAAGCAGAGCTACAATTCCAGGTTGTTCTGGGAAGAGGTAGCCAAAATAATGAAAAAAGTAAAAATCATGGAAATAAAAGTGGCAAAATCATTACTAATTGCAGCTCTATGAGTATAGGCCTGGAAAGCCCAAGAGAGTCAGACAAAAACTCTCAGATGTAATATAAGAGTTCAGTAAGGTGAACTCCCAGATGTTTTCAACAAGAAGAGGAGTCTGGGGGTTGAAAATGAAGGAAGGTTCTCGTTCGGCTAAGGAGGAAGCTATAGACATTGATTAACTCCAGGCGTTAATTCAAGTTTAAATGTGTGTATGGAAAATATAAGGTGACCAGTAGAGAATGAAATTGAGATACAACAACTTCTAAACCCCTACAGGGGAAAGGTGGAGTGGAAAAAAAATCAAAACAAGACATAAGGTGAAGGGACAAAAAGAAACGTTCTTCTTGGTAAACGGATTAAAGGACAGTCTCCCATGATGTGTTGAAAAATAGCATCCAGCTTTATGCTGTTTAGAAGAGACACACCTAAAACAAGATGGCACAGCGTCTCCCGGAAGACAGAGCAATTGTTCTGGAATATAGTTCTTCACATTGCAATAGACAAGAAAAGGAAATAAGAGGCATACGCATTGAAAAGGAGGCAAATTTCTCATTGTTTGCAGAGGATACGTCTCTGGGCCTATAAAGTTAAAGAGAATCAACTAGATCCGGGTAGGTTGCTTATTACAAAGTAAATACACAAAAGTCAATATATAGTACACACAGAAAATGCAATGAAAGAAAACATACTGCTCACAATAGAGATATAATATAAAAACCCAAGGAATTAACTTAAGAAGTAGCGTGCAGGAACTATACGGAGGAAGCTATAAATAGTCTATTTTCCTTAAATTAATCCATTAATTTCCACCGAAATCACCACGATTTTCTTTTTGACATTATTCTAAGATTGTTCAATTAGAATGAACATGGGAGAACAGCCAGGTAAATTCTTTAAAAGAAGAATAATGAAGGAGGACTTGCCTTACCACGTACAAAAAAGAATTATAAAGCTACAATAATTTAAAGAGTGGTGGTGGCATAGGAATAAGACTGCACAGGGCAGAAATAGACCAAAATAAGAAGGGAATGTAGAGTGTAATAAGAGGGCATTTCTAATTCATTACCAAAAACACATAAGTATTCAATAAAAGAGATTTTACAGAACTGGCTACATCTGAAGAAAAAAATTTGTAAAAAAAACAAAACTGATTCCCTCTCTCAACCTTCCAGATGAATCAAAACTAAAATGTTTAAAGAAAAGCATTAAAAACATATTTGACTAAATAATTTTGTAATTTTACTGTGGGAAAGGTATTTCTAAGCACAGCACAAAAACTACAGTCATCAAGAGAAATAATGATAAATGTGAACACATCAAAATTTTAAATAACTCTACAGGAAAAATTTCACACCAAAGAAAGGGAAATGATGGACGAGAAGGATAAAATATTGTAAAGCATTTTACAAAGGGTTAAAACTTCTGGTTCCCAAAGTTTTTTGGTAACTTTTTTTTTTTTTTCTCCCAAAGCCCCAGTAGATAGTTGTATGTCATAGATGCACATCCTTCTAGTTGCTGTACGTGGGACGCGGCCTCAGCGTGGCCGGAGAAGCGGTGCGTCGGTGCGCGCCCGGGATCCGAACCCGGGCCGCCAGCAGCGGAGCACACGCACTTAACCGCTAAGCCACCGGGGCTGGCCCTTTGGTAACTTTTTATTTTGAAATAATTTGAGACTTATAGAAAAGACGCAAGTATAATATTTTTACCCAGATTCACTACATATTAATGTTTTACCATATTTGTTTTATATTCGCTCTCTTTATATGTATATGTGTATAAGTGTGTGTATATATGTGTGTATATATACATATATACACACACACACATATTTATGAACCATTTAAAGTTAAGTTGAAAAAGACATGATGTTCCTTTACCACTAGTTTACTACAGCATATAATATCCAGAGTTTATACAAATCAATAAAAGCAAAAGTAGTTTAATAGAAAAACATGGGCAAAGGACAGGGAAAAGCATAAACAGTACATTGAACCCAGCAAGCATCTTTATTTGGACTCCTTTTGTCCCTTTAAAATTTATTTAGAAGGTGAGTTCTTTCTCTGACCCCGGGTAAAAACTTGGGCAGAACCCCAACGTTTTGCTCACTGTGGTTAATGTAATCATAATCACTATGATTACACTGTCACATAAACAGTTCAGAAATCAGAATATCCCTTTCCACGCAATAATCACAATGCTAGACTTGACTTAAAGTAAAACTCCTGCCCCTCCCCTGCCATCTAGGGCTTGGGCAAGCAGGAGGCCTGGGAAGGAGGAAGCCAGGTGTGATCTGTCCCGTTCCCACTCCTCCAACCCCATCTTGCTATCCTGTCTACTGAACAGGCCAGGTTGAAGCAGGAGAGCAAGGAGGCAGGAGAACCAGCTTACCTCACGGGCACTTCCTGCTCTCCGGGCTGGGGAAGATGACTCCCCCCCCCCCCCCCCCCCCCCCGCCCCGGCTTCAGGGAACACACAGCACACTCTGACTGATCCTGTTAAAACGCCTCCCAGGAGACTTGCAGTGTGGACAGGCACCCTCCACCCCATTGGAGGGGGAGGGGTGAGAGCACAGGAGCAGCTGAGAAATCCTCCTCACAAAATCACCTCCCACTCTACTCTCTTGACCATTTGATACACACATGTAGTGGAATGGCGGTCACACAACTCTCTTTGAATCCTAATCCTAATAGTGTGTTTTGATGCCTTTAAAGAAACTTCACATTTAGTATCCTGTTACACAAGCAATTTACAGAATTGCTCAATTTCATGAAATTAAAGCAAAAATACAAGTTTTAGTCTACCAAAAGAACAAAAGTTAAAATAAAAAATAATGCCTAATGCTGGTGATGATGTGGGGAAAAGGGCACTTATATACAGTTGGTATTGATATAAATGGATCAAATCTTTGGGGAGGTGAATTTGTCAATATCCATTAAAATTTTAAAGGTGCATACAACTGATCTTATAATTACACTTCCAAAAAATTTATTCTAGAGAAACTTGAACAAATGTGCAAAGATATAGGAACAAAGATTTTTACTCTGGTATGGCAGAAAAATATTGAAATGAGTTTAAATGTCTATCAATAGGAGAATGGTTAAATAGATTATGACATAGCCATATGAAAGAAGCATTATTCAGTAGGAGAATGGAATATATTTATATGTACAGACAGAGAAAGTAGTCCAAGATATATTTCAAGTGAAAATAAAAAAGTTTGAGAATAAAATTATATTACAGTCTTTTGTTAAAAATCAAAACCAGAAAAAAACCCTAAAACTTATTTAGAGTTTTATATATGTATAGAAAGAAGTATTAGAGATACAAACTAAACAACTTAGAGTGGAAATTTCTAGGTAATTTGATTACAGGAAAGTCCTGTTTTCTAATTTTTGCATTTACGTACTACATTTTTTTTTAAAAAATGCGTATGTTTCCTTCCAAAATCACAAAACATAATATTTTAAGATAAGGTAGTGGTAATGGAATCACAATAGTACAAAATTTAAGAGATGAATCCAAAGTTTAACTAAAAGATAATTTCATGGCTTTCAATACTGAAAACATAAAACTAGAAAAAGTAAACCTTTTTGTTCAAGAAGACAGAAAAAGAGAACCAAATCAAGCCCAAAGGAAGTAGAAGAAAAATTAATAGATATAGAAAATAATAAAATAAACATTAAAAAAATTTAACTACATACCAGGCCACCAAACCAGTCTCAACACTGGTTCCATGTAACCAACACTACATTCCATGTAACTGGTATCATTGTAGAACTAATTTTATGACTACAGGGAAACTGAGTTGAAAATCAATAACAGGGCTGGCCCGGTGGCTTGGCAGTTGAGTGTACGCGCTCCGCTACTGGCGGCCCAGGTTCGGATCCGGGCGCGCACTGACGCGCTGCTTCTCCGGCCGTGCTGGGGCGGCATCCCACATGAAGCAGCTGGAAGGATGTGCAACTATGACATACAACTATCTACTGGGGCTTTTGGGGGAAAAAAAAAGGAGGAGGATTGGCAATGGATGTTAGCTCAGAGCCGGTCTTCCTCAGCAAAAAGAGGAGGATTAGCACGGATGTTAGCTCAGGGCTGATCTTCCTTGCAAAAAAAAAAAAAAAAAGAAAATCAATAACAAAAACAAACAAGGAAACGTGCATTTGGAAATAAGAAAAAACATTTCTAAATAAGTCATAGGTCAAAATGAAATAAAAATGAGAATTATATAAAATATCTAGAACTGGATGACAATAAAAATTATATATATTAAATATGTGGCATTAAGCTAAAGCAATAGAGGGAAATTTGTAGCCTTAAACAGTTTTATTAGAAAAGAAAAAAGACCAAAAATAAAATATCTTGGTGTCCAACTCAAGAAGTTAGCCCCCATGTATACAGAAATTTGATTTATGAGAGAAGTGGTGACAGTACAGGAAATGGTTTTTTCACTGAATGGCATTGGGACAATTGGTAGTCCATATGGGGAAATAAATAAAAATCGACCTCTATCTTATGCCATTCACAAAATGAATGCACTTGGATTCAAGACCTAAATGTGGAAACCAAAATTTCCAAACTTTTAGGAAAAAAATATAGGAAAATGTCTTTACGACCTTGGGAAAAGGAAGGATTTCTTAAATAAGACAAAAAAAGCATAAACCAGAAAGTAAAACAGGGATATAGGTTTGACTAAAATAAAATCTAAATTGCTGTTCAGCAAAGGACAGTATAAATAAAATGAAAAGATAAATCAAAAACTGGGAGAAGATATTTGCAATATATACAATGAACCAGCATCCAAAATATAAAATCAGTATCAGTATATAATATAAATATATAATAAAATAATACGATAATATATAATTATATAATATATAATAATAAAATTATATAAAGTATAATAACAAAATTATATAATATATGATAATATAACAAATAATATAAATATATAATAAAAATACAAAATCAGAATCAGTATCCAAAATATAAAATATAATAAAAAGAAAAAGGCAAACAATAGAAAAATGTGCAAAATATCTGAATAAGTGATCCGTAGAAGAGGAATCACGAATGGTGAACAAATGTATGAAAAGATGTACAACTGCACTAGTAACTGGGGACGTGCACATAGCAATCACAATGGGATATTATTTCTCTATTTCTCATTCATCAGAATGAAAAACATCTTTATAGTCTGACACTA
This sequence comes from Diceros bicornis minor, assembly GCF_020826845.1. NCBI lineage: Eukaryota > Metazoa > Chordata > Mammalia > Perissodactyla > Rhinocerotidae > Diceros > Diceros bicornis. The sequence goes on from NC_080741.1 coordinate 48,164,991, forward strand.
CCAAAAGTTGGCAAGGATATGGAGTAATGGAATTCTCAAGCACTGTCGTAGGAATATCGATTAATACAACCACTTTGGAAAACAATTTGGCAATGACTATTAAAGATGAAGGTATGCACAGCCTACGACCCACCAGTTCCTTACAGGACGCGTCCTGTCAAGAAATTCTGGAACGTGTAAATAGGGAGAAGTGTGTAAGAATATCCAGAGCAGCAGAGTTTGTGACATGAAAAAATTGGAAACTACCTCAATGTTAATAAACAAGAGAATGGATAAATTGTGGCATATTCACAAAAGAGAATATTGTAGATAGAGCTGTTAATTAATGGATTAGAGCTGCATGGATCATTATGGGTAAATCTCAAAAACAATGTTGAATAGAAGATGCAAGAGGCAGAAGCATGCTTACAGAATGATGCCATTTATGCAAAAACTGGTTCTATCAGCACCTGGCCCAGATCTGGGCGTATCAGTGACGTTCAGAAGTGTTCAAATGACCTGAGAAGTACTGCCATTATTACCATCATTGTGGACGGGAACAAAGAGTATGTTCACCCCTATTTTACAGACTGGGAAACTGAAGCCCAGGAAAAGTAGACTGTCATAAGGTCTCCCAGTGCCACGTGAAAAGGAAAACCTGACCCCTGAAAGCCCCCTCCCTGCCCCGGTCCACACACTCCACACCTGACAAGAGTCCATGCCCCATTCTGAGTCGGCACACAGCATGTCGCTCCCGATGAACTTCTTCTGGCCCTTTAAGAAGAGGAACTGGTACCGTTGATTGCAGATGTTATTGTTTATGATCTTGACAGCCACCTCCTGAAGACTGTAGGAGGGCTTTGGGGTCACTGAAGAGAAAGAGATCCTGCCTTGTCACCTCTTCAACTCCGTGGCACATCTCCATCTTGGAGTTGTCCACATTTGCTAACGTGGGAGGCAGGGCTATTTCCTGAGATGGTGATTTACAAAGGCCCCAGCCCACAGCCTGACTTTTGAAAAAGCCCAACCTCATTAAAAAGACCAAGCAAAAGTCTTCCAAGGGACTCAGAGCAACATCTAGGCACTGAATGAGGACGAGGAGAGATTACCCCAATAATTCAGATTCCTTAGGGTGAGGGGCTGAGAACGCTTTTGTGGCTACCTGGCAAGGTGGAAAGACCCTGAAGCCAGAGTGTGCCACCCCCTGGAAGGCAGGACTCCACAAAGGCTCCCAGATTCTAGCACCCTAGAGTGACACCAACAGGGACCAGACCTCCTGGAATTATCAATGCCTCAAGGTAACAAGTGTGTATGATGGCTGCCCAACGCCTCAGTACCTCCTGAAACCATGGCCTTTGTGCCACCTGTAGACAGGGAACCCCATTAATAGCCAAGGGTTAATTTCCTGCTGTGCTGCAAGGTGAAGCCTGACGTTGGATTTAACTTAACTTTGGGAACTGAAGTCCTTGCAGGCCATGTGTGTCTTTTACACTAGAGCACTGTGTGTATCTTCCTATCAACAGAGGTCAGGACAGTGTACAGCACGTGTAGGTGCTCAGGAAATGTTTGCTGGCAGAGTGAACGCGTGAATGAAGGGCTGAACGAATGAGCACGTGGTGGAGTCATGTTCTGAAGAGGCAAGTGTCTTGGGAACCCTGCCTGCCTTCACTTACCTTGAGTATCTGTAAGTCCCCACCCGATCACCCAGCACATGGTTCCAATAGGTGGCTGGAATTTGCTGCTGGGTAGGCAGACAGGCTGGACGAGGGGGGACCAGAAGACGGGGTCCCTGAGCTTCAGGAGGGCAATGTCCTGAGATATGAGGTTGTTGAAATCCTCATGAATCACGATGCGGGTGACCACAAGCTGAGTGCCATTTTCTGGGAGGCGTTGGACTCCCACCCTCACAGAGTACTGTTTGGGGTCCGTGGATCTGCAAGGCATAGGTAGGAGGCAGACTGCCAGCAGTGAGGCCATAAATGGTTGGAGAGACACGGGCTGAGTACAGGGCCACCCAGCCAGGCCCCTACTCCTAGATCCTCAGATTCACCAGGGATCCCCCAGGCCAGAAAGCAAAACCCCTGGGCCTGGCTGGCCACCCTTACTGACCTCTGTAAGCAGTGCGCGGCTGTGAGGACCCACTGGCGGTGGATGAGGGAGCCACTGCAGATGTAGATGCCCAGGAATAGGATGCTAACCTGCCATGGCCATTTGCCTACCTCCACCAGCTTTCCCTTCACCATCTTGCAGGAAACGTTGGTCTGCCCACAGGCCTGGAACCAGGAATCTGAAGAAAAAGGTAGAAAGGGGGCCATGCCAGCCCCATGCAGACTCTCAGGCAGCAAAGGGCATTCCCCAGACCCCTGTACACAGCAGACTGTCAAGGCAGAGAGAGCCGCCTCCCAGCCATCATAAGCATCCACTGCCACATGCACACGTGGGGAAGGGCTTTTCCCATGGCCCGGAAAATGGCAACCAAAGGCCCAGAGGCAGCAGGTGAGAGCCCCAAACAACGGGGACCAGACAACCCCTCCAGGGCTTCTTACGAGCCATCACCCCAGGATTCATCCCTTCCCCCTCATTTACACAAGCAGATGGCTGGGGGAGAGAAGGAGAAGAGAGAATCATCAGAGGAGGGAGTTGCCAGTTAAGGGATAAGTGAGGGGGCACAAGTGAACAGAGTTGCTTGTCAGTTGTAGCTAGAAAGCAATGGACAGTGATGTTGCAATGTACAACTCCAGGGCCTGTCTCCATAGACCAGCACCCCGGAGGTGTGCTCTCTGTGACCACACAAGGAAGTGAGTAGAGATGCTTGTCAATTCCCTCCTTGACCCTCACTGGCCCTGACAGCAGGAGTGGGAGGAGAGGGGACTACACTGAACTGGACATGAGATTGAGATGTTGAACTGGACCACCTTGGACGGTTTTTAGTAACTGAACATCACTGAGGACAGGAAAGGGAGAAATTCTACAGCAAAGGTTGGAGACCAAGAATAAAGGCAAATAAAAAGGTTTCTTATGTATAGCCTGCTGTCAAGTCTGGGCTGGCCAACAAGCTGTTACATGCAGTCATGGACCTCCTCATAGACGCAAAACCGGACATGTGTTTACACTATCACAAGCTTGCATGGTTCCTGAAAGTCTGTTTCCCTCAGCAGCTCTGTTTCCAGTGCCAAGCAGAGCGTCAGCGACTCAGCAGCAGTAACCAAGGCTTGTCCCTGCCTGGGGGATCCATGGTGATGGTGGAGGGGGTACAACAATAAAAAACAAGGCTAATAATATATGGTGAACCCTGCACATTAGCAGAAACATCTACTGGGTCCGGCCTTATAGAAATCCCTCAGAGGGTCACAAACCATTGATGTTTGGGCTCATTCTACTATGTCCCAGGGCTCTGGTACTACCAGATTTAGAAGGCTGGTTCCCTTGCCACAGACTTCCATGGCTGGACACCTTTACCCTCAACCAGCAGCCTCCCACAGGGATCCACAGGCACCCGCACAAGCCCGCAGGTCTCCCTGGAGCCTTGCCTTGCCCTTTCACAGCTCCATTTTGGCCCATGTCCCTGTCCAATGGCTTGCTGTCTCCCCTAAGAAGGAGCCACATTTTGGGCCCTTCTCTTGACTACTTTGTTGTTTCAGATTACAGCCTGCCTCAAGCAAGACTGTTCCACTTTGAGGGGAAAGAGAGGGCTTCCAGAGGCTTGCCCTTTCCTTTCCCACAAAGCTGAGGCCCTGCAGAGCCAGGGTCCTGCAGAAAGAATGTTACCACTTAAAAAGTGACCTAGGGGGCAGGGTGGGGCATCGCCTCTGTGCTCCACACTCTCAGTGGGTTCCCCAAGCTCAGAGAACAGCACTCCTCAGAATTCACATCCAGGACAACATTGACTCCAACCTCCTTCCCCAAAACCTTAGGCAGGATGTGCAGGATTCAGCCTGGAGATGCCAGCACTAGGTGCCAGCATGAAATACAGCAGCTGAATCTGGGGGAAGCCATGATGGATTATTTGGGGGCGTGAGGTGTTGCAGATCAACCTTGTCATAGGCACAGCATCACTATTCCATACACAGGGGACACTCAGTGACTCAAACGGATTCCACTGCAGACCACCTATACCCCTTCTTGGAGTCTCAGAGTCAGAGCACTCCCACTTACAGGCCGTACTCTGATGTCACCGGCCTCCCTCACGCGTGGTGATGGGAAGACATGTCGTGGCTCATGACCTCTGTCCCTATAAGGTCAGAGGCCCAGCCCCACCCCATCACCATAGGCACAGCAGTCAGCTACGTGGAGCACAGCGCATCTTCACCAGCCCCAAACGGCACAGATGTCTGAGGGCAGCGCAGGGTAGGCAGGCACTCACTCACCCCCTCACTCAACAACATGCTGGTCCGGGAAGCAGAGTCACTCAGGGAAAAGGACAAAGTCTCTGAGTTGGGGGACACATTCCTACTCACAGATGCCAGACCAGTATGTTTTCTGCCAAGCGGCAGAATGGGCAGCTGGCAGGTGACCCAAGCCAGGGCTGCCACCACAAAGACTACATGTGGTTGGTAAGGGTGGGAGCCCAGAGACTTTCTGTCACATGGGGCCCCAAACTTTTCACCCCCCAAAGAGTTTATTGAAAACTGGTATTGAATCCTGGCTCCACAAGCCACTTAAGTTCTCTGGGCCTTGGTCTCCTATTGTGAAATGGGGACACTGGTAAAGCCCACCTCACAGCGTGTTGAGACCTGAAGTCATCTGCATGGTGCCTTAGGTAGGGAGAGCTGTCACTCACACATCACATCATCACAGGTCCTGGTTCTCCTGGACTGTGCCTCCCGAACAAGCTCATCTGTCCTACTGATGTTAATGTGTGCTCCCCAATTTTCAATAAGGCTCTTCCCTCGTGTTCACGGTCACCCTGCAAACTGGAATGGCCTTGATACTGTGTGGGTCCCCAGGCTTGGCACACCATGCAGTCTGGTGAGGACCTGCCCATCAGGATATGGACAAAAGGAGACCCTTCAGGCATGAGGACAGCTGACACAGGCACCCCGGCAAAACGACCCCTCCTGCCTCTCTCCCATGTCCCCAAAGCCCTACCTTGGACATAGAGGTGATTCCCAAGTCTGGCGGAAGACAATGGAGGCACGAGGCCCTGAAGATCTCCTGGCCCACATGCCATGGCAAGCAGGTGCCCAGCCCTCACTGGTCTTAATAATGAGATGTGGGGGCAGGGTGGGGCAGGGCATCTCCGCTGTGTGAGAATTCTAGAACTCATAGTTTGTTTATTCAAGGCAGCAGGGAGTAGGCCTCTGCCCCAGGGTTGCGGACTCACTCAGCTGGGGCAGCGGCAAGATGCTGAGAAGGAGGCAGTGTGGTCATGGCAAGGCCCCGCCAGGTCCACAACATGCTGCTGCTGCCAGGTACCTCCCTGGAATCGTGCTCCTGGTGCCCAACCCTGAGCCTGTGACAGCACCAGGTATGTAGCTTGTGACAGTGCCTGGTGCCTGGCCTGTGAGGCACCCTTAGTGCCTAGTCCAAGCTCCTTTATGAAGCCCTTCTCATGGCCCCCCTGGGAGTGTGGAAACTGAGGCACTAATAGTGGGGTGGCTAGTTCCTGCTGTAGGTGACTGAGCTGGAACTGGAGTTTTCCTTTTTCCCATAGGTTCTGCATTTTCTTTTTTTTTTTTTTTTTTTTAATTTTAGTTATTTATGTTTTCCCCCAAAGCCCCAGTAGATAGTTGTATGTCATAGTTAGACAGCCTTCTAGTTGCTGTATGTGGGACACGGCCTCAGCATGGCGGGAGAAGCAGTGCGTCGGTGCTCGCCGGGGATCCGAACCCAGGCTGCCAGCAGCGGAGCACGCGCACTTAACCGCCAAGCCACGGGGCCGGCCAGGTTCTGCATTTTCAAGAGAACGGCTCCTGGGTATAGGGAGGCCAGGTGTTTTGGGCCTGGGAAGGTGGCATCCCGAGAGGATGCAGCTTGCAGGCCTGGGTCTTCATGAATCAGCAGAATAAATGACATCTTGCGATCCCTCCTGCCCACTCCACCGAGGTCCCCTCCCCAAGGAACCCATGCTCCTCACACTGTCCATGAGGATGGTTCACTCCTGCTCCACCCTGTTGCCAGTGTTGTCAAGTACTTGGGGTAGTGAGGTTGCTCACACACTGCTGGGGAAGATGGACTGGGGCCATCGCTGTGGAAGACTGTTTGGAATCATTTAGTAAAGCAGAAAATGTGCCTACCCCACAACCTGCAGTTCCCCGCCCTGGTTGTGAGCCCTAGAAACAGTCATGCACATAGGCAGCAGGAAAGACATGCAAGATTTTTGACAGTGGCACTGTTCGGTAGAGCCCCAGCTGGAAGCTACCCAACTGCCATCAGAAACATGATGGATGCACAGAATACTCAACAGCAATGAAAATGGACCACAACGTGTAACAACATGGTGAATCTCATCAACATTGTTGAGTAAAAGAAGTCAGACGCAAAAGGTACATACTGTATGCAACTGAAAAATGGGCAAAGCAACCATTTTTAGGGATATATGGCAGAAAATCAAGGAAAATTATCCTTATAATTAGATTTCCTCTAGGGGGAAAGAAGAAGAAAGAGAGAGAGAGAAGAAAGAAAATCCAGAGAAGAAAAACCCTGTCTACTCTTCTGTCTTTGTGGAAAATAATACGCTGGGGGAAACAATCAATCAATAAAGCAAAACAAGATAATTGAATAAAGACCATATCCATTACCACCACCACTGTGAATACAAAAAAACCCTACTTTTAAATGTCAACAATTCTTATACAGTCATGCACCATATAATGATGTTTTGGTCTACAACAGACTGCATATGTGATGGTGGTCCCATAAGATTAGTACCATATAGCCTAGGTGTGTAGTAGGCTACACTATCTAGGCTTGTGTAAGTACACTCTACGATGTTCGCACAACAATGAAATCCTCTAACGATGCCCTTCTCAGAACATGTCCCCATCATTAAGCAACACATGACTGTATTGGGTAGAAAAAAAAAATCCACTCACATGCTACTTGAGACCCACCTAAAACAAAATGACATGAAGCAGTTGAAAGATAAAAGATGGGCCAAAATATATTAAATATATGCAAGCAAAAATAGAGAGGACAATGTTAATCTCTAAGAATGTGATTCAGGACAAAAGCTTTAAACAGGAAAAAAAAAGTTATTTTATGTTGAAAAAAGATAAAAATTGCAATAACTATGTAACATCATAAAGTTCTATTCATCAATAACATAACATCAAACATATGAAGCAAAATCAACCAGTAATACAAGAGAAATTGAAAAACCTCACTTGTAGTGAGAAAGTCTTCTCCAATTCTCTCTGTCTTTGAGGGATGGAATATCTACAAAAAATCAACCCCACACTAGACTTCTAAGAAAACCACAATAACTTCCCTAAAAGTAGAACTAGTTGGGCCACATTTTTTACCATGATGCAATAAAACAAGGATTTAATAACAAAAGAGTAGGCAAAATAAACCAAATGACTTGAAAAATTTTAAACTTTGTTAACTTATTTTGAGGAAATAAAAATATTACATAAACTACTTAGAAAATACTAATAATTAGAACAATGCATAAAAAAATTTATTGAGTGTGTTGAAGACAAATCCATAACTTCAAAGGTATTTATTATTGAATAAGAAAGAATGAAATTAGGGGCCGGCCCCATGGTGTAGCGGTTAAGTGCACACGCTCCACTGCTGGCGGCCCGGGTTCGGATCCCAGGCACGCACCGACGCACCGCTTGTCAGGCGGTGCTGTGGCGGCGTCCCATATAAAGTGGAGTAAGATGGGCACAGATGTTAGCCCAGGGCCAGTCTTCCTCAGCAAAAAAAGAGGAGGATTGGCATGGATGTTAGCTCAGGGCTGATCTTCCTCACACAAAAAAAAAGAGAGAGAATGAAAATAAATGAATTCAATGCTCCAATCAAGAAACTTTTATAGTACAGGTGCAAAATAAACCCAAGGAAAATCTGTAGGAAACATGTACAAAATATAAAATTATACCCTAATCAATTAGAACAGCAGAAGTAGGCATGAACTCTATGATCTAGAGCTTTGAAAAAACAAATAATATTAAATAGGGCAAAAGGCATATTTTATATTGATAGGGTATAACCCTCCAAGAGGGTATAGGTCTAGTAGGCATGAACCGTGCACTCCTAACATCACGGCTTTGAAACATAAAGCAAGAATTGCTGGAACTGCAAGAAGAAATAGACAGTCTTAATTCTCGTGAAATCAACAGATTATACTGACATAAAATACTTGAAGTGTTGAGAGGTTCTGAATAACACAATCAACAAGCCTGATCTAATCAGTTACAGCTAGAACTTTGTTTCAAAACACACAACACTTTCATTTCAAATGCACATGGACAGAGGCTGCCCAGTGGCGCAATTGGTTAAGTGCTCATGCTCCAATTCCGTGGCCCAGGGCTCGCCAGTTCAGATCCTAGGTGCGCACCGACACATCGCTTGTCAGGCCATGCTGTTTCGGCGTCCCTTATAAAGTGGAGTAAGATGGGCATAGATGTTAGCCCAGGGCCAGTCTTCTTCAGCAAAAAAAGAGGAGGATTGGCATCGGATATTAACTCAGGGCTGATATTCCTCACAAAAAAAAAAAAATGCACATGAAACTTTCATTAAAACTGACCAAATACTAGGCACAAATAAAACCTCAATAAATTCCAAAATGCAGAAATAATTAAATCCATATTGTGATATAATTTTTAATAGAGAAAAAGAAGAAGTCCCCTCCCTTGCCCCAAACTATCCATCAGGAAATTAAATAATGCCCTTCTATATATAACTCGGGTTAAATAAGAAATATAGTGTGAAATTAAAAATATAGAAATGAATGACAGTAAGGTCAACACATACCAAATTCTGTGAAATATGGCCAAAGCGAGACTCAGAGCAAATTTTATTGAATTAAATGAAAAAATTAGAAACCAAAGATGTCTATAATAATAAACTAAGCATACTACTCAAAAAGTTAGAAAAAGAACAATAAAATAAATCCCCCAAAATTAGAAGGTTGGCATTACTAAAGCTAAAAGAGCTTTAATAAAATAAAATAAACAAAAAGAAGCAGATTTGATCACTAAAACCAAAAGTTAGTTTGTACCATTTAGGAGTTCCCAAGTAAGAGAAACTTTCACTCAAACAGGCTTAAAATTTCTTTCTCCTCTCTTGAGTAGGGGCAGCTTCATCCTGAGTCAGTCCCCTCTTGAAAAATGGTTGCCAACAGCCCATAACCTTCTGCTTCCTCATCCACATTCAGAGATACAGAGTGTGCATGTCTCTCCTCTAACCATGCCTTATGCTGATGGGGATAACCTAACTGGGGTCAGGTGGCCAGGGCACCGGCTACGCTAACTAGATCAAGTCAATGAGCCACCCTTTCTGGGAGCTGGGAGTGTGACAGCTTCCTCCTGAAGAACATGAGCAGCATGGCAGAGGGTGTGGGTGGGCTGACCAGGACCTGGCGTAAAATGAGAGGAGGAGGGTTCCCTTAAAGCTAACCAATAAAAGTACACCAGATGGTTTTTTGAAAACATCTACGAAATAGACAAAAATTTGGCAATTCTAATGTTTAATAAGTAAGAAAAGGGAGACAGTATACGTATACATAATATTAGGAAAGGGGCCAAAGGTTCAAATTTTATATATCAGTTTGAATTTTAAAATCTAAGCTAAATCAAGTGATTTGATATACTAAAACTAATGCAAAAAGAGGTGGGAAATCAAACTAGGCAAATAACTATAAAAGATATTTTTTAAATAGTCAAAGGTTTGTTCCCTAAAAAAGGCATCAGGCCCAGTGAGTTTTATGTGCACAATCTACCAAACCTAAGATAGCAGATAAAGCTGGTGTTAAATAAACTGCTCTGGGGCATAGAAAAATACTAGAAGCCCTCTCACCCTGTTTTAAGAGGCTAACATAGCAATGACATTGAACTTGAACAAAAGGTGGAACAAAAAGGAAAACTGTAGGCCAGTCCAACATTGGGCAAAAATTTTAAACAAAATGCCAGCAAATTGATTCCACAGTATATTGAAGGATTTATCTAAGAAATCTATTGAGATCTAGTACAGTCACACATCACACAACAACAGGGATACATTCTGAGAATGCATAATTACATGATTTCATCATTGTGTGAACATAATAGAGTGTGTTTACACAAACCTAGATGGTATAGCCTACTACACACTTAGGCTATACGGTAAAGCCTATTGTTACTAGGCTACAAACCTGTACAGCATGTTACTGTACTGACTACTGTAGGCAATTGTAACACAATGGTAAATATTTGTGTATACAAACATAGAAAAGGTACAGTAAAAATACAGCATAAAAGATAAAAAATGGTACACCTGCATAGGGCACTTACCATGAATGGAGCTTGCAGGACTGGAAGTAGCTCTGGGTGAGTCAGTGAGTGAGTGGTGAGTGAATGTGAAGGCCTAGGACGTTACTGCACACGACTGTGGACTTTACAAACACAGTACATTTCGGCTACACTCAATTTATAAAAAGTATTTTTCTTTCTTTAATAATAAATTAACCTTAGCTTATTGTAATTTTTTTAATTTATACATTTTTTAATTTTTTCAACTTTTGACTCTGTTGTAATAGCACTTAGCTTAAAACACAAATATATTGCACAGCTGTCAAAAAATATTTTCTTTCTTTATTTTCTAATTCTATAAGCTTTTTTCTATTCTTTTATTTCTTAATTTTTTTTTTAAACTTTTTTTTTTAAAACTAAGACACAAGGACACACCTTAGCCTAGGCCTACCCAGGGTCAGGATCATCAATATCACCGTCTTCACCTCCACATCTTGTCCCACTGGAAGGTCTTCAGGGGCAACAACACGCATGGAGCTGCCATCTCCTAGGATAACAACGCCTTCTTCCGGAATACCTCCTGAAGGACCTGCCTGAGGCTCTTCTTGAGGAGCTGTCACTCTTTTCAGAAATATGTCCATGGTGGTCTGCTTGGTTTGTTTCTGTTTTTCATCACAGATTTGCCTGCAAGCAGATAATGCGCCATGAACACTCCTCTGTGTTAATGAAAACTTTCGGCGTTGGGATCCCTGTTTTCAAATTTCTTAAGGAGCTTGTTGAGGTCTGAAAAAGCTTCTGCTAAACCTTCACTATAAATTTTCTTGGGGGTTCTTCTTCTTTTTCTTCTCCTGCAGGCTCCTTTTCTCTTGCCTCTCCTTCAGCTGTGCATTCCTGTTCCAGTTCCAACAACGCCTCATCGGTCATTTCCTCAGGAACCACCTCTAGGAGCTCCTCAATGTCATCCTTGTCCACACCCAGGTTAAAGTTGTTTGGCATCTCAACCACAGCCTTGTTGATTTTTGCAACCTCTTCGTCCTTTGCAAATCCTTTGAAGTTATGGACAAACCTCTTCAGTGTCTTCTTCCAGATGCCATACACTCCTTAGCAACATCACCCCAAGCCCAAGCAAGGTTCTTGATGTAGTCATAGACGTTGTAATCCTTCCAGAACTGCATCAGTGTCTTCCTCAGTAGCAGCAATAGCCTGGGCAAAGGTCCTCCTCAGATAGTAGGCCTTAAAAGCTGCTATAACTCCTTGATCCATCGGTTGGACCAAAGAGGTGGTGTTTGGCAGAAGAAACAACCTTTGGCAGGATAAAGATCACCTTTAAAAGGAGGATGTCTGGGAGCATTACCAACAATAAGCAAATCTTGAAAGGTATGCTATTCTCCAAACAGTACTTCTTCATTTTGCTGGCATAGCAATTCAGGACGGCATCTTGGAAGAGAAGCTGAGTCATCCCTGATTTCTTATTGCTCCTGTAGTACTCTGGCAGTGTGTGCTTACTGATATACTTGAAGGTCCTTGGGGTTCCCACTGTGCCAGATCACAAAGGGTTTCAATTTGTAGCCTGCAACATTGCCCCCAAGCAAGACTGTTATCCTGTCCTTAAAAGCCCTGAAACCTGGCATTGACTTGGCCTCCTTATGGATGAAAGTTCTTTCAGGCATCCGTTTCTAGAAAAGGGAGCTTTCATCCATATTGAACATTTCCTCTGGCAAGTAATTTTCCTCCACAATCAGCTTATCTAGTTTCCAAAAATTATTCCGCTGCCTTCACATCAGTACGCGAAGACTCACCACTCACTTTCACATTATGTAATGAATAGCGAGTCTTGAATCATTTAAACCACCCACAGCTAGCAGTAAATTCAATATCATGGTCAGGCCCATCTTTTTCTTTCAACACCGCAAATAAACTTTGCTTTGGCCATGATCATCATAGTGCTGAAGGGGATACACTTCTATGTTTGGTCTTCAATCCAGGTCACTAGAAGTTTCTCCATGTCTGATATACACCTTTCTTGAATTTTTTAGTCTTATTGCCTTCAATGAAGAAGATCCTTTAACAGCTTCCATCACTTTGCTCTTGTTCTTCAAGATCATAGTTATGGTGGAATGGGACAGGCCTGACTAGCAAGCAATAACCATCACTGATTTTCCACCTTCGTTGTCCTTAATCACTTCTAATTTCATTTCCAGGTCAATGACTCGACGTGGCCTCTTACTGGCAACATTAGCAGTGGATTTTGTATGCTTAGGGGCCATGATGAACAAAACAACACGAGATTAAATCAAGCACAAAGGAAAATGATGCAATCAAGAGACGTGGTAAACATGATATACAAGGCTGCTGCCAGCATAACACAGCATATTGTTTTGTTTCGTTTTGTTTTTTTGTGACGAAGATCAGCCCTGAGCTAACATCCATGCCAATCCTCCTCCATTTTTTTCCCTTTTTCTCCCCAAAGCCCCAGTAGATAGTAGTATGTCATAGTTGCACATCCTGCTAGTTGCTGTATGTGGGACGCCACCTCAGCATGGCCTGACAAGCGGTGCATCGGTGAGCGTCTGGGATCCGAACCCAGGCAGCCAGTAGTGGAGCACGTTCACTGAACCACTAAGCCACGGGGCCAGCCCCCAAGCATATTGTTTTACAGTAAACTTTTATATAAGTAGAAAGAGTACACTCTAAAGTAACATTAAAGAGTATAGTATAGTAAATACACAAACCAGTAACATAGTCATTTATCATTATCAAGGATTATGTAGTTTACACAATTGTATGTGCTATACTTTTATATGACTGGCCGCGCACTAGCTTTTTGTGTGTGTGTGTGAGGAAGATCAGCCCTGAGCTAACATCCATGCCAATCTTCCTCTTTTTGCTGAGGAAGACTGGCCCTGAGCTAACATCCGTGCCCATCTTCCTCCACTTTATGTGGGACACTGCCACAGCATGGCCTGACAAGCGGTGCGGCAGTGCGCGCCCAGGATCTGAACCCGGGCCGCCAGCAGCAGAGTGCGCACACTTAATCGCTACACCATGGGGCCGGCCCCCGCAGTACCACTTTTACACCAGCATCACCACAAACACGTGTAATGCGTTGTGCTATGACATTATGATGGCTACAATGTCACTAGGTGATACAAATTTTTCAGCTCCATTATAATCCTATGGAACCACCGTCACATACGTGGTCTGTTGTTGACCAAAATGTCAGTATACAGTGCATGACTGTAATGTATTTCAGTATGTGAACAAATTAAATAATAAAAATCTTATAATCATTTTAATAGTTCACTACCACATCACCAGGGCCCAAAACAGTGCCTGGCACAGAGAAGACTCCCAATAAATATCTGTGGAATAGATGAAAGAATGAAGTCAGGGTCAGCACATGTACTCCCACCATTATTGCTACTATTTCACATTGTGCTGGAGGTCTCCAGCAACGAGACAACAAAAGAAATAAATGGTACGACTTTCAAAAAGGAGATTTTTAGGAGATTTAGTTACCCAAAAATAAGCCAAGAGAATCCACTGAAAAATGATTGAATTAAATAAGACAGTTTTGCAAGATAGTCAGGAATCAAGATCATTATTTTTTAAAAAAATCCATCAACAGCTTTAAAATACTTAACACGTAAAATCAGAAAAAATGTAATGTGAAAGATAACAGCCACAATAAATATAACCAAAATTTGTAAAATATTTAGAAATAAACAATGTTTTTCCAGACATCCATGAATAGTAGAGATGAATAAATGGAGACATATACCATATCCCTGGTTAGGAACTCAACATTGTAAAAATGATAGTTCTCCCCAAATTAGTCTGTGTATTTAATTTCAATTCAAATACCAATAGTATTTTTAATGGAAATTGACAAACTGATTCTAAAGTTTACATGGACGACAAACTTCGTAGATTAGGCAATATTTTTTAAAAAAAGAAGAGAGCTTTCACTATCATTTAACAAAACATAACATAAAGCTGATTGAAACAGTACAGCACTAACCCAGGGACAAATGGATTGGTAGGGAAATAATAGAGGTTTCAAAAACATACCCATGAGTATATTGGGATTTCATTATTATAAATGTGGACATTCAAATCAGCAAGAAAAAGATGGACTCTACAAGAAATAGTTTCAATGAAATTGGCTATCTAGTTGGAAATAGTTAGATCCCCACCTCACACCATACATAAACAGAAATTTCAAATGGATTATAGTTACGCATAAAAAATAAATTTATCAAAATATTAAAAGAAATATGAGAAGATAGCTTTTATAATCTGGAGATGGAGAAAACCATCTTAAGCAAGGCAAAAAACCCATAAAGAAAGTGAAGACTGATTTGACTCCATGATAATTTTAAAAGTCTTTATGGAAAAATTACCCACCCACTCCACATATTTCTAAATGGCAAGGGGCTCACTGGAGAAAATATTTGTAAAATAATTGATGAAGGCTTAATAGTCACAAAAAATAAAGATCTGCCATAAGGAAAAGATAAGCAACCCAATTTTTAAAATAGGCAAAATATATGAACAGGGGATTTACTAGAGAAAAGTACACCTTTTTTCAATAAACACATAAAAAGACATTTTTGCAATCAAGAAAATGCAAATTCAAACAGCAATGATATAACTTTCTACCATTGGATGGGCAAAATTTTAAAGATTAACAAGATCCATTTTTAGCAAAAGGGGAAACATTCATTCTTGTACACTGTAGGTGTGAATGTAAACTGTTTCAGCTTTTGGGAGGGGTGAATTTGATAGTATTCATCCAAAATTATTAAATTTGTGTTTCCTTTGCCTGTCCCCCCCTCAGCCCACTCCTAGGAAGACAGCTGCGGAAATGCTTCAGAGTGTCTCTGCCCCCACCCTCACCCCTGCGTATGCCGGAGTGTGCTCACGGCAGCACTGCCGCAGTGCAGACAAGTCAGAAACAGCCTAAAAACTGGTGCTGGTTAAACAGCATATGTTGCATCTGCACAGAACACATGCAGTCAAGTAAAATTATGAATAGTTCTAGGGACTGACACAGAAAGGTTTTCAAATTTTTTTTAAATGTAGGTTAATAATACACACATAAGACCCCATTTATGTAAAATGTCATTAAGATCTTTTATTTAAGTATGCTAAAAACCATTACTTCTGGGGAGGGGAGCAGCACTGGCGGTGTTGGTGGATCAGAGGGAATCTTTACATGTATTTTTGAATATTTTAGTAAATCACAACAAAAATGTATTCAAATATTGCTTGTAATTTTTTAAAAAAAAATTTTAAAGGAAAAAAATGTAGAAGGTGAACATGCAATAGTTTTGTAATCAGTTTAAGTGCCATTAAAAAAAAATGAAAGCTGATTCTGGAGCACTATATGTGGGTCCTTCCTACTGTTAGCCTACAGGGCATGTTCCGACCACTCCCTTACAGCACGCCCACTTTACAGATGATAAAACCCAAGCCTCAGGCGCAGGCCCTTTCCCTATGCCCCAGCACTAGTAATACAGCAAAAACCATCAGCCCCTACTCTGGGGAGCCTCCTGGCAGAATTAATTCCAGGAGGCCCTGCCCTCCTACCCACCCCCAACCCCCAGGGCCACCCAGAAAAGAGAACAGAGCCAGCTCATGTTTGCACAAATTTAATCCTTGCTATTCTGGTCCCAATTCCAGAGCCCTTCTAGGCCACACTTCCCTTCTCCTGATCACCCAAGGCCTAGTCATCTACCACATCCCTCCCCACTGGGACGCCAAAACAGGACACAGTCTCCCACGGGCCACTCTTTCCCCACCTTGATTCTTGTTGAATACGGACCCATGACCTTGGTCTAACTTTGATCTGGCCCCATTCAGCAGAGGCAAAGCAGGAAGAAGAAGGGAGAGGGGAGATCAAGGGCCCATCTGGAGCAGTAGCAGCCAGGAGAGGAGTGGGAGCCAGGCGGAGGTGCGGGGGCCTGAGAGAGCCCCATGGCTTATTTGTGTCTTGATCCATTTGCTGTACTTGGTGACGCGGGTGTACACGCCTGGATTCCGTAATCTGGCGCAGGCTTTCTCCCAGGATAACACCCCAGCCAGAATCCATCTGCCCTCCACTTCGCAAGCCAGTGGGCCCCCAGAATCCCCCTAGGCAAAGAGAGAGGAGTGATGGAGGCTCTGGACTCACCTGGGATGCAGGGGAGCCAGGGGCCCAGAATGCCCCCTCCGAGTTCTGCTTGGAAGATTCTTTCAATCCTTGAGGATCTCACTACCTGGGCCACCCTTCAGCTTCTCAGTTGGAGAACCCAACCCAGAATATCAGGGAAAATCAAAGTCATAGGAGAAGGAAGACGGGAGCAGAGCATTGCCGGGTGATGGTGACAAAGAGGGAGACCAAGCAAAACCCTCCCCAGGGAACTGTCCCCCGACCTGAGAGTCATTCCCAACAGAAGAAGGATAGCGGCCAGAACCTCCCAGAAACTCACATTGCACAAGTTTTCTCCATAATTGGTGGCACAGATCATGTCCCCCAGGACAAGGGGGACAACGCGGGGGATGAAGGACATCTTGCGATAAATCTGGTCACACCTCTTGTTGTCCATGATAAACACCTCAGCCTCCTGCAGCTCTGGGGTCAGCGTGGAGTTGACTGTGGAGGAGCCCAGCGGGGTGAGAACTGACTCCTCACTCCACTCAGCCTTGGCCTCTTCCCCGTGTCTTGTCACCTCCATCCTTGAGACTCAGTGAAGCCACGCCCCTTCACACCTCCCTGCCCTCCTTCACTTGATCCTTCCCTCTGCAGTGTGGACCACGTCTGCCAAGTCCCTCACCGTCTCAGGCTCTGTTTCAGGATCCCTCTTTCTGGGATACTTTTGCTTCTGAATCAAGTAGGCCACAATCCAAGTTTCAAGGCGAAACTTACATATTGAGACCCTAGCCACGTACTGCTTGTCTCCAGCCTCTGTGCTTTGCACTGGCTGTGCCCTCTGCCACCTGACTAACACTCGCTCCTTCTTCAGGCATCTCAGTCAGAACCCTCTGCTCAGAGCTCAACCCAGATCCCTCCTGGCTTGACCTCAAGATCACCTGACAAAATCTTTGCCTCTTTCCTTGTCAGCCTGCACCCCCGCCCACACTCAGTTATGAGTCCCCTGCAGACAGGGCATGTATTCTCAATGCCAAGGGTTTACCATGTGGCAGATGCTCGAAATTTGTCAAGTGAACAAATGAGTGAGTGAGTGAATTTATGAGTCCCTGACTCTGAGCTTCTGTAAGAGGCAAATGATCACACCCAGCCCAGGCACTGCTATGCCTGAATAAGGAGCCCACAGCAAGCACAATGGTGTAAACCATGAAAATGGCTCCCACATGAGCAGCAGTCCTAACACATCCAAAGAACCAGGGGACAGAGGTAACGGCCACAAGCTTCCTGAGAGGCACCATGAGAGGGTCCAGCAGGCAAGGCCCCTGAAGGAAAGAACATCACCCTCAGTGGTACCACACCCCACCTCCCATCCCATCCTGCTCACCTGAGAAGCGCTGTTTAACCTGGCCCCAGCCGGTCACCCAACACTGTGTCCCAACCTTCAGGTTGTAGTTGGGCTCTGGGAGGCAGACCGGCTGCACGTACTTGCTGACGATGGCAGGAGTGTGAAGCTGGAGAAGGGCAATATCGCCCATGATGAAGGTCCGGCCCCAGTACTTGGGGTGCATAATGATGTCCTTCACAGGGATCGAGAGAGCCTGCTTGGGGTCCGTGGGCTTCAGCTTGGAGGTACCAAGAATCACTGAGTACTCTTTGGTGCTACAGGAGACACAGAGCCCCACCTGGTAGATGTCAGGTTCCCAGGCAACACTATGCTCCTACCTCCACGAGGACCTTTTCCCTTAGCAGAAGTCCTGCCTGATTTGCTCGCTCACTCCATCTTGCTAATCCGGCCTAGGGGTCCTCAGGAGCAGAGATATGACTGCCTCCTCATTCACTATTCAAGGTGATTCAAGGTGGCCTGGTCTATGTGTTGTGCATGCGGCTGTGTAGGTGTTGGTATACAGGAATGTTCTCATGTGTGTGAGAGGTGGGGGTATACACTGGGTTTCCTGTGGCCCTGCCTAGGATACAGTCTTTTTGCTTGGGGCTCCTGCCCCAGCTCAGGCCCTGACCCACTGTGAGATCCTGTGCATGACTCTTCCCTGTTCTGGACATCTCTTCCCACCCCTCCCCCAACACCCCCGCTCCCACGCTGTTTCAAAGAGGAAACGAGGAGGCTAGGCTGGGCCCATTGCAGCCCTGGCTCTCCAGGCCCTGGACACGGGGCCACACTCACCCTTGGATGCAGTGGGCAGCAGTCACCACCCAGCTGAGGTCAATGAGGGACCCTCCACACACGTGCTCATTTTCCATCCGGAGGCTCACCTCCCAGGGCCAATGGCGGGTCACACTCAAATTCTCCGACCACCAGGGTTTGGCACAAACTGCAGGAACAAGTGTGCAGGGAGACACAGGTGTCACATAGAGGAGGATAAGAATGACGGAGAACAAGATGCCCCCGGGGGCAATTTGCACAAGGCTGTAAACTCAGGGTCTTGGTCCCACTTCAAAGAGGGGGAGACTGAGGGTGAGAGAAGGGCAGTGGCCTACTCAAAAGCACTGAGCTAGACAGAAAACGACAATGACCGAAATAAAAAGCATCAAGACAGAGACATACAGACATCACAGGAGGACAGAGAGAGATACTGAGACACACAGGGAGCAATTAGTACAGAACCCCAAACCAAGGGAGAAGCACAGGAGGAGCCCCAGGACAAGAAATGCATTTCCTTGTTTCTGGGGTAAATCCCTACACCACGTTCCTGAAAGGCTATAATGCTTGCTGCATCTCTTAGATACAAAAGGCCTCTGTCCTCACACTGCTCAGAGTCAAGAAAAGCTCCAGACAGCTGTGTCAGAAGTCTTTACACAGAACATTCAAGAAAGAGGCCCAGCATGGAGGCCACAGAGGCCCCCCACTCACAGCTGAGACACTCTTAGTTTGCACGTAGTTCCAACAATCAAATTGTACTACTGTATGAATGAACATAGATGTAGAAATTATAAATAAAATATTAGCCAAGATTATATTTTTAAAAAATAATGCACCATGATCATGTAGAGATTGTCCCAGGAGTGCAAGGGTGGTCCCACAATGGAAGAGCTCTCAGTGTATTCTCCACATAAACCATTCTTTTTCCCTAAAGAGAGAAAGATCATGTGCCTTTCACAATAGACACAGAAAGAGGCATCTGAAAAATTCAACACATATTTATGACTTAAAAAAAACACACTTTTGACTCAGCAAATTAGGAATAGAAAGGAAATCCTTAACTTTATAAAAGTTATATGCCACAAACCTACAGCAAACATCATCTAACCTTAAGGAACAGGCAAAAAGAATCTATACTGTGAGAAGCCAGGAATAACGGTACTTTGTGGTGGGAGGGCAGAGGAAGTAAGAGAGAGCACATAAGGGAGTGTTGGTACTACGTGTTGGTCCTGATCTACTTTCTGACCTGGGTGGTGACTGAACCAGTGTGTTCACTGTGTGATAATTTCTTGAGCTGGACACTTATAATTTGTGTACTTTCCTGTGTGTATATAATACTTCAACAACTTATTTTTGAAATCAGTAATATTTCTCTACCTCAGCACAACCAACTAGAAAATATATTCAAAAATAAGATACATTTTCAATAGCAAAAGTTTATAAAGTACCAAGGAATTAACTTATCCAACACTATGCAAGATTTCTGTGGTAATATATTTAAAACTCTAATAAAGGACACTGAAAATGATCGCCATAAATGGAGAGACACCCCTTGCTCTTAAAATGAACAAGTAAATATTTCAGATGTAATTTTTCCCAGAATTAATCTATAACATCACTTTCCAAGTTACAATTTTTAAGAAATTTGATAAACTTACTCTAAAACTGAAATAGAAAAACAAAAGCCCACAAATTTTTCAGTGTTTGAAAAAGCAGAGCAAAGAAGGGACACTTGTCCTAGCAGATATTAAAACACACGTCAAAGCCATAATAACAAAAAGTGTGGTATTGATGAAGACAGACAAACAGACCAATGGAAAAGAACAGAGAGCTTGAGACTGCCCCATGGAATACAGGAATTTAATGTAAACAAAGGAGCCACCACAATCAGCAAGAAAAGGATGGATTGTTGAGTAGATGGTGCTGGGGAAACTGGCTCACTATAAAAGAAAAAGAAAACTGGATTCCTTTGTAGGAACACTTGAAGACCTAAACATGAAAGGTAAAACTGTAAAGTTAACAGTAGACCATGTGAGGTGGGGTGGGAAAGGACTGCTTAAGCAAAACCTCAAAACACAAACCATAAAGCATTAAGCTGATTAACTTGACATCAAGATCAAGGATTTTTGACCCGAGGAACAAAGTTAACAGACAGATAACAGATTGGGGGGCAATATTTGCAATATCTAAAATCAATACAAGACTTTTATTAGGAAAATACAAGGAACTCT
Source organism: Diceros bicornis minor (assembly GCF_020826845.1). Taxonomy (NCBI): domain Eukaryota; kingdom Metazoa; phylum Chordata; class Mammalia; order Perissodactyla; family Rhinocerotidae; genus Diceros; species Diceros bicornis. Next base: position 48,185,883 of record NC_080741.1, read on the forward strand.
AGGAAATCAACAAGAAAAAAGAACAATAGACAATACGCGAAGGATAAGGACAGATAACTTATTAGGAGAGGAAACTGGAGAGGCCAACAGCACATTGGGACATGTTCAAATGCATTAATAATGAGAAAAATGTCAATTAAATCAAGAAGTCTTTTTTTTTACCTATTAGATTGGCAAAAAATAAAAGGTTGGATTGGGCCCGGCCCTGTGGCTTAGTGGTTAAGTGCGCGCGCTCCGCTGCTGGCGGCCCGGGGTTCGGATCCCGGGCGCGCACAGCTTCTCCGGCCATGCTGAGGCCGCGTCCCACATACAGCAGCTAGAAGGATGTGCAACTATGACATACAACTATCTACTGGGGCTTTGGGGGAAAAATAAATAAATAAATAAAATTAAAAAAAAAAAAAAAAAGGCTGGATTGGTAAAAGGTGGATCATGCCAAGGGTTGGTAGGTACATAGCAATATATACACCTTCACAAACTGCTGGTAGGAATGCAGAGGGCTGACCAAAGTGGAATACGGACAGTAGATAAAAGTATGGCATCAATGTAAAGTTTTTAAGTTGATAAGTATACTGGGGTTATCCAAGAGAATATTCTTAGAAAATACACACCAAAGTATTACCGATAAAGACCCATGCTATACATTACCCTCAACTGATTCTGAAAAAATTGTGTGTGTGTATGCGTGTGTCCCTCATACTATTTGTATTTTTGCAATGTTCTGTAAGTTTAAAATTATTTCCAAATAAAATGTTTTTTTAAATGGGGCTGAATGAAAAGAGGAGGAAACAGATCTAGAGCACATACCATTTACATAAGTTAAAAATACATGCACACAAAACCACAATGTAGATTTTTACAGGAATACGCACAAACAAAAAGATACACATTGAACACATAAGACATGTTGGGAGGAGGGGGAAGAGGGTACAGGAGTGTGGCATGGACACAAGCAGGAATAACTAACTTAATCAACCAAACAATCCATAACAAATCAGGGTGGATCTGTGACAATGGAAGCCCATGAACAAGCAGGAGCAACCCAACCCTCCACCCCTGAGGCCTAAGGAAAAAGACAGGAAGACCCCAGAAGAGCTGGGCTCTGAAGACACTGCCACAGGGCCCCGGAGGCTCCACTTGCAACTGAAGAGTTTAGAGCCCAAAAGGTTTCTGTGTGGAAGAGTCTGCATCAGCTTCCTGGACATGTCCTCTGATGGGATGCAGTCTGGGCTGAATTCAAAGAGGCTCTGCATTCCCACACGAGGCCCAGATACTCTTTCCTCTGCACTTTTGGGTCTGTATGTCCTGGCAGCCACAGGCTGTTCTTTAGAAAGCAGGTCCTTTAGACTAAATTCCTGCTCCCTACAGACCCAGAAACTCTACCTATGTGACCCTCTTCAGAACATACCCTCCCAGGAGCTGAGGTTCTCCTGAAGCAGAGGCTCACCCTACCCACCTGGTTTGGTGTTGGTTTCTTTGTAACCTGAAGGAGAAAAGGGGGACAGAGATGAAGCGAGAGGTCGTGACAGGATGACAGTGAAAAAGTGTATTTTTCATTAAGTAGTTCATTCATTCATTCACCAAATATTTCCTAATCTCCCACTCGGTTCCCAGCCTGGAGCCCAAGGCTAAGGGAACAAAGGTGTATCAGACACATACTGCTGTATTTGCCCTTGAGGAACAAGCTGTCCAGCAGGGGAGACAGAAGTAAACACACAATCACCTGGGTGAGATCAATGCATGGACAAGGCCACAGATATCAGGTAAGCCCAGAAGAAGTGGTGGACAGAGAGGCTTCTGGGAAGAGGGGTTACTGTTTCAGGTCTTAAAGATAAGAAGGTAAAACAGAAATGAAAAGTGACAATGACATTCCTTACAAAAGAAACACCATGGTGCATGTCAGAGACTCCAGAGGTTAAAGGTCAAGGCCTGTGACAGCAAGAAACCATGGCAGGGGAGGAAAGTCAAGGGTCAATCCCAGAGGCCTCATAAGCCAGCCAAGAAGCCTGGGTGAGACTGTCTGGGAGGAGGGAGGCCAATGGAGGTGTGACATGGTCAGGCTTGTCTTGTGAAGGCAGCATGGAGAATAGACAGGAAGGCGACAAGACTGAAGGCAATTAGATCCCACCAGAGGCTCTGCAGAACCCAGGCAAGAAATGAGGAGGCCTGAATGAGGAAGAGGCAGTGAGAACAGAGATGGTAAGCTGGACGTGGAACTTAGGGAGAAGGCTAATTCTAGGATGATGCCCGTTTCTGATTTTAGAGAAGAGTGGCTGCTATCTACTAAGTTAGAGAACCCAGTTGGTAGGAAGATGAGGGCCTCAACTTTGGACCCCAAGGAGTTGAGATGTTTCTAGGTCTTTCAGGTGGACATGTCCAGTAGGTGGCTGCACATCCAGACACGTTGTTTTGCGAGGCAGCCTCACATGAATGGCAGCTCAATGACCACAGCAAGTGAGTCCACCCAGAGAGCAGTGAAGAGGGAACCCAGACAGCACCTTAGGGAACACCAATACATCAGGGATGAACACAGCATGGGTGGCCCAGGAGGGACACAGAGGAGCAAGGGAGTTTCCCTGAGGTAGAGGAAAATCAGGAGGCATTGCCTGAGAGAAGCCAAGGGGCTAGAGAAAAGGAAAAAGGGGGGAATAGTAGAAAGGTCAAGGATAGTAAAGGCAGAGACATGCCAGGAATGGGCTAAGGATTAAGTGCAAAGTGAGGAAACACTGGAAGGAAGCATGAAGTGAAAAAGTGAAAATTCTTATGTTGAGAAATCCGGCAGTGAGGACGAGGCAGTGAGGGAGAAGAAACACAGAAAATAGAAAGAGAGAGGATAAGGATCTAGAAGAGAGGATGATGGAGGGAGAATAGCACAGGGAGGGCCCACAGTCCAGAGCACCAGTGAGCAGGTTGACCTTGAAGAGGAGGCATGTCTCTGCTTCCTAAAGAAATGGGTGAGGATGGTGAGAAGTCAGGTTTGGAGGGGCCCCTGGGGGCTGGAGGGAGTCAAAGGAGACAGCATCTGAGGGCCTGCCTCTTCTGAGCCAACGAAGCAGCTGCTAGTGAGGCACAGTGGCTTGGAATAGAGGGTCTGGGAAGAAGGTGAACTTGGAATATTCGTTTAAGTGGGTGGACACCCCGAATTTGTCCCCCAGAGCCCATGCCGGAGTGGGGTCTCCAGGGGTGCCGAGCTCCCTGGGAAGATCAGAGGGCCTGGGGTGGAGGGTAGAGTGGGAGAGGCCTGACGATGCTGTCAAGAGGGTGGTTCGGGTCTCAGCCCCGACGTCCACACTGACAGGGGAAGGAAGCGGCTGACGGGCGAGGAGAAAAGGTAGGGCTTCTCCCCACTGCAGGTCCCAGGAGGCTGCAGGACAGGTGGCGCCTGAGGGAGGAGGCCAGAGGGCAGGAGTTTGGGATCCCGGAAACAGCCCTGGCGAGATCCTGGGAGGGGGCAGAGGAGAGGCGATCGTGGGGTGGTGGGTCACAGAGCCCCAAATGGCCAAATAGCCATTCCCGGGGGCCAGCCCCTGCCTCGAGTGCCAGGTGGAGAAGGGCGGTGGGGAGGAAGGACGGGGAAAAGCCCCGGAGAAGGCGCCGCCTCACCTGCGTCCAGCAGCGGCAGCAGTGGCGGCAGCAGCAGCAGCAGTAGCAGCAGGAGGCGGCGGCTCAGGCCCCAGGGCCTCAACGCTCCAGGCCCAGCGCCGAAGCTGCACAGCGAGGCGGACATGAGGCCCCGCTCCACACAGCGGTGGCCGAGGCAACTCCCACAAGCCCCGGCCCGTGATGGCGCACGTCGAGGGAGGGCCCCTCTAGCACACGTCGGAGCCTCCAACACCCGACGGTGCCTCCAGCACGTGACGACGTCCTGACACGTGATGGCGCCCTGGACACGCCCCTGCACGTACTGGCGCATCTCGTGCACCCCCACCTCGTGCCTCTTACTTGAAGATGACCTCAGAGCCCTTGATCTGTGACTGCCTCCTTGGTGGCCAGCCCCATGAAAGCACCCCCAAGTGCCTTAAGTTGGTGCCACTGCCCCCAGAAGAGGGCTGGTGAAGGCACACCAGAATCCAGGTGATAGCATCTTGTCGTCCAGCCTCTGACCACACCCTCATCCCCTGGGCTTGGTGCATTGGGGAGTTTCACAATTTATATTGATTTGAGAATCCAAACAGATGTAGAAAGCACAGGAAAAGAACAAGAAGGCTAGGGAACTGAGAGCGATGTCTTTGAGAAGGTGACATTTGAGCTGGACCGAACACTTGAACTGGAGTGCTGGAGGAGTCCTGAGAAGGGAAAGTCCTCCTCTTCCACAGACCACCCACTAAATGATAGCAACTGAAAGAGATGGTGGCATATGCTACCCCTTGGGCTTTCACAGGGCGTTTTTGCAGAAGGCTGCTTTCAGTCTGCTGGGGGTGACAGAGACTGGGAGATGACCACCAAGATTCCTGCTTCTCTTGTCTAGTATGGAGGGGTCCACCCCTGGGGACCACATTCCCCAGCCTGGCATCTAAGGGGGTCCACATGGTGAGTTCACACCAATAGGAGGTAAGTAGAGGTGGTCAAGAGAATGTTGCCTTCTCTACTCGTGTTAATGCAGGGCAGCAGTGGTTCTCAAAGTCTAGTCCCCAGAGCAGCAGCAGCAGAATCACCTGGGAACTTGTTAGAGATGACATTGTCAGGCTGCACCCCAGACCTACAGGATTGAAAACTCGGGGAGTGGAACCAGTGATCTGTATTTTAACAAGCTCTCCAGGAAATTCTGATGCAGATAAAGCGTGAACCACAGGGCTGAGGGGAGCCATAAGATGGAGAAAAGCTACCTGCGGACCAAGAACACCTGATTGGGATTTTATAAGGACAAGAAGGCAAATTTATTTTGTTAACCCATGAATATTCAGTGGCTTCTTAAAGTGCTGGTTCCATACTTATTAATAGACTGGGTTTGATGTAAGCTCACAGTCTCTGAACCCCAGCCTTCCTCGGGCAACACATGGGACTGACACAGCCCTCTGAAGTCCACGGATATCTGGGAGCTACAACATTGACCCTTGGAAAGCCAGGGAATGGGAGATTGGGGAGGAGTTGATCAACAGCTAGTCAGAGAGACTCTGGGACACTCAGCCCTGGAATGAGGGTAAAGAACTGGTGACTAGTATAGTGAATATCTGTGCCCTCCTCCGCGTGGGAGAGCAGATCTATGGTAACAAAGTGGGGATGAGAAGTTAGTAGAAGCAGTGGAAGAGGAGGAATATTTCTCATGCCCCAACTTCATTCTTGCTCCCAGTTCAGTCTCTCTTGATTCTCTATTCTGAGCTGCAGATGCTGTTAGGTTAGGCTACAAAGCTCCCAGCAGACACGCTGATACCATAACAGGAGTACAGGGAGCAGGACACCGCTGGCTGAAACCATCCCTAGGACTCACATCTGAGCAGGTGGGGACTCACTTCTCCCTCCAGGACTTAACAAGAACTATGAATAGTTCCTTACCTAAATGGGAAACTAGTGCTCTACAGAGGATGTTATATGCAACCCCACAACCTCGAGGAGAGCAGAGTTTCAGAACACACAAGAACACGTTCCAAACGTTTACTCAGTTGACATCTGAAATCTCTGCACTCCTTAATGCCTCAGCACAACTTGGGGTAAATGTGGATGTGGCCACTAGGGCACCAAGGAAGGGGGTTCCAAGACTGAGTTGCCCCAGGAGGGCTTGTATGGCAGAGACAGGCCACTCACAGGTGGATCCACACTGGGTTGCAGGGGAAATTCTCCCAGCCCCACACGATCGAGTCAGACGTGGAGATCCCGGGCCTCACACCTCAGTAGGGACACAGCGACTCCTCCTTCACTCTCTGAATGACCACCAAGCTGACTGGGTTGACAAAGTGTCAGGTGGAGCTGTGCAACCACAACTGGGGCTAATGCTGTCTCACGGTTGCCGTCTCTTTGGTAGATGCTCTCGAAGATGTCACTGAAGCCTCATGCTCCACCTGGCAGGTCAGCTGGCCCTCTAGCTGGAGTAGTTTCCCTCCTCCTTCCCTGCAGGCAGAGCACATCCAAGGCAGAGGCAAGGCCGAGGCAGGTGACCAGAGCACCAGGCTGGGACATTTTCAGGACGCCAGTCGTGCTGCCACTCTCTGTTTTGTGGATCTCCACAGGGTCAGTGGATCCCAACCGGAACTTGAGGAAAGGGCATTGAGTGGGAGTGGGAGGTCGGAGGAGAGGCCTAGTGCGAGACTCAGAAACATGGGGGGACTGGGCCAGGGTGATCACGGGGTCGCCAGGATGCCCAGGGGCAGCACCAGACACAGGAGTAGGATGAAGAAGCCTGTTGAGTCCCGAGAAGAAGCCTGATTGATTTGATCAATGACCCACTTCTTGTAGAAACTAACTTCTGTATAAACTGCAGGATTTCGTTTGCCACCACAGCCAATGCCCCAGCTCACAATCCCCACCTGGAACCACGTGTCATTAAATTCACAGACCAGGGGGCCTCCAGAATCTCCCTGGAGAAAGAAAGAAACAAACCACAGGAATGGAAGAGGATTAACATCAGAACAGGCTGATTGTACTGCAAGGCGCTGGGGAGATGGGCACACGTGGGTCTTCCCCAGGCATCACCAGGCCCAGGTTTCTGTGACTGAGATTTGAGAGTTGAACACTTTAACATCCTCTGAGAAATACTGCTCCTTCCCAGGTGCTCAGGGATGCACACAAGATACAAAGCCCGTAGGCCCCGGTACAGCAGTACTGCTGGTAATATACTGAAATTCTCTCTAACGCCCCCTATTCCTCCACTGCTGCTGACCCCTTCCCCGTGATCCTCTACAAACCTCCCGTGACCCAGCGACTAAAGGGGTATCTCCTGGCACAGCGAGCAGCCTCCAGAGCCCTGCTCCAGCCCTGATGCCACTGTCTGTTCTGACTGTCCAGACCTAAGCCTCCACAACTGCAAAATATTCTGAACATCACCCCTGGATAGGGGATCCCGAAATCTTCACCTCTAACCTGAAATTTCTCCTTGCTTCCAAACCCACCATCCACTCATCAGTTCTCCCTCTCTTCAAACTCTCACAGTTAACCTCTACCCCCACCTCCAGCAGAACTCTCCATGTCCTTTCCCAGGCTTACCCTCGTGGCCCCACCACCAACCAGCTCAGTCAGAGTCCTCCTCAACCTCTCCCTCACCCCCACCCTCACATACAGTCAGTCACCAAGGACTGATGATGCAACCTCAAACACACCTCCTTCACCCACCCCACTGCCCCAGGTCCCAGTCAGAACTCAACATCATTGCCTAGATGATGCAAACAAACTCCTGGCCTATAGTCCTGCCTGGACAGTATCTAGAAACTTGGCACAGCACTCCAGGCACACATATTCTCACTCCAACCCCATTCTCTGGCCATATTTGCCACCTCATTGCTCCAGACCTGTAAAACGCACCCTAAATGTGACAGGTTCCCTCATACCTCTGAGCCACTGTACATGCTGCTCCCTCTCCCCACTATGCTGTTCCCTCTCTCCACTATGCTGTTCTCCTCTTTCTAAGAAATCCAAATACTCTACCTCTAAGACCCTGCTCACATGCCCCCCTCCTCAGGAAGGCAGCTCGGTGCAGAGTGAAGACTGTGGGCCCAGGAGTCCTGCAGACCCTCACAGGGGGACCTTGAACTCGCGTCTGTGGCCCTCAGCACATGTGTGTAACAGGTCCGATGTCTGTGCTGCAAGGCTGTGAGGTGGGTTCTCTGCGCTAATGTGGGTAAACGCTCACACTGGCACAGTCAGTGCCCTGATTAAAGGGACTTATTAGCATTACCCGCCCCCAACTTCCCCAGACTTTTTTTGCACCCCCCGGCAGCAAGGGCTGCTCCTTTTTGAAGGAACAGGCCAGGCCAGCTCGGGGAACGCTGAGGGGTTCTCCCCATGAATCTCCTGAGTCAAGGGGCGAAAGGAAGAGGTGGCAAATAGCCCTGCCACTTGGGAATGAGGAAGCTTTGAGGGGACACCTCAATGCAGAGGTAGCAAGGGACCCATGAACTGACCCGGCAGGGGCCTTTCCCTTCTTCTTGATGGCCACAGATCATCCCTTTTCTCACTAGGTTGGGATGTACTGCTATCTTTGTCCGGATCACCTCATTACACTCCTTGTAGTGAAGAAGGATTTGCTCAGTCTCTTGAAGTTCTGGCGCTGGTGCTGAAACTAGAGAGAGACAACTTACGAGTGAGAGGATCTGCATGAGTGGGACAGGACAGGAGCCCCCAAACCACTGCACGTCTGGACCAGTGCCTTCACACTCTGCCGCTCGCTCAGAGAAAGGCAGGGCAGTGGGTACTGTCCCCTTTGACACAGGAGAAAACTGAGGCTGAAAGTTGACATGGGCAGAGGAGGAGATAAAAAGTAAAGCCAAGACAGGATAAGGAAGAACAGATCAGGACAGGAAGAGGCGAGGCCTTACCATCCTGAAATCAAAAACAAGCGTCTGTCACTCCAAGTATCAATAGTACCAGTGATAGGTATCCTGTGCACAGTAGAATCACAGACTTTCAGACAGGGAGTGCCCCAGAGGTACCAATACAGCCTCTGCCCAGAGATAGGAGGCCCCACAGTCTCATCAACAGGGTTCCTCTGGCTTGGCCTACAGTCCTGGGCACAAGAAGCTCCCTACCCACCTGGGTAGGGTGGTACCTTCTCTGCAGGTACTTGCAGAGAAGGACAGCTCTGATTAGCAGACAGCTCATCACCCTGGAGCTGAAATCCACCCTGGAAGGAACCTACCATACCTGGTACCCAACCCCCAGGTCCTAACATACCAATAGTAATTCTTAATGCAGTTCAATTACTTTCTAGCAGCATCTTCTCCACCTCCTCCCTTGCCACCTGTTAGAGAATCAGCCTCCCTGTCCCTCCCTTTAGCCTGCAGGCCAACCCCAGGGCACCAGGCTGCTCCCCGCTCAGCTTTCTGTCTGCTAGTCTCACCGTTTTCTGCCAGTCGGCCCCATCCAGTCACCCAGCACTCTACCCGAGTTTTCTCTTGGAAAGCCTCTCCAAAGAGGCACACAGGCTGGATGAATGAGGAATAGTTCACAGGGAAGGCCAGCAGAACAAGGGCAATGTCATGACTCAAAGTTCTAGTTTCAAAACGCTGATGGGAAACGATGTCTCGAACTGGAACCACCAGAGTCTTTCTGGAATTAGGACCTAACACGGTGTCTCCCAGCTTCACCATATATTCCTCATGGCTGTGGGAAGAGGACATGGCCCTCACAGAGATCCTGGAGGGTCTACACTCCCCTTCCACAACTTCCAGGTTCTTCCCAGCCTGGTCCTGTGGCAGCCATCAGCCACTTCCCTCCCTTCAAACCACATCCCCTCCCAGGACCCTTAAGCACTTTAGCTAGTGCTTCTCCAAGTGAGGCCCTAGGACCACAAGCAGCAGCACCTGGGAACTTGGTAGAAACTCAAGTTCTCAGGTCTCACTCCAGACTGAATAAAAACTAGGGGGCTGTGACCCCTTTTTCAGATGAGGAAGAGGAAGCTCTGGGAGGGAAACAGGATTGGCTCCAGGTCCTACAGCCTGACCATGGGCCCAAGCCCAGAGCCTGTAACACTCACCCAAGTATGCAGTGGGCCGCGGTCAGCACCCACTGCCGGGCAATGAGGGAGCCTCCACATCTGTGTTGATCGCGGATCTGCAGGCTCACCTGCCAAGGCCACTTCCCCTCCTGGGCTGGCATTCCACCAACTATCCTCATACTCCGATGGCCACATCCTGGTCGGCTCAGTCAAGAGAGGGGACTGGAGGTGAAACTGCTGCCCCCACTCCCTGCCCACCACCACTAGGGCAGAGCCAGGTTTCCTCTCAAACCCTCCAGGACAGAGTGGGACCCTTCAACCTCCCCGGGGAGTGTTCCCCTTTAGCCTCCCAGGCAGGCCTGGACCTACAGACCTGTACAGATGCAGTACCTAGAGGGGAGAACGGTCCAGACGGAGTGGCCGGGTGGGATTCCAAGGCTTCTCCCACTGTGGGTTCTGGAATCTTCAGGGATTTCAGGTGCCCTGGAGGTGAGAGGACCTCTGGACTTGCAGGGGTCACTGCGGAATCCTCCTTGGGCCCGGAACCCTCACCTGGGGAAGATGAGAAACCAGCGAGAACAGGAGCTGGCCTGAGCACAGCCCATCCCCCACTCGCCCACCCGGGGCCTCTTCCCAAGGCACCCTCCCCATGTCCCACCCCCCACGTGAGCAGCCTAGCCCAGCCTCGCCCCCTCCCAGCCCAACCGGGCCTCACTGAGCCGGGGCTGAAGGAGCAGGAGCCAGACCAGGAGGCCCAGCGAGCCGTCGCCACCGCCACTGGCGCCGCCCGCGGACGCCATGGGCATGCCGTCTCGGCCCTCTCGCGGCGCCCCCTCGCGGGGGCTCCCGGCCCTGCCCTCGTGTTGGCGGAAACCCTGGGCAGGGGCAGAATTCTAAAGCTGCTCCTCCAAGATTCCCAACTCTTGGTCATTCAACCAAAAACTAATCTAGGTAGTGCTCTTAAGGCCTTTGAAGATGTAATTCATTCTATGACCTTAAAATAAGGACATTCTGGATTATACATCTTGGCATAATTTAATCACTGGAGCCCTTAAAAGTAGAAGGAAATACAATCTATCCCATGGAAGATAAAAAGAAAAACAAAAAGAAAGCGTGATAAATAGAAAATACAAAACAAAACGGTAGTTTTGAGTCCAAATATAATAGCAGTTGCAATAAGTGTGAATGGATTGAACACACCAGACAAAAGAAGGACTTTCAAATTGGAGAAAAAGATAAGGTCCACAAATATACTATCTAAAGAGACAAAGAGATATAGATACATTGGAAATAAAGGGATAATAAACGAAATACCAGGCAAAACTGATGCAAAAGAAAGGTGGGATAGCAACTTTGCTATTAGGTCAGAGCATTTAAGGCAAGGATTATATAAGTGACAGATGGACTTATATACAGAAAGAATGAAAAAATGATCAAGAAGATGCCACGATAAGCCTTTAACAGATAAAGCAACATGTGACCAACTTATGGGAAATTGGAGCTTTTGATACACTTCTCTTAAGAAGCTGATATTATGGGGGCCGGGGCTGGCCCAGTGGCGCAAGCAGTTACATGAGCGCACTCCGCTGCAGCGGCCTGAGGTTCGCTGGTTTGGATCTCAGGCGCACACTGACGTCCCGCTTGTCAAGCCAGGCTGTGGCCGTGTGTTATATAAAGTAGAGGAAGATGGGCATGGATGTTAGCCCAGGGCCAGTCTTCCTCAGCAAAAAGAGGAGGCTTGGCAGATGTTAGCTTAGGGCTGATCTTCCTCGCAAAAAAACAAATAAATAAATAAATAAATAGGAAAAAAAGAAGCTGACATTATGGAGGCAAAATTACGCAAAAATATAGAATATTTGACTACCACAACTGATAATCTTGACCTCATAGCAATATGATGAATTTTACAACTACCAACAGAGAACACTCATTCTTACTGAGCACATGGGGAACATTCAGAAACAAGACCACACTGGGCCGGCCCCGTGGCTTAGCGATTGGGTGCGTGCACTCTGCTGCTGGCAGCCCGGGTTCGGATCCCAGGCGCGCACCGACGCACCACTTCTCCGGCCATGCTGAGGCCGCATCCCACATACAGCAGCTAGAGGGATGTGCAGCTATGACATGCAACTATCTCCTGGGACTTTGGGGGGAAAAAATAAATAAATAAAATCTTTTAAAAAAAAAGCAGGGCTGTCAGCCTTCAAAAAAAAAAAAGAAACAAGACCACAAAGGAAGACCAATAAACTCAAGGAATCAATGTTGTACAGATTCCATTCTTAAGCCACACATCAATAATATTAACATCAACTTTTTAAAAAATCTCATATTTCTGAAACAAAACCAACACCCTAGTAAATGGTCTTCCTATTAAAAAGGAAATCGCAAGGGAAATAATGAATATTTAGAGATCAGCGCCAAGGAAAGCACTTCACATGAAATCGTCGGTGATACAGCTAGAGAAGTCCTAGAAAGTAATTTATAGCTTTGATTATATAGGAAAATAAAGAAAACTGATACAAATGAGCTAAATATTCAACTCAAAAAGCGAAAAATATCAGTGGAGTAAACTCAAAGAAAGGGTTTGGGAGAAGTCAGGAAATAACCGGAAATAGGAGCAGAAATCAAAATAGAGAAAAAAGAACAGAATTAACACAATCGGAATTTTGATCTTTAAAAAGTTTAATAAGAGACAACATTCTAGCTAGGTTGAATAAGAGAAAAGAAAGAAAGCAAATACAGCATGAAAAGGGGAAGAAACTTAAAGATATGACAGAGGTTTTTTTAATTATAAAAGAATATTATTAAATGCGAATGCTGACTTCTCCTTCTGGCCAAGATACACTAATAGGGATGGCCTTTCCCACTAGAAACAACCAAAAATGGACAAAACTATGACAGACAGTTTTTAAGACACTGGACACTAGGCCATAAAGAACAGGATGGCTGATAGATGGAAACCAAATGGGGTGAGCCCTATGATTGCCTCAGCTTCCTGCCTTGAGAGATAGTTTCCAGGCTGCAGTGCAGAGAGGGAGAACCTAGGCAGAACCCAGCAGGCGCCCTGAGGTGAGCAGGTAAAGCTCCAAGGCCAGGGACACGGAAGCAGCTCTGTGGACAGAATACGGGACTGCGGGGAGTAGCACAGAGAGAGGACTCGGAGATCTGCAGAGGCTCCCCCTTCAGTATTCCACTGAGTACTGCACAGTGCATGTGTGTGAGGAAACTTCCTGAAGCTAGAGAAATAACCACTTGAAAGGACTAGAAGGAACAATGCCTGGTACTCACACTAGGCCTGGAATAGTGCCTGTTTGCATCAGCCAGAAGGAAAACTCAAGATTCATGGGGCCCTAGGTAGCGTATTCAGGAAGGTCTTGCCTCAGCAATGGGGAATAATAGTCCCTAGACTGAGAATTGCTCCAGTCTTGCCTAACAAATCTTAAAAGCAAGACCCGAAAATATCAATTTCCATGCCATTTAACTGCATCTCAAAATAAAACTCAAGAATATTCCTAGGAAAATATCAAACACTCAGGTAAAAGTCACATTGTCTGGTATCCAATCAAAGAATACTCAGCATTTAAGGAGCATGAAAATACAACCCATGATGAGGAGAATAACCAATCAATCAAAACCAACCCAGAACTGACACAGATGTCAAACACATAAGCATGAATATTAAAACAGCTACTACAACGGTATATGCATTCAAAAGTTAAGTAGAGGTAGTAAAGATGTAAAAAGACTCAAATCAAACTTCTAAATATAAAAACTACCATGTGCAAGATGAAAAAATACATGGACTGATGGGATTAACAATATATTAAACATTGCAGAAGAGATTAGTGAACTTAATGACATGACAATAAAAAAATATCCAAAATGAAACATGGAGAGAAAAGAGAGTATAAAAAACATAGAGCATTGTGAGCTGTGGCCTAATGTACGTATCACTGGAGTTTCAAAAGGAGAGTTGCAGGGCAGGGGAGACAAAAATATTTAAAGAAATAGTAGCTAAACATTCTCCAAATTTGATAAAAACTATAAGCTCAGAGATCCAAATGCTCAACAAGTATCAGACAAAGAAACATGAAGAAAACCAGACCAAAGCACAACCTAATCAAATTGCTCAAAATCAATGATAAAGTAAGTAAGAGGAACAAAGGTGACAGACTTCTCACCAGAAACAGTGCAAGCAATGTTTTCCGCTGAGGTCAGACAAGATGACACTCTGCCTTCTAGTTTCAGCTCTCAAATTGTAAACAAATGTCCTATTCCTAGTCTATTTAACGCCATATTTTTTGCATTTTTGTGTTTTTTGTTGGTGATTTTACTGTTTAAAATGCCCCCCAAGCAAATTGCTGAAGTGCTATCTTGTGTTCCTAAGCCTCCGGGCTGTGATGTGCATTGCAGGGAAAAAATACGTGTTAGGTAAGCTTCATACAGGCGTGAATTATGCTGCTGTTGTCCATGAGTTCAAGGAGAATGAATCAACATAGTGTATTAATTAAGGAGTCTTGAACCAGAAACAAACATATAATAAGTTTGCATATTGATCGCTTGATGAAAATGTTGTGATCAGAGGTTCCCGGCAATCTAATCCTGTATTTCCCTAAGGAGCAGTTGTTCAGTATTTGCTAATTCAGTGCTCATGGCTACCTCATAGAACATAACAACCTTGAAAAACTGTTGTTTGGGGCCACTGGGTTGCGGGGAGTTTGTTACACAGCAATAGATAAGTGAAACACTTATTGAAACTCAAGTTGTCCCGTCTTGGCCAAGCCAAGTGTCTTAGATAGGGTTCCCTTGAAACAGACTCTGAGATAGAATTGTATGCAAGGATCTGTTGAGGAGTACTCTTGCGAGATATGCCTGTGTGGGAGCAAGTGAGGCAGAACTGGGCAATGGGAGAAGCTGAGCTACAATGCAGTTGTAACTGAGGTCTCAGGTGATCCTACAAGAAGCCCTTTCCAGTTGTCCCAAATTGAGGCAAGGAGGCTGGGCCTTCATGTCCCTGCAGGCTAGTCATCAGCTGTGGACTACCCCCTGTGAAGGGACATAATCATGAGTGAACCAGTCTCTGCAGCTGAGTGCAGTTTTTGTGAGGGGTGCAACTGTGAGTCAGTATTTTCAGAAGCTGGGGAACAGGTGTGATTTCTCTGCAAGCGGGATTTAGCAGGAACACCACATGTCACTATAGGGTACCTCTTCCAGTTGGTTCCTGAGTCCTTTTGCTATGATCCTAGTAATGTGGATAGCTTCCTTGCTATCTGGTATGACATGAAATTTCAGGCTCGTTTTATACATTTCCTGTCCTGGAAACTTTTCAAGCCATTTCTCCAAGAAGCCCTGGTTGTTTTGGGTGGGATACCATATTTCAAGACCACAATCTAGGCATAGGAATGCTCATTGCTATATGTCACTTGCTTCTTATGACTAGAAACCCCCAGCATTGTTTGTTTCCTTTTTCTTTAAAGTCCAATATTTTGAGTAGAACTCATTGCCTGCCTCTCAGCCTTCTCTTCTCCCTGTTTTATCTATCTCTTTCAAAGGATGGTTCTACTCAGCCAGCAATTCCCTGACCTAAAGGTCATCCTAATGCCCACCTCTTCTTTCCACCTGCAATCTACATCTTATTTGTGGCCCCAGCTCAGTGCCTGATTTACAAAAGGTACTCCATAAATATTTATTGGAAAGAGTAAACATGGCTACCATTTATTTGACAGTTGGTGTTCTGCTCTCTGAGAGGCCATGCCTAGCTTTTCTGGTAGCCAGAGGCTACGTATGTAACTAAGCTGCTTGAATTGAATTCCTTTTCCCCGACAACAAGAAACATACTCTAATATCAGCATACCAAAGGGCACCCCATCTGGGGCCATGAACTTCCCAGAGCCTGGGACTTTTCCTACAGCAAGGGCTGTAACTCTTGCCTACTCCAGTGGTGGTTTTCCCTCTTTGCCAAGTCAACCTGGAAAGGTAAAGGGGGACGGAGCAATGAGCCATGAGGGCACTGAGAGAAAGGAGTAAGGCGACAGAGGAGATGTGGATAGTCATTTATCCATTCATTCACTCGTTCACCAAGTACTTCCTGAAGTCTTTCTCTCTTCTAAGCCTGGAGCTGGAGGGTGGAAGATAGAGAATGATTACACCGAGTCCTCCGGCCTTGAGGAACAAAATGTCACCCAGTGGAAACATGAGCGAGGAACGGCACAGGACTACGTGAGTCAGGGGAGCCCAGAAGAAAGCGCGTTACGCAGCCCAGGGGAGTGCGCAGGAGAGGCTCTGGGGCGGACTGAATGCTTATGTTGGGTCTTAACCAGTGGAGAGGAAGAAGAAGGAAATGAGAAGTGATACTGACATTCCCAGCAGGGGAACACCACAGGAAAGAACAAGGTAGCTTGTTCTGAAAGAAACCTGCAAGAGAGAGGGGCGTATAGCAAGACTCAGGCCTCCAAGTTTGCCCAACCGTGCATTTCTGTAACAGGACAGTGTGAGCATTTACCAGGTTTAGCTGTAAGCAGCTGGATTTGAAAAGCAGACTGTCCCGTCTCTGCCTCCCTCACGCAGCAGGTGGGACTATCACAGACTGCCCGCTGAGGTCCACTGATATCTGGGAGCTCTAGCACTAAGGAAGGACGGGTGGGCACGAGACAGAGGCTGGGGGATGATCAGCAGCCAGTCCAGGGGACTATGGGACACTCGTGATTGGGTAAAAGAAGCTGTACACACACGCGTGCACACACACACACGCACACACACACACACACACACACACACACACACACACACAGAGCCAGGCCCTCCCATCTATCCCCCCCTTGTGGGAATTCAGCTCTTTGGGCTCAAGGTGTCGACACTCACCCAGCCCTTGGTGTCTCCTCAAGGCATGCTTGTTACAGGGCAGCGAGGAGGGGCACAAGAGTGTGTGAGTGTGCCATGCTCCAGTCTCTGTCCACTTGCTCCCTTGCTCCTGACTACAGAGGCTGCCAGACTCAACTACAATACTCCCAGCTATAGAGATGCTCATGGCTACAATAGGAGCACAGGCAGCAAGACCTACTGGCTAATGCCATCCCTCAGACTTATATCAGGGTAGACAGGATCCTCATCTCTGGCTCTTCCAGAGTTTAATGGACACCATGAAGAGCTTCCTAAGCTAAATAGAAAACTAGTTCTCTATAGAGTATGTTATATGCAACCCCACAACCTTTAGGAGAGCAGAGCTTTAGACACACAAGAGACTCTCTAAGCATTTATTCAGTTGACATCTGAAATCTCCGCACTCCTTAATGCCTCAACACAACTTGGGGTGAACGTGGATGTGGCCACTAGGGCACCGAGGAAGGGGGTTCCAAAACTGAGTTGTCCCAGGAGGGCCTGTGTGGCAGAGACAGGCCACTCATAGGTGGATCCACACTGGGGTGCAGGGGTCTTCTCCCAGCCCCAGACAACCAAGTCAGACGTGGAAACCCCAGGCCTCACACCTCAGCAGGGACACAGCGACTCCTCCTTCACTCTCTGAACGACCACCAAGCTGACTGGGTTGACAAAGTGTCAGGTGGAGCTGTGTAACCATAACTGGGGTTAATGCTGTCTCATGGTTGCCGTCTCTTTGGTAGATGCTCTCGAAGATGTCACTGAAGCCTCATGCTCCACCTGGCAGGTCAGCTGGCCCTCTAGCTGGGGTGGTGTCCCCCCTCCTTCCCTGCAGGCAGAGCACATCTAAGGCAGAGGCAAGGCCGAGGCAGGTGACCAGGGCACCAGGCTGGGACATTTTCAGGACGCCAGTCGTGCTGCCACTCTCTGTTTTGTGGATCTCCACAGGGTCAGTGGATCCCAACCGGAACTTGAGGAAAGGGCATTGAGTAGGAGTGGGAGGTCGGAGGAGAGGCCTAGTGCGAGACTCAGAAACATGGGAGGGTCAGGGTGATCACGGGGTCGCCAGGATGCCCAGGGGCAGCACCAGACACAGGAGTAGGATGAAGAAGCCTGTTGAGTCCCGAGAAGAAGCCTGATTGATTTGATCAATGAGCCACTTCTTGTAGAAACTAACTTCTGTATAAACTCCAGGATATCCTTTGCGACCACAGCCAATGCCCCAGCTCACAATCCCTACCTGGAACCACGTGTCATTAAATTCACAGACCAGGGGGCCCCCAGAATCTCCCTGGAGAAAGACACAAACCACAGGAATGGAAGAGGATTAACATCAGAACAGGCTGATTGCACTGCAAGGCACTAGGGAGATGGGCACATGTGGGCCTTCCCCAGGCATTCCTAAGGCTCCACAGGCCCTAGGTTTCTATGAATATGAGATTTGAGAATTGAAAATTTTTAATAAACAAAATTTCTGTACATACTCAAAAATTGTGTACCAAAAAATTGAATATAAATGAAGAAAATTTATGTACTCTGAGATAATAATAATGAATAAAGTTCTACCCGAGTACACTGCCTGTCACATAGAAGTGGTTCAAAACACGTGACTTGTATTATTGGTATTTCCTGCCTGAATCTCCCCTCCTCTCTGTCCCCCTCCAGGCAGCATCAGCTCCTCTCTAGTGAAGGATTGTGTCAGGCCAGCCTCGCAGAGCCTTAGTGGTTTGCCCCTTGAATCCCCTTAACTTGCATAAAGGGTGAATGGAGGGGCTGGCAGGTAATGCAGGCCCTACTGCCTGTGGATGAGTAACCTTTGAGGGAACAACCCAGAATGCAGAGGTGGCATAGGGCCCATGAACTGACCTGGCAGGCATCCTTTCCTTGGGCGTTGTAACCACAGACTACCCCTTCCTTGACAATATCCGTTGTACCTGCCAACAGTTTCTTGAACATCTCGTTACACTCCTCATAGCGAATGATGCTTTGCTCGGCCTCCTGAAGCTGCACTGGAGATTCACCCGATGAACCTGTAAAGATAATTTAGGAGTGGGTGGATCTGCTTAGTGGGACAGGACAGGAGCCCCTGGCATGCACTACGGGTCGCAATACAGTCTGTTCACATACATACACCCTCTTAGGGCAATCGATATTGTCCCCACTTGACACTGGAGAAAATGAGGCCCAAAGTTAACATGAGGAGAGGAGGAGGTAAGACTCAAAACCAAAACAGGAGAAGGAAGAACAGATCAGGAGAGGAAGAGGCTCCTTACCAGCCTGAGAAATCAAAACAAAGTGTCTATCACTCTGAGTATTTTTAGTAATAGTGACAGGTGTCCTGTACACCTGTGTCTTTACTCTAGAACAGAATCACAGACTCTCAGACACGTAGTACCGCAAAGGTACCAAATCCAGCCTCTCCCCAGGGATAGGAGGCCCTACAGTTTCACCGAGAGTTCTCCGGCCTCTTCTCAATCACAGGAAGCTCTGTATCCACGAAGGCAAGTACTTCCAGTTTGGGACAGCTCAGATTTGCAGACAGACCAACACTCCCTGAGCTAAAATCCACCCTAGACAGAATCCACCTTGATTGTCACCCAAGCCCCCAGGTCCTGACACACTAATAGAAATTTGTAACACCATCAAATTACTCCCTAGCAACATCTTTCCCACCTTCCTCCCTTACCCACTTGCTAGAAAATTGCATCTCTGCCTCTCTCTTTAGCTGTAGACCACCCCCAGGGCACCAGGCAGCCTCTTCCCTGGCCTGAGTTTGCTGTAGTCTTGCTTCACAGTCTCACCTTTTTCGCCTAGCCTTCCCCATCCAGTCACCCAGCACTCCGTATCAGCTTGCACCATGAAAGCCTTTTCAGGGAGGCATACAGGCTGGATGTGCGAGGAGTAATTCACAGGAAAAGCAAGCAGAGCAAGGGCAATGTCATTTCCGATGGATCCAACAGAAGTATAATATTTGTGGATAACGATGTCTCGGACTGGGACTTCAATTGCCATTCTGGAGGTATGGTTCACATATATGTCTCCCATCTTCACCGTGTAGTCCACATGGCTGCAGAGAGATCCTGGAGGATCTACACTCCCCTTCAACATCTTCTAAGTTCTTCCCAACCTGGTCCTATCTCCAATGCCAGCCATCAGCCACCTCCCTCCCTCCAAACCACATCCCTTCCCTGGAGTCCTGGCCACTCTATCCAGTGGTTCTCAAAGTTTGGTCCCCAGATGAGAAGCATTAACATCACCTGGCAATTTGTTACAAATGCAAATTCTCAGGTCCCACTCGACCTACTGAATCAGAAACTCTAGGGACTGGGGACAAGCAATCTGCGTTTTAACAAGCTCTGCAGATGTTTCCATGCTCATTAAAGTTTGAGACCACTGATCTAGCTAAATTGGTCTACCACACTCCACTCTCCTTAAATATTCCCCTTTGCAAGTCTTTACCCACACACTCTCTCCCAACAGGCATCTCTCCCCCTTCTTGCCACTTGGCTTGAAGGCTAATCAGCACAGGCTTAAAAGAAGTGGCTTTGAACCTGATTTTGGGTCTTGACTTTCCAGGCTACCAAGGGCCCTAACTCTGACTACTGAAGAGCAGGGACTGTGACCCCCTTTTTCAGATGAGGAAGAGAAAGCTCAGGGTGGGGAAACAGGACAGGCTCCAGGTCATACAGACTGACCAGATGCCCAAGCCCAGAGCCCGTAACACTCACCCAAATATGCAGTGGGCCGCGGTCAGCACCCACCGACTGGCGATGAGGGAGCCTCCACATATGTGTTGATTTTTGATCTGCAGGCTCACCTGCCAGGGCCACTTCTTCTCTGGGGCCGGCATTCCACCAACTATCCTCATAGTCCGATGGCCACATCCTGGAGCTGGTCAATGAAGGGAGGGGATTGAAAGTAATGCCGCTGACACCACCACCACCACCAGAGCCAGAGAATCTTCAGAAGTCTCAGAACCCTCAGAGCAAGGCCATGTCCCTTCAGACCCCCTGAGCAGGTCTGTATCCCCTGAGACTCCTCAGAGAATGGCCATCTCCTCTCACATCTCAAGGGCAAGGTTGGGTCCACTCAAACCCCTCAGGGAAAAATCGTGTCCCCCTGAGACCCTCCTCCCCCAAGGCAGAGTCCCATCCCACTCAGACCAGGCCAGTGCTCTGTGGCAGGGCCTGGCCCAGAAACCTCACCTGAAGGAAGTAGATTTGTTCCTGTGGCCTCTGCTAGTGCTCGTGGCTGTGCAGTTGCCAGAGCCTTGTAGGAATCAGAGTCACCTGGGGTAAATGCCACCAAATCAGGGGAGACCGCGGTCACACGGGATGCTGGGGCCCCAGAGGATCCCGGAACCCCTTCAGGTGGCGGCGTCCGCAGGCTCGACCTGGGGTCCTGGCGGCCAACCCCTGAGGGGGGCGGAGAGGATGGAGGCGGGGCCAACCCCCCATGCGCCCTGTCCCCTCCCGCCCAGGCCTCACTGAGCCGGGGCTGAAGGAGCAGGAGCCAGACCAGGAGGCCCAGGGAGCCGTCGCCGCCGCCGCCGCCGCCGCCACGGGGGCCGCCCGGGGACGCCATCGGCACCGCTGCGGCCTCGGCCCTCTCGTGGCGCCCCCTCGCGGCGGCTCCCGGCCCTGGCCTCGTGTTGGCAGGAAACAGGGGTCCCTCAGGGGAAGGGGGGTCCCACCGAGCCCATGGGGTCATCTGAGGGTCAGGGTCTGGGCAGGACCTCCGCGGAGTAGTGACTTAGGTGAGTCTTCTCCCTTCCCAGCTCTGCGTGGACTCGTTCGTTAATGGGGTGCCTCGCAGGCACTCAGTGTCCCCTGGCCTAGGTCCCTGGCCACAGAGAGTGGCAGCCACCTCATCGCCGCTGTTTGTTCGCCTCTGTTGTTTATGGAGATGCATCCATAAACTCCCTGCCAGGTTTGGATTAGGCCTTTCCCAGCATTTTCCTCCCCTACTTGTTTGCAATAAAAATTAAAACTCCTTAACATAAATGTTGCACTTAACATTACTAACCACTGCATTAGAGATGATACTGCTACCCTTTTTTTTTTTGGTGAGGAAGATCAGCCCTGTGCTAACATCTGCCAATCCTCCTCTTTTTTTGCTGAGGAAGACTGGCCCTGGGCTAACATCCGTGCCCATCTTCCTCCACTTTATATGGGATGCCGCCACAGCATGGCTTGACAAGCGGTGCCTCCGTGCGTGCCGGGGATCCGAGCTGCCACAGCGGAGCACCTGCACTTAACCCCTTGCGCCACCGGCTGCCCGGATACTGCTACCTTTTTAAAAATCAACATCTACATGAAAAGAGCCATTAGCAAAATGCAAATCAAAACCACAATGAGATATCACTACACGCCTAACAGACTGGTTAAAATAAAAAATAGTGACAACACCAAATACCGGCACTAATACAGAGAGATTGGATCAGTCATACATTGTGGTAGGAATGTAAAATATTACAGACACTCTAAAAACAGATTGGCAGTTTCTTATAAAACAAAACATGCAATTACCATACAACTCAGTAATTGCACTCCTGGGCATTTAGCCCAGGAAATAGAGCTTTACGTTCACATACACTCACAAAAATACTCGTACAAATGTTTATAGCAGCTAAATTCCTAATAGCCAACATCTGGAAACAACCCTGTAGTAGACAGAATAATGGCTTCCCAAAGATGTCCACATTCTAATCCCTGGAACCCATGAATATACGGTAGTACCCCCTTATCCATGGTTTCGCTTTTTGCGGTTTCAGTTACCCACAGTCAACTACCGTCTGAAAATATTAAATGGAAAATTCCAGAAATAAACAATTCATAAATTTTAAATTGCCCACCATTCTGAGTAACATGATGAAATCTCATGCCACCCAGCTCTGTCCTGCCCAGGATGTGAATCATCCCTTGGTCCAGCATATCCACGCTGTATAAGCTACCTGCCAGTTAGTTCTTTAGTAGCTGTCATGGTTATCAGATTGACTGTCATGGTAATGTAGTGTTGTGTTCAAGTAAACTCTTATTTAATAATGGCCCCAAAGTGCCATTAATCTCTTATTGTGCCTAATTTATAAATTAAACTTTATCATAAGAATGATGGTATGGGAAAAAACATAGCATATATAGAGTTCAGTACTGTTCAGTACTACCCGCAGTTTCAGGCATCCACTGGAGATCTTGGAATCTATCCCCCCAAGGATGAGGGGGAGCTGCTGCATTACCTTACATGGCAAACAAAATGTGAATAAATAAAGAATTTTAAGGAGGGGAGATTAACCTGGATTAGATACCTAAAAGTGGCCACAATACTTGAAGTTCCTCCTATCAAGAGATCAAGTCAGGTTGTGGTATAAGCAGCCTTGTCACTTGGGCTATATGATCTGGCAAAACCCATGGTGCTATAGTTTGTTGTGGTGAGTAAAAAGACTATGAGGAGTCTCTGCTATGTTCTAATCAGAGAGTCACAGTATAGGCCCCTACAGTTCCGGAGCAAAACCATACATACTGTCTACAGCAAGAAATTGCACATTATTGGAAAAGCAACTCCAGGCATACTACTGAACCCTAAAAAGAAACTAAATACCAGACCATGGGACATTAAGTGACTAAGAGTCCAGTGTCTCCTATCATAAGATGGATATTTAGCCAGACTTTCTAAGTCATAAACTCAGTTGGACAAAGCAATTCGTCATTCAATGGAAGTGATACCTTTGGGATTGGATCATGGCAGGTCTTGAAGACACAAGTAAGTTGCACAAAGAAATGGCTTAGACCCCCATGTCACTTACTTGTATTGAATTGAAGCTTCTCCCTCAGTTCACACTCACAGCCTTATAGGGACTGTCCTATGACTAGCTGATGAAAGAGGGAAAAACCTGGGCCTCGTTCACAGATGGGCTCAAAATTTTGGTGCCACCTGAAAATAGACTGCTGTTGCACTAGAACTCATTCAGGGGCGGCCCTGAAAGACAGTGATGAGGGGAAATCCTGTGCATAGAGCTTTGAACTGTACACCTGGTCATCGACTTGGTATAAAAAGAAAAGTGGCCTGAGTAAGAATATATATGGACCCCTGAGCAGTGAGGAATGGCTTGTCTGGTTAGTCAAGGGCTTAGAAGGAGCAAAATTTGAAGATCTGGGGAAGAAGCACATGAAAGGACCTATGGGAGCGGGAACAAAGTGTGCAGCTTTTTCTATCCCATGCCAATGCCCACCTATAAGCATCCAGTGCAGAGGAGGTACTCAACAATCATGTGGAGGGGGCCGGCCTCGTGGCTTAGGGGTTAAGTGTGCGTGCTCCGCTACTGGCGGCTCTGGTTCGGATTCCGGGCATGCACCGACGCACCGCTTCTCCGGCCATGCTGAGGCGGTGTCCCACATACAGCAACTAGAGGGATGTGCAACTATGGCATACAACTATCTACTGGGGTTTTGGGGAGAAAAGGGGGAAAAAAAGGAGGAAGATTGGCAATAGATGTTAGCTCAGGGCCAGTCTTCTTCAGCAAAAAGAGGAGGATTGGCATGTTAGCCCAGGGCTGATCTTCCTCACAAAAAAAAAAAAAATCATGTGGATAAGAAAACCAGAAGAGGTCAGCAAACTTCTGCCCTTGTCAACTTCCGTGATCGCACATCATGCCCATGAACAGTAATGCCCAGAGTGGTTGTGTTGGTAGGACTGGAGGCTATTCATTCACCCAATAGAACAACATGGGCTCCCTCTTACCAAACTGATGTAGCTACTACTGCTGCTGAAAGTCCAGTCTGTCAGCATCAGAGATCACTGACAAGCCCTTGATATGCTACATCCCTGAAGGAGACCAACCAGCTATTTGGTGGCAAGACAATTATATCAACCTCCTTCCACCCTGGAGGGCCAGCAATTCATCCTTACTGGGATTATTACATATTCTAAATATGTATATAGTATTATCAGCCTATAATGCCTTTGCCGGCACCACTATCAGTGAACTCATGGAGTGTCTGATTTCTCATCATGGGATCCTGCATAACATTGCCTTAGACCTAGGGATCTGCTTTTTGGTAAAGAAGGTGCGACAGTAGGCACATTACTATAGGATCCACTAGACCTATCATAAACTTCATTATGCAGAAGCTGGAGGCCTGATCAAATATTGGAACGGCCTCTGTATTAGTTTTCTCTGCTCTGTAACAAATAATCACAAACTTAGTGGCTTAAAACAACACAAGTTTATTATCTCACAGTTCCTGTTGATCAGAAGTCCAGGCACAGCTTAGCTGGGTCTTCTGAAAGGCTGCAATCAAGGTGTCAGCCCGGGCTGGATTCTCATCCACTGGGAGACTTGATTGGGGAAGAGTTTGCTTCCAAACTCCATCAGTTATTGCCTGAATTCATTTCCTGTGGCTGGAGGACTCATGGCAGCTTGCTTTTTCAAAGCTAACAAGGAAAGCAAGACACACAGAGTGAGTTTGCTAGTGACAAGATTTTCACATATTGGGGTATATGCGGGTAACTATTCTGATTCAAAACTGATTTGGCTTGAACTAAAAAAGGTCTGATTTATGGCCCATCAAACATACATTGTACATCTGCTTTAACCATTAAAATAAAGAATGCACTCTTAAGAATGCATACCTCTCTTCCCATGATGCCAGTAATGCCCTATCAGTAACCCCTATCTGTAACACCCGTATTAGTACTCCCAAAGATAAGTTTCCTTTCCCCGACATCAGGGTCATGTTGACCTACCACTTTGCCACTGAATACCTCTTTGAAACTTTGAGGAATATGTATCTGGGCATGTTTAATGTACACTCTTTGTTCTAAAAAGATATAAGACTAATGAAAGCCATGTTTCTCTGGAACACTTTCTTCCTTTGTGAAGACTGCCTTCCTGGATTATGGTCCTCACCCTGGCTCATGTAAAGGTCACTATATCTCTCTCATCTATAGACTGGTTCCTGGTTATTTTGCATTGACACCAGCAAGATAGAGTCTTACATATTACAACATAAGCTCAGGGGTGACATCCCAATCACAGAATCGATCAATCCATTAATCCAGATGAATTTTTAAAATGTCCTTGATGAAGAAGTACAAATTATTAATTTTATTAAGTATTGACCCTTTAGTCTACATTTATTTAAGATTTTGTGTGATGAAATGTCAAGTATGCATAAAGCACTTCTGTATACAGAAGTATGATGCTGACTCAAGTGAACACTGTACAATTGTAACTGTGGGCCCTCCAGGACCAATTCAACTGACTCCATCTTATCAACAGAGTAATTGAGTCGTCTTTCAGGAACAGAGACCTCTTGTCCCGTTCAGGTCAGTTGTGTTGGAGGAAGAGGGAGAATCCCCCTCTGCCCTTCCCCTAAGGTTCTTATGGCTGGCCAAATAATTAATAAGACAGGTTAGCAGGAGAAAATAATACCAAGTTTAATAACATGTATACATGGGAGAAACCAGGGACACCGCGTTTCTGAACACAATAGCAGAAATTCTGGTCTTAAATACCATCTTCCGCTAAAGACAAAGGAGGATGTTGGGGGTGGGGGGAGTCAGTTACAGGAGATTACCACTAAAGCACAGTAAACAAGAGTAAGGTTATCATGCAGATTTAAGGCCTCACCTTCCACATTGATAAGTTTCTAGAAATGAGGTCATCCCCCCTCTTCCCAATACAGAGAGGGAGACACCTTTACAAATGGAGATTTCCCTTATAAATGTAAATGTTTGTCTGGCAACTCCTCACAGGGCCATCCAGAGAATGTGGCCAGAGAGACAGAACTTCTGATAAGATGGGCTTGTTGGTGCCTTTTCTATTGTAACATCTATTTTACATTATATTACAGCCATCAGATAGAAAATCTGTTCCAGGAAGGAGTTACTATGCCAAATTCTTTAGGCAGTTAGTGGGGGAGGTCAAATGTCCATCACAGAAAACAATCAAGGTAAAGAGAGATATTTCAGGGTGGCCAAATCTTGATCTCCCACAGTTGAGACCAATTCATCAACTGGGCTTGTGAAAATGCTCGATAAGTGAACTTTTTGATGTCCAGGAGCTAACAACCCCACCCTCAGATCATGGTACTGCCATCATTTTGTGAACATGTGCCCTATGATGAGGCATGAAGCTTGACTATGCTTGCGCAGATCATGGATTACCTCACTTCTCCTTACCTTCAATCATCATCTCCACACTTCAGACCACTCTGCCCTTCATCCCATAAGTTGTGCCCCAAGGCCTGGATCAGGGAGACAGATCTGAGGGCACATGCCCCCTGTCTCCTTGCAGATCGATCTCACAAAATAAAGCTACATTTCTTTTCCCAAAAACTGATGTCATAATAATTGGCTTTTTTTATGCACATGAGGCAAAAGAACCCCAATTTTGTGTGGAAACACAATTGTTTGAGTTGTTAGCTGAACTAGCTGCTTTTCCCGTGGCACCATTTTTACTTAAAAAGAATGACTAGGGGCCGGCCCGGTGGCACAAGCGGTTAAGTGCATGCTCTCCACTGCAGCGGCCCGGGGTTCACTGGTTCGGATCCTGGGCATGCACTGACACACCACTTGTTAAGCTATGTTGTGGCGGCATCCCATATAAAGTAGAGGAAGATGGGCACGGATGTTAGCCCAGTGCCAGTCTTCCTCAGCAAAAAAGAGGAGGATTGGCATTGGATGTTAGCTCAGGGCTGGTCCTCCTCACACACACACACAAAAGAATGACTAGTAATCAAATTATAGTTATTCAGACTTGCATATTTAGCAGACATTTTCTCAAAAATAAACAAAGGGGGCCGGCCTGGTGGTGCAGGCGGTTAAGTGCGCACGCTCCACTGCAGTGGCCCAGGGTTCGCCGGTTCGGATCCCGGTCGCGCACCAACACACCGCTTGGCAAGCCATGCTGTGGCGGCGTCCCATATAAAGATGGGAAGAAGATGGGCACGGATGTTAGCCCACAGCCAGTCTTCCTCCGCAAAAAGAGGAGGATTGGCAGATGTTAGCTCAGAGCCGATCTTCCTCACAAAATAAATAAATAAAAAATAAACAAAGAAACTGCAACTTTTAAGAAAAAGAACTGACAGTATTTGTTACCAATCACAAAATTTGAGCTTTCAAGTGAAAATTTGAATTCTGAAAAATGTATATTTGCCACCATGAGCTCAACAGCTTTCTGATAATTAAATACTTTTCTGATGACAGTAATGGTAATATGAGTGAATGTGATCTTTTGATATTATGTAATGAAATGTGTCCATGTTTGGAAAATCTGCATAACTAAGTAAACCAATATTTTCCAATGATTTACAAAATTATGTATGGCTAAATGATCCATTTAAAGTGAAAGATAAGCCAATGGACTTTAATGTAATGAGTACAAAAAGTTCAAAAAGTTTCATATTCCACATTGCAAGAAACTACCACTTGTCAAGTTTTGGTATATTGTAAAATAATTTTTAAAAATCCACAATTACTTGAAAAGGTTATTAAAATACTCCTCCCTTTTCCAACTGTATATCTGTATGGGAGTAGTTTTTCTTCATATACTTCAATCAAAACAATAAATTTCAGAAGAGAATGATAACCCAGCTGTCTTCTATTAAGCATAACATTAAGGAAGTTTGGAAAATCATAGAACAATACCACTCCTCATACTAATTTTTTTCTTTTGGAAATTATAGTTTTTTCATAAAAATATGTCATATGAGCTTATTATTTTTATTTTTTTACAATAAAATTTTTAATTTCTGTTTTAATTTCTACTGCAGTAAATATTGATAGATTTAAAACACATAAACCAGATATCTAGGATTCTCAAAAATTTTTGAGAGTGTAAGATGATCCTGAGACCAAAAAGTTTGAGAACTCCTCTATTTCTTATCCATTTACTATTTCATTGATTTTCACTCCTGTCTTTATTTCCTTTCTCTTCTTCATTTGGAAATAATTCTTTTCTTTTTCTAGCTCTGTGATATTGTGATTTATAAGAAATATATATTTGGTCATTCCGATGACCAAAACATGTCTCTCATATAGCTTTAGTCTGCATCCACAGTTCCTGGCTTACAGCTCCCAGAACACTTGGAATTTCCTAAGTGTTGAGAGTGACAAAGGTGTCTCTTGTTATGTTAGTGAAGGTGACTTTTGGACCCCACCCAAGGGTGGGGGCTGGTTGCTAGGAGACCAGCCAGGTGATCAGAGGCTTGGAACTTTTGGTCCCACCCCCTAGTTTCCGGGGAGAGGAATGGGGCTTGAGGTTGAGTCAGTTGCCAACAGCCAATGACTTAGTCAATCATGATATGTAATGAAGCCTCCATAAAAACCCAAAAGGACAGGTTTTAGGCCCTTTTTCAGAGAGCTTCCATGTGCCACTGTGCTGGGCCCCAAGCTCCATGAGGACAGAAGCTCCTTTGTTTGGGACCTCACCCTACGTATCTCTTCTTCTGGCTATTGATCAATATCCTGCAATATCCTTTGTAATAAGTCGGTAATTTAGTGAGTAAACAGGTTTTCTTGAGTTCTGTGAGCCATTCTAGCAAATTAATCGAACCTAAGGAGCGAGCTGTGAGAACCTCTGATTTACAGCCAATCGGTCAGAAGCACAGGTAACAACCTGGGCTTGCGACTGGTGCCTGAAGTGGGAGGAGGGGGGCAGTCTTGTAGGACTGAACCCTTAACCTGTGGAATCTGATGCAATCTCCTGTGGATAGTATCAGAATTGAGTTGAATTCTTGGACACCCTGCTGGTGTTCCAGAATTGTTTGTTGGTGTGGGGAACACCCACCCACACATACACACAAACACACATTGAAATTGGGTCCAGGAACTCTTTGTAAGCTTCTTATAGTGGAAGTTTGGATCATGAACTTAAAATTTTTCTTCTTTTCTAAATAAGCATTTAAAGTTATAAATTTCCATCTGAGCCCTGCTTCAGCTACATTCCACAAAGTTTGATAATATTATGCTTTCATTATATTCAGTTCAAAATATTTCCTAATTTCCCTTGTGATTTCTCTTTGATACACCGGTTATTTAGAAGTGTGTTTTTTATTTTTTTATTTATTTTTTATTTATTTATTTTTTTTGTGAGGGAGATCAGCCCTGAGCTAACATCTGTGCTAATCCTCCTCTTTTTTTTTGCTGAGGAAGACCGGCTCTGAGCTAACATCCATTGGCAATCCTCCTCCTCTTTCTTCCCAAAGCCCCCCAGTAGATAGTTGTATGTCATAATTGCACATCCTTCTAGTTGCTGTATGTGGGACACGGCCTCAGCATGGCCGGAGAAGCAGTGCATCGGTGCGCGCGCGGGATCCGAACCCAGGCTGCCAGCAGCGGAGCGCGCGCACTTAACCGCTAAGCCACTGGGCCGGCCCTAGAAGTGTGTTTTTTAATTTCCACGTATTTGGAGATTTTCCAGGTATCTCTTTGTGATTTATTTCACTCCATTGTCATCATAGAACCTAC
Source organism: Diceros bicornis minor (assembly GCF_020826845.1). Lineage (NCBI taxonomy): Eukaryota > Metazoa > Chordata > Mammalia > Perissodactyla > Rhinocerotidae > Diceros > Diceros bicornis. Next base: position 48,215,809 of record NC_080741.1, read on the forward strand.
TCTATGATTTCAATTATATTACGTTTATTAAGACATGTTTTATGGCTCAGGATATGGTCTTTCTTGTTGAGTGTTCTATGTGAACTTAAAAAGAATGTGCATTCTGCAGTTGTTAGATGAAGTATTCTATAAATGTCAATAAAGTCAATTTGTTTAATAGTGATACTCTAGTCTTCAGTATACTTACTGATACTTTTTTGTCTATTTGTTCTATCAATTATTGAGGAGTGTTAAGTCTCTAATTATAATTATGAATTCGTCTATTTTTCCTTTCAGTTCTGTCAGTTTTTGCTTCATAGGTTTCAAAACTCTGTAGTTAGATGTATCTTTATTTAGGATTGTTATATCTTCCTGATGAATTACACCTTTTTTCATTGTGAAATGTCTCTCTTTATCTATAGCTATATTCCTTTTCCTGAAGTCTGCTTTTCCAATATTAATATAGCCACTACAGCTTTATTAGTAGTAGTATTTGCATAGTTTATCTTTTTCCATCCTTTTACTTTTAACCTGTGTCTTATATTTAAAGTGCATTTCCTAAACAGCATATAGATGGGTTTTCTTTTTTTAAATCTAAAAATCTCTGTCTTTAATTGGATTGTTCAAACCATTTACATTTAATATAATTATTGATAGGGTTGAGTTTAAGTCTACCATCTTGCCATTTGTTCTTTATCCCATTTGTTTTCTATCTCATCTTTCCTCTTTTCCTGCTGCATCTCGGATTAACTGTTTGTCTGTTTGTTAGGATTCCATTTAGTATCCACCACTAACTTTAAATACATCTGTTTTATTTTTAGTGGTTACTGTACTGTTTTCAATATAAATCTTTAACTTAGCACAGGCCACCTTCAAATAATATTATACCACTTTACATGTGATGTAATTTTTTTTTAATTTAAAAATGGAAAAATCTTTAATATTTACGAACAAAGTTACCATTTCTGGCTCACTTCATTTCTTTGTACAGATCCAAGTTTCCATCTGATTTCATTTTCCTTCAAGCTGAAGAACTTCAAAATTTCTTGAATTCCTGAAAGGAATTCTCTCAGCTTTTGTTTGTAAAGGTCTTTATTTCAATTTCACTTTTGAAACATATTTTCACTTGATGTGGAATTCTACATTGACTTACTTTCTTTCTTTCAGCACTTGAAGATGAGGCTCTACTATCTTCTCACTTACATTGTTTCTGAATAGAAGTCTGCAACTATTCTTATCTTTGTTCCTCTATATGTAATGTGTCTTGTTTCCAGCTGCTTTTAAACTCTTAACACTGAGTTTTGAATAACAATTCAATTATTATGTTCTGCAGTGTGGTTTTCTTTGTGCTTGCTTGGGGTCCATTGTGCTTCTTGAATCTGTGGCTTTTAGTTTTTATCAAATTTGGAAAATTTTCAGCTATTATATCTTCAAATTTTTGTTTTCTGGCTATGTTTTCAGTAATGCTATGTTGGTAGCTTGAAATCAGCAACAGTGGAAGTATTTGTACCATGGAAATTTCCAAATGTTACAAATTAGGGCGCTTTTTTTTTTTTTGCCTATAGAGCTGCTTGTTAAATATTTGCAGGTACACTATCAGAATGACCTAAGATATCAGGTCATTGCATAAAACATCTATTATTATGGAAAGGAAGGAGAATAGGCATTGGGGCTAAATTAGAACGTGACACATTAATCTATTTTTTAAACTGAGGCAAAATTTGCATCAGTGAAATATACAGATCTTAAGTGCACAATTTAATGTTTCAATAAATATATAGACCCATGTAACCACCACCTTAATCAAGATGTAGACCATTTCATAAACCCAGAAAGTGTCTTTGTGTCCTCTTCAAATCCATCACAGGCAACCACTGATCACCTGCTTTGCCTGCTTGGTCTTCATATAAATGGAATCAGAAAGTTGTACTCTTTCTGGGTCTGGCTTCTCTCACTCAACATAATGTTTCTGAATTTCATCCATGTTCTTGTGTATACCAGCAGTTTATTCTTTTTTATTGCTGAGTAGTAAGTTCCTTGATTATCATTTATCTGTTGACAGACATTTGAGTTGCTTCTAGATTCTGGCTATTACAAATAAAGATGCTATGAACACTCATATATGTCTTTGAGTGGATATTGCTACTATTTTCTTCCAGTCTGTGGCTTTTATTTTCATTTTCTTAACAGTACCTTCCAAAGAGCAGAAGATTTTCATTTTTACGAAATCCAATAATTTTTTTCTTGTATGGTTCATGCTTTTTGTGTCCTATATTAAGAATCTTTGCATACTCAAGGGTCACAAAGATTTATCTTCTAAATTTTTTTCTAGAAGTTTTTTATAGATTTAGGTTTTACATTGAGTTCTATAATCCATTTTGAGTTAATTTTTCTATATAGCACAAGGTAAGGATTGAGGCTCTTTTTTTTTTTTTTTTGCATAGGAATGTCCCATTGTTCCAGCATCATTTATTAAAAAGCCTATCCTAAAGAGAACAGATTAGTGGTTAACAGAGGGGAAGGGGGTTGGGGAGTGGGCGAAAGGGGTAAAGGGGCACATATATACGGTGACGGATAAAAATTAGAGTACTGGTGGTGAGCACAATGCAGTCTATACAGAAACTGATAAATAATAATATACACCTGAAATTACACAATGTTATAAACCATTATGACCTCAATAAAATAATGAAAAAAACAGATGATCCTTTCCCCTATTGAATTATCTTGGCACCTTTGTTAAAATCAATTGCCCACATATGTGTGGATCCATTTTTAGATTCTATCCTTTTCTGTTGATCTATATGTCTGCCCTTATGCCAATACCACACTGTCTTGATTGCTATATCTTTATAATAAGTCTTGAAATCTGGTAGTTCTTTGTTTTGGTTATCTAGGTTCTCTGCTTTTCCATATATATTTTAGAATCAGCTTGTCAATTTCTACAAAAAAGCTCCAGTGTGAAAAATGTGAACAAATTTGGAGGTATAACACAACCAAATTTCAATGCTAACTATAAAGCTACAATAATTAGGGCATTGTGAAGTTGGCATAAGAATATACAAACAGATAAGGAACTGAATAGAGTCCAGAAATAGATGCACATATACACTGTTGATTAGTTTTTGACGAAGTACCAAAGCAAATCAATATGAAAATAAATATATCTTCAACAAATGGTACTAGAACTGAGTAAACATTAAAGATACAGAAAAGTATACCTTGATCCCTATCTCACACCATGACCAAAAATTAATTTGTAGGCCATAGACTTGAATGTAAAAGCTAAAACTATAAAGCTTATGGGAGAAAAAATAGAAGGAAAATCTTTGTAACCCCCAGTTAAAAAGTGAAAAAAGCAAGTTGCAGATTTAGGACTCTAATTGGAATATATGAAGATTATTTACAAATCAGCAATAAAAAGACAAGCATCCTAATTAAAAATGGGCAAAAGAATTGAAAAGATCCTTCACAAAAGAAGATCTACCAATAGCAGACAAAAAGGTGCTCAGTATAATTAGTTACAGGGAAATGCAAATTAAAACCTCAGTGAGATACCACTTCATACCTATTAGAATTGGGCAAATAAAAAGACAGTCCTGGGCTGGCCCCACGGCTTAGCAGTTAAGTGCGCGCGCTCCACTGCTGGCAGCCCGGGTTCAGATCCGGGCGCACACCAACGCACTGCTTCTCCGGCCATGCTGAGGCCACGTCCCACATACAGCAACTAGAACGATGTACAGCTATGACATAGAACTATCTCCTGGGGCTTTGGGGGGAAAATAATAAATAAATAAAATTATAAAAAAAAAAAAGACAGTCCTGATGAGGATATGAATCCACTGGAATTCTCATTTATTGTTGGTAGGAGTATAAAATGCTACAACCAATTTAGAAAACTCTTTGGAAATTTCTAATAAAGTTAACCATACATCTGTTCTATGAACCAGCAGTTCCACTTCTAGATTTATTCCCAAAAGAAGTGAAAGCACATAGACACAAAGTCTTGCACTAGATGTTTATTAGCAGCTTTATTCATAATAGCCCCAAACTGGAAGCAAACCAAATGTCCATCAACAGGAGAATAAACAAACTGTGGAATATTCATGCAATAGGTTACTATTCAGCAATAAAAAGGAATGAACTAATGATACACATAACAACCTGGATGAAGCTCTAAAACAATATGTGGAAGGTAAGAAGCCTGACATAAAAGAGCACTTGCTGTATTATTCATTAATATGAGGTTCAATAACATGCAAATCTACTCTGAGAGTAATCAGAACATGGTTACCTCTAGGAGGGGATGATTAGAAAGGGACACCAGGGAGCATCCAGGATTGATGGAAATGTTCTCTATCATGATGTAGGTGATGTTAATATGGGGTATACATTTGTTAAAACCCATAAAATTGTACATTGCAATGTGTGCATTTGCATATAAATTATACCTCAAAAAAAGAAAATAATAACATAGAAATGCATTAAGAGATAATACCATCATTTATCAATATACTTTTAACCTTATCAATTTTAAAAAATGAATAAAGAAGGAAGCAATGGCATGTAGTGAAGTAGGAATAAAAAAGAATTGAAGTCACTATGTATACATTCCAGCCAGGAGAGAAGAAAGACAAAGAAAGGTTTGTCCTCCCTCTAAGGACATTTCCCAAAATTCACACCCAACACTTCTGTTTATACTTTATTGGCCAAAACTTAGTGCCACACTTAGATATATGGGAGACTTGGAAATGTACTCTTTACTCTTTGTGCTCAGAAGGAAGTCGATGAAAGGTGCCAGGGCAGACAATTATCAGTCTTTACCACAGTCTGCAAATATTCACATGCACTCCTTCTCGTATGCAAAACGTACCAATCGCCTCTTAATAGAAGGCAACCTCAAAGTTTCATGAACAGAGAGGGAAACTGGGAGCAGTGAAGTGCTCTGCACCATGACAAAGAGCTATCCCGGGACCACAGGGCAATGAGGGAAATGAACCAGCACAGACACCGTAAGCACCCCAACCTCTCCTCTCCCGGAGCCTTAGCCCTGTGTTTCCCATAGCCTGGCCAAGGCGATCAGCTGCTGAAGGCCTTACATACCCAGAGAGATGGCGGCAAAAACAGGCAGAAAATAGGAGATGCAGTTTGGATGCAACGCCCTGACCCCTCTCTTGCTTCCAGTCTCTCGCTTCCTCCTTCCCAGATGCAGCTACAAAGCTCCCTGCAGAGATGCTGATGGCTAGGAGGAGCACAGCAGCAGGACCCAATGCTAAAACCATCTATCAGACTCACAGCAGGGTAGGCAAGGGCCTCCCCTCTCACTGTAGGGTTTACAGCATCATGAACATCTTCCTAAGCTAAATGTGAGATAAATTCTCTTCAGTGTCTACACGCCCCACACCAGTAGAGACGCAGAACACAAAAAAGACTCTCCAAACGTTTATTCAGTTGACATCTGAAATCTCCACACTCCTTAATGCCTCAGCACAACTTGGGGTGAACATGGATGTGGCCACTAGGGCACCAAGGAAGGGGGTTCCAAGACTGAGTTGCCCCAGGAGGGCTTGTGTGGCGGAGACAGGCCACTCACAGATGGATCCACACTGGGGTGCAGGGGAAATTCTCCCAGCCCCACACGACGAAGTCAGATGTGGAAACCCCAGGCTCACACCTCAGCAGGGACAGAGCGACTCCTCCTTCACTCTCTGAACAACCACCAAGCTGACTGGGTTGACAAAGAGTCAGGTGGAGCTGTGCAACCACAACTGGGGCTAATGCTGTCTCACGGTTGCCGTCTCTTTGGTAGATGCTCTCGAAGATGTCACTGAAGCCTCATGCTCCACCTGGCAGGTCAGCTGGCCCTCTAGCTGGGGTGGTGTCCCCCCTCCTTCCCTGCAGGCAGAGCACATCCAAGGCAGAGGCAAGGCCGAGGCAGGTGACCAGAGCACCAGGCTGGGACATTTTCAGGACGCCAGTCGTGCTGCCACTCTCTGTTTTGTGGATCTCCACAGGGTCAGTGGATCCCAACCGGAACTTGAGGAAAGGGCATTGAGTAGGAGTGGGAGGTCGGAGGAGAGGCCTAGTGCGAGACTCAGAAACATGGGGGGACTGGGCCAGGGTGATCATGGGGTCGCCAGGATGCCCAGGGGCAGCACCAGACACAGGGGTAGGATAAGGAACACCACCAGATACAAAGAGGTAGCCTGGTTCACCACTGTGACTAGCCACTTAGTATAGACACCAACGTCTATGTAAACTGCAGGCACATTTCTACAACCACAGCCGATGCCCCAGCTCACAATCCCCAGCTGGACCCACGTTTCGTTAAATTCACAGACCAGGGGGCCCCCAGAATCTCCCCGGAGAAAGAGAAAGAAACAAACGCAGGAATGGAAGAGGATCCTAGTCAGAGTAGGCTGATTGCACTGCAAGGCGCTGGGGAGTCAGGCACCCACCAGGCCCAGGCTTCTGAGAATATGGGAGCTGAGAATTGAAAAGTTAACAGGAAAACTCTAATATCCTCTGAGGATATTATGACTGGTCATTTCCCAAACCACAGTGGTTGTCAGACATTTTGAATATCACCGCTGCACGGCAGCCCCCTAAATCCTTACATCTAGCCTAAAGTTTCTCTAGTGCTCCTAACCCATATAGCCAGCTCCGCCCATATTTTTTTTTTAAAAAGATCCATGGTCAAACAACTTTTATCTTTTTTTTTTTTGAGGAAGATTGGCCCAGTGCTAACATCTGTTGCCAATCTTCCTCTTTTTCTTTTTTTTCTCCCCAAAGCCCCAGTACTAGTTGTGTATCATAGCGTAGAGTTGTAACTCTTCTACGTGGGACGCTGCCTCAGCATGGCTTGATGAATGACCAGTGAGTAGGTCCACGCCCAGGATCCAAACCGGCAACCCCGGGCCAGCCCCGCCCCCATATTTTAAGCTTCACTCCCAGACATCCTCTACTCCCACCTCCAGCAGAACTCTCCATGTCCTTTCCCAGGCTTACCCTCGAGGCCCCACCACCAACCAGCTCAGTCAGAGTCCTCCTCAACCTCTCCCTCACCCCCACCCTCACATACAGTCAGTCACCAAGGACTGATGATGCAACCTCAAACACACCTCCTTCACCCACCCCACTGCCCCAGGTCCCAGTCAGAACTCAACATCATTGCCTAGATGATGCAAACAAACTCCTGGCCTATAGTCCTGCCTGGACAGTATCTAGAAACTTGGCACAGCACTCCAGGCACACATATTCTCACTCCAACCCCATTCTCTGGCCATATTTGCCACCTCATTGCTCCAGACCTGTAAAACGCACCCTAAATGTGACAGGTTCCCTCATACCTCTGAGCCACTGTACATGCTGCTCCCTCTCCCCACTATGCTGTTCTCCTCTTTCTAAGAAATCCAAATACTCTACCTCTAAGACCCTGCTCACATGCCCCCCTCCTCAGGAAGGCAGCTCGGTGCAGAGTGAAGACTGTGGGCCCAGGAGTCCTGCAGACCCTCACAGGGGGACCTTGAACTCGCGTCTGTGGCCCTCAGCACATGTGTGTAACAGGTCCGATGTCTGTGTTGCAAGGCTGTGAGGTGGGTTCTCTGTGCTAATGTGGGTAAACGCTCACACTGGCACAGTCAGTGCCCTGATTAAAGGGACTTATTAGCATTACCCGCCCCCAACTTCTCCACACTTTTTCTGCGCCCCCCAGCAGCAAGGGCTGCTCCTTTTTGAAGGAACAGGCCAGGCCAGCTCGGGGAACGCCGAGGGGTTCTCCCCATGAATCTTCTGAGTCAAGGGGCAAAAGGAAGAGGTGGCAAATAGCCCTGCCACTTGGGAACAAGGAAGCTTTGAGGGGACAACCTCAATGCAGAGGTAGAAACCATCCATGAACTTACCTGACAGGCATCCTTTCCTGCATCTTTATAGCCACAGATCATTCCTTTTAATACTACATCCTTATTTGTTGACATGGCCTTCTGGACCACCTGATTACATCTGTCATAGTAGATGATGTATTGGTCAACCTCCTGGAGAATATATGAGTAGAGTTCGCCACCTACAAGTAAAGAAACAGCAGGGGGTAGATCTGCACAGGCAGAAAGCCCCTAGCACCCAGAATCCCCCTCGAAGAAGGCAGGGCAGTGGGTATTGTCCCCAATGGACACCAGAGGAAACTGAGGCCCAAAGTTGACATAGGGAGGAGGTAAGAACCAAAACAAGATAGGATAAGCAAGAACAGATCAGGACAGGAAGAGGCTAGGCCTATCAGCCTGAGAAATGATAACCAAGCATCCGTCACTCTGAGTATCAATAGTAACAGTAACAGGTGTCTGTGTGTCAGTAAAGTGTGTTTACTTTAGAGCAGGATCACAGACTCCCGGGCAGGTAGTGCCCCAAAGGTGCCAAATCCAGCCTCTTTCCAGAGACAGGAGGCCCTACAGCCTCACCAACAGGGGTCTTCTGGCTCTGCCTACACCCCCAAGGACAGGAATTCCCTACTCACCAAGGCAGGTACTTCCTGTGAGGGACAGCTCCGATGGGCAGACAGCTCATCACCCCCTGAGCAGATATCCACCCTGGATAGAACTCCATAGCATCTGGCTCTGTCCTCAGGGAACCTAAAAATACCCCCACACCAGCCAGGCGTGGTCCCCCACAAATCTGCAGGAGACTTCACCCAGGTATTTCTTCTTCTCCTGAGAGCAGCTCCAGTTCCCAGGACCGGTGCCTTTCCTAAATGGCCGCCATCAAATATCTGTTGCAACAAAAGACCTCAACTAATTTCTGGGCTCAGGCCAATCGGGAACCATTATCCTGGCTGCTGCTAAACTGCTACCCCCTTAACCCACCTGCCAAGCAGTTTGCCTCTGCATCCCTCCCTTCAGCCTTCTTGCCTACTCCAGGGATAAGGCTGCCTCCTTCTGCCCGAGTTTGCTTCCTGCCTCACAGTCTCACCAAATTCTTCTCTTCTGCCCCATCCGGTCACCCAGCACCTGGTCCCAGCTTCCACCTGGAAAGTCTCCTTAGGGATGCATACAGGCTGGATGGTCACGGCGAAATTTATAGGGTAGAGGAGCTGAAGAAGGGCAGGGTCGTTTTGAATGGTTCCAACTTTTGAGAACTGAGAGTGGACAATGACGTTTTGGATAGGGACCACACCATACTTGTGATTTCTTTATAGACACTCCAACTTCCCATCTTGACGCTGTAGTGGAAACGGCTGTGGGAGAGAGGGCATGCCACTCACAGAGACCCTGGGAAGCATCCCTTGTGCCTTTTTCATAGATTTCACACTTTTCCTAATCTGGCCCCAACCTCCCTCACCACTCCCTCTACCACCCTATCACCAAAACCCCTCCTTAATGATGTTCAGAATTGGTTTGCTCACCCAAACAATTGGTTTTGTTCATGGAACTAGTATTCCTAGTCACATGACTACCAGTGCAGAACCCCTCCCATTTTTGTTGTGTGTGCTTTGGTTTGGTTTGGTTTAGGTTTGGTTTTTGCCAACTTGCCCGGGCAACAGAACTTAGTGGGCGTTTGAGGAGGGCAGGACCAACTCCAGAACTCTCATGTCTCCACTTGCTCATGGAGTGAGTCCTCACTTTAAAATCCAGTGGCCTGCAGTGAGCACCCACTGCTTTGTGACAAGGGAACCTCCACATACATGTCTGCCACTGATCCTCACGCTCACCTGCCAGGGCCACTCACCTTCTTCCGCCTCCTTTCCTCCCAACATTTTCATGATCACTCGGCCACACACTAGGGCGAGGACAGTGTAGGAAAAAGAACCTCAAAGAAACAGGCCCTGCGTTCCCTGAGCCCCGGGCTTCCTGGGAAAGCACCAGATGCCCCCCAGACAGCCAAGAAGGCCAGGTCCTCTCAGACCCCAGGGCAGTGCTTCCCAGTCCCCAGGCCATGGACTCACTGACCTCCCAAGGCCGAATCGTGTCCCCCCCAGGCTCCACAGGCAGACCCCCCGAGGGCAGAACCTGGTTCCCCCCCCCCCGACCCCCAGGGAGCCCCAGGTCCCACTCTGGCGCCTCAGCCTTCTCCTCTGACTCCCAACGCGAGGTCACCTGGGGTAAACGCCACCAAATCAGGGGAGACCGCGGTCATATGGGATTCGGGGGGCCCCAGAGGATCCCGGAACCCCTTCAGGTGGCGGCGTCCGCAGGCTCGCCCTGGGGTCCTCGCGGCCAACCCCTGAGGGGGGTGGAGAGGATGGGGGCGGGGCCAACCCCCCCTGCGCCCCGTCCCCGCCCGCCCAGGCCTCACTGAGCCCGGGCTGAAGGAGCAGGAGCCAGACCAGGAGGCCCAGGCAGCCGCCGCCACGGGGGCCGCCAGGGATGCCATCGGCACCGCCGCGGCCTCGGCCCTCTCGCAGCGCCCCTTCGCGGCCTGGAGGCAAACCGGGGGGTGCGCAGGGGCGGGGCCGGGCCAGGGGGCCGGTGGTCGAGGGGCAGGAGTGGCGGATTCTGGCCTGCAAGGGTCCAGGGGAAGCGGGAAATGTCGTGCTCTCGGTTTCACTCAGACCCTCACTCCAGACGGTGTCCAGCCAGAACCCTGCCAGGGCCGAAGGGTTAGGGTGCTTCTGAGGAAACTGCCCCTAATAGGGACCTCCCAATTTAGGATTTTTGACGCCCCTGCCCTTTTCTGGTGTGATACCTGGCCTGTAGCTGGTGAGGATAGGCCGTCTGGGAATGAGTTAAGGAGCCTTAATTCTCTATAATGGCTCCTCAAGTCAGGGCTTCCTTCATCAGAGCTAGATTTGGGGGTAGGGGGACTATACAGATTAAGTAGGTTAGACAAGGGAGTAGGCTGCTATTCTGTTTCAGTCGTAGGGATGCCTTCAAAAATTAGTGATCACCAACGTACCCCCAAGTCAATTCATTCTTATTAGCTCATGTCCCTCATATCTATTCAGGTAGGTCATCCTTTTGTCTTTGTTGCCTAAGTGCTTCTCCTAGGCCTCTGCCTCTCTGGGCTTCATCATCCCTGTTGAAGTGAGGGGAAAAACACAACAACAACTTTTGAATTGCAGTATTTCCCACTTTTTCCCAGCCAAAAGAGGACAGCCAGTTACAATATTTTTCAGGGATATGGGTGCTTCCCTCACAATTTATTTTTCAATGTCTTAGTGAAGGGGTTATTCTCTAAGGCCCTCTTGAAGTTCAGAGGAGTGAGGGAGCAGATCATACATCATGAATTCATTCCAATATTCTCCACTCTCTAACTCTTTGCATTCCTTTCTCTACATTAAACCGAGGAATTTCTGGCGTATCAACTTCCTTTAGTGTGGTTCACCATTGAGTTCAGGTTTAAAACAACCAGGTAAACATGTAGAATCATTCCCACCTGCCTGAACCAGCAAACTGAATTCAGAATTTCTGGTAAGCATACTCCTGATAAATTTGGGCCCAAGCCTCCCCAATCAACAGTCCTTAGAATTCAATCCTGTACTTATACTCCTGGTTCTTTTCAATGTGGATTAGCAAAATCTTGCAATTCTTTCTGTAAGGAAGCCTTCTCCTCCTGAGTGATACTTGTACCTGTCCTAGAGCATGATGGGATCTTACTCTAGTTATTAGGTCTAGAGGCAGTGAAGACTGGATGGGGTGGTATAGGTGGAAAATTGGCATGCCCTTATAATGTAATTTCCTCAGAATAAGTCATTACAGTGTCTCTAAGGTAGAGAGGACCAGCCTTATCAAATGGGAGGAGGTACTGTTTCTGTTAGCAAGAGAAGTTCAGTGTGACTGGGAGTCAGGGTATCCTAAATCTAGCCAAATGTGTCCCCATTTAAATTTTCAGGGCCTCATTCTTTCCCAATCAGTGCCCTAACTTTTCTGTAAGAGTTCTGATGGAGCTGTTAAGTCAACTTATGTTGAAATTCAGCAACCCAAAAGATCAGATACTACATCTTATTGTCAACTACATCAACCCTGCAGTTATAAGGTATTTGAAATTATTTAAGAGAAATCATAGAAGCTTTTAATGAGAAGCTAAAATTCAGGGTTGCCATTTTCTTTCTTTAAAATCATTAGTGCAGTAAGACATAACCAGCCCTCCTCACAGTCCTTATATTTTTCATTTCCACAGTAACATCTATTGTGGCAGCCTGTTGGCTTTTAATGAACTGTAAAAGGCAAAGTGTGGGCTAGTGTAAGACTTTAGAACTTCTGGGAGCTGCAGACACAAGAGAAATTTGCACTCATCGGCCCTTCTCCACAAACTTTCATGAAGTGTTCATGAGAAAGATTAGGGGCAGGGCAAGAGTCTAGAGAAAGCCTTGTTTACAGTACAGTCTTTGGGGAGGTGAGCAGGAGCTACTTTGGGAAAGACAGGAAGGCTGGCCTGGATCCTTCGAATTCTGTTCCCCCTCCCCTCGTGCAGCCAAAAAAAGAAGAAGAAGAAGCCTCATGCAACTGGGAGAAGGGCATAAAACTATCATATTCAGGGTACCCATGAAAGCCTACTGGGTGAAGAGAACATAAAATAACCTCTACCTCTGGGAGAAAAGCAGGAAATTGTCCTGGACCAGACTTTTAGAGATCTCCTATGCTAGGAGAGGGTCAAGGTCACTGAGAAGGCCTATTCTGAGAGCCAAGAATATAGCACCTGCCTAAGAGTGAGTCTGAACCAGAGCAACAAAGAATGCCCCCCCTCCTCCCTCCACTACCAGGCTAGCAAGTAACAGCTGTCTACTGCTGGAAGAGGGAGTAAAAGCATGGAGAGACATCCCCTGTGAGACATAGGCACAAAGAGAAGACTGACAGCTCAGAGTGGAAGAGACACTGAGAAAAACTCTCCAACAAATCACCCACCACTCTAAGAAAAATATAACACTAGAATTTGAAGCCTGCAGCATATTGAGGGTAACCATAGCAACAACAAAACAGGACATGATTGTCTCAACACTCCCCACTAAAGACAGGCCCATTTCTGGGCATAAACAGTGTTTGCCTAAGTCTCTGCTATCCTACACAAGATGACTAGCTTTTGACCAAAAATGGTGAGATACACAATGAAACAAAAAATAAACGACAAATGTCAAGAGACAAACCAATCGACAAAACTAGATTCAGATATGACATGGAGTTTGGAACTATCACATAGGGAATTTTAAATACTGTGATGAATATATTTGAAGGCTCTAATTCAGAGGTCAATAAACGTTTTCTATAAAGGGCCAGATAGCAAATATTTTAGGGTTTGTCAACCATCAGGTAAATTGAGGATATTGTGTAGGTTTTTATATAAGAAGAAGGAAAATTTTCCACAAAAATATAGTAATAATACTAATTGGGTACAATATTTTGTAATACAGATCTAGTAGTGAGAAGAACAGAATTCTTTTTTGGGAGAATAACATGTTACTTAATTGGGATTCAAAGATAATGTTCCCTATCATCAAAATCAATTGCAAATTTTCTGTTAACGGTGATCTGTAATGATATTTTATGCATTTCATCTTTTAAAATGTCTTTTTATGCAGATAAGTGCTGCCAAGTGCTGATCTTAATACATGAACTTACGACTTGGAGCATATTCTTCACTCGAAAGGCATTTATTGAATTCTTTTAGGTTCTTCTCTTGATATTTGCCTTTTATCATGTCATTACATTGCAAAGTAATCACTTTATTAAAGTTTAGGTGGAAGCTCCTCAATGGCACAGTTAAATGGATTTTGAAATATGCAAATTTCTTTTGCACTTACATTGAAGTCCAAAAACTGTTTCTGAAACCACAGCAGAAAGCTCAGAAAATATATCTACTGCAAATTTGTGTGGGAATGCATATCTTCTTGTTTTAACTTTTGACAGCACAGGAACTGTATAAAGCAGCTTGACATAACTTGTGATTCAAAAAACATTAGTTATCATCAAAATGACTTTGCCATACAGATTGGCAACTGATACAGAATGAGTGAGAAGAATAGAGAGCATACTGTTATAAGGTCCTTGCACCACCTAAAAAGAAGATACAATTATTTGAAGGAAGAGGGCAATTAATTAAAGATATACAATGTAAACTCAAGGGAAACCAGAAAAAAAACTAAATAACTGTGAATAAAACAACAGTGCAGATAAAATAGAATCATAAAAAATACTCCATTGATTTAAAAGAAAGCCGGAACAGAGGAAAAGAGAAACAAGAGACAGTACAAATAGAAAACAACTAGCAAGATGGTAAATTTTGATCAAACAATGTCAATACTTACACTAAAGGTAAACGTCCTATTAAATGAATTAATGCTTCTATTAATTCATGTTCATGTTCTATTACGTAAATTAAATAGATTGTCAGACTGGACTTTTTTAAAAAAGCACCACTCAACTATATGCCCACCTTAAATATAAAGACATAGATAGGTTATAGGGAAAAGGATTCAATATGATACACAATGTGTAAAAATTAATAAACAGAAACCTCATTTAAAATGGAGTCAGGAGGCCAGAAGGGGTTGCTCTCTTGTGCTACAATGATGGCAGAGCCCAACAGGAAAAAGAAAGACTTCTTGTTCTGGCTGAGCAAGAGCTCAGCCAATGAGAGACTGTCACAACTCACCCAGTGAAAAACCATTACACTTCTAATTCTCAATTCCTCCAATGGACTCTTTGCTTACAATAGCCCTCGCAACTTCCTCTTCCCCTCTATAAAGGAATTTCTCCTCTCTTTGTTGCTCAGAACTTACACTCTCTTTGTGGCTCATCATGGTTGCAGATTCCAAATTGCAATTCGTTGTTGATTCCAATTAAACCCATTTTTGCTGGAGAAATAACTGGCTCTCTATTTGTTTAAGGTCAACAGATGCAAACACTAATCAAAAGAAGTAGTGGCTAGGGGCCAGCCCGGTGGCGCAAGCGGTTAGGTGCGCGCGCTCCGCTGCGGCGGCCCGGGGTTCGCTGGTTCGGATCCCGGGCGCGCACCGACGCACTGCTTGGTAAGCCATGCTGTGGCGGCGTCCCATATAAAGTGGAGGAAGATGGGCACCGATGTTAGCCCAGGGCCGTCTTCCTCAGCGAAGAAAAAGAGGAGGATTGGCGGATGTTAGCTCAGGGCTGATCTCCTCACAAAAAAAAAAAAAAAAAGAAGTAGTGGCTATATTACTATCAGGCAAAGTCAACATCAGAACAAATAGTTTCAGGGATAAACAGAGACATTAACTACATAATGATAAAAAAATACTAAGTATGCACCTAAATGTACCTAACAACAGATCTTCAAAATTTACAAAACAAGGAGAAAAAGACATTCTAACCACAATTAGAATTTAGAACTTCATGTTTTTCTTAATAATGGATAGAACAAGTACACAGAGAACCAGTAAGTATATACGAAACCTGCAAAAACACTATCAATGAATTAGACCTAATTGACATTTATAGAATATTCTAACCTAACAACAGCAGAATACACTTTTTTTCAAGTGTACATGGAACATATACCAAGATGTAGCACATTAGTGGCCATTAAACAAGTGGTAACAAATTTAAAAGAATTAAAACTATATAAAATATGTCCTCAGATCATAACAGCATTAAATCAGAAACTAATAGCAGAAAAATATTTTGAAAATTCCCAAATGTTTGGAAATTTTTTTAAACTTTGATTTTGGACTTCCAGAACGGCTGCATGAGGAACTCAGTTGATTCTCTCTCTAGAAAAAAAGCTATTTAACTGGTGAAAATTATTTTTAAAAACAGGTATTTAATGTTTCTGGAAATTGTCCTGAGGGCATACAGAAAATTGAGAAATATTTATATAAGAAAATCTCGGTAAGAATCTGTGGCATTTGAGCTATGACCAGCTCCCATCTCCCCTCCTTAGCTCCATATTATGGAACTCTATCCTGGACAAGTGGCAAAGATGATGAGGTCTCCCTTTCCCCCAGCTATAGTTCCACCTCAGGAGAAGGAGGTAGCTGGTGTCTCTCATTCTCCCAAGCCCATTTGCAGAAGCTCTGTTCCAGCAGCCATGACCAAGAGGACTGAGGCTCCTTTTTATCACTTAGCCACTACTCATGGGGCAGAAGCTCTACCCCAGGCACAGCAGGCCAAGAATCCTGGGGCTTCAATTGCCCCATCCCAGCTCACTTATATAGCAGAGGTTCTGCCTGGGGAGGGGCAAGTGAAAAGACCAATGGATACCATCTCTCTCCCCAGTGCCCACTTATAGAATAGGAGTTTCACTCCAGAAGAAGCAGGCTGCCATCCCCAGCCCCAGCCCTGGCGCAGTAGCACATTCTGCCCAGGAGGATAGGCAGACTGAAAGGATGAGTGCTCTGCGGCTCTGCCTGAAATAACTGAATTTATTTGGAACAGAAGGTAGAGAAATTCATGCCTAAGGGTGTTGTTAAAAACAATGGAGACCTTCCTGCCGAGCAATTAAGAGAGGGTTAGTAGCTCCATGACACTAGCAGCAAAAAGTTAAACAGCAGACTAGCCAGAAGTTTAACAGAAAAAACTAGAGAAAGAGACAGCCAAGAAGAGTTCTCCTGGGATCACACCCATCCCTGGGAGTCTAAAACACTGTGCGGTGCCCTAGGCTACACCAACACAGGAACAATAAGAGCAGGAAGTGCTGCAAATTTAAATGCATTTCCCAAGCCATACATAGATCCTTCAGCAAAGAGCAGAAACCTTGCTGGTTCAATGGACTTAAGCACAACCTCTGACCAAATACTGGCTGAACAATGAGTTTCTCTGACCCAGGGGCAACTGCTAGTAAGCCAAGCTTAAAAATAAAATCACACTCATCCCTAGTGGCTAAAAGACTGTGCACATACCCAAGGCTGTGTCTTCTCAGGAGTGAATGGACAAGGAACTTCCAAGCTACAAGTCCCTGGCTGAACATGTGGGGAAAATAAATTCCCTGAACTGTGAAAGCAGTCTCTAAGACACACACACATATCCAATGGTCAGTAGTGAAAATAAAACTGACCAAAGGGTCTTACACACAACCATCAACCAATGAGTGACTTATGCTGATCCAGGGATGAGCCCTAGAAAGCCAGGCTCACATACAAAAACAAGGGGAAAAATCTGAGCAGGGATATCAGAGACTACAAATTGAGAGGGAAATAAACTTTGCAGAATTATTTCACCCAAGTCACTAAGCAAATAAACAAAGGACCAAACAAACACCACCACCACAAGTCCAGGGGAGGCAGGAATCAGTGTTCAGATTTGCTACAATATATTATCTGCTTTCCAATGAAAAGATTACAAGACATGCAAAGAAACAGGAAAAATTTGACCAATATACAGGAAAAGAAGCAGGTAATACATACTGTCTTTGAAGGGCCCCATGTGTTGGACATAATAGACAAAGACTTCAAAATAGCTATTTTAAATACATTCAAAGAAGTTAAAATATATATATATACATATATATACACACATATATATCATCTCAATTGATGCAAGAAAGCATTTGACAAAATTTTACACCATATCATGACAAAAACATTCAGTAAACTAGGAATAGAAAGAAATTTTCTCAATATGATAAAGTCCATATACGAAAAACCCACAGTGAACATCACACTCAATGGTGAAAGACTAAAAGCTTTTCCCCTAAGATCAGGAACAAGACAAGGATATCCACTTTCACCACTTCTATTCAAAAAGCACTGAAATTTCTAGCCAGAGCAATTAGGCAAGAAAAAGAAATAAAAGGCATCCAAATTAGAAAGGAACAAGTAAAATTATCTTTGTTTATAGAAAACCCTAAATATTCCACAAAAAAACCTGTTAGAGACAATAAACGAATTCAGCATAGTTGTGCTGGGAAGACTGGATATCCACATGTAAAAGAATGAAGTTGGACCCTCACCTTACACAATATATAAAAATTAACTCAAAATGGATCAAAGACCTCAATGTAAGAGCTAAAACTTAAAACTTAGACAAGAAAATATAGCATATCTTCATGATGTTGGATTTGGCAGTGATTTCTTGGATATGACCCCAAAAGCACAAGCACAAAAGAAAAAAATTGGTAAATTGGACTTCATCAAAATTAATAACTTTTGTGCTGCAAAGGACACTATCAATGGAGTGAAAAATAACCCGCAGAATGGGAGAAAATATTTGCAAATCATATATCTGATAAGGGATTAATATCCAGTATATATAATATCCTACAACTCAACAACAAAAAAAACCCAATTTAAAAATGGACAAAGAGGGGCCGGCCCCTTGGCTTAGCGGTTAAGCACACGCGCTTCGCTGCTGGCGGCCCCGGGGTTCGGATCCCGGGTGTGCACCCACGCACCGCTTCTCCGGCCATGCTGAGGCCGCGTCCCACATACAGCAACTAGAAGGATGTGCAACTATGACATACAACTATCTACTGGGGCTTTGGGGAGAAAAAGGAGGAGGATTGGCAATAGATGTTAGCTCAGAGCCAGTCTTCCTCAGCAAAAAGAGGAGGATTAGCATGGATGTTAGCTCAGGGCTGATCTTCCTCACAAAAAAAAAAAATGGACAAAGAAATTGAATAGATATTTCTCAGAAAAGATACACAAATGGCCAATAAGCACATGAAAAGATACTCAACATCACTAGTCATTGGGGAAATGTAAATCAAAACCACAATAAGATACCACTTCATATCCATTATGATGGCTAAAAATAAACAAACAACAAACAAAAAACAACAACACAGAAAATGTGTTGGTGAGGATGTGAAGAAATTGGAAACTTAAGCATTGCTGGTGGGAATTTAAAATGGTTCAGCTACTGTGGAAAGCAATATGGCAATTCCTCAGGAAGTTAAATATAAAAAAAAAGAAGTTAAACATAGAATTACCATATGATCCAGCAATTCTACTTCTAGGTATATACTCAAAAGAAAGCAGGGACTCAGATACTTGTACACCCATGTTCATATCCCCAAATCTGTGAATATCTTACCTTACATGGTAAAAGGGATTTGCAGATGCAATTAACATTAAGGGCCTTGAATGGGGATGTTATCCTGGATTATCTGGGTGAGGCCAATCTAATCACATGAATCCTTAAAAGTGGAGAACTTTTTTTGGCTGTAGTCAGAGGGAGATGTGACTATAGAAGAAGTGTCAGAGAGATGCAACATTACTGACTTTGAGGATGGAGGAAGAGAGGCCACAAGCCAAGGAATGCAGGTGACCTCTAGAAACTAGAAAAAGCAAGGAAACAGATTTTCCTCTATGCCTCCAGAAGGAATGGGCCTTTCTGACACCTTGATTTTAGCCCTCTAAGTCTCATTTCAGACTTCTAGAAGGCACACAATTCAGTAAAAAATACAAAATGAAGAATGACGTACATAGTCTGATCCTATTTGAGTAGCAGCAGAAAGCTCATGCTATATTCATAGCTGTGTATCTACATATGGGGACCCGATGGTTGACAGATGTCTTAAGGTGGTCGCTGCCCCAGCAAGGATTCCTCTTCTCTGTAACTACCCATCTCCATTGGGTGCCCACAGGTCTCTGAGAGGTGTGACACATGAAACCACCCCCTTGACCAACTGTAGAGATATTCACCATTATCCCATCCAAGGCCATAACTGTTGAGTTAGGAATAGCAGGTGACCCAGTGCCAGCCAATGAGATTCAGGAAAGATTTGCTGGGACCTCAGGAAAAGAGGCCTCCTCATTATTCTCAAGAAGCTTCCAATAGCAACCCTCTCCCATCCCCCTAAGAGTGAACAGAAACAGGTAGGCTCACTGGGCTGGTGCAGACCTGCCTGCAAGTCCACAGGAGCCAGCTTCTGACATCACTGATCCTGAGGATGGCAGAGCACAGAGAAAGAGTGAAATAGAGACCCAGGGTTACCCACTGAAGCCACCTGACCTCTGCACTCTTGAGGGACAGCCATCCACCAGTCTTCTTTACACTCAGAACAGCTTGACATCAGTGTTCTGTTCCTTGCCACACAGCATCTCCTGATTGGCACAGGCATTCATTCAACTTCCCCTTTCAGAGTCTTTGTAGGAGCATCCCAGTCCCCACATCTACATCCAGGCCCAGTCAGGGGACCAAGCCTTCTGCCCCCTACCCCAGGGAGGTCAGCAAAGGTACATGATGGAGACACCTCTCATTGAGGCTCTTTTAAAAACTGAAACTCTCATTTTTATGAGGGGGAGGAGAGGAGGGGAGGGGAGGAAGAAAAGGCAGGGGAAGGAGGGAAGGGAAGGGAGGAGTGGGGAAGGGAGGGGAGAGAAAGAGGGAAGGGGAGAAGGGAGAGGAGGGAGGCGAGGAGAAAGGGAGTGGAGGGAGGGAAAGAAGGAAGAAACTGAGTTATATATAGGCAGGAAGATACAAAATGCATCCTTTGCGGAAGATATAATTGCCTGCTCAAACTAACCCAAGTGAACCAACTGAAAAATTAATAAAACTATAAGAGAATAAACTAAGAGGGCTAGGGAAAAGATCAATATACAAAATCAATAACATTCAGTTCCACAGCAATAATAAATTAGAAAATATAATAGAAAAAAGATATTCCATTAATGATAGCCAAACACATTTTTAAAAATATCTAGGAATTGGTACAAGGCCTTGTACCATCTGCCGGGTTCCTCCAACCCTTCTTTATCACTCTGCTCCTCCCTCACAGGACTCCAGCCCCGCTGGCCTCCTTGAGGAGACTCACTAGCTCCTGCCTCCCAGCCTTTGCACTGGCTGTGCCCTCTGACCCAAGATACCCACACAGCTCATTTCCTCTCCTCCTGGGTCTATACCAGGGTCAGCAAACTTTTTCTGTAAAGGGCCAGATAGTAAATATCTTAGGCTTTGTGGGCCAAGAGACAAAATCGAAAATATTATGCAGGTACTTATATAATAAGAGAGAAAACAAATCTACAAAATGTTTGTTGATGAAATTCAAAATATAATAGGTAGAACTGAGTACTGTTTTTTGGTTTTGGTTTTGGGTTTTGGTAGTACAGGTCTACCAAGGAGAAGAATGGAATTCTTTCAGGGAGATAACATGGAAGTTAGTGTTCCCTAACATGAAATTGATCACAAATGCTCTTCTGTAAAAACCATTCTTGGCTAAGAGCTGGTGGGCCAGATTTGGTCTACCCTCAAATGTCACCTCCTCAGTGAGACTCTCCCAGACACTCTCTCAAAAATCATGCCCCCCCACTCTGCCCTCTCCATCCCTCTTATTCTATAACTTTCTCTGTAGCACTTCTCACAATCTGACGTGCTATATATTTTACTCATGTATATATTAGCTGTCTTCCCTTTCCATACGTAAACCTTATGTGGGCAGGGTTTTCGTCTGTCTTGTCACTGCTGTATTCCCAGCACCTGGAACATGTCTGGCACATAGTGGGCACTCAGCAATCATCTGTTGAGTGAATAAGTGAATAGGAATGCAAGGAAGAGAGAATGTATTCATACCTGTAAGTGCTCAGAGCATTGTTGGTACACACTCTGCTCGGTAAGTGTTAGTCACTGTTGTTACTTTCAGGAGGGGCCCCAAGCATCCGGGAAGTGCAGGCCCCAGAACAAACAAAATCTTCCAGCCACCAGACGTGTCCACATCCTGCCTACCTGCCTGCTGCATCTCCTCTCCCTGTCTCCCTGCTCCCCCGTGGCTCCTGGTCTCTTCCCTCCACTTGATCCTACGTCCCCCTCTGGCTCTCTCAGTCCTTCCTCAGTGACAAATGGGACTTCAGGGCCAGCTCCCAGGACCCTTCGTCCCCACAGTGCCTCAGGCAGAGTCCCCACTCACTACCAGAGATGCCTTGGCCCCAACTGCCTGGTTCCACTCTCCTCCATTCTTTCCCCAGACCCCAGCCCAGCCCACCCCTTCATTGCCTAAGGATTCTGGCCCCCTATGTCTCTGCCTGATTAACTGCACCTCTGCTCATGTGCTTCCTCCTCCGAAAAGCCTCTCCTGACACCCTCGCCAGCCTCTGGGTGTCCCCAGCCCCCTCTGCTGACTCTTCATTGAGCGCTGTCATATTGCCAGCACATCTGTGTTGCCCCTCTCTCCCCCCAGGCCCTTGTCCACCGCCCCAACCCTGCCCCAGGAAGTCCAGGGCCTGATCCCTGGCCCCTCAGCTCCCGAGAGCCCCTCCTCCTGCCTTCTGGAAAATACTTGTTCCCGGGGTCCATCTGCTCTCCCTCGCTGGTTCCCTCTCTAATCCCACAACAGCCCCATTCTACGGTGGAGGAAATGAGAGGCTGGAGGTTAAGCAGTTTGCCAGGATCACACAGCGAGGCAGGGGCAAAGCCGGACCCTGGGCAGGGCTGAGGAGGAGGGGCGTTGGCAGTACCTGTCCAGGGTACACAACACAGCAGACAGATAGATGGACAGATTTTTGAATGAGCCAGAGCTGGGCTGGGACTAGAACCCAGAGACCCTGCTCTCTGCCCGGCTTCTCTGCAAGGCCAGGCGCCAAGGGCTCACCCAGGAGCGGCTCCCGCCCCCTGGCCCACCGCCAGCCGTCATCTCCGTGAGGTCAGCCACGGGCCCGCGATTTCGGGGAAATACCAGCTCCTTATTAAAAACAGGCCGTGGTCAGGCCCCTGCTGCTTTCCCAGTAGAAACTAGGGTGTTTGTTCCAAGAGGAACGAGAGTGGGCGGGGCGGCAGGGCACTGAGGCGGGCCGCTCGAGCTGCAGTACCTGGTGGAGGCGTCCCGGGAACCGGGGGCTGGGGGAGGGAGACCCCGAGGTTCGGGCAAGCGGAGCCTTGGGGGGGGGAGACCGCCACACGGCGCCTGGAGGCTGAGCCCAGCAGGGAGGGGTCGTGGACTGGGACCTGGAGCCCACGCGGGGGCAGCAGGGCTGCCTTCACAGCCGTCCCCTCCCGGCACAGAACTCAGGCAATGGGCAGGGCCCAAGCACAAGCCGGCCGGCAATCTGAGGCCCTCCTGTTCCGGGGTAGGGGGCTCCCACCGCAGGTCCCCCGGCCCTGCGCTGCCTCTGCGCCCCCTTCGGGAGCCGCGCCACAGTCCCCTGCAGGGGGCGCCAGAGGGCCGTCCTCTGCTCAGACCCGCGGCCGGCGAGCCGGCATCTGGAGCGAGTTAGGCCCGGGAGGCCCGGCGGGCGGCGGCGTGAGCTCATCTCGGCCCGCCCCTGCGGTTTCCAGGCGCTGAGAAGGGACCAGGACACAGAAGCGCCGCGCCGCGCCGCGCCGCGGGCCGGGCGGGGGAGCGCGGCGGGAGCAGTGACTCCTCCCGGGATGTGGGTGTGAGTGGGGAGGCGGCAATGTGTGTGTATCGCTGGCTCGTCGCCGAGTGAGGGCTGAGCCCTGGGAGCCGGCCGCCAGCGTGTGTCGCTGTGTGTCACCGTGTGCCGTGGCTTGTGAGGGTGCGTGTGATAAGTTGCACGCATCCCAGCACATACTCCGCATTTTACAGAGAAGAAGGCCAAGTGCCGAGGAGGGAGAGGGCCAGCCTGGTGGCACAAGGCTGGGACTCCGGGCTCTCTGCCCCTAAGCCTGTGTCCCTGTGTGTGTACAAAAGGTCCGAGCCAGCCCACTGTCCCACAGAGCCAGGGTCAGCGTTCTGGGCCCACTCCCCTCCCACCATATACAAACACGTTCTTCCTGGTCACTGCCCACCCCCAACCTCCTTCACCCTGAAGGACCTTGGACTCATCCTTCAGGAGAGAAGGCGAGACCCCTTCACACCAGGGTCACGGCTAACAGTGACACACACAGCACATGGGGAGACACACACACCTGGATACAGGCTCACACATGGAGATACACACCAACACACACATAATGGACACTTGCTTATTAGCGGGACTCCTACCTAGGAGACTCAACAGCAGGTTGCAAGGTGGTGGCAAGGCTTGGAGAGGCCTCTTGGTGAGATGCCCCCATCCCTGCCAGGGGCACAGAGCAGGAAGGGCTGGAGGCCACTGAACCCTGTGTCTTAGGGGCTCCTGCTCCCTGCAGTGGGCCCTGGGGTTGCAGCCCAGGGTATGAAGGGCCTCAGAGGCATCAGGACTTTCAGGGCCAGAAGCCAACATGGGAACATAGCACTGTGGGCATCACCAGACATGGAGTGAAGAGCTGGGGATGGAGTGAGTGCCTCTGAGCATCCAAGGCTCCCCCCACCATCTGGCTGGTCCTCACCTTGGGCCCTCACCTCAGGGAGCTACAGTCCCAGCTTTGGGTAGCTGTAGCCCTAGCTGTGCTGGGGATCTCAGGGAGGTGTCTCTGGCCACACAGTGCCCACCAGCCCTCCTGGCTGGGCTCGCAGCATTGTCATGCCCCCCTCCTCCTCCCTTCACCCCACAGCTGGGCTGTGGTTCTGAGACAAGGGCCCCGCCTGCCAGATGGGGTCCATGAGTCTATCACCCTTCGTCACCGGCTATTGTTCCTGGGGCCAAAGCCCACATTTGCAGAGGGTTGGCAGTGCTGGGCTTGCTAGGAGCTGAAGCCTCCGAGTCCCCACCGCGCTCCCACCTGTGAGACCGAGAGGATCCCCTGCCCTGGCAAGTCCTCCACAGGGGGTGTAAACTCTAAAGGGACCGGCATCTACCATAGCCACAGGGGTCCTCAGCTCCCAGGACACTGGGGCAAGCTGGGTGAGGGATTTTTTTAAACTGGAATGACTCTGGTTTGCATAATCAGAGCTTCCAAATTACTTAGCAAAACATGTTTGCTTTTTAATTAACATGTGCTTGAAAAACAATGGTTTTAATTAAAGTGGGTGGGGGAGAGAAGGGACGGTGGGGGAGAATATTTCTAGGAACTCCAAGTTCCGGGCCAGACTTCTTAAAAATAAAGTGGGAGCTTTGCCCCAAGCCAGCAGAGGCTGGGAGGCAAGGATCCTTGGGGAGCCCCAGGAACACCCCTACCTGCCTCCATTCCTCTCCAGCTCCCTTGTTGAGACTTTGCCCTTTGGCTGACAGTTTAATTACTCACTTACCCACTATTCCCTGGGCCCCTCTGGGAAGTGTGGTCTTTTAGAAGGCAGTCTTGGGGGTAGATGAATGGGGGTCCACCAGGCAGAAAAGAGAGAGGGAACAGCATGAGTGAGGACCCGAGAGTGTGAGTCTTATTGGGGGAACATTAAGTTTACTGGGAGACAAGAAGAGGTGGGGGGAGGTGATCTGTAAAAAAAGTCAGATCCCGTAGATTGGTGGATTGGCAAGGTAGAGCTGGACCTGGAGCCATTGATGTCCAAGGCCCGGGGAGATGGGGGTGCTGAGGTGGGGCTGGGAACATAGGGGTGGCAGGGTGGGTGATGCCACATGGGGCAAAGGGATTGGCAGAGGAAGGGGAGGGTTACAGAGACTGGAAGTGGGACCTGGGGCCTAGGGGCTTGCTGGTCAGAAGAGGATGGGCAGGGCTGGCAGGTTTGATCAGTCCAGTAGGGGGCAATGTTGGCCCCATCATCCTATGCGCAGGAGGCCCCCACGGATCTGTGCTTGGTAAATGCTTAAGAAGGCTGAGAATGAGGAGGTGGTCCCTCCAAGTCAGCCAGACCTTCTCCCCTTTCTGACCTTTTGGGGCCAGCATTGAGGGGCAGCCCAGAGTCAGAGGTCAGCACTGAGGTGGGACAGCACCCCCACTCCCTCACCCATGCAGACAAAGAGAGACTGAGAGGAAGCCTCTGGGGAGTGAGGACACCCCTAGGGGTTGAGTCAGGTAACCGGGCACCCTCAGCTCCTGGTGGCCCCACCCAGGACCCTGTTTCTCATTAGGGGCCTTCTAGCCTCCCCCACCCCTCATGAAATGTGCCTCCCTGTACTTAATTCATTACACTGCGCCAGGGTGGGAGGCCGGGCGAGGGGGGGTTATTTTTTCCCCTGAGCTCAGGCATTCCTTGCTTTATTATTCTCCACATTTCAAAGCAGCTGTCGCCTCCCCCGACCACCCCCAGCCTGAAGCTCAGAGTCCAGAAGGGGCCTCCCCAGGGCTCAAAATACCAGAGGCTCCCACCTCTCCAGCCCAGCACAGAAGGGAAACAGGCCGAGAGAGAGAGCCCAGGATCACCCACAGGGACACCCCCAACAGTCTGTACCTGAACTTACCCCGCCTCAAGCTGGGATCCTCCTATGTGCCCCCCTGACCCTGCTGTCACCCTCTCATAACACTGCCTTCCTTGCCTCTATTCGCCCCTCTGGGCCACCTTCCCCCCAGGTGACCTCGGGGCCCCCCTCTACAATGCAGAGCCAGCCCCTGCCTCCCCCTCCAGGAGCAGGTGCTAGGACGGTTTTCAGAGTCCCTGCCCTGCTCAGGGCCCAAACAAACTGAGCTCCCACTGGGTCAGTGGCCTTCCAGAGGGCAAGGCCCATCCTGGAGCAAGAGATCAACCTAGAAAATAGCAGGGCTGGTGTCAGCCTAGTGGACAACCAAGGGGCCGGGTTGGGGGAGAAACAGTTCTAAGGACCCAGTTTCAGACTTTTGGAGAACTAGAGAAGCCCTGGACAGATTTTTGCCCTCCATCAGAGAGCTGCCTGCCCAGCAAAACTGCCTCAATGAGGGGTGAGCTCCCTGTTGCTGGGGGTGTTCAAGCAAGCAGCAGCTTGTCAGACTTGCCCTGGAAAAGAGGTTGGCCCAGGTATCTGAGGCCCCTTCCTGGCCAACTTTGAGGTCAGAGTCTGGGGCTGGCAGGCCCAGTACCCACTCCAGATGAATGGAATTAAGGGTCCCTCCTCGCTCACTCAGGGACAGCTAGACAGGTCTGGAAGCACAGGCCAAGGCACAAGGACAGGAGACCTGGGAGCTGGGCCAAGGCCAGAGCAGAACCTGTCCAAGGCATTTTCTTTGTTGGTTCATTCAGTGTCCTGGCACCTGGCACCTGGCACCTGGCACCTGTGCTGGGAGCACAATAGATGTGTGATCGTCATGTACTGATGAGTTAAATGGGGTCTGACCTGGCCTGACTCAGAGGGTGAGGGGTGGAAGGCAGCCTGCAGGAGTCAGGGCCTCCACCTAGGGGAGAGCGTATGACCACAAGGGAAACCAAGGCGGGAGCCCAGGTGGGGTGGGCAACCTGGGGGTGCTAAGGACCGAGTTTGGAGGTCACTCTTGACACTCTGTGACCATCTTGTCCCTGCCGACCCTACAGCCAGGCATGTCCACCCAGGTATGGGGTTGATGGCTGGATCCTCAGGGGCCCAGGAGAGTGGGAGTCACCCTGTGATGTGGCCCTGGAGGTTCCTGCTGTCCACAGCAAGCTTGGGGACCCAGGGCCTGCCCACACCTCCAGCTCTACTCTCCAGACCTTCCCCAGAGACCCCCTTACTATAAGGAAGGCACCCTTTGGGGGATGGAATGCACAGAGCCTGGGCTCCTGAGAGAGGAAGCAGCCATTAGCTGGCCCAGAACCGTCTCCATCTAGAGCTGTGAGTTCTGGGTACGTCACCCCCTTGGAGACTCCCAGCCCAGGGCCCTTCCACTCAGGCCAGGCCATGCAGAGGGAACTCCTAAAGCTCCTGGGATGTGCCCAGCTTCCCCTCTCATCCCTCAGCCCTGAGCTCTGTGTCTCTTCCCAGGCCGGAAACCATTGAACGTTTGCCTTCCCACCACATCCCACCCCCTGTGCTGCAGCTAGGGACGAGAGCTCACTGCCACTGGCTTCCCACCTCCTGCTGCAGCCTCCAGAAGTGGGGACAGGTATGGGCATCCAGTGGTTTGGGGACACTCGGAATCTCAGGATCCCACTTACTCCAACAAAGGGAGTTGAGGCATCTTCACCCATGTGCCCCCGTCCCCCAGCACCAACCTCACCAGTTGTCCCAAGGGCTCATCTCACTGTCCCTGCATCCCGACTCTCTGCTCTCTGATGGAATGCCAAGTCTCCACTCCCCACTCCATCCCAATTGGCTGGGCCAGGCCTCTGTCAGTCATCACAGAGGGAGCAGTCAGTCCGTACCTAATGACTACACGATGGGGGAATGGATGAATGAATTAATGAGTTGATTCATATGAGCCTTGGGCCTGGAAAGGATGTGCCCCATTCAAGAGTCTCTATGCGGGCCGGCCCCGTGGCTTAGCGGTTAAGTGTGCTCGCTCCGCTACTGGCGGCCCGGGTTCGGAACCCCGGGCGCGCACCAACGCACTGCTTCTCCGGCCATGCTGAGGCCACGTCCCACATACAGCAACTAGAAGGATGTGCAGCTATGACATATAACTATCTACTGGGGCTTTGGGGGAAAAATAAATAAATTTTAAAAAATTAAAAAAAAAAGAGTCTCTATGCAGGGGTTTGGGAAGATGTTGACTGCAACAAACTGAGATTTCCTCAAAACTTAAAAACTGACTTCTAAGGTGTTATTTTGCCAAGTAAAGATATGGAAAACAACAGCCACCAGCCGCCATCACCATTGTTTTGTAAACAAAAGCATATTCTCAAGGCAAAAGAAACAAAAGTAGGCAGGATGCCAACTCAGAAGAAAGACAGGCATCCCTTGAAGATGCATAAATTGAGTTTTATGGAAAACACACAATATGGGCCTTATTTTTCTCTCATGAAAACTTTCTTGTCACAGGTTGGAACCTGGGGCTTGGGGACACCCAAGTGCTTCCAGTCTCCACCAGAGCAAGAACTCCTTCTACAGCCTTCCTGACTGGAATCGGTTCCCCTCTGCTTGTACACCGTTTGGGACAGGGTGCTCACTACCTCTCCCATTTAGCTCAGGAGCTAGGGATGTCATTCTAGAGCACCTTGAAGTGGCTTCCAAGCCTGTGGGAGGCAGAGAAAGAGACCAAGAGGAGAGTGACATGGAAGAGGTGCTGAGGGGAGGGAAGAAGAGGCCTCCAGACCCAGGGCACAGGAGTGGTGAGGAAAAGGGGAAGGGTCCAGCTTGTGTTCAGCTGGACCAAAGTATAAAAAATCAGGAAGTTGGTCAAGACCTGAGACTTCCCAGGGGGCACTGTCTCCCCTGTCTCTGGAGTTCAAGAGTCTTCCAGCTGCCTCACCCCCATCCCCCCAGCCCTCCAGAAAGGCTCTGATGCACCCATTCTCACCAAGGCCTCAGTGGATATGTGAGGTACCCGGACCCATAGGTCAGAGAAGGAAACAGAGATTGAAAGAAAATGGTGGAACCCAGGCGTCCTCAGCCAGGCTGAGCCCTTCCCAGCCCTGACCTTCCGGGCCCTTCCCCAACCAAGGGGTCCTGGACCCTGGCTGCTGAGACTGGAGGTGGCCTGTTGGGCGGTCGGCCCTGCGGAACCTCATGTACACACACTCACACACACTCTACATTCCAGTTGTGCTCTGTCAGCATTTGGGGCAAACCAGGATTGTGTGGCTTTGAGAGGGCAGGAACAAATAACCCCCAAATCTGGGCAGGGTTGGACCTGGGGCTGGTTGGAAGGTACTTGGGAGAATCCCAGGGAGTCACTTCTGTGCTGGGTCACCAGGTTCAAGTCTGGGGTTTTCCTCCTGTTCTCCGAGATGACTAGGTCACACACTCCCCAGGGTATGCCTGGGTCCAGACAGGCCCATCCTTGCCCCCTTCCTTCCACCCTCCCCACCACCCAAGGCCTCAGGACCAAGAGCAGAGCACTCCAGCCTGGCACTTCCAAGCACCCACTTATGCAACACGAGGGCTGCCTGTCAAACCGCTGCCCAATTTCTTTTGCGCCTCCTCCTATCCTCCCACCTCATCTCCACCTACCCTCTGATTTCATACACTCCATTGCTTGGACCCTTTTACTCCACCTCCTGACCTCTCTTAAGGTCTTCATCAGCTTTCTGTCAGCTCCTCTACCGCTGAGTGCTTTGAGCCCTATAGTTCAATTTCTCATACCGCAGTCTGATTTCTTTCCTTCTTGTGACCTGGTAAGATTTTCCTCCAACATTTGATTTCTTCAAGACTCTGCCTGACTTCATTCTACCTCGGTCTGAATTTCTGACCTTCTTGGGCCCCCACTCAGTGCCATCTGATCCATGTCCCAGTGGTGATCCCAGGATCCCTGCAGATGGTATCTGGGAGAGAGGATAGAGTGTGGCAGGCTGCCAAGAGCGACAGGTGTCCATTCAGGGACGTCAGAGCAGAGGAGGGACGGTTGGTTCTGGGGTCCTGAGGCTCAACCCTGTCCCAGGTCCCCTAGCCCCTGGCTGCCCCACTGACCCTCTGGTTCAGCCTGTGCTGGGACTGGAGAGGTGAATATTACTGCCACCTTAGAGAGACCTCAGAGATCAGGCCCCAGGCCAGATGGGGGAAGTGAGGCATAGACAGACCCCAGACCAGACCCCAGACTTATGAGGCACATGACCTGGCACTTGACACATGGAGGGCACCAGGCTGACAGGAGGACAAGCCGCTTGCCCCCTCCCATCCTTTCCACTGGCTGCAGGGCCACAAGCTGGACCACCCTGCTTGAGGGGGGAGCTGGGACCAGTGTTTATGCAACTGTGGGGAGGCCACAGCCTGGCTGGCAGTGCCGCCCGCCCAGCACCAGTGCTGACTCAGCAGAGCCCCCCAGCACGTACACAAACAGACACAGTCATGCATGCACACACAGAGGTAAACACCCATGTGCATATGCACAAACAGGTACAAGTATACACACACAGGTACTTACACACTCATAGACACAAATACACAGGCACACAAATACACAGACATATGCACACACAAACACACAGGGACACAAAGAAATACACACACATTCCACCCAACCAAGGCAGGTGGAGGATGCTGGGCGAAGAGAACCCTCACCCCTGAAGCTGAGTTCCACCTCTAGGTCTCTCCACCTCCTCGACTCTGACACAGACCCACAGCCAGTGACTTGAGCCCCTGAACAAGACAGCCCACACGTGGTCAGCACAGCCACATATAACACGTAAATGGCCCCAGAGTGGCAACAAGGCCATGGCTGGGACAGAGACACATTTTAAGTAGCGTTGACCCCCAATAAGTGGGACCAAATAGCCCCAGCCAGAGCTCATCAGACACGACAGCCCCACATTGCCCCCACCAGCCACCCCAGCCCGTCCCCTCTTAGTCCACACAGGAGGACTGGAGGGTGGGGGCTGCAGAGTGTCTTGGGGGGATATGTGGGATGCTCCCTTCCACTGCCCAGAGAAGCCAAGAGGGGCGGCAGCTCCCAGGAACTGGGGGAGCCTGCAAGAAGGAGGGTATGTTTGGGGGAGGGCTGGGGACACTGCAGGACCATCCTGGAAACTGGAGGAGGGGAGGCATTCTTGAGAGAGTAGGGCATATATCCCCTGGGATCCGGGGCATATGTGAACTTGGAGGCAGGGACACTTCTTGCCTGGAGATGACTGAGAACAAGTGCAATCCCAGCCTGTAGGACTCCAGCCCGGAGGGGGCATCCCCAGAAAGAAAATGCTGGGACCACCCAGGCCTGGGTGGTCCCTGGAGACTTTTGAAGGGGAGCTCAGCTATTCCTGGGCTTGGTGACCAGGAGCAAGGTGGCTGGAACGTGCAGGAGCTGGGGGCTGCCCACAGGGATATTGGCCACATCAGGTGGCTCCCTGCCCTGACTGGGGCCAAAGGAAGGTCCTGCTCTCCTCTGTAGGGGTCCTCAGCCACCAAGTGGCCAGGGAGGCTATCCAGTGTCCAGCAAGGTCACACACTCACATGGAGACACCCCCACTAGCTGAGGCCACCACAACGAGGCCACAGGTGCCTCGATTCCAGACAGACTATACACAGTGAAAGAGCAGACCACGGCCCTTCCCTTCCCCCTGCACCAGATCTGGGCCTGCAGTGGACTGCGTTCAGGTAAGGAAAGGAACCAGAAAGCCTCAAAATCCACCCAAGATGTTGCTGAGAGTGTTTTTAAAAATGACCTGGAGGGCCAGCCTGGTGGCGTAGTGGTTGGGTTCACGCGCTCCGCTTCGGTGGCCCGGGGTTCGCAGGTTCGGATCTCAGGTGCAGGCCTACACACCGCTTATCAAGCCATGCTGTGGCAGGTGTCCCACATATAAAATAGAGGAAGATGGGCATGCATGTTAGCTCAGGGCCAATCTTCTTCAGGAAAAAGAGGAAGATTGGCAACAGATGTTAACTCAGGGCTAATCTTCCTCACCAAAAAAACAAAGAAAAGAAAAGAATGACCTAGAATTCGGCCACTTCTCACCATCTCCACTGGGCCAAGAGTGCATCTGCTTCTCTCTCCTGGACCCTCCTAATGGGTCTCCCTGCTTCTGCTGATGCCCCCCAGTCTATTCTCCACACAGCAGCCACAGTGATGCTGATAAAACATCTCCCCAGTGCAAAGCCCTTCCAGTGCCCACAGGCCCTGCATCACCTGACCCGTGTCCTGTCACCTCCCCATCATGCTCTCTGCTTCCATCTCAGAGCCTTTGTGCCTTCTGCCAGAAAGTCTTCCCTCAGATGCCCGCATGGCTCCTTGGAGCAGATGTTGAAGTGCCCCACACAAATGTTCCAGTCTGCCTTCGGAGCCTGGCCCTTACAGTGAATGGGAGGTGGTGGATAAATAGTCTGGTTTCCTCATCCCTTGGTGGGACAACTCCACTATCTCCTAAAGGTCCCCAGTGGGCTGAGCCCCCATTGCCCACAGTTCCATCTGCTCCCACACACCCCGTAGAGACTTCCTTCCCTTCCCAGCTGCTCTCCCATGCTCCTGGGGTCACCTCCCAGGGAGACTCCTTGCATTCAGGTCCTTGTCACAGCTCTGCTTCTGAGGAAGCCCAGCCTAAGACATTCTGTCTCTACTCTCTTTTTGTTGTTCTTTTCTTTAACAATAACTCCCCATTCTCCCCTCTCCCCAGCTCCTGTCAACCCCCATTCCACTTTCTGTCTCTATGAATTTGAGTACTCTAAGTACCTCATGTAAGTGGAATCATCCAGTATTTGTCCCTTTGTGACTGGCTTATTTCACTTAGCATAATATGCTCAAAGTTCATCCATGTTGCAGCATGTGTCAGAATTTCCTTCCTCTTTCAAGCTGAATCATATTCCATTGTATGGATGTACCACATTTTGTTTCTCCATTCATCTGTTGGTGGGCACTTAGGGTGTTTCCCCCTTTTGGCTGTTGTGAATAATGCTGCTATGAATGTGGGTATATCTCTAGGGCAACCAGCCTCCCTGCAAGGCATTGCTCTCTCTCTCCATCAAACTCCGGTGTTTCACCTCCTCCAGGAAGCCTCCCCTCACTCTCCCCACTGGGCTCCAAGGGGAGGGTCCCGGCCCCAGAGCAGGGTGTGGGATGGGGCAGGGTTTGCAGAGAGGCATGCACCGCCTCCTGTCGCTGCACACTTGGACTACACACTTGCCTCCTGCTGAGGAGCCTGGGGCTGAGGAACCCACTGGTGGACCCTGGATGCTGCCCCTAGCCTCTAGCCTAGATCCCCACTGCAGGCAGAGTGCTTCAGTTTCCCTAGCTGAGTCAGGCAGGGGTCTAAGGCCTCTTCAGCTCTGACAGCCTGGGGACAAATTTAGCTCCTGCCCTACCACCCATTCCCAGTATGACTCAGGCTCTGGGCCTCAGTTTCTCCACCTGTGACATAGGTGGCTCTGGGCCAATGCCCCATGGTTCCCTGATTGCCGGTCATGGAGTGAGACAGCTCAGACAGTGCTCTCAGGCTCCCAGTGGCATCTCTGTGTTTGAGGCCATAGCACAGCTGCCATCTCCAGAAGGGAGAAGGGGGGGCTAAAGCAAGGGAGGGTCCCCCAGACCTCTTCTAGCTTGGCCCTGCTCCTATCCTGGTGGGCAGGCTCAGAGGGTTTGGCACACCATATGGGGCAGTTTTGGTGGGATGAGCAGCATTTCAAAATGACTCGCCTTGTTTTGTCCCAGGCTCACTATGTGTGGCCCATAGACTTTACAGAAGTCAACCAAAGGACCACCGAGAGGAAAGAAGGAAGGAGGGAGGGAGGGAGGGAGGGAGGGAAGGAGGGAGGGAGGGAGGGAGGAGATGAGAGGGAAGAAGGAAAGACAGCAAGAAGGAAAGAAGCCGTTTATTCATGGGGCTCATGGGGTAGGGACAGAGATGCAGTCACAGGTAAGTGTAGCCTGATAGGGACATGAGATGACAGCCAGGCAGACAGGTCTGCAGGGTTGAGCAGAGGGAGCTTGTGCAGGAGTCTTGATGCGCTCCCCTCCTTCCCACAACTCCAGGCCACTGGTGTCAGCATCATGAATGGGGAATGAGCTGTCCCCAGCATGGCCTCCCCTGGGCTCCCTGAGAGCAAAGGCGATTGCAGGGTACGGTGGAGGGGATCAAGCAAGGCAGCAGCATGTCAACTGAGAACTGGAGTTGGTGGAGATGGGGAGGCGGCAACAAGGGATTTGGGTGACAGAGGCATGATGGGGACAACAAGGCTGAGATCAGCAGAGGTGGCAAAGGTGGCAGCAGGTTTGGAAGGGAGTGGGGGGGTCTCACCTGGGGTGAGAGGTTCAGCTGGCCATGATGTGCTTCACGAATGCTGGAAAGAAGGGGAGAGTGAGTGGCAAGGGTTTAGCCCTGGGTAGCCAAGGGTGGGAGCCTAGGGTCCCAATGCCCCCCCAGCAGACCCCTGCCCTGCTCAGCCTACCTTCGTAGTTGATGCAGCCATTGGAGTCCTCTTGCCCAGCCATCAGTTTCTCCACCTCGTCTTCTGTCAGCCTCTCACCTGGCAGGGGTGGGAGGCCGAGTCAGGAACATCCGGACGTGCAAAGGTTGGGAGGATCCCCTGAACCCCCTGGATGGTGGGTCTGCCTCTCCAGTATCCCCACACCTCATGTTGGCACAGCCACCATTGCTCACAAGGCCTTGGCCATCACCCCCATCTCTGAGACCAAGAGAATCAGTGACAAATCAAAAAGGGTGGGCCTGGGGATGCAGGCCTGGTGCCCCCTCTGAGCCTGGGCTCTGTTCATTACAGTGCCATCTTGGTGTTCAAACCACCAGCACACTCTGTCCTCTGACCTCGATAGGCTGGTGGGGATAGAGCCGGAAACCTTGGGGGATAACTGTGGAGGAGACCAAGAGACACTACCACTGTTCCCCAGACAAGTCTGGCACTTTCCTGTCTCTATGCTTTTATTCTTTTTTTTTTTTTTTTGGTGAGGAAGATTGGCCCTGAGCTAATACCCGTTGCCAGTCTTCCTATATTTGCTTGAGGAAGAGTGGCCCTGAGCTAACATCTGTGCCCATCTTCCTCTATTTTGTATGTGGGACGCAGCCACAGCATGGCTTGATGAGCGGTGTAGGTCTATGCCCCAGATCTGAACCAGCGAACCCAGGCTGCAGAAGCGGTGTGCGCCGAACTTTAACCACTACACTACTGGGCCAGTCCCCTGCCTCTATGCTTTTGTGTGTGTTGTGCTGGTCTCCCACTGGAATGCCAACTGCAGTTTCTCTCCTGCCTCGTACCCCCTCAGCCACACATATACACACATAACCCCAGAGACCAGCTCAGCTCTGAGCACACAGTAAGTGCTCAATAAATGTTTGCTGCAGGAAAAGTCACTTTAAGCAGACACAGGTGCTCACTAACATTTGCTGTAGGAAAAAGTCCCTTGGAGAAGGGGGCGTCCCTGCCAGCCGGGCACCTGACAGTTGGGGTCAGAATGCCCAAGAGGTAGGCACGTGACCTACTCAGCCACTCAGATGATGTGGCCCTGACCTTGAGGCAATGAGCACCAGGACTGAGTTGATCCTCCTGGACGCACAACTTCGCCCCACCCTGTCCCCAGAGCTGTTCCCATCCCCCTTAGGTTCTGTGAGCTGCACCAACACACTTTCATTATCCTCCACCTAAATTTCTAAATTCCCCACATTTCTGTTGCCTGCCATAGAGGCACCTTGACAGTGTCACTCTCTATTTCACAGGTGAGACACAGGCCCAACGGGTGACAGAGTGGTTTCTCCCAGGATGCCCCCGGAAGGAGGAATGGGGGTGGGGAGGAGGCTGCCCTCACCCAGCGTGGCCAGCACGTGGCGGAGCTCAGCGCCCATGACGGTGCCATTGCCCTCCTTGTCGAAGACCCGCAGCCCCTCCACAAAGTCCTCATAGGTGCCTGTGTCCTTGTTCTTGGAAATGTGCTGAAGCATGGGCAGGAACGTATCAAAGTCCATCATCTTGGTGTTAAGCTCTGTGGAGAGAGGTCCCGAGTCCCAGGTGCTGAGGGGTAGGATGGGCACACCCTTCCTCTGTGCCTTATAATGAGGAGCTGTTGCTCTCACATAGTTCCCAAAGCACTCTGTACAGTTTGCCATTTACAAAGCACTCCACCATCACAAGACACTTTACAGTTAACCAAGAAATGCATTGTTTCCATGGTCCTTTGCTGTTCACAAGGAGAGTTTGCTGCAGTGACACCACAGTGGGCTCTGTCCAGCACCCCTGTTCTCCTTTTGGGGAACAGTCCTCCCTAGTGTCATTTTCTTATAGACCCACCATCCCCCGACCTGTGACTGGTCAGGAGCAGCTGGGCCAATCAGAGACATTCCCTGGGACTTTTGAACCCATGACGAGGGCTTGGGTCTCACTCCTCCTTGGGGCAAAGCAGGCAACCCTCTCTGGCCAGGGTGGTGAGGGAAGCTGGCCCTGACCCACAGAGATGCCGAGGAGGCAAGGAGGGGCAGAGAGAGCACATGGGACGGGGAGGCCGGGGCCCCTAGCCCACCTCACACCAGCCACTGAAGGTAGTTTGCACTCTCATCAGTCTCCCATGACTAGCAGACCTGACGAATTGGCATGGGGCCAGAGAGTACAGAGAACCATCACTGCTCGTCACCTGGTAAGCATCGCCTGAGACTGGCCTCAGAGTCCTCATCCGGACAATGGCAGAATGTCAGGACAGTGCACAGCAGGGAGGTTCCCGTGCTGTCCTTCTACAGATGTCAGCCCACCCTGGCAGTCTCCGGGGACCAGCACTGACGGCGAGGTCTCAGGCTGGGTGTACCAACCTTCCTGCTTTGGCTTCCCCAGGACGCGGAGCACCTCCGCCTGCGTGGGGTTCTGGCCCAGCGCCCGCAGGACATCCCCACACTGCCCATATGTGATCTTCATCTCACACTTGGGCGTGCGGTCAAACAGCGTGAAGGCTTCCTTGAACTCTGCAGGGAGAGGGCATGAGCTGTGGATGCTCCCTGAGTCAGCACCCCCCACTCACCCCACACTGCTGGGGACTCTCAGACTGGGGACCTGGGCCCAACCCTGCAGCCCCTGGGCCCAAGACCTCCACTCACCTTCAATCTGCTCTGGTGTAAACTCGATCTGAAAGGAGACCCCAAAGATTCTAAGTGCCTTGCTCAGAGGTTGGGGCAGGCCTCCTCCTGGTCACTCCATGGCCAGCCCAGGCCTCAACCTCTCAGCTGTCCCAACCTGTCCCCATCCCAGCATCCCAGCTTCCACCACCCAGGACCTCCTGCTGTCCACCTTGACACCCTCCTGCCTCCTTACCTCCCCACCTGTCCAACCTGAGGGCCTTGGGTCTACGTGTGCCCTGATCCTGATACCTGGTGAGCCACAGCTGTGGAAGTGGTGTGGAGGGAGGCCTGGTGCCCTGAGTCCCCAGCCCAAGGTGGGCCTTACCTGATGCCCCTGGTCCTGGACAGAGGTACCTGAAGCCACAAGATCTGACCAGACTGGCTTTGCCACCCCCACCAGGCCTGGGGCCCAGTGGGCAGGACTGTCCACATGAGTGAGATGGGAGGCTTTATCTCACAGGGCCATTGGGGCAGAGATAGGAGGAGCAAGGGTGAGGGTGCAGGCCAGAGGGCTTCTATAGCATGAGAGCACATCCATAGGAAGGGATGTGTATGTGTCTGTGCAATGTACATGCAAGTACATGTGCATTCACACACATGTGTGTGCATGCATTTACATGTGTCTGCCCCTCACAGAGCCCTCAAGGCTGAGCACTGTCACTCACATGGCCCTGCCTACACCTAGGTGTTACCCACCCCCATCGTGAGCCCAGGGCAGCCCCCACTGCAGCACAGCATGGGGCCAGGGCAGTGCTGTTGAGTGTTTGCTGAGGCCTCAACAGGGCCACCTGGGGTCAGGAGGCCTCCTGGGACCCGGTTTCCCCCTCCTCACCCGATACTAGGTCTATTTTTATCACTCAGTCACTGACTCCAAGGTCAAGGCTGCATGAGGGAAAGGACCTTGGGGGAGGGGGGCGTGACTGGCACCCCTCCCACTGCTGTGCCCTTGGAGTCCCATCAACCTCCAGAGTGCACACCAGCACAGAGGGAGACCTGCCCTGCCACCCTCCATGGTTGTCCTTGCTGGCTCTCTGGTTCAGTCCAGTGTTGGGAAGAACAAGTTGTCGATCTTGGCCCCCTGAGAGCTCTCTCTCCACCAGGAAGCCTGCTGAGATTAGGTTCCCCGGGCTCCTGGCAAAGCCTCCTGCCCTTCACCAGCCAGCCCAAGGGGGAGAGGCAGGGGGACACACAAGAGGCCTCACTATTCCCTCCTCTCAGAGAGAAGGCTGTGCTAACCTCAGATCCAGTGAGACTGGACAATGCCACCATGGGCCCAGGGTGGTGGGACCCTCACCAGGGAGCCTGTGGGACACAAGCCTGGGGTCTGGGGGTGGTTGGGGGTCAGGGAGCCAACTCCAGGGAGCACTCTCTGTGAATGATTCCCCACAGCCTGCGAGGAGGGCTTATTGTCCCATTTCACCGCTGAGGAAACCAAGCCTCAGAGCAGCAAAGGGGATGGAGCAGAGTTGGGATTTGAACCTGTGTCTTGAGGGGTAGGATAGGTGCCTCTAGGAAGGGTTCCGAACAGGAGGTAGATCTGTGCAGATGGGCTGCAGGCCTGGCTGGGCATGCAGGAACCATGAGGGGCTGGGAGCGCTCCTAGGGCCCGTCAGCCAGCAGCCAGGGTAGCACTGGCCGGTGGCCAGGCAAGAACAGGCAACAGGCAGGACGCAGGGTGCGTGCCGCTATGCAGATGGCAGAGGTGGGAGTCACGGCTCGTCCTCCAAGTTTAGGCACTGAAGAAGACTGCCCAGCCGGGAAAGGCCTTCTGGGGCCACGGTCACAGCTCTGAGACCAACTTCCTGCATGACCTATCTAGCCTCTGCCTCAACTTCCCCACCAAAAAGCTGAGGCCCTACCAGCTTTGGGGCACAGGCACCTCGGCAGGGGCGAGTGTGACCCAGCCTGGGCAGGGGTCTCACTTCTCTTTAACCCCCACCCTGTCCACCATGGGGAACTTGGCACGGACTTGAGACCCAACAGCTGGACAAGGAAGATCCCCGCCTGGCTGCATGGGTGGGGGACAGGTGGCTCCAGGATTCCCCAAGGATGTGAGGTCCAGGGAGAAGGGCAAGAGAGAATCAGTTTCCGAAACCACCAAAAAGACACTCCCTTCAGCAGCACTGGGAGAGCCCTGCCTAATGTCTGACCACCATCCCTCTTGCTGCAGCCCTCCTGATGCCTGAAGCCCCCAGGGCTTGTCTGACCTCTGAACAGAAGCTTCCAGCTTAAGTTCAGTGCTCACTTTCCGGAGGCTGGCCTGGTACTGGGTAGGTCCACTCTGTGATCCACTTACCTGCCCTGCCTTTCCTGCCAGAACCCAGCTCCCACGCTCACCTTGACCTTGGAAGCATCAAATTCAGCCTCCTTGGGGGGCTCGGGGGCAGGTGCAGGTGCAGGTGCCGGTGGGGGAGCTGGAGCCGCCTTGGAGGCTGCCTTGGCATCATCCTTCTTGGGCTCTGGCTTTTTGGGGGCCATCGAGGCTGTAAGCACAGAGAGGGATGTGGAGAGAAGGAAGCAGAGAGCAGGATAGGTGAGCGTCCTGGGCCTGGCCTTTATCCTGCCTGGATACCTCCTGACCCCAGCCCCACCCCCGCAGTGCACAATAGGGACAGGGCCATAAAAGGACATTGGCTAGGCTCAGGGGCTATTTTGGGGCCTGGAGAGGCCATTGTGCAGGCTCGGGAATGGGTGGGGAAGAGGGAGGGCTCTCTATTCCTCCCAATGACCTGTTGGGAAAAGGGAGGAGGAGGGGAGGACAGAGGCCACTGCTCAACACACACACACACACACACACACACACACACACACACACCCTTGAATACACACACAAACACACACACACATGCACAGGGGCCCCGCTGCCTCTTAGCAGGTCAATACATTGAACAGGTGCAGAAGGTTGCACCAAGTGTGCGTCATGTGTTGTGTTGGGGGGAAAAGGACTGGGATTACCTACGGGCACCTCTTGAGTTAAACTTCCCATCTGTGCATTGAATTCCCATGTGTCTGTGTCTGTGAATCTATGTGTGTGTTGGGGGGATGTCTGTGTGTGTGGTCTCTGTGTGTCGGAGTGTTTGTATGTGTGTCTGTGTCTCTATGGTGGGAGGGTCTGTGTGTATCTGTGTATGTTGTCTGGGTGTCTTTATGTGGGTGGAGTCCATGTGTGCTGTGCCTGTTGTCTATGTGGGGGATGGCCCGTCCTATCTCTGGGTGTATGCTCTGTGGATCTGTGTCTGGATGTTTACACGTGTGCACATGTCTGGGTGTGTCTATGTGAGTGTGTCTGTGAGTGTTGTTTCCGTGTGTTTGTGTCTGAGTGTTTATAAGTGTTTGCATGTGAGTGTCTGGTCCTGACTCACAGGCAGCTGCAGCCCAGCCATAGGTCCAAGGGTCTCCAGGAACACCCCAAGGGGCAGTGGAAGGGTGCTGCTCCCTGAGGACAGTCACTCGGCCCAGTTCAACAGCCAGACAGACCCACAGCCTCCTTCATCAGCACTTGCCTGGCCCTGAGGCCGGTTTCTCAGTTTCACCCTTGCTTCCTATTGCCCCCTCCCACAGCTCCCCGTGACCCACTTTCCCCACACACCTCGGGGCCTGCTCCCCATCAGACCCTTGTACACACTGTACCCTCTGCCCAGAGTGCCCTGGCCCCTCCTCCACTGGGCACATGCCCCCTCTTCCAGGATGCTGTTCCCACTCTGTCGACCTTTTTGGTGGGGGCCCTGAGGGAGTCTGCTTCTCTGAGGGACCTCAGGGGGCTGGGGGATGTTTGCCCTCTCATGCTCAGCTCAGGATGTTCACCCCTAGTTCCTACCCTCGTGCTCACCCTGGAGTGCCCGGCCCTCGGCAGTTGGTAGTGACAGAGTGCAGCCCGGCTGGGCCTCCATTTGGGGAGGTGGGGGGAGGTGGCAAAGCTGAGGAGGCATGAGGCCGCTCCAGGCACAGAACTCTGAGAGTGGGGACATCTTGCAAACACATTGGGCCCGTTCCTTGCCCAGCATCTGTGCCTGCGGGTGGGAAGGAGGTGTTCCTTGTTATTTTTAAATGCCTGGAGCCTTTGATAGAAACTTCAGAGGCAATGCCCCACTCCACCCCCAGGCCCCACGGGATTTCCCGGGTGTGGAGCGGGACTGGGGCTGGAGCCTGAGGGGAGGAATCAGTGGGGTGCATACCTGGGTACCCCCACTGCCTTCCTGCTGGCCCCGGTCTCACTCATCCTGTCACTGAGCCTCATGGTGAAGGGGACAGCAGTCCATAGATGGGGGTAGGCCCCTATCCAGCTGGAACACAGGACATTCCTCCCCTCATCTGGAGGGCAGAACACCCCACATTTGGAAATCTGACAACATCCGGTGCTGGGGGGGAGGTAAGTTTTTCACTTTTCTTCCAGATGTTTGGCAAGAGTATTAAGAAAGAAAGGGGTGGGGGACGGTCCATAGAGGCAAGCCAGAAACACCACAAGAGGAGCAGACAGCCAGAGGGAACACAGAGAGAGGCCTCTGGGCAGCCCCATTGCCCACGCCTGCTGACCCTCAGGACAACTGACTCTGGATGTCCCACGGGGACTCCAACCATCCACAGGCCCAGCCAACAAGACACTACCAATTGCCTTTCATCTATCATGGGGGAAACCGAGGCCCAGGGCAGAGGACATACTCAGGGTCACCCAGACTCCCCACTTCATTTCTTTCTTTCACACATAACTACCATCCCTCGGAAACCACCCAGTGTCAGCTTGAACAGGGGTAGGTGAGTGACATGGGCCTCCTGGGCCTCAGTTCTGTGATATGGGGTGGCCAGGCTCATGCAGCCAGCCAGAGCCACACAGCACCACCTTCTTCTGCCTTTTGGGGACCAGGGGTAGGGGAAGGGGTGTCTTGGTCCCTTTCTCTCATATACAGGGCAGATGTGGTCCTGCAATGGGGACACCGTGCACAGAGCCATGCAGGACTCTGAGCCTCCCCAGGGCTCAGATGGAGGCTGAGGCAGGGCCTTTGACTGTCTGAGCTCTGGCTCCTGGGACCAACAGTGCCCCAGGGCTCACCCCACAGGACCACTCTCAACCTATAACTAATGTCCAGCCC
Source organism: Diceros bicornis minor (assembly GCF_020826845.1). Lineage (NCBI taxonomy): Eukaryota > Metazoa > Chordata > Mammalia > Perissodactyla > Rhinocerotidae > Diceros > Diceros bicornis. Next base: position 48,257,997 of record NC_080741.1, read on the forward strand.
CCAGCAGAGACTCTGCAGAGATTAGACAGAGCAGTGCCAGGGCCAGGCCCCTTCACTGCCAGCAGGCCAGGAGGAAGGCAGGGGCTGGGCAGGTGGGCAGGCCGGTGAACAGAGGAGGGGGCGTTGCGAGAGGGAGGGACGGGTAGTGGGCAGCAAGGACAGGTCAAACAAGGCTTGGCGCTCACCTCTCTTTCCCAGGTCCCAGCCTGAGCTCTGCACTCTTCAGGAATGACAGCCCAGCAGGCAAGATACTGGCAGGGCCTGGGGGACCTGGAGAGCCTGGGGGCGGGGGTGGGGGTCTAGATCCACCCCCTTGGCTTCCCCAGCTCCAGCGTCTGAGTTGTGACCCAATCTGATGCAGACTCACACGTGCCATGTTCCAGAGCACTCTCGGGGGGCAGCCACCTTACCTCCCCCTCCCCCCAGCCAATGGGAATGCTATGGGCCCTGACTACTCAGGAGCCCACAGATAGAGGCAGGAGACCCCTGGCCACACCGGCCTCCATCTAGGTTCTTTCCAGACCCCCATGCCTTTGCACAGGCTGTTTCCTCCCACTGGTACCCTTGTCTGGGACCCTGGCCATAGCTTGCTCCTTGTCACCGCCTGGTCTCAGTGGGATGTCACCTGCTCTGAGAAGCCTCCTCAGACTACCCTGGACCTGCTCCATCTGCCCTGTCTCCCCGTCCCTGCATACCCTAAAATGAGCTTGTCTCTTTGTTCTCTTGTCTCTTATGTGGATCCCTCCTCCCATGAGTGTCAGCATAGGAGGAATTTTTATTCTTCCATAGCTATATATCCCCAGAGTCCAGAACAGAGCCTAGTACACAGTAGGCACTCAATAAATGTTGGATGAGCAAATGTCCCAAACATCTCAATGTGCCTGCCTCTCACAGGGGGACAGGGACCCCTTGCCAAACCCCATCCGGGAGTGGGGCAAGGGGAGATTGGGGAGGGGGCATTTGTTGACTGACTGACTAGAGTTCTGGTGATGGCAGGGGGCACCCCGGGACAGCAGTGCAGCCAGCAGCTGCCTCAGCGCACCTGCAGACACCTCAGCTCAGGCCTGCTCTTCATGCCACTCCCCAGCTGTTGCTGAGACTCCTCTTAGCCTAAAGATGTAGGGATGATCCCACGGTATAGACAGTGACCTGACCGTGATGACCAGCCAGCAGGGGGCGTAGAAGGGATAAGAACCAGCTTCTGGCTCCTGAACCCAAACCCCAGAACCCAGGATCCCAAACTAGACCCCAGACTCCAGACCTGGAAACTGGAACCCCAAATACAAACCCCAGACTCAGTTCTCAGGATCTGAATGCCAAACTTAGAACCTGGAACCCAGAACCCAGGACCAGACCCAACTCTGGGGACCCAGACTCCAAAACCTAGGATGCCAAACCCAGACTCCAGACCCCAGACACCAGGCCCAGGACTCTAAACCCAGACTCCAGGCCTGCAAACCCAAACCCAGACCCCAGACCCAGGACCCAGGACAGGGGCTGCTGGTTTTCCAGACTGGCATGGCCTGCTGCCCTGTATAGACAAGAGCAGGAGGTGGTGGGGTAAACTCTTGGCAAACAGCAGGGGTAAGTGCTGGCAGACCTTCCTTGTAGTGTTCAGAGGGGCATGAGGAATGTCCCTCATCCTGTCAGAGCCAATTTGGAGAGCTCAGAATATGGTGGCCACGTGGAGGGAGTGGTGGGGAGTAAGGGGAGGGAGGGACGGATGGGTAAGGCCTGGTGTCCCTTGGGCCCAGAAGACAGAGGCAGGGAAGGAGGGTCGGGCTCCCCACGTGCCCTTGTCCCCCTGGCCGCAGGCTCCGCAGGCCGCCCGGGCCCGCCCCTCCTGGCCCATGGCCTGTGGGCTGGGACGCAGGCCCACACTTCCCGGAGGAGTCGAGAACGCGGCCTGGGCCAGACCCAGAGCCTTAGAAGTAGGTCAAATGTTGCTGTGCAGCAGGTCCTGGGGACCCTGTCTGGACGTGAGCAGGCTCAGGGGCTGCAGCTCACCTACCAGGGCACACGTGTAAACCCACCACCACATGCTGGGTGCCCGTAAATACAGACCCATGCAGAGCCCCTAGTCCCTGCTCAGCTGCACAGATCGGGGGACTGAGGCCCCCAGAGGGGCAGGAGCTGCCCAGCAACTCTGGCTACAGGTGGCACGAGGCAGCCACGAGGACTCGGAGAAGAGGAATTTCTGCACCATCCCACGCCCCTGGAGCCTTGAGTGGAAGTCTGACTCCAAGGAGGACTTCCCAGCAGGGCTGCTTTGCCACCAACAGGATGTGGCCTGCTTCCCAGAGGCACAGCCCCAGGCCTTGAACAAGGGGAAGGAGTGGCCAAGGACCAGGCAGGAGACTCTATGCTCTTGTGACCCAGGCTGGTCCTGGCTCCTCTTGGCCTCAGTTTCCCCATCTGTACAATGGCCACAGGTGGGGAAAGGTTATCCTGGGTTCAGAAGACAGTCACTGCCCCTGAGTCCCAGCCCGTCCTTGCCACCCCCACGCCACACACAGACAACTCTGTCCTCAGCAGGCCAAACACAACCCTCAGGCCCCTCCCTCTGCCCACTGTGCTGACGGGGACCAGATGCTCCAACCTTGTGGTTCTGGGGGTGGGGGTGGCAGGGCCCAGCGGGCTGGCAGGCAAGCCTTGGGTTTGGCCCAGGGACCTATAATCAGCTCCTGCCCCTCTGATCCCGGCCCAGGACTGACGCTTGGGGCTGTGGTGTCCTGGCCAGCTGTGGCCACGGCCGCTATATTTGGGAGCCCAATTGAGCATGAGGGAGGAGTGGGAAGGCGGATCCTCCAGGGACCAGTGCCTCGTGGGGGACAGGATGGGGGACACTGTTGGCCAGGCCTGGTCCCTTATGGAAGGAGAGCATAGCCTTAACTTCAGGGGCCCAGTCTGAGGGGTGTGCTCTGCTCTCAGGGGCCTGGCCTGGGGGGCACCAGCCCTGCCTTCAGTGGCTGGTCCAAGGAGGTAGATTGGAAATATGAATGCATGAGAAAGGGGATGGGGGCTGACGAGGGTGAATGGGAGTGGAAAAAAGGCTCTTGAGGGGTGAGGTTTGGGGTAGAGGAGTCTGAGATGGGAGAGATGGGAGGAGGGGTACCAACATGCTGGGCAAAGGAATGGAGAAAACAAGGCCCAAGGCTGAGGTCAGAGGGACTGGAGTGAGGTGCAGCCCCAGCCTTGACTCCCCAGCTCCGCCTCCTGGTCCAGCTTCCGGAGGGGGCCCAACCCCTCCCCCCAGTGTGGCCTGTGGCCTCCCTGAACTGCCCTGGACATTCTCCGCCGCTGGGCCAAACCCTGTACTCTCCCACCAGCAGTTTCCCAAAGAGCAAATATTTATTGTCCTTGGAAGAAAAAAAAAGAGTCCCCTTTTAGGATCGGGGTCTGGGAGCTGCTATTGAGGCCTACAGGGACTCAGCAGCGGCCCGAGATGACCAGAAACCCCACCTAGACAGGCTGAGGGTGGAGGAAGGAGGATGCGATGTGAGCTGGCCCCAGAGGAGAGGGGCCATGGCTGCTCCAGGCCATTGGGCAGGGGCTCGGCCCATGCCTCCATTTCCCCAAGACTTCTCCAGATAGGTCTAGTGGAGTATAGACACTGTCACCACGGCATGAGGTATGAATGTGTGTGTGACCATGTAGATGTGCGCCATCTGTGTACGCTTACATGCATCTCTGCAGGCACGAGGATGGGAAACACATGTGTGATCGTGTGGGCGTCTGTCATCTCGTGTACTCACGTGTGTCACACAAAGCTGTGACCACACGTGTGTTTGAACATGCCTGGGTGCTCCTGGCCCTGTGTGCGTGTCCATCTGTGAGCCTGTTCATCTGCTGGCATGGGGCGGGGTAGGGGCATGTGGACACAACCTCTGTTGAATGGCCAATTCAGTCAAAAATGCAAGTAAATTTAGCAGGGGAAAAAAAAACCCGTCAGTCAGATGAGGAGTCTGAATTGGGTGGTTGTTTGACTGGATGGACCAACTGTCTCAGGCAAACGGTTCATGCTGGCTGAGAGGAGGAGCCAGCTCCCCCGGGCCATCATAGAGAAACTGGAGACCAGGGACCCCCGACTACAGCAGAGAAGAGACACAGGGACTGAGACAGAGATGGGGACAGATTTAGAAACAGGGAAGGGAAGGCTGTTGAGGTGGGTCAGAGACAAAGGGAGCACCCAGGGCAGGGCATAGCTTCCCAGAGCCTATAGACGGCAGACAATGTGTGTGCATGCCCAGCCCTCTCGCCCAACCTCAGCTAGGAGCCAAGTATAAGGCAGATTCATCTTCCCCTCTCACCACCCTCAAGCAGTCTGAAGTGGACAGGAGGGGGTACTAGGCCGAGATGCAGGAAGAGAGGGTGGGGACAGCCAGCTGTGACAGAGGGGACAGTGACAGGAATGAAAGCAGTGCAGGGGACAGGGAAAGCAGTGGTAGAAGTGAGGTAGGAGGGTGACAAGCAAATGATGGTGGTGATGACAGCAGAAGAGGCAGTTGTGGCTGGGAGGGCCTCCTTCCCTCTCTCCTTGCACACCCCACCTAGCTGTGGTGGCCCCACCAGACCCAAGGCCGTCCCCACCCCACCCCACCCAGCACCAGCTGTGTCCTTCCCTCCAGTGTTCACACAAACACCCTCTGTGGCCCAGGGTGTGGAGCTGCATTAAAAATGGCCCAAGTGCCCAGCCAGGAATAGTTAGGGTCAATTCCTATACCTGCCCATATGAGTATTTACATATTATTTATATAGCCCACCCACCCGGTGTGGTTATGCCTAAAACACACGCACGCACACACTCAGAGGATACACAAGTCAGGCTAACCCGTCCCTGCTGTGTGTCTGTGTCTACCTGGAGATACCCACTCGTCCCTGGACACTCCCCATGCCACTTGGTCCCTTTCCACCAACAGTGGGCCAACAGGAATCACAGTGATGCACCCACACACTCACTCAGGAACCTCGGCCCACAGGTGCTTGGACCAAGAGCAGGCACACTCTTATGCACACACCTTTAAACACAAATCCTCATGATATATAGATGCCTTTGCATGAATGTTCATATGCATGTGCACCCACCTGTGCACACAGGCGTTTGCACACACATGCTCTTTGCACACATGTATATGCATTCACATGCCTTTGCATACACATCTACACGCACACATCACACCTTCGAGGGCACAGCTATAGAAAGGGCTCTGGGTGGGAATTAGGAGCACTGGGAAGGAGGAGAGAGGCTGAAGGCGAGAGAAATCAGGGAGCACAGCAGGCCTGTCTGGTGAGGTCTGGGTGGCTGTGCCAGTGCATGTCTGTATGTGAGTGTGAACGTGTGTGTCCAGGTATTTGGGACCTTTCTACTGCCTCCTCCTCCAACTCCCCGGAGGGCCATCCCTACCCCTGCCCTGTTGACAGAGGGGAAATAGAGGCCAGAGCAGAGCAGCTGGGCTTGGGGAGGTCGGCGTCCCCAGGTTTAGGGCCTGCAAGCCTTAGCATCTGTGTTTTTCTTGGCACACTCAGGCCAGATAAGGACTGGGGTCAGAGCTCGGCTCTCGTGGGAAAGGACTCTCTGGAAGGCTCCCGACCCATTCCTTTCCCAGATTTTGGACCCCAGAGCAGGCAGAGGGAGGGCAAAAGGGAAAGAGGGATGACTGAGGGACAGGCAAAGTCCCAATCAGGCCAGCCTTGAGGGCTGAGAGGAGACCACTGCAGATTCAGAGACTCAAGCTACCCAGGAATGTGGAGTGACCCCTCAAACCAGCCCAGAGACCCTCAAGTGCAGGGCTTGGAGCAGATGGAGAGGGGCGATGTCAGGCACCCAGCTCCCTGCAGCATCTGGACTTGAGACCCTCTGCTCCAGGGAGGCTCATGAGGCTCTGGAGTGAAGGCTAACAGTCAGGGACTAATGGTCTAATGGTCTTGGACACAGATGTCCAAGAAGTCTGCAACCCAATTCGATGGGGAGACTGTTTGGGGGAGACAGTTGGAATGTTAGGGGGACACCAAAGCGTCATGCCTCATCCAAAGCAGATCGAGGGTGCTGGTTCTGGGATCAGGGCCAGCAGGGGACCCAGTTCTGGTCCTGGCCCCATCACTGACTCCGGAGCCTCTTCCTCTCTGCAGACCTTGGTGTTCACACCTGTACAGTGGGGTGGGGTTTTGGGTCAGCTCAGCGGGCACACAGTCCCCCCCAGCACAGTCCATTTGGGGCATCCTTGGACCTGAGGTCTCAGTGCCTTGCACTGAGGCTGGAGTTTCTCTGCTGGAGCTTTGAGCTTAGAGCTGAGTCAACAGGGGAACAATGGGCTGGAATTCTGCGTGAACATAGGGCTCATCCAAGGCTGCAGATAAGCAAGGAGGGACTGGGGGATTCCTGCGCCCCTGGGGAGCCTTACCTGATAGCAAGCCCCACCCCTCTGAAGTGGGGCCCTGCCTTCAGGAGTCAGGGTCTGAGGGGATAAGCAGGAGCCTCTCTGGTGGGTGCAGCAGGCTCTCCCCCAGCCCACCTTCACCTAGCATGCTCACAGCCCCTACCTGGCCCATAATCATTGTAGATGCAGTCTGGGGTCAGGAACCACCAAGAGGAGCCATTGATTGTGGCTGCCAAGAGCCCTCACCACCTCTGGTCCCCCCTTGCCTGAACTTGGGGTCCAGAGAGAGGACACACCAGTCTTCCCACCTCCATTGTTACACTGAGGACAGTGGCTGCAGGGACAGCTGGACTGGCCTGGGCTGGAGGAGCGGGGTGGTCCCTCCCTCCCTGCAGCCCAGGCCTCCCAGGCTTCAGTGTCCCATCTGGGAGTTGGCTCCAGTCCCTCCAGATTGACCCTTGGGTTGCTCCTCAATTTGCTAAGAACTTTCCATCAGATGGGTTCAATCTCATAAGAAGGAGAACTTTCTAACACATGACAGGGACTTGTCAAGAGGGTAGAGGAGGGTCCTTCTGAGATCCTGAGATTCCCTCCCTCCTCATGGGGAAACTGAGGCTCAGAAGAAGAGGGCCCACCCCATATCAACTGAGAGGAGGTAAGAGGGAGCAGGGTGTTTGAAGTCCAAAGCTCCAGCCAGTAACTCTCCTCGCCCACAGAGATGCAGGACAAGATGACATTTTTTCTTACCATGTAGGACTCAGCAGGACCACAAAGATGACCCAGTCCCTGCCCCAGGGGCTCACAGTCTGTTAGGATAAAGGCAAGAATCAGGAGTCTGAGGTCTCACTCTGCTGGGGTAGGGGGCAGATCTAGGAAGACCTTAAAGAGGAGGGCACACTTGAAGGGCATACAAGAGCCCCTAAGCCAAGAAGGGGAGGGCAAGTCAGACAGCAAGAAGCAGGGGCAGAGGTGAAAGGTCACTGAGGGTTCAGGCAATGGGAAGAGGTGGGGCAGGGACATGGCTCCCAGAAGTAGAAGCAAGGCCTCCAGGTCTCCAAGCCCAGCCCAGCACACAGTAAGTGCTCAAGTGTTTGAGGAATGAGTGACCTGATCCAGGGGGCCATAAGAAGGCATTTGAGCAAAGGAGTGGCCTCATCAGGGCTAAGCTTCCAGAACGTTTCCTTTTCTCTCTCCTCTCTCTGCTAGGTCATCACCTCCTCGCCCCCTCCACCCTCAAATAGCCCTCTGTGGTTATGCTTGAATCAGAAAAGTGATGTGGAGCAATGAGCTGGAGGGGCAGGGTGGCCACCCTTCCATCTGGGACCCAGCTCTGCTCTCTGGGCCAGGAATGGCTTCCGGAGCCGGCTGTGGGGCAGAGGGTGTTGCCGGTGGGGACAGGATATGCTGGATGGCCCAGAGGTCAGCACTCCGGTTCTCTGCCTCTGCTCCCCTACACTGGCTCAGGAAAGCAGGGAAGGAAAGAGGTGCAGTGGGGGTGAGGGAGGACTAAACCACTGGCTTCCCTATGGAGAGCATGACTGAGCCCACAGTCTGCTTTCCACCTGGGAAATCGGCCTTGAGCTTTTCACTCACTCTTGAGGAGGCAGAGGGGCCCCGGCGATGGAGCGGTGGCCCAGGGCAGGCAGGAGCTGGGTGACTTTGGGCCGCATCCTGCCTCCCTGGGCCCAGCCTTGGCCAATGCCCCTCCAGCTCTGGGGAAGTCTCTGAACTATTCATAGCCACTCTCCTGTTATCCCTGAAACGTCCTCCAAGGTGGCAACTCACCTGTCCCCAGTCACAGCCCTTCAGCCTCTTCCAGAGCCCATGGGAACCTCAGAGGGCCCTGGGTGTTGGGAAGGCCTTGGTACTTGGTCTGGATGACCTGAGTGACCTCTGGCATGCCATTGCCCCTCTCTGGACGTTGCTCTCCCACACACAGTTTTATAAACTTCCCCAAAGTGCTTCCCCTTTCTGGCTAGTTCAGCCAACGTCCACGGCGCCTCTGGGCCAGGCTCTGTGCCGGGTGCTGGATAGCCAGGCAGACACAGCCCTGGTCCCAGCCCGAGATGTTCCCAGTGTCATTGCCAGCTCATTGCTTCACCCACCTAGTGTCCCCTGAGGCATTCAGAATGAGAGGAAACTGAGGCCCAGAGAGATGGCCCAGCCATCCTCAAAAGCCCAGCCTGACCAAGGACCACCCACATAGAGGGTCCCTCCAGGCCAAGCAGGGCCCACTGTCCAGACCCAGGGGTCCCCCACCCAAGGTCTCCCCACCACAGCCCCCAGCCAGGACCCAGTGTCTGAGCTAACCCCCTTCCCACTGCCTCCTCCTTCCTGGCCCCCTCGTCCCTTCAAACCGCAGGGCCCAGCCAGCCTCTGGAACGCGTGCCCAAGACTTCAGTGATATTTTGAGTTTAAGAAAACTTTGCAGCGGCAGGAGCTCTTAAAGGCTATAAATAGCAGCAGCGGGAGCCCATGCTGGGAGAGGCGGAAACACGTGTCAAACATGCCTGGGAGGGGGGTATTCCGAGGCACAGACCCCCTCCCCACCAGGGACCCACCAGGCTTCAGGGGATTTTACAACCACTGGAGCGGGAAGTCACACCCCAACCGGAAGGCATCTGGGAAAGGAGACTCCATTCTCGCCCCCCACCAGGGTCTGGGATCGGTTGGCCAGGGCATGTGGGGGCACTGCTGAAAGGGGCCTGGGGCGAGAGGTCTTACTCCTACCCTCCCCCTTCCCACCACCAGGGTCTCCATTCAGCTGCCAGCGTGGGAACCCCAGTGGAGCACGTCCACTCTAACCCCAGTCAGCGACGGGGGAGCAAGTCCAGGGTGAAGAAGGGATTATTCCAAGGTCACACGGGAGCGGGGTAGGAATTCAGATCCCCAAGCCACGGTTCTTTCCACCAAATGCTGCTGCTGCCTCCCTTCCATTTCAAGGGACCGTAGGACAATAGCTTACCCCACCCGATTAAAGCACTGTTGGAGGACTGCAGACAGCGTGAAGGGTCCCCTGACATGAGTTATCCCAGTCCTCACCTCGGGGTGAGCAGACGGCAGAGCCCCATCCCTCAACCACCCAGCCAATCCCCATGTTTCCACTTCTGAAGGAGATCTTCCCTTGAAGAGATGAGTACGTTAGCACTGGAGAGGATGAGGGACTCCCTCCACCCCAGCGAGATGTGCGCCCACGCCCACCCGGCCAGGGTGTGGACTGTGGACAACTCAAGGCCAAGTGTGGGGTCTCCACAACGAAATCTGCTCTGGTTTGGGCCACTGCAGTCTCAAACTTGCCTTGAAGGCCATATGATTTGAGGATGTGCTCTTAGGAGCCTGGTCTGAAGGGACACAGCCTTGAAGGCCCCCTCGAGTTTCCCAACTGCTCTGAAATGTGCATGAGCAGGAACCGTTACTCCAATGCAAAGATTAGGAAACTGAGGCGTGTCTGAGGCTCCCTCCACCATCCCCAGTCCTGCCTCACACATGCCCCACCTGCTGCCCACGGCGCCCAGCAGGTCTGGGGGCGGCAGCCAGGCCTGGCGTCCAGGCGTTCCGAACCTCAGGGAGCCCCAAAGGGTTTATGGGGCTCCCAATGAATGGGCCTGTTGAGCTCAGAGGGGGCCGGGCCCGAGTAAACATGACTGGGTCTGAGCTGCCATTCTCCCCCTGCCTCCTTCCCCAGGACCCAGGACCAAAATATGACTTCCTGTCCCCGGAGCTGAGGGCCAGACTCGCCTCTCAAAGCCCTGGGCTGGGGCCCCCTGGAGGAACACAGCCTGGCCCGCACAGACGGTCCTGAGGCTGGGGGAGAGAGAGGACCTCAGGTTTCAGAATCACAGGTCTGCACCCAAGACCCCAGAGCTGGGGCACTTTATGAGGCCCCTTCGAGCTTTGAACTAACTGCCCATCTGTTAATGATAGATCTGGAAACTGAGGCCACAAGCAGGAAGGGGACCCACACGTCAGGGTAGAACAGGCACTGGGACCCAGCCTCCTGCTTCCCTTTCCAGTAAGGATGGGAACACTGGGAAGAGCAGCAATGTGTGTGCGGGCTCAGAGGAGGGAGAAGCTCCGCAGGTGGAGGGTCAGGGCAGCAGGAAGCCCAACAGACGGCAGAGGAGCTCTTCCCCTCGGACACAGCTGCCCACTGACCTGTAAAGCTAAAATCTAGCCCCCACTGGCCCTGGTCACAGAATGACTATGTGCCCTGGGATACCCCTTGGAGCTGCACACTTGGCAGTAGCCCAGCTCTAGGGGCAGGAGCCTTGTAAATGCTGTTTGTCACGGTCTTACTGTGTGCCCCTGGCCAGCCTGGTCTATTCTCTAGGCCTCATTTTCTTCACCTGAAGGCCAGGTGTTGACAAGCTCCCTGTCTTCCTTTCCAGCTTCTGAACTAGAAAGTAGTAGTAAAGTGGGGCCGGCCCCGTGGCTTAGCGGTTAAGTGTGCGCGCTCCGCTGCTGGCGGCCTGGGTTCAGATCCCGACGCACCGACCCACCACTTGTCTGGCCATGCTGAGGCCGCGTCCCACATACAGCAACTAGAAAGATGTGCAACTATGACATACAACTAGCTACTGGGGCTTTGGGGAAAAAAAGGAGGAGGATTGGCAATAGAAGTTAGCTCAGGGCTGATCTTTCTCAATAAATAAATAAATAAGAATTTTTAAAAAACAAAAAAAGAAAGTAGTAGTAAAGTGTGTAAGACCTGGGGAGAGGTTCCTCTGGGGATGCGGGCCCTAGAAACATGCCCCAGCAGTTGGGGGTGGTTTGGGGTCAGCCGTCTCACGTGCTGGGCACTGGGGGCTACGGCTGGAATGTGCTGAGCGGCAGCTGCCACGTCAATCATTACACCTCGTCAGGCTGAGCCTGGGACTTCCAGACACAAACCAGCTCGGGCTGGGCTCAGGCGGAAGGGTGGCCTCCAACCATGGTCTCGGGGCCCTGGGTGAGGTACCAGGATCTTGCATGGTCTCTTCCTCCCCGTCTGTCCACATCTTCACCCTCAGTGTCCAGGGGCAGCCCTGGTTCTGCCACAGCTCATTCCACAGAAACACAGAGGGAGGTCATCCTGTCCACCACCCCCGTCTCTGTGACCTGTAACTGCATAAGCAGGTCCTGAGCCTGGGTGGCACTAGGGGGCCAGCCACAAAAGGGCTTCCTGGCTGGTTTCCCACCAAGAGCCCACGTTCCAGTGGACAAGGAGTCAGATATGGTGTGGCTGTGGGGCTGCAGGGGTCAAGATGAGGGCTGGGTGGAATGAGGATTCCCACATCTCTCCTGGCTGAGGGACATTGGATACCTACTGCTGGGAGGTCAGGCCTTCTCAGGTCTCAGTTTTCCAGTCTGTGACCTAGGTATGAACTATCGTCAGCCTCTATCTGATTTCTCCAGGTGCCCAAAACTTGAATGAAGTCACTCATAGGGGCTGTGCTCATACCTTGTGGTGGCCTGAAATTTCTGAGATGTGGAAAAGGCCAGAATGGGCAGACAGGGACACAGGAACAGACAGAAGGAGAGTTAGTCAGAGAGAGGCTTGGCAGGGCGAGGAGAGGACCACTGAAGCACACACACACCTGAGGAGCTAAGCTGGCCTGGGTGCCTGGCAGGCAGACCAGTGGAGGGGGAGGAGGGCCCAGCCCAGGGCACCTGAGCACTGGTGTGCTTGGACCTGCCTCTGTTCCCTTACCAGGGGGCTGGGACAAAGTCCTGGGCTGGTGCAGGGCTTGGTAAAAAATAATTAATTTTTCTTTTTAAGTGAAAGCTCTGACTCAGGCCTTTTCCTGTCCCAAACAGAAACATCTTTGCTTAGGCCTGAACCCACAGAAGCTGCTCAGGACTATCCATGGCCTCCCCACGGCCAACCTGAATCTGCTCTGCGGCTACAGGCCCTACTTGGAAGGCCTTGTGGGCTCCAGGTGAGTGGGGTCCAGAGGGGACCTGAGCGCAGCTGGGAGGGGCAAGGCTGTGTGGTACCCCACCGCGTTAGTGTGTGTGTACCAGTGCAGCGCCGTGGGGCAGACAAGGCACGTCTGCATGGAGATGTCTGTAGACCTGGTGTTACCGCAGCAGGGGGCCTATGACCATGTGATCTGAAGGGACAGGAAGCCCACAACCCCAGCCGCCCTGAGAGTGCTCCTCACCTGGGACAGAGCCTCCTGGCCCCCTGTGCCCCCAGCTTCCCTCCCTTCGTCTTCCTGAGAGGTGAGAAAGCCAGGCTTCCTGCTGCAAGGGGAAGGGGCTGCCCAACCAGCTGCTGTGGGAGCCTCCAGTGACTCATCCGGGTGGGGGGTGTTTATGAGCAGCCGAAATGGCTGTAAAAGTGGCACCTCGGTTCACTTACGGCCTGGCCATCCCCTCCCCTACCAGCCCCTTGCCTTGAAAAGCTTCCAGAGGGGCCTGGAACGGGAGAGAAGTCTGGGATTGAGGCTTGGTGGAGGCTCAGCCCAGGGTCAGGGTTCAGCCAGGGGTTAGAGGTCAGACTGGGATAAGGACTCAGCCTGAGGGTAAAGCTCAGTCTGGGATTGGGGTTGAGATTGGGGTTTAGGCTGACTTTGGGACTAGGGTTGGGGGACAAAGTGTCGGGGGTCTGTGGGCCAGTTTTCCCAGACAGCCCTCAGGCTGTGGCAAGGGGTTTTCTGAGGGAGTGAGGCCAGGCTGCCCAGCTCAGAGGGCTGAGCCTCTGTCTTTCCTATTAGAGTCTGGTGCCCACCATGGCCCCAGGGTCTGTGTACCTTGGCCAGAGCCCTACTCACGGTGGCAGTGGTGGTAGCAGAGGCCTGTCAGCCTAGGGCTGCTGCACCAAAGTCCAGCCCCTGCTCCAGTTCTGAGCTCCAGTGACCACCTTGGCTCCTCCTCCTAGGCCCCAGCCTGGGGATCAGAGACCAGAATCCCCACTGGGACTCACTCCCACTCCCCACCCCCAATCAGGCCTTTCCAAACCCCATTGAAACTGACCTGAAACTAACCAGAAACTGACCCTGGGGCTCTGTCAAAAAGGGCAGGCTGGCTTTGCCAGGCACTGGGGTGCTACCAGTTAATGTGTGACACCCCCACCCCCATGGTGGCACTTTAACCAGAGGCCTGGGGGCGAGTTAGGGGATCAGGGGCCCCACCTGCAGTGGTGGAATGTCTAGCAGGGGACTCTGGGGAGAGGCACATGAGTTATGGCTAGGGAACACCCTTAGGGGCCCAGAGCACATCAGACCCCTCTCTGCAGCCCTATCCACAGCCCACCCTGGTCCTCCTAAGTACAAATATTGTTTGCTTCCCAATCTCAAGCTTTCTGGTGTCAGATCTGAGAAGGACTCCCTCCATGAGCCCCTCAGTTCTGCCAATCCCTCCGTGAATGGTCTTTTCCTATCACCGCAGTGGGGGGAGAGGGGCGCGTGGTCAGTAGTCATCAAACCATAAAACTTAGAATAGAATCGATTAGAAACAGACATAAAGTGGAGACCATCAAAATATAACACTGAAGAACCACAAGTGTTCTCTAGGTGCCCACTCTGGGCACCTGGGCCTCTGTCCCTGTTCCCAAGGAGCCCACACACCATAGGGGGCACCCCCCAAATCACAGCCCCAGCAATGGAGGAGATGGGGACACAAGGAAGGAGGGATGGCCTTTACACCAGGCAGAGGAGCGCGATCCTGGCAGAGGAGACTACAAAGGCAGGCAGGGGAGTGAACATGGGGAGAAGGCCAAGAGTCTTGTGGACAGTACCTGCTGGGGACAGTCATCTTTGGAGGAAACTGCCTCAAACGACACACTCCTTAAACGCCAGGACAAGAAACTTGAGGGTAATGGGGCACGGAGGAGGGCGGGGCCATAAAAATGTATGGAGAGGACAGTTGTGGGTATAGTCTAGGAGATGGGTGGTTTGAGCCTGGAGAGGGGTGAGCTTGCCAGGAAGGTTGGCTACAGCTGGATTCCAGTGGCCTTAGGGGCTTGGGCTTGGGGACTCATTCACGTTGAGGGGAGGGGCCATACCAGAGATGAGGGGCAGATTTGGGGGCTTTGAGGAGCTTAATTTCTAAAAGCTGAGTCTGGGGAACCCCCAGAGCCCATGGGTCTGCACACCCACCTTCAGAGGCACTAAAACAGTGAAGTTGTGTCCTCTGAATCAGCTGGTCAACTCCCCATCTTGCAGATGAGGAAACTGAGGCCCAGACAGTGGGAGAGTCGTCGTGCCCAGGATACACACTTGGTAAGTGGGTGAGCAGGGGCTGCTGCTTAGCCCAGATGATATTTCGCAGGGCCCCGACAGTTATATTAGCTTCCTCCTCAAACCTCCGCTCCAGGCGTCCCCAGGCCCATCGTGCACCTTAGCTTCCCCGTCTGGTACTGAGAGGTGGTAGGCTTGAGGTCCGAGGCCCACTCCTCTTAGCGCTCCGACGTCCCCTCGGCGGCCCGGGAGTATGTAAGCCCCGCCCCCATCCAGCCCCTGCCCCCAAAGACTCCTCCCGCCCCTCCCCGAATTGACGGTCCGCAGTGGACCAGAGCCCGCCAAGAGCGTTTGGGGGTGTGAAGGGGTGGGAGAGGGAGGCGGAGCCCGATGGTGGGGGTCTCGGCCGAGCTCCGGGTCTTAGCGGCCTTGAGAGGCCCGAGATGGAGTCAGGCGTGGAGCTGGAAAGGCCAGGCCGGCGTCTGGATGGGTCGAGACTCGGAGAGACCCGGACCCGGGGAGAGGCTGGGGAGGGAGAGAGAGGGACGTGAGGAGGGAGACCCCGGCAAGGGCGGGGGTGGGTCTCCGGCTCAGCCGAGCGACCCACTCCGGAGGTTCCCGAGGCTGGGGGTCCAGGCGAGGGCGGGGCGGGGCGGGGCGGCGGCGGCGGAGCCAAGCTCCGGGCGGGCGGCCGAGCAGCCTCTCCCGGGATCCCGGTCCAACCCGAGCGGGAATCCCGCGGGCGAACGAGCAGCGCCGCGGCCGGGGGCGCGCAGGATACCTCCCGTGAAGAGGGCCTGCTTCGTGGCTGAAGGCCCCCATTCACCAGCCTGGGCCGGACGATCAGAAAAAATAACGTCTGTGCCTTCCCGGAGGAGAGAACGAAGCAGCGGCAGCGTCCCGGGCCCCGTTCCCGAGCCCCGATGTCAGAGCTTCCCGGGCCCCGTCCCCTCCACACTCACATCCTGCCGCTGTGCGGCCCCGGGCCGCGGCCTCTAGAGAAATGTCCCGGGGCAGGGGGCAGCGGGCTCCGTCCGCTCGGCCGCTCCACACATCGCGTCGGAGGCGACGGAGAGGGGCGGGGGCGGGAGAGGCCCAGAGAGGGCGCGGGGGAGGGAAGCGGCGCCCGGCCGCGGGGGGAGGGGAGCGCAGACGCCGAGGCGAGGGACGCGCTGGGCGGGCGGCGGCTCGGAGCGGCGGCCGGGCGGGGGGCGCTGGAGGCCAGGCCGGCCAGGGAGGGATCCCGGGAGCTCCATGAGGTACCCCCGGGGCCGCGGACGGGGCGCTGTCCTGGGGAGGCTGTCGGGGGGTCCCCGACATCCATGGCTAGACGGGGGCCGCGGCGGCGCGCTCAGAGTAAGTCAGGGTTGGGGGCCGGCGCCGAGGGGAGGAGGCTGGAGGTGTGTGGGGGTGACCCCAGGCCTGACCCGGGCGGGCAGGCTGGTCTGTCTCGGTGTCAGTCGGCGGCGCCTCCTCGGAGCCCGGTGGAGCCGCCAGCCCCGCGCCGCTCGGCTCCGTGGCTTTTTTGGAAACTTGCAAATGTTTTCGTAGAGAGAGAAGGAGGAGGGGAGGGAGGGAGCGAGGGAGTGACCGAAACGGAGCTCGGGGCTGCTGGAAGAACGGAGGCCGAGGCCAGGGGAGCTAGAGACGGACTGACAGACAGGCAGACAGACAGAGCGTCCCGGCCGCAGGCGCGCTCCAGCAGCGCGGGCGCAGTCGGGGCTCCGGCCGAGGATGGGGAGGGGGTGCCGGAGGCGGCCGCGGAGGGGATGGGGATCTGAGGGGGCCGAGGGGCAGAGAGCTGGCGGCCCGATCACCGAAGGGCTCAGTGTCGTTGCAAAGTTGGGATCGCATCCCCAAGCTGCACACCCCGAGCGGCTCAAAACGTGCCCCTAGCCTCGCCCCGCCCCCCCCCCCACTTGCGTTAGCCGCGGAGCTAAAAATAACAGCCCGTTCGCCCCCCGCAGACCGCGACCCCAACCCCTCCCCCGACCCCTCCCCCACTGGGCGTGGGGCGAAGCCACAGCTCCCAGTTCCCCAAAAGAAAAAAAAAAGAAAGAAAAGGCGGCGGGGGGGGGGGGGCAGGGGGCGGGCCGGGGGCGGGGGGCCCGGCCATATGGATGTGATTTCTCCGCTCCGAGGCAGACGGGCAGCTCCGCAGCGCTCGGCGCCCGCCCGCCGCCCGCCCGGCCCCCGGCTGCCTCCCTTCCTCCCTCCCTCTCTCTCTCCTTTGCGCTCGCTCGCTCGCTAAGCTCTCGGCGCATGGGCCCCGCGCCGGGCCCCGGGGCCTCGGGCCGCCGGGCCGCCGGGGTCCCCTAGGCCCGGGCGTGGGCGGGGCAGCCGGGCCTGACGCAGCTCTGTACCCCACCACCACCACCACCAGGGCCGGCGGCGGCGGCTGCCCCGAGGGACGGGGCCCTAGGCGGTGGCGATGGGGGCCGCCCGGATCGCACCCGGCCTGGCGCTCCTGCTCTGCTGCCCGGTGCTCAGCTCCGCATACGCGCTGGTAAGTCCCCCGCCCGCACTCCAGGACAGGCTGCAGGCTTGCTCTGGGGTCCCTGAGGTGGGTCCAGGGCGCAGAGTCTTGGGTTCCTCAAGTAATTTGAACTTGGGGTGGGGGGTCCCCTCTGACCCAGGATCCTCGATGCCTGCTGTCTCTGGGGTGTCTGGATTCTGTGTTCCAGATACCTAAGGTCTCCCTATTTCCGAAGCCTGGGTTTGGGGTCTCAGGTCTGGAAATCTGTGGTTGGGGTTCCCCTAGCTTCTGCTTCTGTGAGCACCACTGCTCTGGTTTAGTCTCCCGGGAAGACGAACTAGCAGAAGACTGGGCTTTGGCCTTCATGTAGGGTCCCACAGACTTTGCTGTGGGGGTCTCTGTTTTCTGCAAGTTTTGTTTGCAGTCTGGAAGGCAGGGTTGTGAGTCGGAGGTCTGAATCACCCAGGCAGGGGGTAGGATTTAGGGACCCCCTCCAGCTCTCAAGATCACATGCGTGCACACATGCATGCACTCATACCGAGCTTTACCCAGAGTGGAAGCTGTTTGCCCAGGGAGGCGGGTGTGGTGTGGCATGGAGCAGGAATGGAGGTTTAACTTCACAAAACACTCCTACAGGAGAAACACACTGGAGGGGGACTGGGTGAGTGAGGGGACCCCTAGCAAGACAGGAGGACTCCCATCTGTACCCTCATGAGAGCAGAGGCCAAGAGGGAACCAAAGAGAGAAGAGACAGAATGGGAGATGACGCTAGACAGAGGGAAGAGAGAGACAGAGACAAAGAGAAGTAGAGATGGGAGTTCGTCAGAGCGGCAGGCGTAGATAGACCAAGAAGAGCAAAGAAAAATATGGAGTGACTGGGAGAGCGCAAGAACTGGAGACACAGAGGGGCAGCAGCCTCCTCATCTTGGGCCAGGGTCTGGGGGCCATTTCCTGGGGAGTCAGTCAGTCAGATCCCACAGCAGCCCAGTCCCAGGGGACCAGCCCATTGCTGAGGAGGCTGTGTGCCTGTGTGTCTGACTTGAGGGCCCCTGCTGCTTTCCCCGCCACCTCCCAGGTAACGGCATCTGCCTTCTCTAGAGAGAGATGGGCAGGCAGCTTCCTCCTCCTGTAAGCTCCCTACCCAGGCAGAGCCCCAGGTGGGAAGGCAGGAGCTCTGCGATTCCTCCGATTCCTGATTCCTCCATCTCTGTCTGATGCCTGCATAACCTTGGGCTGTCCTTCCTCACACCTCAGTTTCCCTATCTAAAAAGACAGCAAGAAAGAAACTTTTGCCTAAGAATCCCCTGATCTGAGGCTCTCCTTTCCTCCGTGGGCCTCAGCACGCCCCACTCACTGGTGCCCATGCCCTTATGACTCTGGCTCCCCAAAGCCAGAGACATCGCCCCTTACAAAGGCTTGTAGATGGGGAAACCAAGGTTCAGAGACATTCCAAACACTGGTAAATGCCAGGGCCCAGAGCCATTTCCAGGGTGTGTGAGCATAGCCATTGTGCAGAGCCAGCCAGCATGGTCTGTGTGCACATATGTGTGCATGTGACTGTGGAGGGACAGACAGGGTGATGGGCCTGGGTGTCCTGAGGGTACGTCAGGGTGTCAGAGCAGAGCTCCGTGGGACTCTGGGCATTGTGTTTTCTGGGTCTGCATGAGGGTGAGTGTCTGAGTCCACATGTGAGCTCATGTGTGTCCGAAACTGTGGGTCTGCACAGGACTTGCAGAAGCATAGTTGTGTGTGCATTTGTGAGCACATGTGCACCCAGGTCTATTCTTTTCTTATTTTTATTTAATAAATGCTTCCGTAGTGCTTTCTACTTGCCAGACACTGTTCTAAGCACTTTACAATATTAACTAGTTTAATCTTTCCAACAACTCTCTGAGAAAGGTTCTGTGATTGTCCCCATTTTTTAACTGACGTGAATCCCACAACCAATATGACCATTATATTGCATGCCCACCGAGTACCAAGCCCTGTGCCTCAGTGGTGGGGTACGGCTCCCAGGGCCCCATACTGATTTCTGGGGAAGCTGAGGCACATGCAGAGAATTTGCCTGGCTTAGCCCTGGCCCAAAGCTGAGGGTAGGGCAGGAGGTGGGATGCCAGGGCCAGGTCTGTTCTGGGACCTTGTTGGGGATCTGTGGCTGGACACTCAGGCTGTGAGTGCACTGGAGCCTCCCTGGCATCAGGGCTAGAGGATATGGTCCCAGGGTCACCCAACACCCTATGGGCCCCCTGGGCTCAGCTGGAGCCAGCGAGAGGCTGACAGCCTGCCAGCTTCCTCTCCTGAAGCCAGGAGCTGCCTCTCCCACCCAGATCCGCACTGGTGCCCACCAAGCCCACGAACCTCAATTGATTGCCCCTGTCACCAAACCTGTATGCTGCCTGTCCCACCACCCCAGGACCAGGCTCACATCTCCTGGGACCTCGCGGTTGGGGGACAAAAAATCGTCCCACTGGAAGGACACTGGCTGGGGCCAGACTCAGCTGGTCCATCTTGTGCCTTACAGGGAAGAGTAGCTAGCTGTGAGGCTGGGGATCAGATGGAGTGAAGTTTGGAGAAAGGGATGGAGCCACAGATTGTGAGTAGCGGGGCAAAGGAGTGATCTTATCCTTGGGGATGCCTCATCCTAAGAACACCGTCAGCATGCACACATGTGAAGGAGAGACTGCAGTGGGAGAGGCTGAAAGTCAGTGTAGGGGGCAGGCCTTGAGTGTCGAGATGCGACCTGGGGTCAGACTCAGGAGGGACTGTGGTGGGTGGGAGTGTAGGGGACCCTTCCAGCCTGCTCCAGGAGCAGTTCAGCCACGGGGCTCACTTCCAAAGACAGGAAAGAACCAACATGTATTAAGTAGTGGCCGTCCCCAGATTCTGAGCTAGAAACTGTCACAAATGTTTTCTCATTCCGTCCGTTCACCCATTTTATGGGAAAGGGCCCTGTGCTTCATATGATGAGTCTATGGCAGAGGTGGGATTTGAACCTAGGTCTTTGGACTCGTGTGCCGAGCTTCTTCCTCCAAAGCAGAGTAAGGGCTCGTGCTAGCAGGAAAGCCCTGTGTCCCACTCTGGGGTTTCTTTTTCTTTTTCTTCCTTTTCTTTCTTTCCTTCTTTTTTTTTTAAAATAAAATCCTTCTGTTATTTTACTTTTATTTCCTTATTTTTAATTTCATAACTAATACTTGAATATGTACTCTCTTATAAAAGAGTCAATACAGATTAAACAAGTCATCCTTGATTACTCCCAAGCTCCTTTCCCCCTTCTAGAGAAAATCATTTTTAACAGTCTGGGTGGTGAATGTCCTCCCGGACATTTTTCTG
Source organism: Diceros bicornis minor (assembly GCF_020826845.1). NCBI lineage: Eukaryota > Metazoa > Chordata > Mammalia > Perissodactyla > Rhinocerotidae > Diceros > Diceros bicornis. The sequence goes on from NC_080741.1 coordinate 48,278,342, forward strand.
TGTGTTTTCAAAAGGTACCTTTTGTGTACATATAAAGTAGATAGTTTTGTTCTGTTTTCTGTTTGTTTTTAAATAAATGTTATCAGTTTGTAGATAGGGCTCTGCCATGTGCATTTTTCTACTTAAAGTTGTGTCTTGGAGATCTTCTTTTCAGTAAATATAAATCTGTCTTTTTTTAATGCTGCATAGTATTCCAGAATCTGGAATTCATTAAGCAGTCCCTAGGAATGTATATTTAGATTCTTTCTGCATAATTTTCGTGTGTGTGTGTGAGAGAGAGAGATTCCAGACGGTGGCAGGGAAGCTCCTTGAAATGCCCACTCGTATCCCCGTGTAGGATATTTCTAGATTCTCTCATTGCTGGGTCTGAGACCATGCACATTTTTTATCTTAATAGACATGGCCGAACTGCCCTCTAAAAAGCCTGTGCTGGTTTATACTCACAACACCAGGAGTGACCCGGAGGGCATCTTCCCCACACCCTCTGTCTCATGGGCTAGTGTGAGGATTCTTTTCTTCACCTTTGCCATTCTGATAGGTGAAAAATGGTGTCTCTTGTCATGTTAATTTGCCAATTACCAGTGAGCTTTTGGACTTTATGTTGGTTTATTGTCCATCTTCTAAGAGCTTGCTCAAAGCCATTACCCATCTTTCTATGGGTTATTTGTCTTTTTATATTGATTTGTTGAAGCTTTTTATATCACCTGCCCTTAAACCCCCCCTCCCCCAGCTCTGGGAACTGCCCGTGGATGGAGCAGAAGGAGGGGGGCCAAGCCCTCCCAGGAACTTGGGTTTTCTTCGGAATGTTTTAATGAGGCGTCAAGCGGCCTCCCCCAGATTCCTGTTATGGGCCTTCTGGGGACACTCCCTGGTCCGGCCACCACATCAGGAAGGCAGCTCTTTCAGGGAGAGAGTCCCCAGGAAAAAGAAATGGTGGGGTGAGGATTTTGCAGGCCCCTGAAATTGTCTGCAAAATACAGTGTGACAGGCAGTGGGGGCAAAGTTTTGCTCAGATTTCCAGAGACATCAGAAACCTTCAAACCCTTAAGAATCTCAGCTCTGGGACCAGCCTTGTGCAGAGGTGAGACCTGGTGGGATCCTATTCTGCTGAGCAGGCTATGGTTAGGTTAGGCCATACCATCCTTCTGGGCCTTGGTCCCCCAGCCCCAGTAGAGGCTGCTTGTGAAGATCCACCGGGTCCTAGCAGCCAACTCCGCCATCCCAGGCTCCATCCCACCCCCTGCCCTGAAGGCGTCCACGCTGGCCAGGATGAGAGGCGTCACAGTGCCTCCCCCCCAGCCCCTCCCAGCCCCGAACACAGGCAGCCTGTTCAGGAAGGCCTGGCAAGGGGGAGGAAAAGTCAGCACTTGTCAGCGGTGGCGGGGCAGGAGTGTCCCCGGCAGGGAGCCCGTCCCAGCCTGATCGGACCAGCCTGACAATGGAGGGCAGCAAGGGGTGGGGAGCAGTGCCTAGCCAGTTGGCATGGGAGACACTGAGGGGTGCCAGCACAGGTCCCAGTAGTGGAACCTGGAGAGGAGGTGCAGGAAGGCCAGGAGGTCACGAGGGGGTCTCCTGTTAGCCAAGATTTTCTCCTTCTGGCTTTTCTGGAGGTACAAACTCTCCTTGCTCCTCATACCAGGGCGCAACTGTCTTCTGCCCAGTTAGAGCTGAGCACAAGCTGCCATCACCAACACCATCACCATCTGATCACCTCTATATCTACCTCCACCCCTGAATTACCTCTGTGGGGGCTGCCTTAGGTGCTCTGCAAAGAGGTGCTTGCTTGATGCAGCAAAAGATACAATCCAGAAGGACCCTGTGGAAAGCTGATATTGAGGCTGGCACTAGGGGGTCCATGTGGCTGGGTCCTTCCTCCTTTCTTTCCCTTCCTCCAGGGTTGTGCTTCATATCAAGCAGACCTTAGCTCCAGTCCTGGTCTTCTTTCTCACTGCAACTCTCAGCCTCAGTGTCCCTATTTGTAAGATGGGGTGTGGTGGCAGGTGAAGGAGATGTGGTCACAGCTCCAGGGGCAACAGCTGGTGCCAACAGGCAGAGGGGTCCAGGGATGAACACCAGGCAGGTTTGCTTTCTCTAGAGGTGAGCAAGAAGCCAACAGCCACCTTCCCCCCAGGGGACCAGGCTGAACCCAGGCAGAGGGCGGGGTGAGAGGACTCAAGAGGGCATCCAGGGGCTAACACCATGCAGTGGAAGAAGCCCCTTTCCCACAGGCAGACGTGTCAGCAGCTGAAGAAGGATCCCTTGTATTTCCTCCTTAGCTTTGCCGGGAGGAGGAGAATTTAGGCACAACCGAGGTCACAGACAGCAAATGTGTGGAATTTGGCAGTTAGGAGAGGAATGGAGAGGAGTGGCCCTCGTTTGGTCAGTGGCATGGAACTGGCTCTCTCCATCACTAGTGTCACCATCACACCTCTGTCACCATCACCAGCCTTGACATTGCCACATCACTGTCCTCACCTCCACCCCCACTGCCACCATCACTGCCACCCCCAGCTCCAACACCATCCTCAGCGGGGTCTCCCTGGGAGCTGAGTTAGATGGAGCTGCTTGTCCCTGGGCGGGAGGGGTAGTGAGCAGATAGATGGCTTTTATCTTCTGGGCTTCTGAACTCAGGAAATGAGAAATGCATCCGGGCCTCTTGACCACACACTACTCTCTCCCTAGGACAGCAGTTTCTGTGTCTGTAAATAACATACTGGCTTTTAGCCCCCACCTGCAGCCTGCCTGGAGCGCCACAAACACCAGCTCAGGGCTAAGGTCGGGTCATCACCCCACCCCCTGCATGTTCACGAACCGCACATCTTGCACACATGTGCACACAGGAGGGCTCCGTCTTGCGGGGTGAAGGTGGGGAGAGTGTGCTATACCAGGGTACATTGAAGTTGAGCCCTACAATGGTTAGGTCAGGGGAAGTCAGCCCCTGCCCAAGACCATAGGAGGGATGTGGGGGATATTTGGGACACCTGGAGCTAGGGTTGGGTGGCCCCATCAGTGGGGGGTGTAGACTAACTGACCCCCTGGCTATGACCCAGCCCCAGGTCCCTCAGTCCTCGCCCCTGAGACCCAAGATCTGCAGACTCTCTGGATCTAAAATGATGCAAGTCTGAGTCCTCCACACCAGGAGCTGGGCTAAGAAGATCCAATCTCTGCAGGGGGAGAGGGATTGAAGGGGTGGGGAGAGGGAGCAGCAGACAGTCGCCAGGCCAGGAGGAGAATCAGAGGTGTCAGCATTTTCCCAGTCACCCCCAGGAGAGAAAGCCGCCTCAGTCAGAGCAGAGGCAGAGGAGGGGCCCTTTTGCCCCCCCAAGCCCAAGCTTGGGGGACTGGCAGTGACCTTGAATCTTAGTGTGAGTCCAGGGTGGATCCAGAAATGCAGGGAGTTATTAGGATGTCCTTCCACCCCAAAAGCTTGCCAGGCACACCTCCCCCAGCACGCCCTCCATATTCCCTGCTCCCGATCCTCCCTGGAGTCCCACCTCCCATCTGCCCCTCACTGTGGCCCCCTGGGCTCAGTCATCTACCCAGACAATCTCTCCCTGCCACTATGGGGTCCCTGGGGGCACCCACGGAGCCCGGCCGCAGGGGCCCCATAGCCAGCGTGGGAGCCATGACTTGGTGCTGCTGCTAACAGTAGCAACTCCTGCCCAGGCTTTTCATGCAGTACCTCATTTACTCCTCACAGCAGCCCTATTATCTTGATTTATAGATGGGAAACTGAGGCACAAAGGTTAAGCAACTTTCCCAAAGACACAAAGCCAGTCAGTGGTGGAGGCGGGATTCAAGCTCCACTGGTGGTGCAGAATCTCCTTGGATGAGGAGAGAGTGCAGTTGGAGGGGGGTGAACATTCCAGGTGGGGGAGCTGCCCTCTAAGGCGAGTGGGAATGCAGTGGTGTGGAGCTGCCCTCCTCTCATTGGGAAAGTGCTTCCTTGACTCTGGCCTGAATTCCTCTTGCTGCAATGGCAGTTCAGCCCTGATTGGGTGACAGAGAAATGGTTCCTACTGTTCAGAGAGGCCAGAAATGGGTCCACCATCCCTACGGATGAATGAAGGAGTTTGGGGGCCATAGGGTGCTGGAAGCACATACCTTCCCCTCTCCTGGGCATTCCTAGACCCACCATGGAAACAAGATTCCAGAAAAGAGGTTGTGCCCCCTCTCGGCCATGGAGATGGTGAAGCCAAAAGCAGTCGGTGGAGGCTGAGCAGACACCTTGGGCCTGTGAGAGAGGTGGTCAGTTCCTGGTCATCACCCAGCTAGCACACCTGTCTGTTTGTCAGTCTGCCAAACGGGCCATTTTCAACCCGTGACTGCCTGCCTTTCACATACATGGGCTAGTCTATCTATGGGGAGGGCTGGTGTGCCAGTCTTTGGGGACTGGTGGAAGCCTCAGTCAGTCATTCAGGAACTTTCCATCAGCTGGAAAAAATATGGTACGTTATCTGTTTGTCTTGAGAGAGATGGAGGTGGGCAGAAGGAGAAGGGGTGGTGGGGAAGGGGGCGTGGTGAGAGGGCAAAGATAAGATGATGGCAAAGGCGGTACTGACTGGTTATGGGGCTGGTGGCAATATTGGTGATGGCAGTGATGGTGCTAATGTTGCCTTTGGTGGTAATGGTGCTGGTGGTGCTGGTAGAAGTAGCACTGGTGGTAGTGACGGTAATGATGTTCTACCAGTTGTGATGGTGTTGGTGGTGGTAATGGTGGTCATACTGATGGTAATAGTAGTTAATGTTCATGGTGGTAATGGTGCTGCTGCTGCTGCTGGTATTGGTGGTGGTGGTGGTGGTGTGATGATGGGGTGGTGGTGATGGTTGTGTTGTTGGTCAATTGGTGATGGTTGTTTGTGGTGGTTATTGATCGAGGTACTAGTTGCAACAATGGAAATGGTAGTGAAGGGGTCCTGTAATGGGGATGGGGTGGGCAGGGCAGCTACACAGGGGTCAGACCCCACAGCAGCCTGGACCCCCAATGCCCGAGGCACAAAGAGTACTTCAGGAGCCCCCTGGATTAGGGCATGCCCTAGTTGTCCTCCCTCAAACACCATCCCCCCTGTGGCTACTGCAGTCCCAGCCTGCTCAGCCATAGCTGAGGACATGGGCCAGGATAGAGGAGCTGTGGGGGGCCAGCAGCAAGCACATGAGAATCTGCTCTATCTCTTTTTGGGCACCCATGGGTATTAGGTCCACCTGAGATCTCAGGGTCCAACTCAGACTCCAGAGACACGCAGAAGCATGGACACTCACAGACAGACATGTTAAGGAGCAACCGCATCACACACTCGCAGACGCGCGCACGCGGACCTTTGCCCAGAAACATATGTACACGTGCACGTTCACAGATACCTCAAGCTCATATCCCCAGTGTGCATGCTGGACAATCCCCACGTGAGAACGCACAGAGACGGCGGCACACACAAGTGCACACACCAGCCGGACAGCGAGTGCGCAGCCACTTGAGGATGCTCCGCCAGTCGCACGCGCACGCGCAAATGCGGGCACGCGCCTCCGCTAAATGAAACCAGCAGAACCCAAGTCCGGCCGAGCCAATTAGAGACTCCTTGGCCCTGGAAGCCCTTGCTGCTGCCACCAAGAGACGCGGTCAATTAACTTCTCCCTGCAGCCAGGCTCCCTGACTCGCCCTGCTGGCCAGCACGCCCCCACCCGCTGGTGCCCGCCCCTAGACCCGCCTCCTTCCTTCCCTGCCGCCTTCTGGTTCTCCCGCCCTGCAAAGCTCCACTCAGACTAAAGGGACCCGGCCCTGCCAGGGAATGTCAGAGGGGGTGCAGCTCTGCCTACTGAGGGACTAAGGGGACCAGGCTCTGCCTGGTGGAGTCTGAGGAGACACAGCACTGCTCTGGGTCTGAGGGGTCTCAGGGACCATGTCCCTGTCCTGGGAGTCTGAGGGGATACGGCCCTGACTGGGGTGGGGGCTGGAGGGGGACAGACACGGTGGTCTGAGGGGATGCATTAACCTCTTGTGGGTCCCACTCATGGGAGTGGCTGGGCTTGGGTACACTGAGCTGTCCCCACAGCAGGATGCTACCTTACCCTCTGACTCTCTTCCACTCCTAAGTCAGGGGAACAGAGGCTCAGGGTGAGACCCTACCCCCACCCCCATGATGTTCCTGTCCCCTTAAAATAATGCCAGTGCATCACAGTGGGTGGCAGCTAATGCCCAGGGTGTGCAGGTTGGAAGGAAAGACATTCCGGGCAGAGGAATTCCAGGCAGGGAACAGCAGGAGCAATGGCCTGTCCACGTCATCAAAACACAGCATCTGCTTGAATGGAGGGAGCTTCCAGATAAGCAATGGGATGTGGGTAACTCCCACCCACAGCCGGCACAGGAGTGCCCCGCCCAACCCAGACCACTTGCCAGCAATTCCTCCATCCTCTCCCTCTTGGGACCACAAGGATGGGAGGGGCTGAGGCACTCACCATTCACTGGGGAAAGCAGTGATTGGGGAGAGGGCCAGCATGGAAATTGGTGACTCCCAAGGTCCCCCAGGGCACTAGGACTTGAAGGAATCCAGGCCAGATTTGTTTCCCGAGAGTTCACCACTCCTTATCCACCCCCCTCCCCACCCAGGTCCCTAGCAGACAGCCAGGATCCTATGAGGATCCATCCTGGGACATTCCATCCCTTTCCCATGTACCCCTGGGGAACAGACTGGACAGGGAATATAGTGGCTGCAGCCTACAGGGTTACTAGCGGGCAGGCAGGGGACAGCCCTCCTCCCCCTTCTTCCCTCTGGTAGGACAGGCCTTGCCCCTTGGAGCCTCAGCTTCCCATCTGCAAAATGGGAGCTACATAAGGGAGATTTCCCACATTGTAGAGTCAGGGCCTTTGGAAAGGGGAGAATCCCCCAGGGAGGTTGAGATGGTTGTGGGACCTGCCATTGCGCCGGGAAGTCCTGCCTGCGGTCTGACCTTCAGCTTGGTAGGTGGATGCAGATGACGTCATGACCAAAGAGGAGCAGATCTTCCTGCTGCACCGCGCCCAGGCCCAATGTGAGAAGCGGCTCAAAGAAGTCCAGCAGAAGCCAGGTGGGGGTGGAGCCGGGTGGGGCGGGGCCAAAGGAGGAGGGTCTGGGGGCAAGGTCAGGAGAGGGAAGTGCCAGACAAAGGTGGGAGCCCAGGATGCAGAACCAAGTGGCATCAGGGGAGGGTGGGTCCAGGTAAAGTGAGACCAGGCCAAAGTGAGGACCAAAAGTGGGGTGGGTCAGGCAAGATCAAAGTCAGCAGGCTCAGAGATGCCTTAGATCCGGTGAGACAAGCCAGGAACAGGAGCACTGACTAGGGTGCCAGACCCCACTGGGGTGGGCAGGAACAGCTTCCTGGAGGAGGAGGTATCCAAGGCAGGGCCAGAAAGATGACAAGGTCTTTGACAGAGGCCACCTGGGCAGAGGGCAAGGCAGAGGTGTCCAGGGTCGGGAGAATCCAGGGTCCATGGGGCCAGAAGGGAGGAGGATAGAGGGATAGGGATGGGTATCTATGACTCTGTCAGTCATGGCCACTGTCCGGGAGAGGGGGCTTGACCTGGGGTAGAGAGGGCTTCCTCCCACCAGCACAGCATCTCTGTAGGACCCCTGGCACAGTGAAGTTGGGAGGGGCACTCACCTGACTTCACAGCTCCTGCCCCCGTCTCAGGCTGGTCTCTTCCTTGAGTCCATTTCTTGGAAGCAGAGATGGGGCCTCATTAGCACCCATCCAGGCCTCTGATTAATCTGATTAATTAGATTAATCTCATCTGTCTGATTAATCACATCAACCTGGAAGAGGCCCAGACCCCAACTGACTGGCCGACAAGAACAGCTTTCTCCTCTTCCTGTGCTGGCCCTTAGATGGCTGGGGGAGGATGCTGATGCACGCCCAGGACACAGGCGCACACTCTGTAGCACCCGGATTTGCTCACACTCACAGGGACTCACATGGTCTCTGCAGTCACAGTCCCACCCACACTGGCCCCATTAGTGGCTCCCTGGTCCCCTGCCACAGTCACATCAGGGTCTGGAGGGTCAGGTGGGCTCCCCCTCACTCTGGGTCCTGAACCCAGCCCTCTTCCTAGTTGTGGAAGCCTGGAGGCACCTCCCTCCGCCCCCTCTCTGTGCATGATGGAGCCCCTCTCTTCCTGCCCCACCCCATCCTGCTACCCCCACTCTACTGATACCCAAGGCTGCAGGCAGGAAAATGGGCACAGGTATTCCATCCCAGCTACATTCAGCTTCCCATTGTTGCTACAAACCCAGACATGGGAGGGCCAGGGGCCCTGGCTTGGGCTGTAGCTGAAGGGATGCAAGTCAGATAATGAGGAAGCCTTTTCAGCAAGGAAGAGAGACCTTGAGCATCTCTCCAATGGAGAGACAGGCCAGGCCCCATGTCAGATGGAGAGCCTCCAGGGTCCCTTGTGGAAGCTGTGTGCCCCTTACTCAAATATCCTAGGGCAGGGGACAGGGTAGGTAGATTTGTCTGTCCACTCTTGACAACTGCACACTCTTGCTCCTGTCTTCCACACCACCCGCTTCTTGACCTGCACAGCGCTGTGGCCCAGCTTCATTTTCACTGTTTAATCTCACCACTACTGTGTACTTTTGCCATGCGCCCCCTGGTGGGGCTTTCGCTTCCTGCGTGGACTCAGGCTCCGACTCCTGGGTCTGAGGATACCATCTCTGCCCACATCTTACCCACATTAATGCTCAACTCACGAGTTGATCCCACACCACATGGTGTTCGCTCCCATTTGAACCCCCTTGTTGACAGTCTCCATCCCCTCTGATTACTTCTGCACCTGGCAAGCACTTTACAATTTGTAACGCGCATCCTCACTTGTCATCCCAGCTCTCCCAGCAGCCTGGGTGTCAGCAGGGGACACCCTACTCATTGTACAAAGGGGGAGTCAGAGGCAGGAGGGTGCCCTGGATCTCCTGCCGTAGCATAGACGATGGCTATAACTGCCCTGATTTCTCCAGCCGACATAATGGAATCAGACAAGGGATGGGCATCTGCATCCACATCAGGGAAGCCCAGGAAAGAGAAGGCATCTGGGAAGCTCTACCCTGAGTCGGAGGAGGACAAGGAGGCGCCCACTGGCAGCAGGCACCGAGGTACGTCTGTACTTCCGTGTGTCCATCTGAGCCGGGCTCGGCCCCACCCGCCCCACAGCTCTGTCCCCTTCAGTGAGCTCATGCTCCTCAGCTCTTGTGGGGAGGAAGAGGCTGCGGCCTCCTGCCCAAGAAAGAGGAGCTGGGAGGAGACAGAGCTGAGGAGGCAGCGTGTGGAGGGGGCAGGCGAGCTGGATGGGCTCAGGCCTGGGGAGATGTGGGCAGAGAACTTGCCCCGCCCCACCCCAGGGTGGACCTAGGGCCTCAGCCCCTCCCATGGAAAGAGATGGCAGCGAAGCCGGGAGACAGGGCATACACAGAGGGGAGATACACAGAGACAGAGAGAGGCTGGGAGAGACCCAGAGACAGAGATAAAGAGAGGCAAGGAGAGACAGAGGGGACCAGGAGGCACAAACAGAGTCTGGGATTCAGTGTGTCAGAGCATGTGCACCAAGACGCAGAGTGAGGTGGGCCATAGAGGTAGAGCAGGAGAGGAGAGTGGCCGAGGAGGGCTGGGGCCAGAGATGGTGGGACAAGGCGGAGAGAAGAGAAGAGAGGGAGAAGCATGGGGCTGTGCTGTCCCTCAGGGAGGTGAGGAGAGACAAACGCAGAGTCCAGGCTGCAGCCACAGGGCCGGTTTGAACCGGCTGGGTGGGCAGCAGATTTCAGATGGGCCACATCTGGGAGGCTGTGGTCACCCTGTGGCTCCCCAGGGACCAGAGGGAATTGTGGGCCTGGCCAGGCGGGGCCGGGAATATGGTACCCAGGACAGAGAGCCTTTCACCAAGCTGGGTGGGTCCGGCCGTCAAGGCAGCCTTCCAGGGTGGCTGGAGAGTCCTGTGGTTGGAGCCCTGCAGGGGGAAAGAAGGCTAGAGGGTGGAGCATGGAAGATTCAGAGGCTGGGGCCCCAAAGTGGGAAATGTCACCTTGCCTTGAATCCCACAGTTAGCACTTCGATTTAGGGGATTACATCTCTCTCCATGAGTGGCTGAGGGAGTCTCACGGCAGGTGCTCCAGGCAGGCCTTGGATGGTGGTGGAGGCGCGGGCTGATATGGCCCATTGCAGCTTCCCAGTGAAGAAACTGAAGTGCACAGAGGGTGGACACCTGCGTGAGGTCGGCAGCTCCCTGGGAGTCCAGCTGGCACTGGAGGCCAGACCTCTTGCCTCCTGTCCGTGGTACCTGTGCAGGGGTCACCTAGCGAGCCATTCTCAGCTAAAGGAGACTTAGTCTGGGAACTCGCCCTTCTCCAGGGACATCTAGAAGGTGGGACCAAGAGCAGAGAGAAAAGAGAGGCCTGGCCTGGGGCTGAGCACTGGGCCCTGGGCTGCACAACCTTGGCAAGTCACTTGCCTCTCTTGGCCTCTGCCAGCCGATCTGGAAAATAGAGCCAGTGCCATTACCTGCATACAGGAGCTGTAGTGAATTCTGTGAGGCTAGGTGGGTGCAGGGTACAGTAGGGAGTAAGAGCTCAATACCTTCTCTCCAGAACGCTCCAGGCCAGAGTTCTCCAGTCCTGGGGCACACCTGTCCCTGAGGGAGTCAGTGACCACAGGTGTGTTCATCCCTCTGGGTCACTAACCAAGGACTTGACTGGTGTCCCCCACCCTGTCTGTCTGTCTCTGTGGGCACAGGGCGCCCCTGCCTGCCCGAGTGGGACCACATCCTGTGCTGGCCGCCAGGGGCACCAGGTGAGGTGGTGGCTGTGCCCTGTCCCGACTACATTTATGACTTCAATCACAAAGGTAAGGCAGGCTGGAGTTGGGGGGGCGGTGGTTGCAGGGGCAGCAGGACTTGGGCTTCAGTGGCTCCAGACCTCTCGGCCTGCCCTAACCCTCTCATGGACCTGCAGGCCATGCCTACCGACGCTGTGACCGCAATGGCAGCTGGGAGCTGGTGCCAGGGCACAACCGGACATGGGCCAACTACAGCGAGTGTGTCAAGTTCCTGACCAATGAGACTCGTGAACGGGTGCGAGCCTTCCCCTCTCGGACCTGACTACCCCATAAGGCCACCCCACCCCTTTGGTGACCCAGACCTAGTCCTGACTCCTCCAGCAGCAACCTTAACCTGGCCTCTGACCCTTAACCTGATGCTCCCCGCGAGTCCCAGGGCTCTGACGGTGTCTTCCCACCTGCACAGGAGGTGTTTGACCGCCTGGGCATGATCTACACCGTGGGCTACTCCGTGTCGCTGGCCTCCCTCACCGTGGCGGTGCTCATCCTGGCCTACTTTAGGTGGGCGGGGGCGATGGGCGGGGGCGATGTCGAGGTGGGCGTGGTCTGGGTGGGGCCGAGGTGTGGTACCTCCCTTCTCCCCTCACCGCACCTCTACCCCTGCCGGAGGTCCCTACTCACCGCGCACAGCCCGGCTTCCTGCCCACCCGCCGCGCGTCCCCGTGCCCCCACCCACGATGATGCGCGCCCCACAGGCGGCTGCACTGCACACGCAACTACATCCACATGCACCTGTTCCTGTCCTTCATGCTTCGCGCCGTCAGCATCTTCGTCAAGGACGCGGTGCTCTATTCGGGCACCACGCTCGATGAGGCTGAGCGCCTCACCGAGGAGGAGCTGCGCGCCATCGCGCAGGCACCCCTGCTGCCTGCCGCCTCGGCTGCTGGCTACGTGAGTGCCCCCTCGGGCGTCCCATGCTTTGGGGCCCCTTGCCACCACTGGCTTTGTGGGAGCCGCACCATGCTGTGCCCTGGCACCTCCAGCCTGGCCCTCGCCCCTGCCTGTATCCTGCTACCACTGGCTTCAGGCCATTCACACCCACCTCACTGTCTCCCTCCCACTCCTCAGCCCTGCTTCTAGCCCCTACTGCCAAGGGCTTTGGGAGTGTCCCCCCTTCCCTGCATTTTCATTAACACTCTTGCATCAGCCCAGTACCCCAAACCATCCCACCTCTTCACCTTGCTCCCTGCCACTGTTGTGAGTGCTCTCCTGCCCCTGGCAACATCCCCCTACACACACACACACACACACACACACACACACACGCCTCAGCCCCTACCCTTAGGGCTGGAACACATCCTGCCCCTTCCTGGCTTGACATCACTCACCTATCTCTCCAGCACGCCCCTCCCTGCCCCATGTCCCACACCCACCCCCTTCCCACCCAGCCCCGAGTTCCCCAGATGCAGACCCTGCCCTCTGGCTAACACCAGCTGGTTTCCTAGGTGGGCTGCCGGGTGGCTGTGACCTTCTTCCTTTACTTCCTGGCCACCAACTACTACTGGATTCTGGTGGAGGGGCTGTACCTGCACAGCCTCATCTTCATGGCCTTCTTCTCAGAGAAGAAGTACCTGTGGGGCTTCACCGTCTTCGGCTGGGGTATGCAGGCGCGGTGGGCGGTGTGGCACAGGCATGGGTGGAACCACTGGCGGCAGGGTCAGAGGGTACCACTGAGGGTAAGGTGTCCACACAGCATATCCCACCCCAGATGTCGGGCGGCGGGTGGGCCGCCTGCCCACCCTTCTGTGACTCTGACCCCATCCCAGGCTTAGAGAACAGGGCTTGGCCAGAGGTTCCCCTGTGGCTGGCTGAGCCTGAGGTTGGGGCTCACCTGAAGGCAGATTCACCTGGGGTTGAGGCTCAGCCCAGGAGAGGGAGGGGGGACTCTCGGGTAGATTCAGCTCAGGATTAGAGTGGGATCTTGGGTCAGAGGTCAGCCTGGGGCTGGAGTTGGGATCTGGGACCCTCCCTCCACCCTGAGCCCTGTTTCCTCACCAGTCCCTTCACTGCGTGGAGCTGTCCATGCCACTGCCACCCTGTCTGCAGGGTCCATGGCCCAGAGCTGCAGGCCCAGGCTCTCAGCATCATCTGGGCTTTGGCAGCCTCCCTGCAGAGTAGTTGCTGGGGCTCTGCGCTCTTCCCCCACGGGCTCTGGGATTGAGTTACCGATAATTGTCCATTATTGTTGGCAGCTCCAGGGCTTGGCTGGGCTCCGGGGCAACTGGCCAGACTGCAGAGGGGTAGGCCTGGTGGCGGGAGCCCTCCTATGCTCAGCACCCAGAGGCCCTCAGATCAACAGCCACAGCCTCCCTGCCCCTGGGCACACACTCTGACCTTGACCTCACCCATGGCAAGCCCCAGAGTTGCGGGAGACCTGGGCCTGGTCCAGGAACTGACGTAGGCTCCAAGGCTAGAGGGTGTCATGGTGGGCGGGGAACACACAGATCGCAGATTGGGGAGTACACAGAACTTTATGGTGCGGGAATGTCACAGCTCTTTTTCTCACCATAACCCAGGTCACGCCCTGCCCCTCCTGGGGATGCACCAGGCCTAGAATGAAGTGTGAGGGGGTGGAGGGTTGGGAACTAGGCTACCCTTCCACAGGCAAAGCTCACTCAGGTTTACCATGTGCTTTCTGAGCTGGCTCAGGCCAGGGCACACCGAGGTTCCCTGTGGCCCTCACCCCATCCAGCCTCATCCATGGGGGCTAGGACCTTTCAAACTGAGAGGGGGCACGCTGGGACAGAAAAATGCTAGTAATAGGCTCCTTCCTGATAGGGAACCCCAGCTCAGAGCAGTGTGCTTCAGGGGAGGGGAGGGGGGAATGGACTGGGCATGGATAAGTTAGTGATACCTTATTTCACTACGTGCCCGACACGTGTGCATGTGTGTGTAGGAGATGTAGAACCAAGATGAGGGCAGAGAGTGGAACTGGGTCCTGAGGGCTGGAGTCCTGAGGGGAGGCTGTTGGGGCAGCACATGCCAGTGTGTGGCTCTGTCACCAAGCAGCCCACGTGCCCAGGGTGAGGGGGTCAGGAACAATGATGGGGTAGGCTGGGGGTCATCAGGGTTGAAGGGAACGGGACCAGCAAGGTGGGCTGAGGAGAGAGACATCATGGACGGCATTTACAGTCCCTCACACGCTGTCCCCCTCTGCGCCCACAGGTCTGCCTGCCATCTTCGTGGCTGTGTGGGTCAGTGTGAGAGCCACCCTGGCCAACACTGGGTAGGTCCAGGTGGAGAAGGGGGCCGGGGGCTCTGACACAGGCCAGGAACACCCCTGGTACCATCTTTCTCCATGAAGCGTATGAGGGGGCCTCCTGTACCCTGGCCCTGAGTGGCCCCAGCTTCAGGAGTTTTCAGTCCAGCTTCGAGCCAGGTACTCCCTCAGGGTCACAGGAAGCTACTTCAAAAGAGGCCTCTGAGGGTGGCCTCAGGCTTGGCCACACCTGACATTCCCCTGTCCTTTGTTCTCAACAGCTACTATCAGAGCAGACCAGCTCTGGGGCCTCTCTGTGGGCAGTCTCAGGGTGGGAACAGGACGGGGTGGGGACTAATGCCTCAACTTCCCCCAGGTGCTGGGACTTGAGCTCTGGGAACAAGAAGTGGATCATCCAGGTGCCCATCCTCGCCTCCATTGTGGTGAGCAGGGGTGGCCACAGGGGTGGGTGGGGGTATGGACCACGGGCACCAGAGACCAGCCCCTGACAGGGACTATAGAGGCTTCCTTGGACCCCAGGGTCAAAGTCATAAGGCCTGAGAAGCAGCTGATCCCCATCCTGGTTCCGATGGGGAAACCAAGCCACCTGGAGATGCAGTGGCAGAGCAGAGCCTGAGCAGGCCTGGGTCCGAGTCCTTGCCCTCACCCTACTAGGGTGCAGCCTCGAGACGCAGCCCTTTCTCACTCCCCAGCTCAACTTCATCCTCTTCATCAACATCGTCCGGGTGCTCGCCACCAAGCTGCGGGAGACCAATGCCGGCCGGTGTGACACGCGGCAGCAGTACCGGTGAGCCACACCCGCCGTGCCCAGGCTTCTCAGAGTTTAGGGGTCATCAAATCCCAGCGCTATGTCCAAAAGCAAAGATGGAGCCCCCAAGAATGAACCTGTCTCAAGGGAAGGACCCAGCTCCTGACTCCCTGACCAGCCCCCCCCAGCAGTGATGGGATCTCGCCTGGCCTCTGGAGGCCCTGGGGGCACCCCAAAGCCAACCTGGGCCACTTGGTGCCAAGGCCCTGCACTAGAGCTGGGGTTTGCAAGAGCAGGACAAACCCAGACCCCTCCTCAAAGAACTGGTGGTAGGGAGTATGAGGGACAGGTGGGCAGTGGGTGGCCTCAAGAAGGTGGCAGCTCAGCTGAAACCTGAGGGAAAATGGGGTAAGGCCATGGGGGAGTGAGTGCCAGCAGAAGGACCAGCAGGTGCAAAGGGCCCTGGGCCAGGGCGACATATAATTTATGGTCCACTCCAGGACACCTCAGAACCAGGGGCCCTGTTAACACTTTGCTGAGATGACAAAGTGTTGTTGTCCCAGGTGAACTGGGCTGTCCTCTGCTGGTGGCCAGAGCCTTAGGCCCCTTAGTGGCTTCTGGAGCCTGGGGCTGGCAGGTGGGGGTGGCAAACTGCCTGTCGAGGGCAAGTGGCTCAGCCCTGACCCGCCTGTCCTGCGGGTCCAGGAAGCTGCTCAAATCCACACTGGTGCTCATGCCGCTCTTCGGCGTCCACTACATCGTCTTCATGGCCACGCCATACACCGAGGTCTCAGGGACACTCTGGCAAGTCCAGATGCACTACGAGATGCTCTTCAACTCCTTCCAGGTGCGCAGCCCTGGCCAAGGCCTGGCTGAGGGTGCGAGGGGTGGGAGGGGCGGGGGGGCGCTGCTTCCAGCCTCTCTAGATGCGGGCTCTAGCCCTGACCATACACCTCTCTCTACAGGGATTTTTTGTCGCCATCATATACTGTTTCTGCAATGGTGAGGTAGGTGGTGGGCCACATTGGAGCGAGGCAGGGAGGACAGAGAAGTGCCAGGGGTTCCCCACATCCTGTCCCTCCTTTCTTCTGCCTGCTTCTTCCTTTGTTCCTCCAAGAACATCCCTGAGGATATTCTGAAGGCAGAAAGAAGTCTTTCCAGATGTTTCAGGCTCAGAATGTTAGGCTCAGAATGTGCTAGGATTTTTGGGCTCTTCAGTCTCTGGCATAGCCAAGTGTCTTCCCAACCCCATGGTTGAATTCTGTGTAACCCAGATTGAACGACTCAGCCACCCTTTGGGCCATTTGAGCCTTGCAGATTCTGGGTGTGTCAGTTGCCTGCAGCCAGGCACCATGTTCTGAGGATGACAGGATTTTACTTGGCCTTGGAATTTTCTAGTAATACTCCATACCTCTGTTTCCATTCAGTGCTGTTGTAGGGACAGGGATGGGGCACTGCTGGGGTTGGGAGGACATGTGGCAGTGGGATTAGGGGCACACCTGACCACCCACCGTCCCACTGCCATCCCAGGTTCAGGCTGAGATCAAGAAATCCTGGAGTCGCTGGACACTGGCACTGGACTTCAAGCGTAAGGCACGCAGTGGGAGCAGCAGCTACAGCTATGGTCCCATGGTGTCTCACACAAGTGTGACCAATGTAGGCCCCCGCATGGGACTTGGCCTGCCCCTCAGCCCCCGCCTGCTGCCCACCGCCACCACCAACGGCCACCCCCAGCTGCCCAGCCACACCAAGCCAGGGGCCCCAGCCCTCCAGACCACACCACCTGTCATGGCCACTCCCAAGGACAATGGCTTCCTCAACGGCTCCTGCTCGGGGCTGGACGAGGAGGCCTCCGTGCCAGAGCGGCCACCCGCCCTGCTGCAGGAGGAGTGGGAGACAGTCATGTGACTGGGGACCCCGGGGTTGGACCTACGGACATAAGGGCAGACAGAAAGATGGACCAAGAGATGGGTGGTTGGACGGTTGCCCACTCAGGGCCGGGGCCAGGACGATAAAACAGGAAAAAAAAAAAAAAAAAAAAAACAAAGAAAAGGGAAAAGGAAGCAGTGTGTGGCTTCCTGTGGTCTGAACTGGGGACTCACTCCAGAAGGGGAGGGCACTGGGAGCCCTGGGGGAGTTCTTGGGTCTCACCTCAGGAGGAGGCCTGGGAACCATAGGCCAGTCTCAGGTTGGGGCACAGTCCAGCAGAAAGGCCTGGGAGAGGCTGTTGTCTAGGCCTAGAGGAGCTCAAGTCTGCAGGGGTCACACAGCGACCCAGTAGACCCATGCGGGAGTTGGGCCCCAGCCTTTCCCTGCCACCAGTTGCCACCTCGGCTGCTCCCCACACTTGTGCCCATGCCCCATGGGGGACCTAGGCTGCCTTTGGCCCAGGCTCCACTGGGCCAACTCCCCGACTTGCTGGCGCCCAATCACTGTCCACCCAGGGCTGACAGCAGATCCCTTGGGTTCCTGGCCAGGCCCCCCAAACCTAGGCCCTGCTACAGGCCTCTTCCTGCCTGTCTAGTGGCCATGCTGTGCCCTGGAGGCTGGGCCACTCAGAGAGCCATCTACACATGACTCCCAGCCCCCACCCTGGACCTGACATGCCTCTAGCAACCAGATAGGGTGCAGGGGGAGTGCCAGGGCCAGCAAGTGAAAGGTGGGCTGAGGTCTCAGCTCTGGCTCAGGAACCATGGGGGAGCCAGGAGCCTGAGCCCAGAGGGCTGGCTGGAGTGGGGGTCTGCCAGAATTGGCACGTCCACTCATATGGACCCAAGATGGTCACTAAGCATCCCCACCCAAGACCACCCACCACCTTACTTGCACGCTGCCCACCTCAGTCTTGGGCCCTAGAATAGCCTAGGCCCTTCTGGGCCTGACACTCTGATAACTGACCAGACTGCATCCCTACCCCATGCTCTGGCCAGAATGAGCTTCTTGCCCCGACCTGAAGATGGCCTTGCCTCTGGGCCTATGCACAAGGCGGTGCCCCTGCCTGGCCCTGCCTTCCGCTCGTCTCCAGCTCAAACTGTCTTGTTCTTCTCCATGGACTCAGCACCTGGGAAGCGCTTCCCAAATCTCCAACAGCCCCCAATGAATTGAGGTGAGAGGTCATGAGGCCAGAACCACAAACTCACTTAGGTAGTGGGTAGCTTGGGCCAGCCCCACTTGCCCTTCCAGATGGCGGACAGGGGAAACAACTGTCCAAAGGCCTGGGGCACTCATGGAGTTCCACGTGGTGTGACCTGCTTGGTAGGGTGTGAGAGAGGCAAAAGCCAGGACTTGAAGGACCACTGAACCAAGCTGAGCACCAAGAATTCCTGTGAATGCTGGGAGCCATTGGAAGTTCTAGAGAGAGCGCAACAAGGTCTGAGCGACATTTAGAAGAGTCCCTGCTCCAGGTGTAAAGGCCAGAAGAGGTTACAGGGGTCAGGAGAGAGGTAGCCTTGTGAGAGGCAGGTGGCCAGATGGGGAGATGGTGATGGGAGTGGGAGGTACAGTGGTCAGGAAGGACCCTGGATGAGGCACTGACTGGGGGAAGGAGGCCTAAGCAAGACAGACCCCCCTACCCCCTCCCAGGGGTGTCTGACACCCCTCTCCAGTGCTCAGAGCCACGGGACCTCCAGACCACTGAAGCTCCAGGGCAACTCATCCGCCCACCCCACAGACGGAGTCACTGAGGCCCCAGCAGGCTGGGCCACAGGGCCCCATCTTCCAGCTGACTCCTCCATCGGGGGGCTCCTGAAGTAATGAGTCCATGAGGTCCACTCACCCTGAAATGTTCAGACTGGGCACCCCTAGGCAGGGCCGTGCTCACCCCTCAGACTGAACGCCTCTCGGGATGGGGCCATGCTCACCCCTCAGACTGGGCACCCTCCAGGATGGGGCTGTCTCTCCTCCCTCAGACTTGTTACCACCTTCCCTTCAGATGGACCCGCAAGATAGGGCTGTGATTCCCCTTTGGACTAAATGCCCCCAGGACATGCTGAGTACCCTCTCTCAGGTTTAGTGTCCCCAGGCCAGGGCCAGACCCCCTTTAGACTGGGTACCATTTCTTCCCTCAGACTGGATGTCCAGGACAGGACTGGACCTCTTACATCAGTCGAAAACCCTAGGCCAGGACCAGGTCTCCAACCTTAGATAGGGGGCTCCTGGGCCAGGGCCAGCCTATCCACTCAGAGAGGCCCTGAGCCCCGTCTGGGCCATCCAGGTGTTGGCAAAGGAAGTGGGAGCCCTCAGCGGGCCTGGCAGGCAGTCAGGACCCTGTTTGCCTTGAGCAGGGGCTGGAGCCAGGTGGTCACTTCTTCCTTCAAGGCTTCACAGCCCAGCCAAGCCACAGGGAACACGTAAACACTAGCCGAGCCGGACAGTGGGTAGGCGGGGAGGAGGACACCAAGAGACCCTGACTCTTTGGCCACGGTGTCTGGGCACCTCACCTGGACTCCAAATCAGGCCAGTAAGGTGGCCTCCAGCTCCCACCTGTCTTGGGCATGTGGACAGGCCCTGCCCTTCTCTGGCTGTTTCTCCCCAGCCCAGGCTGGGAGAGGGACTCTGAATTCAGACACTTGGGAAGGAACGTGCCCTGCCGAGGGCTGTGGAACACAGGCCAGGGCTTAAGGTGAGGCTGGGTGAGTACTGCTCCCAGCTCAGAGTGGAGTCTGCGGGATCCAGAGGCATCAAGAGATGGTTCTCCCTACCCTCACCTGCAAGCTTGTGGAGAACAAGGACTGAGCTGGGCCCCACACACCTGCCCAGAGTAGGCAGCCTTTACCGGGAGGAGGTGGTCAGAGGGAGGAGAGGCAGAGGGGAAAGGGGGCTGAGTTCTCTGAAGTTCAAAAGGGACATGACGCTGCCCAGGGGTCTGAGAGGACCCAGCCCTGCTCTGAGGGCATGTGAGAGGAACACAGCCCTGCTGGGGGAGGGGGATGCTAAGGGGACATGGCCCTGCTCTGAGGGCACGTGAGGAGACATGGACCTGCCCTGGGGGGCATCTAAGAGGGTCCTGGCTCTGCCTTGGTTGTTAGCAGAGAGGTCTGGCTATGGGGACCCCAGTCAGAGGGGCTGGAGGAGTGGGGCTTGCTGCGCAGCTCCAGCATACAGTCTGGGCTGGGTCCGGATGCTTGTCCCTGATGCCTCCTCGGCCAACTCCAGGAGAATGATCCCAGCCTGAGGCTACCATGGCCAACTGAAACAAGCCTTGGCTGGAGCAGAAGATCCTCCTTTTGGGCAGAGGAGGAGGGGACTCCAGAGCCAGGCAGGGGCCTGGGCCCTGGCTGGCTCCCCGTGTGTGCTGTGTGATCCCGGGCAAGTCACCTTCCCTCTCTGAGCCTCAGCTTCTCCTCTGAGATCAGACCCCTGTCCGGGTCTCCTGGCCTGTGTGGGCTCAGTACCTTACCCTGCTCCCCAGTGGGCTCCCAAGCTGGGTTTTGGCTGCCTGGACAGGGCCCCTATCTTACCCTTGGGCAGACTTGGGGCCCTTAGGACCCAAGGCCAGGACATCCCCAAGTGATAGGTTCCCTTTCTTCAGCATCACGGTCATGTAGGCAGTGGGGTCCAGAGGTGGTGGGTGCGGAGTCTGTGCAGCTCCTCCACATACAAGCGCTGGGGGTCAGGAAAGGGGCCAGGGTCTGGGAGGCAGAAGACCGGATTCCAGGCCCACAACCATGCCTGCTGGCCTCAGCCTTCCGTCTGTGGATGAGAGGGGAGGCGCGGCCCCTTCATGTTCCTGCATTAATTATGCCCCTATTGTTCAGGCCGCTCCCCTACTCGTGGTGTCAGTTTGGGTGGAGGTAGAGAGGCAGTTTCAATCCTCCCAAAGTCTTCCTGATTGGAAGGCCCGTGGTTTTCAGTCTGCTTCTCCTCAGACAGAACACTGCAGGGTGGGGACCTCGCCAGCAGCTCTGGTAGGGAGCTCTGCAGACAGCAGCCCCCATGGGGCTCCTGCTGGCTTTGCTTCCCGATGGTGAGGAGACGGGGCCAGGCTGGGAGGATGAGGTTGTGGGCATGCGAGGGTGGGCTTGCAGCCACTCCAAGCTCCCTTCTCAGAGCCTCAGTACACGTAGCTTCAAACTCCTCTCCCAGGCCCTGCCGCACAAGGCCCTTCACCTGCTCCTCTCCACTCCCCACACTGTCACTCCAAGACCACCTGTCCCTCCTGGGGACCCTCTGCCCCAGCACCCTTTTCCTGTTCCAGCATATATGAGTCAGGGGACAGTGCTGGTGTGAACCATGCCCTGGCCCTGCCCAGAGGCTACACTGCCAGGTGCTCTGTCCCCAACAAGCTCACTCACATCAGAGATGTAGAGGAGTGTTGTGTGTCATTATGTGTTTGTATGTATGTGTATATTCGTGTGTACATGTATATTTGTATGTCTGTGTTTATTTGTATTTGTGTATGTATATGTGTATGTGTGTTTGTATGTGTATATGAGTATTTGTATACATGTGTCTGTCCGTTTATGTGCCTAGCCATGTGTCTGTTATGTCTATTTGTATTGTGTCTGTTTGTGGTTCTATTTGTACGTATACCTGTGTCTGTGTGCCCACGTGTCTGTATATGTATCTGTATGTCCACTTGCATGTGTGTCTTTTGGTGTATCTGTGTGACTGTGTGTGGACCAGTGTGTATATCTGTATTTATTTGTATGTATGCCTGTGTATGTGTGTGTCTATTTGTGTGTGTCTGTATGGATCCGTGGTCTGAGAATGCCGCCTGTGGGTGGAATTTGGCCCAGAGACGTGTTTGGTTTGGCCCTCAAAGTATTTTCAACATCTTGAGCCAACATTTAAAAATCAGGATATTTCACATAAAAATTCAGCTTTCCAGCTTCTCTTAAAAATTCAGAAGCCCTGGCAGCCTTGGGCCTGCATTCCCATGAGGCCACTCTCCTCCAGAGCTGCACAGGGGCTGCCTCGTCCTCCCACCCTCCACAGCCTCACCACTTGTCTTGTCTACCAGTGCCTTCAGGATGACTGAGTGTGACCCCAGAGTGTGTGATCACAACTGAGTGTAAGCCTGGCTGTCAGGGAGTATATGCATGAATGTGTGTGGAGTGAGTTTGCATGTGTGCATGTGGTGGGTGAGGGGCTGTAAGTGCATGTGTGTGCGTGAATCGAGTCTGCACTGGGGGAGTGTACACGTAAATGCATGTGTGCACGTGAGGTCAATCTCTGTGAGGGGGGTGAGTGCGTGTGTGTGCACTACACAAATCTGAGTGTGCAGGCAAATGTGAGTTCCTGCATATGCATATGTGGGTGTGAGGCGTCTCTGCGTGTGGGGGTATACATGTGTGAATGCGTGCATGTGCACATGTGTGTGCATGGGGGGGCGCATGGCCGTATTCATGGCCATGTGGAGTGTGTGGGCCACTGTGGTCTGGCACTCTCTGCACAGGGGCCTCTTCCGGCCTTGAAGGGGGAATCGGATTCCCAGCTTCTGGCTGGGCTGCCTTGTGGGATTTATTTCTGTCTCAGTGCCGACCAGAGGCCTGAGTAATGGGAACATTTAAAGAGAACCCATAAATACATAGAGAAGGGGCAGGCAGGCCGGGAAACTCAGCTTGGACACCCCTGCCCAGCCCATGGCTGACAGAGTCCTGGAGGCCAGGCCTGAGCCAAAGAGTGAAGCAGCCCTAGGACCCAGCAGGCACACCCTCTCTACTCTATGGATTGCCCACTTCAGCCCGTCCAGTCCCATCTGGTGTGTGAGCCCCTCTATACCACCTGGATGGCCCCTGGGTCAACAACAGGCATCTTGGGAGCTTGGCTCCGAGCAAGAGATGCTCAAGACAGGCCCAGGGGCTACCATGTTAGGCCTACCCCAGAGGCTACGGGGACCTGATCCTCCAGGCTGGACCCTTTCCCAGCCAGGCTACAGTGGATCCACATCCCTGGGTATTCTGTCCACACAGGCCTCACACATACGCAGACCCTCCCAGAGGAGGGATGAGGCTGCCTGTGACCTGGCAGGGCTGGTGCTGCCCCCAGGGTTGGGAGGGCACTCAAGACACTCCACCTGGAGCCCACACACCCTAGAATGCCTGTGCCTGGAACCTGAGGAAGGGCAGCATGGGATGGGGTGGGATGCTGCTGTTCTCCCCAGAACATGGCCCCCACTGTTCTGGGTTTCGAGTTGACTGAGCCCCACTCTTGGGATCATCTCTGATATGAGCCACTTAAGTGTCATAAGCCCTGTGGGAAAGGACAGAGGTGCTTCCCCTGCTGGGTGACAGGTGTTACGGAAGACCCACTGCAGCAGTGGGAAAAGCAGGCTGTGCTGACCCATGCTTCCCTTCAGGGGCCCCAGTTGGTGTCTCCTGCTGCCCCCCAGCGGCCGTGTGAGGATACTAGGGAAATAAACGCTGCATGGAGATTCTTGTCCATGTGGTCTCTTGGCTGAGAGGACTGGCAGGGCCACTGAGGCCCCAGATCCCCACCACTCACTCAGCCCCACTGTAATGCTCAGCCAGATGGTTCTGTGGGGAAGCGAGGTCTTTCAGACTGGGCTGAGGGCAGGGGCTTGCCTCCCAGCACAGATCTTGAGACCACCTGGAAGGTCGGCTTCTGGAGGGCAAGACATCATCAGCCCCTGGAACAGCGCCCAGCACAAGGCAGGTACTCAGGAAACAGGATGAATTTATGAGTGGATCTCCAGCTCGTCTAGGGATGGGCAGTGCTGTGGCAGGCACTGGATGTGGCTCAGAGCCCATGGAGAGGCCACCTGAAGGTGAGTGCATCTCACACATTGGAGCCAGAAGGTGGTGAGCTGCAGCATGGAACCCCAACAGGGGATTTGCTCAGGAGGATGCCTGGCACTTGAGGCTGGACAGACTCCAGGGGACTAGATTTGCCTAAACTGGCTGCCTTCACATACTTGACCTGCAGCCTGCTGGGCTGGACAGTCGAATTTTCCCTTGTAACTTTAGAGGCTCTGCCTCTCTTGACCTCAAGTCCGCCATTCCTCACTGTGGTACAGGCCTTGCACCAGCCCACATGTCCACCCAAGGGGCCCATCCCTGCAATCCCAGCCCTCCTGCTGCCGCCCCTCCTACCCAGAGGCACCAAGCCTTTGTCTCTGGGCCAGTAGATCCTGTTCTCCTATCTTCTGCTGGGTAAGGGGCATCCATGCTGTTGCAGAACATTCCAGGCCCGACACCTTTCCTGAGATGACCCAGAGGCCAGATGTCCCCTAGGATTTCAAGCAGGAGGGACCTGGAGTGTTGGGAGGAGTCAGAGCTGTCCTGGAGAAGTGCCTGGTGAGCTGGGCAGTGGTGGGCACACTTGGGCTCCACCCATAGAGCTGTGCACTGTCAGTTGAGTGGCTAGCCCATTTCCTCAGCCCCACGACAAAGACGCTGCTGGCGCCTAAGTGCCTCCCACCTGTCCCTCCAACCAAGGCCAGGACTCACTGTGATCAACTTTGAACCACCTCCATCTGATCTTCCACAAGACTGTGGTCCAGACTTGAGAAGACTTGTACTGTCTTACTTTTAAACCCAGAAAAGCACAACTTTAAAAAGATTACACATTTTAACATGTTTTACTAGTTTTTTTGCTCACCACTGAAAATATTTAAAATTTTTTTATTTTGAAATATACATTCATAGGAAGTTAAAAAGATAGTACAGAGCAGTCTTGTGTACCATTCACCCAGTTTCCTCACTGGTTACATCTTCCATAACTATAGTATAATACCAAAACCAGGCGTTTGAGGGGCCAGCCCCGTGGCGCAGCAGTTAAGTGCGCGCGCTCTGCTGCTGGCGGCCTGGGTTCGGATCCCGGGCGCGAACCGACGCACCGCTTGTCAGGCCATGCTGTGGCGGCGTCCCACATAAAGTGAAGGAAGATGGGCACGGATGTTAGCTCAAGGCCAAGCTTCCTCAGCAAAAAGAGGAGGATTGGCACGGATGTTAGTTCAGGGCTGATCTTCCTCACACACACACACACACACAAAAACAGGAGTTTGACATTGTACAATGTGTATAGTTCTACTCCGTTTTATCACGTGTAGATCTGTGTAGATCACTGCAGTCAAGAACCATCCTATCACCACCAAGGTGTCCTTCAAGCTACCCCTTTATATACAATCCCACTTACTCCTACCACTCCTAACCCCTGGCAACCACTAATCTGTTCTCTACCTTTATGATTTTGTCATTTCAAGAATATTATAGATAGGGAATGATACAGTATGTGATCTTTTGATATTTTTTTTTCACTTAGCATAATGGCCAAGATCCACTGAAGCCACTGCATGTATCCACCATTTGTTCCTTTTTATTGCCGAGTAGTATTTCATGGTATGGGGGACTGCAGTTTACCCAGGCACCTATTGAGGAACATTTTGTGGGTTGGTTGGTTTTTTCACAGGATAATAAAAATTTATTTAATTTTCCACTCCATTACTCCCAAAAGTACAGGACCCAGTGAAGGAATGCCCTTATAGATTGCAAGCCATGTCGGAAATTCATTACCGTCCTTATTTCACCCATTTTCGTGTAATATTTTAATTCCAAACCAAAGGAAGGGAAATTATACTAAGATCTAGATCTTTGTCTGATGATAACTTGGCAACTTCCACTAAGCTGAAGATCTGTGCTCATTTTTTTTTCACTGATGTATCCTGAACAACAAATCCAAATTATCCAGCATTCTTTAAGCAATAATGCGTGCAACATTTTGTGTTTTTTCAGCTTTTGGTGATTATAAATAAAGCTGCTCTGAACATTTGTGTACATAGTTTTTATATTTTCCATGTCCATTTATGTGGACATGGTTTTTACTTCTCTGGAATAAATGTCCAGGAGTATAGTTGCTGAGTTAACATGTTAAGTATATGTTTAGTTTATTAAGAAACTGCCAAACTATTTTCCAGAGTAACTGTACCATGTACGGTCCCACCAACAACGTACGAGAGATTCAGCTTCTCCACATCCTTGCCAGTATTTGGTTATCATCACTATTTTTTATTTTATTTGTTCTAATAGTTTTATTTCAGTTGTTCTAATAGTGTTCTAATCATTGTGAATGATATCTCATCATGGTCTTAATTTGCATTTCCCTAATGGTTAGTGATGCTGAACATCTTTCATGTGTTTGCCATTCATATACCCTCTTTGCTAAATGTCTCTTCATGTCTTTTGCCCATTTTCGAATGGGATTTTCTTATTTCTTTTAATTTTATTTATTTTTTCCCCCAAAGCCCCAGTAGATAGTTGTATGTCATAGTTGCACATCCTTCTAGTTGCTGTATGTGGGACGCGGCCTCAGCATGGCCGGAGAAGCAGTGCGTCAGTGGCGCCCGGGATCCGAACCCGGGCCGCCAGCAGCGGAGCATGCGCACTTAACCGCTAAGCCACGGGGCCGGCCCTCTTATTTCTTTTAAAGTTGAGTTTTGAGAGTTCTCTATATATTCTACATACGAGTCCTTTATCAGATATGGGGTTTGCAAAGATTTTCTCAACCTGTAGCTTTTCTTTTCATTCTCTTAACAAGGTCTTTGTTGGAGCAAAAGCTTTTCATTTTGGGTAAGTCAAATTTATCATTTTTTTTCTTTATGAATTGTGCTTTTGGTCTTGTGTCTAAGAACTCTTCACTAAGCTCTAGGTCCTGAAGGTTTTCTCCTAAAAGTTCTTATAGTTTTACATTTTACATTTAAATCGATGATCTACTTTAATTTTTGTATAAGGTCTGAGTTTTAGGTTGGGGTTCTTTTTTGGCCTATGGATATCCAATCACTCCAGCACCATTTGCTGAAGACTATCCTTCCTCCGTTGAGCTCATTTTGCACCTTCAAAAATCAGTCAGCCGTACTCATGTAGGGCTACTTCTGAGTTCTATTCTCTTCCACTGATCTATACGTATATCGTCTTGATTACTGTAGCGGTATAAGCCTTGAAATGGGGAGTGATTCCTCCTGCTTTATTCTTCTAGTTAAAAATTGTTTAAGCTATTCTAGTTCTTTTGCCTTTCCTGATACATTTTAATTAATTAATTTTTCCCCCAAAGCCCCAGTAGATAGTTGTATGTCATAGTTGCATATCCTTCTAGTTGCTGTATGTGGGACGTGGCCTCAGCATGGCCCGACAAGCGGTGTGTCGGTGCACGCCCGGGATCCGAACCCAGGCCGCCAGCAGCGGAGCGCGCACACTTAACCACTAAGCCACGGGGCCGGCCCTCCTGATACATTTTAAAATAATCTTGACTTTATCTAGATAAAGATCTTATTGGGATTTTAGTAGGAATTGCATTAAACCTGTATATCAATTCTCTAGTAAACCACCTGGGCTTGGAGATTTCTTTTTCAGGGGTTTTAGAATTATGAATTCAATATCCTTAATAGTTACAGAGCTATGCAAACTATCTATTTTGTCTTGGGCGAGCTGTGGTAGTTTGTGCTTTTCAAGGAATTGGTCCATTTCATCAACTTGTCAAATTTATGTGGGTTATTTACAATATCCCCTCATTGTCCTTTTGATGTCTGTGGGCTCTGTAGTGACAGCCTTATTTCATTCCTAATATTCATAATTTGTGTCTTCTCTTTTTTTGTCAGACTTGCTAGAGGTTAGTCAATTATTGATTTTTGCAATGTTTACCAGTTTCTTCGCTCACCACTTCTTCCTGCATCCTGTGGCAGGCACTGTCAGCTGCCTTCCCAGTATTCTTCCTACCCTTCTTCCTTTCTCATGGAACTTCAATTTCAATCATGGTGGCAATGTGCCCAGCTTAAAATACCCTTACTCCCCACATGCCTGCAGTTACTGGTGGATCTGACACAGTAACAGCTAATCAGAGGTGAAGGCAAGCCTGGTGGACTGGGCTTATAGCTATGGTTTCTTCAGCTGGCTTGCCCTTTGCCCTTCCCCCTCCTGCCTGTAGCTCAAACCTAGGGGTGCAAGGGCTCCTAGGGGAGTTAAGGACGGCAGCTACGGAGACAGAAGGGACTCGGTCCCTCGTGGCCTTAAGGAGCCACTGTACCTTAGACTTAAACACAAGAACAAACCCCTCCTTGTTTAAGGTCCTGTTTGTGTCTGCCGAATGTAGTCCGGATGCCCATATCCCTCTCCCTGACCCCACCCCAGCTCCTCTCGCTACAGAGCATCCTTGAGTTGCTCTTTCAGCAAAGATCTGTGCATGGTGAACACGTAGTGTCATAAGCCGGAAAATGTCTATCTTGTCCTTATTATTTATAACAATTAAGCAGATTGACATTTATGTTTCCTCAACACTTACGAAAAAATGTGTCTTCTAGTATCTACTATTGATGAAAAGTGAAACTCATTCATTTGTAGGTAATCTGTTTTTTTTTTTTCCATATAGCCTGTATTATTTTTCTCTTTACCCTTAATGTTCTAATCTAGACCACTGTAGTGAAACTGAGGATGTGGCCATTTAAAAAAATTCCACTTGACACTTACCGAGTAACTTAGGTTGTGAATTCCAGAAATTTCTTTTTTTTTTATAATTTTATTTATTTATTTTTTTATCCCCAAAGCCCCAGTAGATAGTTGTATGTCATAACTGCACATCCTTCTAGTTGCTGTATGTGGGACGCGGCCTCAGCATAGCCGGACAAGCGGTGCGTCGGTACACGCCCAGGATCCGAACCCAGGCAGCCAGCAGTGGAGCGCGTGCACTTAACCGCTAAGCCACGGTGCCGGCCCCAATTTCTCTCTTTAAAAAAGTATGTGTGTGAAATACAGCATACATACCCCGCATCACTCAAGCCAAGAAAAAGAACATTATCAATACCTCAAAGGGCCCCTTCCCCGAGCTAACTGCAAGCCTGATGCTGAGGATCACCTCCCTGCTCTTCTGTGCCCACTTCCCATCCATGTGTGTATCCTTAGAGAGTATACTGTTTTACTCGGCTTGTTTTGGACCATCACACAAATGGCTCATACTCTGTTTCTTCTTCTGAGATCTATCCATAATCTTGCATGTGGCTATAGCTCATTTCACTGCTTACAGAGTATTTCACTGTACGAATCACAGCTTATTATTACGGCTGTGTTTTATCGTGTGTGTGTCTGTCTGCATGCACGCATATGCATATGAATAAAGCACATAGCTTCCATAAGCATCCCCGTCCTTGTCTCCTGGTATACCTGTGCCACAGTTCTCTAGGACCCCAACAGTGGAACTTTGTGCGCATGTTCAACTTTTCCAAAATGGCCCCACCATTCAGCCCTCCCACATGCGGCAGGTGAGAGGCCCACTGCTCCAGAGCACACCAGTCAGGGCAACTAACAATGCCTCTGTCTGAAAGTGTCCCCTGTCTGATGCTGCCCAGCTCCCTCAGCTTCCTTTCGTTGATTCTGAGCTTGATAGAGCTTTTCCAATCCCTTTACTTTCAATCTTTCTGTTTGGGTTTAGTTTTTTTTAAATGGCATCAGATTCAGTTAAAAATACAAAAGCGGCCTAGGACGTTAATTGTAATTAATGCTATATTTGGATTCATTTACTTGTCCTTTTTCTCTTTTTGCCTTCTTTTAGATAATTTTTTTTCTTTCTCATTCTATTTTGTTTCTCAACTACTTTCGAAGTGGTGCACTGTTCTATTCTTGCAGGGTCACCCTAGAAAGCCTGCCTGCCAGTGTACCAGAGTCTTAATCAGATGGAGTCTTCTCTCTCTTCCTGAGTGAGCTCCGTAGAGACTGCAATTCCAATCACTTCTCACTTGAGACCCACTGTTGCTGTCACGTATTCTAAGTAGCCCTTGTTATACTTCTACTTCACAAAACACTTTCGTTTGATGAGGCCAATGTCTATTAAATCTACCCTTTCTTTCTCTCACTCCTTCTTATACCTCAGATTTTCCTTCTGGGATCGTGTCCCTTCAGTCTGAAGTCATCCTTTAGAATTCTTTTTTAAGGAGAATGCCTATTTATTTCATTTTTTACAAACAGCTTTATTGCGATATAATATACATCTCATACAATTCACCCATTTTAAAGTGTACAACTCAATGGCTTTTAGCATATTCACAGATTTGTGCAACCACTACCACAATCCATTTTAGAATATTTTTCATTACCCCCAAATAGATTTTCTTTTAGTGTGAGTCTGCAGGTGACAAATCGCTGGTTTGTTAGTCTAAAAATATCTTGTATTTGTAAGATATTTTCTCTGGGTATAGAATTTTAAGTTGACAATTTCCTTTTGTCCAGTTAACACTGACACCAGAAGGTGGCTTTCCAGTTAACATCAGCTGTGGCTGAGACATTTGCTGTCATCCTGCTCCTTGAAAATATATCTTTTCTAATTTTAACATCTTTTCTTGGTCTTTTTGTTCTGCCAGTTTATTACAATGTGTCTATGTATGTAGTGGTTTTAAAATACGTACCCAAATTCTTAGATAGACCTCCCTTCCAGGGGTGGAATCTAATTTTTCTCCCTTTGAGTGTGGGCTGGACAGAGTGACTTGCTTCTAACGAATAGAATGTGGCAGAATATCACTTCCAGGACCAGGTCATAAAAGGCCCTAAAGCTTCCTCCTGCTTTCTCTCTCAGATTGCTTGCTCTGGGGAGAGCCAGCTGCCATGGCATGCAAACACTCAAGCAAGCCTTACGGACAGGTGCACGTGGCAAGGACTTGTGTGTGCACTACGCTTCTATAAGCATTCCTGTGAGCCCCGGGAGTGGAAGCTGTTCTGGAAGCAGATCCTCCAGCCCCAGTCAGGCCTTCAGATGACTGCTGTCCTGGAGGACATCTTGACTGCAACCTCAAAGAGACCCCGCGCTAGAACTACCCAGCTAAGTCACTCCTGAATTCCTAACCCACAGGAACTGTCAGATAATAAAAATTTGTTGTTTTAAGCCATTGAGTTTGGGATAATTTGTATGCAGCAATTGATGATTAATACAAGATGTGAAAAAATTTTAAGCAAACTTGCTTATTGAGCTGTAATAAACATATAAAAATTATACAAATCATATGTGCAGCTCAATGAATATTCATAAAGTGAACTGATCTATTCATCACCACCCATATCAAGAGATAGAACATCTGAGTGTAGACTTTTTGTTGCCCTGCTTGAGATTTGTTGACCTCCTTGAATCTGTGGATTAGTGATTTTGAAAAGTTCACAGTCTTTAAAAAAATATTACTTCTGCCCCATTTTTGCCTTTTTTTTTTCCTGGAACTCCAATCACATGTATCTTGGATCTTCTCACTCTATCATCTCTCAGTCTGTAGTTTTACATTATCGATCTGTTTATCTTGCTGGGCTGCTTTCTGGATAACCTCTTCAGATCTAGCTTCCCATTCACAAATTGTCTCTTTAGCTCTGTCTAATTTATAGATACAAGGTTTTTAATTGCTATAATAATTTTTATTTCCAGAACATCCCTTTGCTTCTTTTGCAAATCTATTTCTGTTTTCAAGCCTCACTTTTAGTTCCTACATCATTTTTAAACATTTAAATGATCTGACTGATAATTCTATGTCTGAAGTCTTTGCAAGTCTATCATGCTCTTTTTGATGCCCTCTGCTCTGGGTGCTTTGTTGCCTAGTATATCTGGTGAACTTCTGTGTAAGCTGTAATTTTTCTTTGAAATTTATTGGTGGGGATTCTTTGAGGATGGATAAAGGTTCATTCAGGTAGGATCGGCACTTCCTTCTACTAAGTGTCTGAGACCCCCACATTCTGGGACCACTTTAAATTCTTGGCTTGAGGTTTCTCACGTGCCAACCCACATGAGGGCTGGCTCAGTTCTCAAGAGAGACTTTTTTCACTCCAGTAAGTGGCAAGGTTCAATTTTCCTCTGGGATGCTGAGAGAGCCGAATTTATTATTAGTTCACAGAGGGTGCTGCCCTTTAGGGCCCCAGCTTTATGGAGCACTCTCCTACTAGGCCCCTTATTATGTTACAGGTATTGGGTTGTCTTGGCCCCAGGCACTGAGAGCCCCATAAACCAATGCTCAATTTCACCTGGTTTGTCAAATACCTTCAACACATTCTGCTGCTTCTCTCACCTTTTTGCCTGAGGATTCATTATTTTCCTGCCAGCTCATTGGTGAATTTAAAAAGTACTTGTTGTCATTATTTATTTACCTAGTATTTTTAGCTGTTTGCAAAGGGAGGATCAGTTCAGGCAACTATTCCACCACAATGCCAGAAACAGAAGTGGTCAGCCACTCCTTCTTCAAGTACCTTCTTTCTCCGATTTTCTTTTCCCGAATTCCTGTCAGCTAAAGGACATCTGTCAGCATGTTAAAGTTCTCAGTCTACCCTCTCTCTCTCCTTTTTTCTCTCTCTCTGCCACCTTTTGGATCTTCAGCTGTAACTTCCAATTTATTAATCCCTTTTTTGACTGTAAGTTATTATTTAGCTCTTCTAGTGAGTTTCTTATTTTAATAAACATGCTTTATTTCCAAGATTTCTAATCAGTTCTTTCTTATATCTAATACCTGTTCTTGAGTTATGGGAGTCAGTCCCTCTTTTCTCTCTCTGATGATAAAACCAATGCTCATTTTAAAGCCTGTTTGGACGTTCCTGTTTCAGTTTCCTTGGGCATAAATTCTCCCAATTATGGTTGCAGGCCATTCTTTAAGGCATTGGATTTTCTTACATATTTTGTAATTTTTGTTTGAGCGCCATCATGCATAATAGTTTTTGGTTTTCTCTCTCTCCATAGGGCAGTTTTTCTGCAGGGCACACAGGGTTGTACATGCAGAAGCAAACCTTTCATTAGCCCTCTGGGCTCTCACGCTGTGGGGATACCCTTACTCTAGTCCCAGCGCTGGTGCTCAGTGGGAGCCTAGTTCCTAGTCACCAGGCGTCTGAGCCTACACTGCCACAGACAAGCACCCTGCTTCCAAGTGCAATCCCGGGAGGTGGGGGCGGGGGGGGGGTGGTGCTTTCACCCTTTATTCCTAGGAAAAGAAGCCCAGTTCCAGACCCCAGCTATGCAGAGGGAGCCTGGCTCCAGTCCTGACACCTGTGGGCATGTCTGATCCCTGGCCCTGTGGGATTCAGAGTCCTAGCCTTGTCCCATTGCTCAGCATAGCAGCCAGCCACCTACCACTTCAGCCCTCATAACTGTAAGTTTCTGCTCCTTTTTCACACAAGAATTACCTTCTTAGAGTAGTTGCATAATTTTAACCTAAAGCATTTACTTTATTGAATGAGTGTGCTGGCCCCTGTGTGCAAAGACTCACTCCACCTCTATGGCCCAAGTCCTCCGCACTGCCCACCAGAGCCGGGCCATTGTGTTCCTGGAAGTCAGCACAGAGGAAAAAACACTGGGATGACTCAGGGGCAGGAGGCTCAAGGGGAAACCCTGAAGGAAACTCAAGAGTGTTATCATTCTGGAGGAGATGAAATTCTAGTTGGCCACAGGTACCTGGAGTCAGAGTTGTGGCCAGCCAGTTGCTCTGGAGAGTCAGCTCCACAAAGGAGGCTCATGGTCCCAAAGCCAGATCATGGGGGCCCAGGGTCCAAGACCACACCCGAAACTCAGCTTACAATACCCTAGTCTCTAGCAGAATGGGCCACCCTCCCCAACACAGGCACCTTGCCCTAGAGAAGCCATAGTCTAGGCCTGACTGGTGAAGTGGGGAGAGGGGCTGCCTGGGGCTGGGCAGAGGGGGAAAGAACAGTGCCAGGGGCCTCAAATCTGGAGCAGCCCAGAGTTGAGGCTGTCCAGGGCACAACTCACCCACTTCATGGGCCCAATCTCTTCCTTCTCGCTCTCACACTCTGAGGGGGTCCACAGAGGACCAGGGTGGGAGCCTCTCCAGGCTGTCCCACAGACTACCACAAGGCCTAGGCCTGTGAGAGGTCTTAAGAATCCTCTCAGACCCTGTCTCTGCCACCCCAGAGTTTGAGACGACCACTACTAACAAAGGACTGGGTCAGGACCTGGGCCCAGAAGGTCAGGCCTGGGCCTTCCCCACCCCTCCAGCCTCAACCTGCTCTGCCCAACACAGGGCGTTACTCGTATTAAGCACCACTTCTGCAACTGCCCTGTCTTGGGGCCCAACCCCACAGCACCCCAAGGACCCAGGAAATATTTGATAGGTTTCTACCACACACAGGGGTCTGCTTGTTTCTATTTCCAGAGACAAAAAAAAAGTTCAAAACACATGCATATGTACAGACACAGCAAGCCCACAGAGTTGCTGTTGGCTCTGTCCCCACTCAGGGTGGTGGGGACCACTCAGGAGACAAGGAGCTGACCTCATCCCATGGGGGTGGGGGGATTTCAGACTGATGGGGCAGGGAGTCACTGCTCTGAAGCCAAACTAGAAGCGATCGCAAGCCCAGCCCCGACCCTTGCCCAAGACCATTGTCTTACAGGACAGGTCTGACAGGCAGGTGAGGGGACAGGGCATGCCTCAGTCGGAGTCGCAGGCCTCTTGTTCGGTGTTGGCATCCACTGCAGAGGCCAGGCTGTCTTCCTGGCCTTTCAGTCTCTCACCTGGATAGATGGCAGACAGGAAGGGTGGAGGGGGCCCCTGTGCTTGGGCCACCACCCAGAGGGCAGGGATCTCGCCTTGCTGGGCCCTGCACTTACGGATCAGCTCGGCAATGGCTCTCTGGGTCCGCTTTTCTAACTTCTCCAGCTTCTTGGCTACATCTCTCTTGAGGTCCCTGGAGCAGAGAGGTGGGAAGAGGCCAGAGGCTGACGGCTGGCCTGGGTGGCCTTGGGGCCCTCCCCTCCCACAGCCCCTCAGGCATTATGAATCACATTGAGTTGTCTGAGGAGACTGTCCTGGGGAGGAGGCAGGATGCTCCTCTCTCCCCCTTTCTGCATCCTCCAAAACCCAGCCTCGGCCATCCTTCCTAGTCCCAGTGAGGCAGGGACTGTACCACAGACCCACCCAACACAGGGGACTGAGTCAAGGTGTGCAAGGGTAAATGGTTTCTCAGGGGTCCTCTCTTAGTCTGGTCCCCTCAGTCACCATCAGGGAGTGACTTGCCCCAGCCCACTGTGGGTCCTCCTCTTCTCCAGCCACATGTTCTCCCTCACCACCAGGAGCTTCCAGAAGTGTACTCACTCTCAGCCTATTCTCCTTGGCTCTGGGTTTCCTAGGACATATGCCCCATGCTTCTGTTTTATCAAATTAGAACACTTCCAGCTGGTGCTGTATTTGACATAGAATTGCAGGCGAGAGGGATATGGTCCGTATCTCTGGCCCAGAGTAAAGCAGAACCTGAGCCCCCAGGCCACATGGCCCTCTCTCACCTTCTTTCTCAGCTCAGTCACAGGGAAACCGGGGAAGGATGAGCATCCCCATTCCACAGAAGAGGGAACTGAGGTCAAACAGGAACAGGCTAGTTGGTGGGCAGAACTTGGACAGAAACTTACGTCTGCCCTTCCCACCACCTCGCTTCCACCCTGCAGCCCCAGAGGGCAAAGGTCGGCCTTGCTCAAATGGAGCTCTCTGAGGTGGGGTGGGTCCTCACCCTTTCAGAAGGGACTTCTTGAGGGGACTGCTGCTCCCCCCTGCTCCCCCCCATCTGAGCCCCTCCCCACCTTCCAGGTGTCATCCCCCATCACTTCTCTCTCATTCTCTATTTATGTCCTTCTCAACAGTGATTTTGGACAGTAATTATCTCACGTAGCCATATGTCTATACTCTCCATCTCCCTGCTGTGAGGGTGGGAAAGGCCCAGCCTGAGGCCTGTGCCTGGCACCAAGAGCGCCCCAATCAGTCTGCACTAGTTCTACACAGGCAATACTCACCAATCAGGCTTCCGGGGTGCAAGGTTAGCCAGGTCCTAGGGAGGGAGGAGACACATGTCAGGGCTGGAGGGGCCTAGCCCCAAGGGAAGTAGGAAGACAGGAGACAGAGGTAGGAAGATGACAGAAAAAGGAGGAGGAAGGAGGGGGTGAGGGGAAGTAGGCAGGTGGAAAGGGAAGAAGTGAAGGGAAGGAAAGGGGAGAGAAGTGAGAGGAGAGCAGGTGGGGAAGGAGAGAAGCAGCGAGGGAGAGTGAACGGGGCCATCCACAGGCACTCACCACTTCCTCAATGACAGGCTCTGGCTTAGCGGCCTCCAGCTGCTCCTTCACCTTCTCTTCCACTAGAGGGTGCAAGACAACAACTTCAGAGGCCGGTCAGAAGGGAGCTGCCACTCTGCAGCGACACTGCAGTATGAGACTGCATACCGTGGCCGCCAGAGCAGGGAAGAGGATGCAGGCAGGTCCCCAGGGAGACCCTGGGCTTTCTTGCCCCCATCTCTCCCCTTGGCCCCCAACCAGCCAGAGGCAAAGACCCTGCAAAGGCAGCCCTGGAGGAAGGGCTGGGGTTTCCCAGGATGAAGGCAATCCTGGGGTGAAGGAGGGCCAGTAGGAGGCAGCTAGCTGGAGTGGACGGAGCCTAGACCTCCAGTCAGGAAGCATGGCGCTACTCGCAGCCCGTCTCCCCAGCTGTGAAACGAGAGAGCTGCCTGGGTATATCCAAAGTGTGGTTTTGTGAAGGGCCTTGAGGCCTGGATTTTCCCATAACCTCCAGGGGCTCCTGGGGTCTGAGGACATCCTCTGGGTCCCGGACTGGCCAGGGCACAGGTGGCTTTTCTCCCCATCTCACTCTTAGATGTGTGCTCCCTAGAACAGGGGGATGGCCACTTTGAGGAGGCCTGCCCTCACAGCCCTCCTGGCTCTACCCAGCTGCTGACAGCACAACGGGCCTCTGGGGAGTCTGACCAGGAGGGCCTTGCCTCTGTGAGGACAGATTTGAGCACTAACAACAAATCTGGGCTCCATGGGCTTCCTCCAACCCCCCTCACAGTTACCCCACGTTCCCTTATGGCCCCCCTGCCCCGCCTCCCCTCCCTCCAGCCACAGGTGCTGACCCTGAGGCACAGAACCAGCTCTGCGCCCCTCTCTTCTGTTCTGCCTTACTGCTCCCCCACGTGCCACTGTTCCCACCACAGTGGGGCCCAAAACATGAAGCAAATCACCTGCGAAGTGTGTGAATCTCAGGGGCAAAGGAAATGGGGAGGCAGACCGGGGTGTGACTGAATGGGTAATGCTTTACTCTTTTACAAGATAAATGTATTTATTCATTTATTACTCATATAATTAAAAATTGATAACAAAAACAGATAAAAACAGGGCCAGGGATTTGCGTGATAAGAAGCACCCTGGCATTTCCGGTGTGGATAGCTGTGGACAGGCCACAGCTGGCCAGATGCTCCTGGCTGCTGTGCTGCTCCCCATGCCATGGTGAGAGTAGGCAGCCCCTGGGCAGGCCCCTCACCCCACCGGCGAGAACACTTCTCCCCATCCGCTCTGCTCTGGCACTGCCACACCTCGAGCCCGGCGAGCATCTGCCCGCCCACTGCTCTCTGAGCACCTGAGTGGTTGGCCCCTCTTCAGGGTCTCTCACTCTGACCCTCCAAGGTCTGCAGGACCCATCTCACCCTGCCCCTGCTGTCCAAGGCTCCGGGCCACTTCCACTTCTCAACCCAGAGAGGTCCTCTGAGGGGATGTGGCCTCTTCCCTCGCAGGTCCCTGGGAGGCCTCCAAGTCAGTGTGTGAGCAGGGCAGAGCAGGCACAGCAGGCCTCTGCAGTCCGTGACTGCCTCTCTGCTGTCACTCAACTTGTGCATTTGCCGTGAGATGGTGACAGAGGGTTCTGGAGGCCCAACTTCTAGCCCTGCACCGCTGGTTATTCCCAAGAGACGGTAACACCAGCCAAGGTGGAGGCAACTGACAGTGCCACGGAGCAGAAGGGGAGAGAGGCAGCCACCTACCTGCGACTGGTTTGGCCTGGGGCACCCTCCTCCTCTTCAGGTCTTCATCCTCTGGGACATAGTTCCGCAGCCTGAGTTCCCTGCGAGAGCAGAGAGAACAAGCAGAAATGGAGTAGTGTATGACACAGTCTCATTCACCTCACACACTTGCAGGTCAGATTGTGATGAAGCCACACAAGCTGGTTACTTCCTGACTTTTGTCTGGTCTCTCTGGAGATGGCCTGGTGAAGAGGGAAAACACGGGAACAGAAGCGTCATTGGGATAGGCCCCCCCTGTCTGAGCCTCAGCCCCCTCATCTGCCAATTAGCAGCCAGGCTGGCTGCTCTCCCAAAGCCCTGCCTGCACTGGAGGTTCTCATCCAGAGCTGGGGTCAGGGATGTCCGGGAGCATCCACTGGATGTCTCTCCTGCATTATCTCCATTTAACAGTTAAGGGAACTGAGGGTCAGAGACCGCATCATTTTCGTAAGGTCACACAGAAGTGACTGCAGCATCTGAGACCAAGGCAAGATATGACTCCAAGCCAGGCCAGAGCTTCTGAGCTGAGCTACTCCTAAAGAGAAAGCCAGCACTCACCCACTGGTTCCTCAAGCCCAGCCTCCTTCTCAGAGCCTTTGTGCCTGGAGCCACTGGTACACAGTCCCTCAACGACTGATGGCAAAGGTCTGGGTATGCTGGGAGTGGCTGGCAAGGGCTGAGGGACAGGCATGACAGTGTGCAAGGCTGGGAAAGCCACGGTCTACCTGGACAGTCATGAGAACTGCAGAGGCCCCACCCGTGCAAGAGGTCTTTCAAATGCTACCAGGCAGACCCCAAGAGCTCTGACAAGGGGGAGGAGCCACGAGGGACCAGAATCACACAGTGTGACAGGCCAGCAACAGTGGTGCTATTCTCTTCTGACCTCAGTCTCCTCAAGCACGGCTGATGGCACCACACACTCACTGGGGGCCTCCCTGGCTCAGCAGCTCATCAAACCCCGACCCACACACACAGAAGCCTGTCCGCATGAGGGGGGGCCCTTGACTAACTCCACAGGTAGCAAGGGGAGAGTTCCTGGGGGCTGCTGCTTAACAAAGGCAAGACAGAGACACTGGGACAGAACATCTAAGCCCTGGGGGGTGGAAGTGCCCCCACCAAGTGAGTCAGGCAAGACTGGGACATGGGTCCTCCTCTTTCCCCACTACCTCTTCTGAGCCCTTTCAATGACTGCTGGCCCCTCAGTAGTCCTAGGCCTACAGGACAGGGGACATTTTCCCAGCAGGAGGCCTCCTACAGTCTCTCATCTACTGAACCCTCTGTCTGAGCCAGGCAAAAACATTGCTGACTTCCCCAGCCCCCGGCAGGCAAGCTTTTCCAGAGTTAAGGCGGCAGGTGTCTGTGGCCACGCAGCTAGCAAGTGGCAGTGGTCTGAACTTGGGGGCTTTCTGATGCCTAACCAGTCCCCTATTCACCAGCTCCACCTGCCCCCTTTCTCTCTGCCAGGGCCCCTGAGGCCCACAGCCCTGGAGCTAGGCTAAACTTTTGTGCCCCGGGGGCAGTACCAGTATGGCCTGTGTGGAGGAATCCTGCCACCCACTCCTAGGGTCTGCTTCCTCTAGGGAGCAGGGACACCTACCCCATCCCCATCTCCTAATGCCTGCCTCAGGCCTGGTGG
The DNA here is from genome assembly GCF_020826845.1 of Diceros bicornis minor. Classification (NCBI taxonomy): domain Eukaryota; kingdom Metazoa; phylum Chordata; class Mammalia; order Perissodactyla; family Rhinocerotidae; genus Diceros; species Diceros bicornis. The sequence continues at coordinate 48,317,515 of NC_080741.1, forward strand.
TAAATGTCAGGTCTCACTGGGAGAGAAAGTGGGGCACGATCTGGTGCACTGACTTTCGTTCATAACAGGGTAGGGAGAAAAGCGGAAGAGAAACTGGGTGTGGGAAGAAAACTGCAGGGATTAGTGAGAAAAAAAACTGTCACTCTCAGAAACTGGTTCCAGGGTTCTGTGAGAAATCAGCAGGAGAGGGGAGAGTCTGGGGAACTGTACCCAGAGCTCACAGCAACAGCAACGAGGCCGTACACCTCCAGCCCACCACTGCCCAGGCTTCAGAAGGCCAGTTGGAAGGAGGAAGGACACAACAGGGGGACTGAGAAAGGCAGGAAGGACAGGAAAGAGCAGCATGGGCTGGTGGGCTGGCCGTACAGCACTTCTGCCCCCACCCCCCACCCCCCGCAGCCAGGCCATTCACAGTCCCCTGCTCCCCTCTAGAGCTGAGCACTGATCAAGCAGTCTTGAACACTGGGTCCCAGTCACTGTGGGACTGTCCCATTCTGGGCCTCTGTTTCCACATCTGTAAACAAGGATGGGGCCAGCTCTGTCAAACTAAGTTCAAGCCCTCCCCTGGTTCACTCTGTGAGAGCTAATGAAGATAATGCTTCTCACTAACACCCAATTAACTGCCCCTCCCACCCCACCTCACCCCACCCCTATCACCACCAAAAGGCAAGAGTCTCTGGGAGAGGTCAAGGGCACTGGGTTCTGCTAGGGTGGCCCGGCCTTTCCAACACAGGACCAAACAACTGAAAGAAAAAATCTCCGAATAATGACAGTAATTTTCTAAGAGTATTTTTACTTGCTTTTTTGATTTTCTGCAGTTTCTACAATTTCTAATGTAATCAATATTCTTTCTACACAGAAACGACCAAACAATTAGACAAAAGGAAACAAAAAAAAGAGGAAACAGGCAGAAGGGACAAAAGTGAGGCTGACCTCCAGGAGCAGGGGGGGACTGTGGTGGGCTCAGCACCAGGAAGCCCTCTGCACCTGAGTGCCAGTGGCCGCCAGTCTCTGTGGCCTCGGGCCAGGCTGTCCCCCTGGCCAAAGAGAAGCGGAGACCAAGCCATGCTTTGGGGGCTTTGGGCAGAAGGGTAGCACAGTGATCCCAGTGACTTCTAGGACCCTGCCCTTTGCACCAAATGCCCTGGACCACCCACAGTCCCCTCCATGTGGGCAGCCATCTCACAGGAGCAGACACAGCAGCCACCTGGGCACCTCCACTCTCACTCTCTCTAATCCAGGGCCTTCAGTGTCCCCCAAACAAGTCTAAACTTCTTAACACCATCCTGGCCTCATTCCTCATTGGTCCCCACAGCCCACAATCAAATGTTCCCTGGGTCACTGCCAGCCCTGCCTGCTACATACTTTTCTGCCCATCAGACTTCAAGAGCTAGCTCAGCAAGGTAGCACTGTGGGCAGCCCCTCCCCTTCCCCAAATGTCCCGACCCACACCAGATACAGCTGACTACTCCTCTCCGGTGCTCCCTCTTTGCCCCACTTGCCCCTCTACTCTCTACCCAGGAGCCATCACATCCCATGCATGTGGCCCCTTCATGGCTGTATGTCTGTCCTGCATGCCGTGCCATACAAGCTCCTAGAGACCCAGCTCCAGCACTTAGCACCCAGCAGCTCCAGGAAGGGCTGGGTACATACTTGCCTCTGGCTGGATACAGGCATTCAGAAAGGGCACTTGGGAGAGCATTATGGGTAGCCTGGGGCTCTCTGGGCCTTCTAATGCTTGAGAAGATGACGCAGGAAGCAAAGAAGCTGTGCCCAGAAGATGCAAATAAGGCAGGAACATGGCTGGATCAGAGGAGCCAACTCCTAAGCGAATTCTATTGTCTTTATGGCAAAGCAACAGGGCGATGCCCAAGTTCACAGCCTACTAAGTCTCCTTCTTAAACTGGGGAAACGTCCTTTTCCATTCCCTCTCCTCCACTTTCTCCCCAGGTGTCTGGGGAGACCTGTCAAGTGCCTGAGCAGGTATGGTGACCACTGTGAGGTCTTCCTCAAGGCCAGCTGCAGGGACCCCAGGTGTGGGCTAGCCAGGGAGATTCCTGGGAATCATCCCTTGGGGTGTTTTTCCACACCCTCCATATGTGCCATTCAGGGGAAAGGGGTAGAGAAAGTTGGTGTTCTCTGTAAAATATAAAACCCAGGAGTAGAGTTCTAGAATGTCCAAGTGAAAGGAAGCTTCCAGATTATCTGGTCCAACCCCTTCACTGGCAAACAGGTCTCAGAGAAAATCTACACTGCTCATGGAGGTTTCCTAGCCCCTGGCCCACTTCACCCACTCATTCTTTACCCCTTGGGACATCAGCCTCTCTTCTCACCTCACAGATCTTGGGTTCACTCCACACTCTGCCCTGGACCCCTGGAGAGAGGCCAGAATGGGGCATTTCACATCGCCTGCTCCCTGAGAACAAGGTCCACCCTACCTGGCTACCTCGGTCCCTCCTTCCCATACAGGACCCCTCAGGGACCAGAGAGAGAGCTGTCATGGAGCCCTCCTCATGGTAACAGACCACAGGGAAAGCCAAGCCCAGGATGGGCCTGCAAGGCTCCTGGAGGCCAGCACTGGCCGGAGATATGAGCACCTCTGATCACAGGGGGCTTTTAGTTTTAGTATTCAGAGTACAGAGACTCAGGAGCTCTTCCAGGAAAACATTCACACACAGCTAATAACGTTCCATTTGCTTTAGGCTCTGCACATGGACACTCACCCTCATGCCCACAACATAAATAACACGGCCTTGTTTGTTGCTGCCAGAGGCCAGACCCTAGAGACCCATGAAAATGAGGTGAGAGGCAACTATCCCAAACGGTGTGCACAACTGCTCCAGAGGCTGTCTGGTCATTCCTTCAAGATCCAGTAAAATGTTCAAACCCCATGACCTGATAATCCTGCTCTGGGGAAATTATTCCATAGAAATAGTAACACAACAGGGACAAGCAAAACAAAACGTTCTATGTATAAATGTTTCTGGATAATTTGTAACAGCCATGGGGCAGACACCTCCCGGTTCTCTTCTGGCAGAGTCCCCTCGAGTACGCTGCTACGAGCACCCTTCCAGAGGACCGCCAAGATCGGGGGGCGGGCGGGGGGGGGGTGGCCTCAGGACAGTGCAATCAGAACACCTGGAAAATTCATTATAGGTGAAGTACAAGACCAGGGCGGAACACGGATACTGGAACTAGATGGGCCATGGAGGGATGTTTTTGTTGGGTGGTTGTTCAACAGTTGAATTTAGGACACTTTATGGTTGGCTTAACAGCAAATGAAACTTTTAGAGAGCCCAGCACCTTCCCCAGCTATCCCCTAGAAGGACAACTCTGGCCTCACTCTGGGGCCGAGGTACAGGTATAGGACAATAAAAGCTCCCTCTCCTTTGATCCAGCCAGCTCCACTTCCACCCTACCAACCCACCCCAGGCCTCCTGTCCTTCCGACATACAGAGAAGACGCAGGTCAGCTGGGGGACATGGTACAAGAACTGGCCAAGTGCTGGACAGGGCCACATCACATAGACAAAGCCTCTCAAGCAACCCCCGGCAAACACCTCGTAGGAGGGTGTCAGGAAAAGGGCTAGGAGTTCGCGTGTCCTCTGGGCCTTGATGTCTTGCCCCCATCCCCAGACCGCAGGCAATAATGAATGGGACAATGCTTTCTTCTCAGGAGGAACACCCTCCACACGCTGCCTCTCCGAGGGTGCCTCTCAGGACTGCCCTTCAACATCAGGTGCAGGTGGTTACTGACATCTTCCAGATGTGGAAAACAGAGAGATTCATGGATGTGTCCAAAGTGTCTGAGTGAAGGAAGAGCCAGAGCCAGAATCCGAACCCAAGTCTCTGGCCTTGAGGTGGACCCCACCCCAGCTCCCCACACTGGACTCCTCAGGGACCAGCAGTCACTGTGGAAGAGTACAGGCTGTCTGACGGAGTGACTGGGGTTCCTGCCCAAGGCTGCAGGCGGCTCAGCCAGCACTCTGGGCCCTTGGCGTTCCTTGAGGGAAAAAGTCATGATGGGCACCCCCCTCACTCCCCTACCCCAGGAGTTTGGCCTACAGCACCATTCTCGAAACTCCATCCTCTTAGCTCTCCAAGCTGCCAAGACCCTCCTAGAGCCCCTAAAATCACAGTGAGTTATAGGTGTTAGAGGCGGAAGGAGCATTAGAAATAATGCAGTCATGGCTTCGCCTGAAAAACAGGGAGGCCAGGGGCCGGCCTGGGGTCTGGAGGTTCGGATCCTAGGTGTGGACCTACGCACTGCTTATCCAGCCATGTTGTGGCAGGCATCCCACATATAAAGTAGAGGAAGATGGGCACAGATGTTAGCCCTGGGCCAATCTTCCTCAGCAAAAAGAGGAGAATTGGCAACAGATGTTAGCTCAGGGCTAATCTTCCTCACAAAAAAAAACCCAAAAACCAAAAAAACCAGGGAGGCCAGAAAAGCCAGAGCCAGCTGAGGGTGAGATCCACATGGGAGCCTCACCAAGACAGATGGACAGCTATGATCACCTAAATTCACCCCACCACAGTCAGCGCCAAGGCCTGCCAAGAGCACCAAGGGCCCAGCCCCTGAGGGATGATTTAGAAACAGCCAGCAACTATTCAGAGCAATGACCAGGCCCAAGAGTTAGTTAAGTCAGGCCCCTGCCCAGCTGGAGCTGCCATCACATCTAGGTCATGTGGTCTGTACCCACTCCCACCCAAGACTCTGCAGAGCCCAGCCCAGGTTCTCTAAATTTACAGGCTGACCTTTGTACCCATCCCACCTGAAAATACATAGTTAATGGGCATTAAAGAACTAGAAACAGCTAGTACCAAAAATCAGATGTACCAAAAATCAAGGACTAAAAAATAAATTATGGTACCCTCAAAGAAATATTAACCAGCCATTAAGGATTTTTTGTGTGTGTGTGTGTGAGGAAGATTAGCCCTGAGCTAACATCTGCTGCCAATCCTCCTCTTTTTGCTGAGGAAGATGGCCCTGGGCTAACATCCGTGCCCATCTTCCTCTACAGCCGCCACAGCATGGCTTGACAAGCGGTGCATCGGTGCACGCCCAGGATCTGAACCTGCAAATCCCAGGCCGCCGAAGTGGAGAGCGCGCACTTAACCGCTACGCCACCGGGCCGGCCTCAGCCATTAAGGATTTTATAGAAGTATATTTACCAAAAGATGGTCATGATATGGCATATGAAAAAGGTCACAAAACAGTAGGATATGCAGAGATACATGTATTTTCTACAATTGAAAAAATCTATAATTGATGTACTTTATCAATTTAAATTTAAAAAGAAGAAGGGGTAAAGGTTTATGGTAGCTGAGCTGAATCCCAAAGGGCCCACAAGGTGAGAACTGGACTGGCCACACCGGCTATCTGGAGCCCGGATGGTGAGGGGACAGGAGCCTGCACAGTCTACTGCCCCCTCCCCCTCCTGGGGCCCAACCTATCCCACAGACCACTCTAGGGAGGTGGATTGTGCTCAACCCCATCAGGCTGCCCTGGGCTGCAAACAGCCAGCCTCTGTTGCAGGCTGTCAAAGAGAGACCTTCCACTTCTCACCACACGGTTGCCTGGCACCCCTGCTGCTCACCCCTCCTGCCCCAGCCAAGAGGGCATGTGGGACAAAGGCCACAGCACCTCTCCATTTGGGGGTAGCACTAAGGATGAACGTGGTAGAGCAGAACCAGGCCTGGCCTGCCTTGGAAGCTCGTAGGCAATTTGCCCACTCGTGACTTAACGGCTAGACAAACTCAGTTGTTCTCCACCCTGACTGCACACCAGACAGGGACCAGGGGAGGGTCCCAGTGCCACTCCGCCTGTGTGAACTTCCTCACCTCACGGTGGACCATACCTATCCCCAGAACAGGGAGGATGATTTCATGAGAAGGGCTTTGGAAGCACTGACGATCATGACATACAAGATCATGACTTTTTCCCACAGGTCACAGAAAGGACCTAGCCAGGGGCATCACCTGGCCTGGTCACACGGTGAGTCGGCTTCCCATGACATCAGTTCTCTCTTGATTCCTTCTCCCACATTCCTGGGCCGATTCCTGAGCAACAGGGTCAGGAAAAACAGGGTGGCTGCAGGTCTCTGTGCTGCTGCCTCAGCAAAGTCATGGAGCCACAGTTCATCCCCACTGCCCATGGCTGGGACACCCCTGGGCCTGGAGCGGGAGTAAGACAACTCAGGAGGTGGGGTGGGAGTTACTCTGGTTGTTACCACTCAAGCGGAGCAAATCAAGCTGATGTCGTGGATCTGCGAGCACGCCCTGGTGCACAGAAACCATCCTTGGGATCCAACTCACAGAGGAGAGAAGGCCTGGTATTTGCCAGCCTCAAGGGTTTGGGCACCAGGCCAGGGCTGGGCTGGGCCCCAGCTGGGTGGGACCTCTCTCCACATGGGGTTGGAGAACCGGTTTTCCATCCTGAAGAAGGAAGGCTAGTGGCCCAGTTTCTCCTACAAGACGTAACACCCACCCCAGGGTGAACCACTGTCCCTGAATGGTGACTGCCCCAGCTAGGTGCAGACCTCAATCCAAAGCTGAAGGGAGGTGGCGGCTGTGGGGGCTGAGGGTTTGGGACTGCTTGTTCAGGCACTCAACAAGACACGCTCCCCTGCCCCATGCCAGATAGGGTATGCAACACTTCCCCTCTCCTCCCACCTGGCAGGGTGGCCATGACTCTCAGCCACAAACCATACCCTAGACACGCCGCCACAGCACACATCGGCCGACCTGCCATTAGGAGGAAGTGACTGAGGGCTTTAAAAAAACAAAAGCAGCTGACATGAACACCCTTTTCCGTGGGCCAGCTTTCCAGGGCCGCCAGATCACATCTTATCTAGGAAATCAGCAGGGGGCTGTGTTAGAGATGAGTCATGGACAGCCCTGCAGAGTTAGCCACAAGGGAAGGCTGGCTGGGAGAGGGCAGATACAGCCCAGAGGAGAAACAGAGGCCCTTCTGGGGTTGGGAACACATCTTTCCTTCCCACAGAGCCTGGTCTGGGCTGGCTGACCTGCAGGGGGCAGACCCCTACCCAATGGGGATTTGATTGTACGGGGATGGGATAGGATTTATCCTGAAAAGAGTAATAAAAAATTTAAAAAGGAATTTTGATCTATAGATTCCATTCAATTCCAATCAAAATTCTAGCAAGGTTTTTATAGACATGAATGAGCTGATTCTAAAATTTATATGGAAAGGCAAAGGAACTAGAACAGCCAAGATTCTGAAAGCGTCTCCTTGGGCAGAATGGCAGAGAGGAAGGGCGTGGTTCTCCAGGAAGGCTGGTGAGGGGTGAGGTCCTAGGGTGCCTGTTCCAATCCTGTGGGCTATTCCCATTTTCTCAGTTACAGACCATGGCCCTACAGTGTATCTGGTCAGACAACAGACTATACAGAACGAGGCCACTCAACTTAGTTCCCCTGGACCATCTACTGTACCAAGCAAGGGAGGTGCTACAAAGGGCTTCCTAACCATTTCTTTCTTAGTCACATATGCTTATTTCTACTCTTATCCACCCACCTCATTGTTTTCCCAATGACTGCCCTCTTTGTAAAGTTACAAAGGCCTGACGTAAAAGTGAATTCTGCCTTTTCCAGGTGTGTCTGCAGTCCTTTAGCTCTCTCAGGAGGGCCTCAAAGTGTTCTCCTTCTGCCCAGAGCCTAAGCACTAGCCAGGTAAACAGCTATGGCATTTGCTCCTCTTATTAGAGAAGCAACTTTTATTTTTATCCCCATCTTTCAGGTGAAGATACTCAGCTGAGGCTCACTGAGGCGATGTGACTTGCCCAGGGTCAGAGAGCCAATAATTGGCAGGGCCTGGCTTCAAACCCGGGCGCTGCGTCCAAATCCTGAACTCTTTCCATCTGCCTAGTTCCTCCAATTTTGGGCCTGCTGCTAACAAAGAATCATCTCCGCATTTATTTCCCTGAGTCCCACCCAGTGTATAAGAAAGTGCTCGATGAACCAGCTGACACCAATCAATGAACTGGCCCCCTGTCACGTCACGTCACGTGTCTGCAGTGCCTAGAGGCCACCACTAATCTTTCTCCCTGTTACAGTGACCTATATAAAGCTTGGGTTGGGGTTTATGAGCACGGGGTTGGGTGGGATGTCTGTCCATGCCTACCCAACAAGGGGTTACACCACTCACACTTTCACACTGCTGGTTCACACTGCTGGGCCTTGGCTGCCCAAATCCTACCCTCTAGAATTCCAGACCTAACTCAAGAGGAATGTTCTCCATGAGGCCTTGTCCTGCTGCCCATGGTTGAAGGCAGCCTGGAGTGGCCATTGCATTCCTCTCAGGACACTTCAGAAGGGCTGGTGCCCACAGGGCTTCCCACCTGGCACTTAGGCTCAACCCGGGCTGACCTGGACTGAAGTGGGCTGTTCTTGCCTCCCAGGAGCTGTGGAAGCTGAGAGCCGAGATGCTCACTAGCAACTAGCCTCAGAGGTCATTCCTCCCCTTCCCAGGGGAGCTGGAAGGTCACCCCTTTCTCTCCATTAGCAATGGGGGCTGTAGCAGAGGCTGTAGCCTAGGCGCCCTGTGGAGCCTGCTCCAATGCCATAAGCATCCTGCTGGGGGTCCCTTTCCAGACCTGGGGTACAGATGAAGAGAAAGGTCCCCCCTTCCTGGGATGGACACAGACTCTGTTACCTCCTGCTCTTCCCAGAAAGGCCACACCCAATCCCTGGACCCTGCAGTCTGGGATTAAGCCCACATGGATCTGGCCCCTTGGTACAGAAACCAAGGCTCTGCTCTGTCTTCCTGAATAACCCAGGCAAGCTCTTTGCCCTAAGCCTGTTAAAATCAGGAGAGTCCACTTTTCCTGGGGGGCTGCAAATGCAAACACAACTCCATTCCAAGCTAAGGCTGGGCTTCCTGACAACTGAGAGGGACTGAGCAACAGGTCCTGCCAGGTAAGGGATGCTGAGAGAAGTCCAAGTCAGCCTGCCCAAAGTCTCTAGAGGGACAGGCCCAGAAGCCAAGCTCCTGATTACCAAGCCAGACCTGTTCTACCACATTCCACTGCCCAAAAAAGGCCGAATCAGAGAAAAGTGGAACAGGATGAGCTGAAGCAGAACCCAATTCCATGTCCAGCATGTTTGGTCCCTGGGCTGCTACAAGCAAAGGAACAGGGGCCCTGCACTTGCTGGCTTGGCAGGCTCAGCATGGCACTTCACAGGGGGGCCTGTGCTCCACCACCAATGACTCGTTAAGACCTAGCAGGTCAGCAGGTCTCTAGAGCTCACTGATAGGAACCTAGCACTATGCATCTCTCTCACTTTCTTTATCACACTGTTTTTATTATGAAATATCTCAGGCACACAAAAAAGTTCAGAGAGTAACACAACACATGTACTCACCACCCGCGTCAACAAAAGCAACATTTTCCATATTTGAGACAGGTTTGTTTGTTGCTCTCTCTCTTTTTTTTTTTTTTTAAAGAAATCACATATTGAAGCCAGTTAAAGACTTTCCCTAATCCTGTTTCCTCCCGGCTTCCCCAGCAGCCAATCTGAGGCCAGGAGCTGGTGATTCCCCCACGAGCATGTTTACACTTCTGCAGCTTCCGCTTCACGGCCCCAGACATCTGACCACACATTTGCTTCCTTGTTAACAGTCTGTCTCCCTCTAGAGAATGCCAGCTCCATGAGGGGAGGGACTGTGTTTTGTTCACTGTTCCTTCCGAGGGGCCTAGAATGGTGCCCTGGACAAATCAGACAACCAATCAAGTCAGTACTTGTTGACTGAATAACACACATATCACTGTGTGTGCTTTCCATTTGATATTAATGTTCCTGCCCTGTATGTCTCAATTCTGAAGTCTGCTTTTTCTTCCACTCAACACCATGTTTGAGATTCAACCACATGGTTCAACATTCAAGTCTTCTACTGTATGACCTACCCACCTGCTAACCAAAGACCCTTCTCTTTCTCATTAATGAGAAGGAGGCTCAGAGAAGGGGCTTCTCAGCAAAGACAGCCCAGAAAATGGGACTCAAGGCTCTAGCCAGCAATTGAGAACCTAAGAACAAACCAGAAGAAAACCAAAGGTTCTCCGAGCAGTTACCACAGAATGGGGCAAACTGTGCAGGCACCCACCCCCACACCATAAAAGGCTGGGGTCACTTGGCAAAGGAGCAATGAACTGGCCTTCATCTCTGTCACCAGTGCAGGCCCCCTGAGGTGCTGGGGACACTAAAGCCCAATAAGAAAGCACAGAGCCCAGAAATAGGATGGCGAGGGTCTAGGTGCCGCCATTCAGCATCACCAGTCTCTCAGCACAGAGCTGTTACCACCTCTGAGCCCACGTGAGGTGGCAAGGACAGTGTGAACGCACTTTGTGAACTGTCAAGTCACACACATGCGCGCACACACACCCCTATGGACTTGAAAACCCCCATCTCCTTTGAGAAGGGCTCCTGAATAAGAAGGCAGAGAGGAGGGGCCTGCGCCTGAGGAAGGTTCCACTCACACTGTGAAGGCAACACGAGGCTATGGCATCAGGAAGGCCTGCTCCCGAGTGCCAGCTCAGCTTCCTGCGGGGAGCATCCCTCCCCTCTTGCTGCACCCCCTCAACGCACAGCCCACTGAGGTCAGCTTTCTCAGGGATTCAAGATCTACTCCCTCAAGTGAGCAGGCACCTGCACAGGCCCTGTGCCTAAAGGAAACTGCTCAGGGCAGTGGACATCGAGACCACCTGTCCATACAGACACCAAGTCTGATCCCAAGCAGAGTTCCCCAGCTACCTTGTGGCCCCAGCTCAGGGCTGGGCACAGGAGGGAGGGCACGAGACCCCTGGAACTTCTGGCACGGAAGTGCTAGGAGACATGAAGGTTCTCCCCAGCTCACCAAGACGGACCACACAGCCCCTCCCCGCCCCACACAGTGGCTCCGCAAATGTTTCCCTGGCATTTCTGATGCAAAGCAGCATCCAAATCTTCGTAGAGATTCTGGCCCTTGAGTCTCGGGGGGCAGACCACATGCCTGCAGCCATGGGGAAAAGTGCTATGTTTAGGTGACTCAAGTTGACTCAACTAGATGACAGGATTTGGCAAAATAAGATAAATACTCTCCAGGGATTACTGAGGGGGGCAGGGGAGCAGAGACAGAGAGAAGCAGAGGCCTCTGAGCTGAACTCTACGGGAAGACCGAGATGTCAAAGGTGGAGAGGAGATGAAAAGGAATTCCAGGCTGAGAGGACAGCATAAAGAGATGACACCATCAGGAAATGCTGAGTGACCAGGGGTGGTTAAGGGAAACCAGAGGAGGCTGCACAAGGCCGGGTAGCCCAGGCCGAGATTTAAACACCAGGCAGAATTTGGACCTGATTTTGCAGGTGCTGTAGAGCCACGCCATGCAAGGCGTTTGAGAAGAGTGATGAGACATAACGCGAGGGTTAGGAAGAAAATGCTGGTGGCTGAGAAACAGCCAGACGGCCAGTGGGGGAAAGGGTGCAGAGAAGGCTCTAACTGGGGAGAAGGGTGAGATTTTTCAAGTCTGAACAGGCAGCATGGGGTGGAGAGGAAGGAACAAGGTAGACTCTGAACGCAGAGTTGGGAGGACGTGGAAACCAACAGGCACCAGAGGAGAGCGCAGGGTAGAGAGCTGCGCGCGAGGCATTACCTGTGCTTCTCGCCTTCCTCCTCCCCTTCTCTGAGCTGCTTAGTCTTTGGCTCCCCGTCTTCCTTGTCCTGCAAAGGAAGGGAGACAAAGCACCTGCTCAGATGAACACTTCTGCTTCCAGTCCACACTGCCGAGGCAGCCAATCAAGAACAGGACATCCCCGGAGCCAGGCACCCTGGCAAGGACCAGCCTGGTGTTCCAGCCTCCAAGCAGGGCACATGCCTCCTGCAACCACGGGCACAACGCTGGAGCCTCACTCTCCACGCAACTCCCCTGGCAGAATTTAAAAAACCATGACCTCAGCTGAGGCCCAGGACCAGGCCCAAGATGGCCCTCAGAGAACACTAGCAGGAGGAGCTGGAAGGTTTTAGGCGGTAAGAAACAAAGGTGGTTGGTGCCATGGAAAGCCCACACTGCAGGTCAGCAGTCACTTTCATGGTCTGTATGGAGCCACCTGCTGAGCTGGGAGAGATTTGGGAAGAGCAGTCACCAGCAACCTTGGCAGGACAAAAGCTCAGGCCCACTGACTTCCCTCCAGGCCAAGGGCCTCTCCAGAAACACCCATTCCCTTTAGGGGTAGCATAACTCAAACTAGGTAGCATAACTCAAACTAGGTTGTAACAAGACTCCCTCTTGCAATGTATTCAGGGGGACAGAGGGAAGGAGAACAAGTTCAAAGTTTCTATGGGAAAAATTTCTTCTAAATCTGTTTTTTCAGTCTTCCTCCTGCCCCTGACCTCTGTGAAAATCGAGAGAAGTCATGTGCATCTCAACCTTGACATAGTATGCTTGTTCTCCAGGTGCACCAAGGGCCACAACAAAGGACATGGCCACACTGCTTCCACCTGCAGCAGAAAATGCCTTCCCGGGCTTTCTCCCTTACTATGTGACTACTGCTGTTAGATCAGACCCGCTGTGCAGACAAACAGATACGCAGGGCGTGTGTGTGTGTGTTTCAATGCATGTGACCACGCCCTCAGGGCTTGGGTGAGAAGCTCCAGGACAGAGTCTTGTCCAGGGTCTCCCCGCATGCCAGGGTCGGCCCTCCAGAGGGTGTCAGTGCACACTTCATGCCCCGCAGCGACCTGCCTTTGACTCTGGCTGGAGCAGTGTTGTGAGGAGACATCTGTGAGCCTCTGCCATAGGGAACCCGCGGTGATGGATATAAGAATGAGCTGACATGAAAATTATTAGAAATATTGCTGCCAGTAGTACTTCTCCTAGAAGTCTATTTACGGCACTGACAACTGCCTCCCGAGACGGGCTTTGCTTTATGAGTCACTTCCTGCTAGCGTTCATCACGGAGACCCTGAGAACGACCAGACCCCACCATTCCTTGGCCTCACACATATGGGGGAGGAGACCACTAAACCAGGCAGGAGGCCTGGCCCAGAGAAAGGCATTTGTGATATGAACAAATTAAGACACCCTCCTCGCTCTCTCAACCCAGGGTAGCTCAGTCTCATGGGGACGAGGCAGCAGAATGTGCAACAGCAGCTACATGAGAGAGGTCAACATGGTTCTGTGGGGTGGGTAGTGGACTTCCTACTAAGGGATGGGCAGCATTTGGGTCTTACAGGACGGGGAGACAGCAGTAGGAAGGGCATTGCTGGCGGGGAGCACGGCTTGAGCAAAGGCAGGGTGTGGTCTGAAGAACAGGCAGGTGGCTGGAGTAATAGTCATGGGTGAAGGTGAATACTGATAAGGTTGTGACGGCAGGTGGGGCTGATCACAGAGGGCTCTGGCTAGAGTCCTAAGGCAATGGAAGCCAGAGGACAGCTGCTGGAGGAAGGACCAGACGCCTTTCCTAAGAGCCTGCTGACCTCACTGGGTAAGGAGGCCCTGGGGCAGAGAGGCAATCGCCTGATGATGGCCAAAGAGAGAAGGGAGGGCAGGGTATAAACTCTTAACTAAGAAACAAGTTAAGGTCGTCCACATGGCTCCCAGGGCTGCTGGGGCCTGGGTGGGACCTTCCATAGAGGCCTAACTGACACACGCACCCCTCCCTGACTAAACGGTAGCTGATTAAGCAAGCCAGAAGCCTGGACATTGGAACAAAAAGCTCCTTCCCAACTGCCAGTCAGCAGATTCCTGATGGCCAGAGGTGCCTGCTGCAGGGGAAGGGGATGGCAGATGTCTCCTTTTGGTGAGTAAAGAGGGAGATGGAAGAGCAGAAAAGGCTTAGCTTTCCCCAAAGCAGGCTGCTGGGCAACCCCGCAAAACGCTTTTTTCCATGGGGCCTCTGTTCACCTGGAGCAGCTGGTAGATGGGGCGGGGACTGTGGGAACAGTCTCTCGGAGGAGTCCTTTGCAAACATCACGCCACTTCCCAGCCCTTGAACAAGGGCAAACTCAGCGGCCACTGCTGCCACCACCCTCCTGGAGGCCCAGAGACACTTAAGTGCCTCGGCAAAGGCCAAGTTATTCATTAATAAATGAGAAAACACCCAGCTATCTAAATGACATTTAAAAAAAATGCCCAGCAATCTGGTGAGTGGGGTGCAGCACTAGCTCTGCAGATGGCACGAGGTTAAGGATGACCCCAGCCTGGGATGCTGTGCAAAGAGCAGGGGCTCAGGAACGATAAGATGGGTGTGGGGCAGCAGCAGGTGAACAAATAAATAGGCCACATTGCGGGTGCTGGAAAAGGTGTACTCTGGTCTTCCTGCTAAACAGTGATTCAGTTAGGACAGTGGGCATTCACGAGAAGGAAGAGCTTTGGGGCAATCCTGGCCTAGGTCACAACCCAGGACCCTCATTGTCTAGGATGGTGGCAGGGAAGTGCAGACAGCCTCACCGCCCACCCCAGCATGAGAGACTCAGAGAGCCCTCAGAACTGAAGGGCTCGCAGGACCGCTGCCTTCCAGGTCCTCAATTCAACTCACAGGGAACCTGGCAAACAGCTGGCAGGGAAAGGGAAAAGATTTGCCCAAGGTCACAGAACCTGTCAGTGTGAGCTGCAGGTCTGATCGAGATCTTCCTGATCCCCACCCTGTATTCTTGCCAAGGAGATGAGAGATAGTGTATCAAGAGTGGCACTTAGTTTCTGAAAACAGCTCTGATCCCAGCCACCTCTTCTGCACTCCCCCATGGTTGAGATCTGGCCGTGTGTGCTCAGACCGGCCACAGCCAGTTCAAGTTTAGGTCTAAGCCCTGGCGGACACCCATGGGAGGGCAGGGCCCGAAGTGCACAGCATCCCCAGCGAATCTAGAGACCCCCCTCGCCCACCCCGAGACCCTTAAATCCCACTCACTGCCTAATCACTCCCTAAATACACCCTTCCCAAATCTTCCTGCCTTTCTCCCTCCTTCCCAGTCCCTGTTCTCCACTACTTCCCCATCTCCTAGGTCCCCACCACAACCGAGCACCCAGCTATTCCCCTCCACCCTTTCCTGCCAGCCAGCCAGCCACCTCCTCTACTCTGGAGAACGCGCCGCCTACTGCCCTTTTCTCCTTCTTTTTCAAACCCAGCTCCCCTAAGTCTCTCGCCACCTCATCCATCCGTCCTCTTCAAAGACACCAGTCAGATCATGCTGCCCTGGGTCTTTGCTCAAAGCTCTCGCAGGCTCCACACACACCCAAGACAAGAGTCATTCTCCTCAAGGTGCAGCCTCCCCAGGCCCCAACACTCGCCCTGCAGCCCGTTCACATTGGCCCCTGTCCAGAATACCCTGACACTTAACTGTGTCCCTAATTCTGAAATGTCCATTCTGAAAACCCCAAAGAAAACCCAATCTCTGGCCAGTCCTAGAGGCCAGCTTAAAGGCCACCTCCTCAAGGCAGCCTTCTGAGGTTTCCAGGCAAAGGGTTCCGTAGCTCCTCTGGGTCTGACCCTAGGCCCAGACACAGGCCTGCGGTCATTCCCATTCATATCCAGGCCTTATTACCCCTTCCCCAAATCCCTCTCAGTGTGGGGGCATCTCCTGCAGGCTCTCCAGGCTAGCCCAGACAACCTTCATCAACTCTTTGCCAACTTAACTACTACTCTCTCCACCAACTCCAGAAGAGTCAAACTCTTAGGAATACCGGTAGCTGGAGGGCAGGAAAGCCATAGCCTTGACTGGGGTCCTCCCCACAGCCCACTTGCCTGTGTCTGGAGGTACTCTACATTTCTGACCCCAGCCCAGGTCTCACATCTAGGCCTTGCCCCTGCCCTCACCTTCCCTAGAGTCTGCAGGAGCAAAGGGCAAGACTCTGGGGGGTCTCCAAGACAGCCCTGCCCAAAACAGAGCCTGATTGATCTGTTTCATAATGTTTGAAATCCTTTTGCCAGGGACAAAACTTATTATCAATAAAATTAGGGTTATGTAGGATTGGTATTATTTCTTCCCTAAATGTTTGATAAGACTTCAATGAAGCCGTCTCAGCCTGAAGTTTTCTTTGTGAGGTTTTAGACATAGGGCTATACAGATTTTCTATTTCTTCTTGAGTTACTCTTATTAATTTGTGTCTTCCAAGGAATATCCATTTCACCTAAGTTACTGAATTTACTGGCATCAAGTTGCTTATAATATTCTCTTATTACCTTTTTAATGTCCGTAGGATCTGTGGTGATATCCACTAAAGTTACAATTTATATCTTTTCCCTTTATTAGATCAGCTAGAGGTTTACCAATTTTGGGACATGTCCAGACTTGGTGTTTTAATGACGTGTTTGCTCCTCAGTCTCCTCCTGGAAGGAGCCCCTCAGGAGCTGAGCACATCTGCCTCTGGATGGGGAGCATCAATCCATATTTGCTGCCTGAAGGTAGGACAACTACTAGAAGCTCAATCAGCCCCCAGAAATGCAGCAGAGAGAGTGGAGAAGGGAGGCTGCTGCATCTCCTCCTGCTGCCCTTCCCACCCAGGCAACGACGAGGGTCCTTCTTCCCTCACATCCCCAGGGTCCATCTGTGTGCTGGGTCTGTCGTGGGCCCAAGGATAAAGGAAACAAGAACCCTGTCCTGGAGGACCTCAAGTCTACTCAAAGGAGCAGACTTAGAAAATGTAACTCCATGCCACAAGTGCTGAGGAAAGCTTTATTAAATGTTTTGTGTACTCGGAAGACCGGCAAAGGACAGGTGTCATCAGGGAAGGAGGTAACCCTTCAACTAAATTCTAAATATCCAATGGGGGATTACTAAGTGGCTAAAGAAGGCAGAACATTTCCAGGACCGGTAACTACTTGGCAAAGACATGAGAGCAGAGCACGAACAGTCAACACCTGCAGCTCGGACCCACGTGGCTGGCCGGGCCGGGCCTGACGGAGGGCAGGAGCAGAGGGGCTGGCAGGGCTTCCTCCAGTGCTGTGGGCAGGCTGAGCTCAGCATGAAGGGCTGACACTGGCAGCCTGGAAAGTGAGTCGTGGGAGGAGGAGGGAGACCAAAAGCCAGGTGAGATGCTCCACTCCCAGGCTGGACCTGTCCCAGCCTGCAGCTGTTTGTGCATATGTGTTGAGGAGGGTGGTTAAGATTAAATGAGGAACTGCCATCAGGGGCAGCTGTGCTGAAGCAAGAGCGCTTGCACCGAGGGGACAAGGAACAAGCCCCTCCCTCATCCTAAAAAGAGATGAGGGCTGCCTGGGGCTCTCCTTCCAGAAGAGAACGAAGGAGGCAGGCAAGGGTGAACAGAGACACTCCACCTTCGGATCTAGGTTCCTCCCACCATTAGACCACTACTGAAGCAGCTAGAGCCCCAACAGGAACTCGCAGGTGCAGAAACACTTTCCAACGCCCAAGCAACCGTGGCTCATTAGCTCTGAGTATGCCTAGTGTATCGTCCATGGAAACAGTCCTTCTGTTCAACAATCAAGAGAGAACAAGACCCCAAACCCTAGTTCCCTAAGAAGAGGTCAAACTGGCCCCAGTGTGAGCCTTTCCAGTTTTGATTTGGGCCCAAGGTGGGGAAAAGTCAGAGAGATGGGCACATATGCCCTGCGGGGGGCTGGGGGGAGGTCAGGGGGAGCAGGAAGGGACTGACAATGCTGAAGGCAAACCTTACAGGTTTCACAGTTTCACCCTGCTGCGCATCCTCAGAGCCAGGGCAGCCCCATGCTGGGGAGGAGGAACTTCCTGTCGGGTACGGCTTTGGCGGGAGCTGTGCTACCAGGCACTTAGGAGATAGGGCAGTCACCTGGAGTCTGACTCACCCTGAGGATGAGGTGATAAGCCATGGGCTGAAGGCCACCACCCCTGGGCGCACAAACTGCACAGCTCTCTACTGCCCAGAGACTGGGGAAGCGGGAGGGGAGGGTCCGACTCTCCTGAGCAGGCAGCTAGGATCACCTGGCCCACGTGCCCACTCTGTCTGCAGAGCAGGCGGTGAGTTCCTTGAGGACAGATGTTTGTCTTACTCGTCTGTACCCATGGACCTAAGACGGCCCTCAGCAGGTACAGCACAGTGGTAGAGCTTGCGGGCTCTGGCAGGGAACACGACCGGCAAGCATGGCTCCATTTCACCCTGCTGTGTGACCCTGGGCAACTTATTCGACCTGTCTGGCCTCAGTTTCCTCATCTATGAAAACAAGGACTATCAGACTGACATCATGGCACTATTATAAGAATGAAATGACCAGGGAGGAAGGAGAAAAGCCTGCAGCTTGGGTGGACAAGCCAGCAGACCCTGAAGGGCACAGAGACTTGGGCCAGGGCAGGAAGGGAAGGGCTGCAGAGAAGCCAGAGGGCCGCAGGTCCAGACTAAGTTTTCACCTTCATCGTTCTCACCTGGTGTCCTCTGCAATCCCAAGAGCAGATGGGCAGTGTTATAATGTCTGCTTCACAAAGACACCAGAAGACATGTCCGAGAATCTGTGCAGGGGAGACAGATCTGCTGATTCCCCATTTGGTGCTGTAGCAAGAAGCAGGCTCAGAGGGTTCAGCAGGGGAGGCTGGGGTGAGCTGAGAGTCACTGTTCTCCTGAGGGTAGGGCATTCCCTAAAGGCTTGTGAGCTGAGAGAGAACAAAAAACCAAGTGCCAGGAGATGCAGGCTGGGAGAACAGTAAGGAAGCTGGAGATAAGGACTGCAGACAAGAGCCGGAACTAGGTCAGTGGCAGTGGAATAGAACAAGGGGGTGCCTGAAAGCTGTGGGGGACAGGGAGGAGTCAGAGACAATGAGGTTCTGACTGTGACTCACTGGAAGCACGAAGGTGCCTTTGACAAAAAAGGTGGTGGCACTTAAGGCACAAAGAGAAAGGGTGTGGCGGCTTTCAGGCAGACTAGCATGGAGGCCTGATGCCTGGAGTCTGATGAAGGCCACTGCAGACAAAGGCTGAGCTCAGGTCCAGTGCCTGTAAAGGTGTCCTCAGCAGCAGAAAAGAAGGCCCTGACCCCCCACCAAAAACCCCAGGAAAGCAGATAGCCGGTTGAGTTTCGGGAACCACAACAGACTTAACAGGTACCCAGGGCCCGGGGCCCAGGGCCCAGATCCAGGCTGGGAAATGGAGGGCCCATTACTGTTAGACCAACCAGCAGAGAAACTGATCTACATCTGACAGTTTTTAAATGTAGTAACGTGAGAATGAAATGCATTATCCTTTTCTGATAGTGCTTCTTTCTTTTTTGCCAAGTTTTTGTGGATGACAAACTTTTAATTTTTAAAAATGAGGCTCAAATTAAGAATGACCTGTCTGATTCCCTCAGGGATGAGTGACACAAGGTCCCAGGCTGGAAGAAGAGGCAGCACATCAGTGAGGCTTCCCCAGGGAAGCCTGAACTCTGCAGCCACAAAACTCCATGAGAGCTCAAAGACGTCTGGTGGGTTTCAGCACTTTGCCCTGTGCAGGTGAAAGGTGAGGCCCATTTTTTGCAGAAGGGCGTTCTTCTCAGGCAGGCTTTCTGATGATAACAGGCCCAGACACTGGATTTTACCTGGTCTTGCCTACGTGAGATTTTTTTCTGTCATCCCCCTTCCCCCCTGGATTAGAAGCTCCGAGAGGCCTGTCCATCACTGTTCTCCAGCACCTAGCACATAACAGCAGCTGGACCAATGGCGAATGCATGGAATGTACAGCCTGGAGAAGGCAGGAGACCTTAGAGATGAGGTTCCCCTCCCCAACACGTCGGAGCCTCCCATCAGCGCCCGTGCATCAGATATCACTAGGCTTGCCTCAGGGATGCAGGGACTGAGGCTCGGCGACACCTCACTCAGGTCTGTGTGTGTCAGACTCCACACTCTCTCCATCAGTTGAGGACATGGACAACCGGTAGCCCAGTTCCCCCACTGCCACATACGCAGTTCTTTCTACCACACACATCTCTTTGTTCACCCCTTAGCTGTCTGTTCAATCCTTTCCTTCGACAATTACCCGTGCCTCTGCTTCTTTCCTGGAGAATGAAGGCAAAAATCCCAACCGTGCCTACTTCTTCGGAGTGTGGTAAGGATCAAATCTAGCTAAGTTCCATAAAATTAGAAGACTGCCCTGTAGAAGGTGAGCTCTGGGGAGGGCTGGACCCATCTCTGTCCTACTGTATTTCCTACAATAACAGCAGTCATAACAGTATGCCAGGCAACTGATTATTCAATTACTTGAACATAATCAATATTATTTAATCATCAAAAAATCTAGTAAGGTCAGCACTGCTTTCTCCTTTCACGAATGAGAAAAATGGAGGTCCAGCGCCATTAAGTAACCCTCAGAGTCACACAGCTCAGGGTTGCTAGGACTCAAAGAGTAGGGTGTCTTCCAGCCTAGTCTGCTCCCCTGTAGAACCTAGCCCTCTGTTCTAGCCATACTCCCACCCCACCCTGAACACACAGGTGGTCTCACTGGTGTCTACGGCACCTCAGCAACACATTAGAGAGCTGATATCTCTTCCTGGTATCATTTCAGAGACAGAACCAAACCATCAGGAGCCCCAGATACAGCCATTTCTATATCTTTCTGGAACTCCCATGCTGGAAAAGCATCACAGAGAGAAAAGAGCGAGGCGTGTAGAGATGTTTATATCTATGTTTCTCATAATCGGGAGAATTGGAATTACGAGGTGAGCCCGACCTGCCAGGCACAGTTAGCCCAGTTGCTCGTGTGACTGGCCAGAGTAGTCACTAAAATAGCAACCTGACAGGCAGCACCGTGAAACAGAACACACATAGGACCACAAGGGACACAGAGCCCACACTTATGACCATGAGCGAGACCATGGCACTTCACAGGCTCACACAACACGACTGTGGGTAGTATTTTTTCCATTTCCTTTAATTCTGTTGTAAAAAAATGATTGAATAACAAAATGATTTAAAAACAAAAGCGACTAGAGGAACCTAGCTGCCTGTGGCTCACTACCTTGACTGTACTCACACCCTAAACAGACTCTCCTGACCTTCACCTGGCTCAATGGGAAAGCAGGAGACCATGGCTGGCCCTCAGGCCCAACACAACCCAGTCAATGTTTAATGACCTTTCTCAAGCTTAAAAAAAAACAAAAACAAAAAGCCAGCATTGCTGGGAGGAGAGGAAGGCAGACTGAGGCCTGCACATGCCAGTGTCCCTCTGCAGCCTGGGACTGGGCCCAGCAGCCAAACCAGCACTGCAGGCCAAGGGCCCTCCAATCAGGCCAAACATCTCCCCTATTCAGGGCAAAAATTTCAGTTAAGAAATTAACTGATGGTAAGCGATGGGGTTACCTCCCCATTCTCTCACCCAGCCTCACCATTTCCCTTTTGTTGGAGGGGGAAAAGGCCTCCTCTGCCACAAAGCAGAACTCACAACCACCAGGACTTCCTCACCATGGCACGCTCACAGCTGGAGCAAGAGCAGGCTAATTGCAAAGGTAAATGATAAGGTCCACGAAGCTCAGAAGCCCCGTCCCCTGGTATGAGACAGCCTCATGTGGCACTGGGGGGCTGGCCCAGAACCCTCTTCCCATCGCCTCGCAGTGGACAGCCAGAGTCAGCAGGCAGGGAATGGGGGCCCAGCTGGTCAATTTTGGAGAAAGGAACAGCCACTCAGAATCTCTGGTCCTGAGGACACGCAGCTGGTGTCTGACCCGCTCCAGATCCATCAGGCTGAAGAGCAAACAGGCTTCCCTCTGGCACATGAACTCCTGCTGGTTCACCTTAGCGGGGAGGAGGGAGAAGGGAGCCTATTTACTGTATGTTCACCATCCTTGGATCCGATGGAAATAGCAAGCAAGGGCCTGAAAAACCCAGGGAGTGGCCCCTGACAATGACACCCTTCCACCTCCCACACACACCCGAGGCACATGTGCCTGTTCACACCAATGCTGGGTCCCCCCCCCAAACAGTCCCCTGATAGTCACCAACAGGGCCATGTCAGGGCTCCTGTTATCCACATCACACCACTGGCTTATTCAAAGCTTGTCACCAACTAAAATGTACTGTTCTTTTCCATGTGGACAGGTGTTAAAGCACCCCTAGTCCATGTCTGAACAACAGATTTTGGAAACCTAATTGTCTTAATAGACACATAGTGAGTTCATCTTGCTGGTTTGGCTGTAGCCTGCAGACTTTTAAATAAGCCCCTGGACTCTTCCCAAAGGGCAAGTCTGCTTTCCCCTGAGAAAAACTGCAGCCCAGCCAACTCCCGAATCCATATGCCTATCCAGTTGATTCATTTCTTCATTTGAATATTTACAGAGTGTCTCTGAGTCTTGTCATCCGGCAGACAAAAAGGTGACTAAGACATGACTGCTGCCCTCAGGGAGCTCAGGGGCAGGTGAAAGGGGAAGCAGACAGGTGAATGGATAGTCACCAGAAAGTGTGTCCAAAGGGAGCACTGTGACTTCCTGGGTGCTGTGGGAAAGCTGAGTGACTAACAGCTGAGGAGAAGAGGAAACCTGAGCTCATCTGCAGGGAGAGCACCTGTCTGGGAAGGAAGAGGAAACACTCCTGCAGAATGGGCAGAGTGAGCAGGGCAGGGGCGCTGGAGTAACTGGAAGGAGGAGTGTACTGAGCCAAGCCCTGTATCTGCGAAGAGGGCGGAGACATCCAAGGCACACTGCTGCAGTGGGAAGGAGGAGCAGCAGGGGAAGGCCTGCTGACAGGCTATAGACTTTCTCCCACAAGCACTGAGAAGCCAGCAGAAGTCGGAGCACACGCAGAGTGGTGGCAACAGCATGATTAGTGTTGTTTATAACGATTATTCAGAAAGGTCCAAAAAGGAAAGGGCAAGGGCCACTGAAAAAACAAGCTGGATATGGGTCAAGAGAGCCACCTTCCTAAGGACAGCAGACAGCAGCTGCCTCTGAGTCTATCTAGAGGGACAGACCCTTCCAGCTGTACAGCGCCATGCAGTGCTCGCAAAGCTGCCCACAATCCACTCTTGTGCTCACAGGGCCTCTGGCCCCCACAAATACCCTGGGATTAGGCATTATCATCCCATCCAAACGATGAGGTTCAGAACAACTAAGGGACTTAATGGCTCACAGCTAATAAAACATAGATCAGCATTTAAACTGAGGTTTTCTGATTGCATCATGCTTCCAAAACTCTTTCAAATAAATAGCCCCAAGGCTTGTGTGTGCTTTCCTCACAGCTAGAGAAGTGTGGCCATGTCCATTCTTAGCAAATGAGAAAAGTAAGAAAACCACAAACTGGTGGGGCTGCAAAGGCCTCAGATACTGTCTGGTTCAGGATGAACTAGATCCAGTGGCCTGGGGAACCTGTTATAAATAGAAGCTACCAAATGGGAATCTTCCAGGGTCAGACCTGGGGATCTGAATGTTCCAAGCGCCTGCCCACTCCCGGGTCACGATTCTACCATGTGGCTCAACTGAGGAGCCTGAGTCAGACCACATCCCCCCTCTTAGAAAAGCAGACCCAGGGGAGGAAGTGACTTGTATGAGGCCACACCAAGCTGCCTGAGGGCCTACTGTGGTCAGCAGGTTGGGCTGTGGACACAGCAGGCAGGATGAGAAGAAACAGAGAAATCACTCATACAATGTAAACGTCTTGAGGGCCACAACAGATCCAGGTAAAGTGTGCAGCGTGAGAAGGGCCAGAGCTAGGGCTGGCCCTCAGGTCTCTTGACATCAGGTTGACTGGTCTGTCTACTTTATCCTGGTACCTATAGCCATGGAGGAAGGTGACTGGAACCTGAGTTCCCAAGTCATTCTATGGGCTGCCCAGTGCCGGGGCACCTCCCTTACTCGGGAAGGCTCCACCTTGAGCCTTGGGGAAGGCAGAGCTAGCTGCATACTGTAGAAGCTGAAGTACCCATACTCACTTTCCCAGCTGGGGGGCCAGCAACATAGACTTCTCTCTGGTAGCTATGAGACTGACTGCAGGGCTGCAGCAGCAGCAGAGCTAGCTGTAGCGTCTAGTACTTGAAGGCAGTAGTGGTTTTCTCAAAGCCATTTTTCCTGTGAAACGTTGGGCTTCTTTCTGGCTATGTACCTCCAAAGTTGGCTCTCCTTTTTTAAATACACATACAAACCAGCCAGAATAGATTTTTGTTGCTTGCAACTCAGTTGCTGGCGACACATTACCATTTATAGCAATAATCTAATAACAAATATGTGTAGTACTTTAAGGGGTCAAAGTTGTCCTAGGTTCCCCAGCTCATCCGATCCACAGGGAGACCCTGGGATGCAGGCAGGGCAAAGGTTCTGATGCCCACTTTGCAAATGGAGAAGCTGGGCTCAGGACATAAAGTGTTCCGTGGACTTGGTCCCAGCACCCCCACCTCCAAGTCCATCACAAAGGCCAATCACTGATGCAAGCAAGCCAAGGCACTCACCTGGCCTGGGGTCCATTTTCCCATCCCTCTATCCCAACATGGAGCTGAGCATGAAATGTGCAGGGCCCCAACACTGGCACCCGAGTTGGAAAAGCAAATTCTTTACAAGTCAATTCCCAGAAAAGTCAGAGGTTTACAGAGCAACAAAGTGTGCTGAAGCTCCTAGGAGACTAGAAGCTATTTTAACCTCTGATCAGCTGCTTCTCAGAGTGTCACAGTCTGAGGAGAAGTAAAGACAGTTGTCTCCTCTCTGGTGTGATCTACAAAGTGATAAAACCCTAATTTAAACTACAAGTCAGAACTGGCACATTTATTTGTGGGCAAAATACTGCTTAAATAAGGTCTTTTAATCCTCACCTACACATACTTCCTTCAGAAGCAGAGTGTATTTTTTTTAACCAGGTGTTGGGCTGAAAGGCTGAGAAGGCAGAACCACACAAGGAAGCAACCCCCGCACTGACAAGACCTGCTGTGGGCCTTGGGCGAGTCCTTGAGCTTCTCAGAGGTGCACTTTCCTCACCTGCAGAGGGGGGTTAATGAGGGAGCGGACGTGACGTGAGGAGCTCTGCAATGTGGCTGGCACAGAGTAAGTTCTCTATCAATAGGTGCCAACCACAGTGATGACAACAGCAGAGCCCGAAGCTCTCATCTGTGCCTTTAGCGTGAGGCCCATGAAGTTCCACGGCCCAAGTTATGTCCACTCCCCTGAACCACCACCAAAAAGGGTCACATAACAGATCCCCAAAGTATGCCTCTTCCCTTCCCTCAATTCACCCAGAGTGGTCACCAGTGTCATCCAGAGGAAGACTCAGCCCTTGCCCTTGAGCTGACCAGTTTAGAAAGGAGACCCTATATGCATGCAGAAAACATGAGTTTAAGTCAGAAAAGGCTAGCTAGATATGTGGGGGAACTGAGGGAGCTTTCACAGATGGTCTTCCCAAATTCAGACCACCTCCATGCCTGCCTGTTCTGCTCCTGCCCCTCCCTCTTCTTCCATGCCTCCAAACAGCTATCACCCCTCCATGCCCTCCATTCTATCCCTCCTCAAGGTTTTCTCAGCACCTCTGCCAGGTGACGCTCTGTCTTGCAAGTTTTGCAGCCTGGGGCACAGAGCCCAAATGGGGACACGACCCATAAGCCAACCAATAAGATAAAGCAGAGTAAATGCATTCACACTGGCTTCAGAAGCTCCCTCCTCCATGCAACCTACTATGTGAAGTGTTGCCTCCCACCCCCTTGCTGCAAGCCCTCCCTCCAGGAGTCAGCTCTCGGACACCCCTCCACAGTGTACAGCAGTATACAGCAACTTGTGACACACATGTCAGTGTCGCCACAGGGTCCTAGCCTGCCCTTGCTTGAGGCAAGGGCCAGCCTCATTGACCTCAGTCCCCAAGCCCTTCACAGGGCCTGGCACATACAGGCACTCCACAATAAGAGTAATGACAGCTGGGTGCACAAGAAGGGATGGGTAACTTACTCCTCACCCCAAAGAGCCTAGCACTCATTCCCACTCCCCAAGTAGACAGAACCTGCCTGAGTCATGGGCTCCTGGACCCAGGGCAGGAAAGTTCTGCTCTCACCAGATGACTTCCTCTCCCAGCTATCAAACTACAATGCAAGACATCTAGTGGTACCCTGCCCTGAACACAACGTGGAGGGAGCAGGGGGAGCGCTGTCCTTGAAAGGACAAATGTTTTCTGCTACAGCCACTCACATTTTCTCTAGACAGAGCAGCTCTTTACAGCCTTGACTCAAAACAGTCTTGGAGTGTGGATTTTTGCTCCCCACTGGGCGTCGTTACCACAGCAACTGTTTTTCCTCTTGGAATTCTTTCAAGAATACAAGCTGTTGCTTCCCTCCAAAACAAAACAAGGGAGAAGCCAGGGCACCAGGGATTAAGAGAAGGGCCCTGAAGGAAGGAGGGCCAGACATGACCAAGCCACATCAAGCTCTGTCATGGGGTCTCCCAGATCTCTGCAACAGCTTAGAAATGGTGAGTCTGAGTCCCTCCAGGTTGCTTAATGAGTGTGTGTGTGTGTGTGTGTGTGTGTGTGTGTGTGTGGTGGTGGGGAGGTGTTGAGGGTATGGAGGGTGGTACTTGTCGGGGGGTTGGGGGGGTGTGTGTGTGTGTATTTTGGGGAGGTGTGGGATGTGTGTAGGTGTGGGCTGGGGGTATTGGAGGTTAGAGGTGTACAGGGAGTGGGTGTGGTCTGGGGAGTGCTGTTTGGGGTATGTGGGGGAAATGCGTGGGTAGGGGGCTGGGGAGTATGAGGAGGTGTGGGATGCATTGTATGTAGGGGAGTGAGTGAGGGTTGTGTGTGTGTTGGAGATGGTTTGGGGGCATGTGGCGGGGGAGTGTGGGGAACTATGTGGGTCTAGGTTGCAGGGTAGGTGTTCCTCAGTATCCCAAGATGAAACGTGGGACACATCCTCCCCTGAAACAAGAACATGAATTGCATTTCAATTCTGTATTACAATTCTTAGTACTACAGATCAACCACACCCAGGTCTAAATGTCTGCAGGGGTCAATTTAAGACATACAGCCCAAATTTGAAACAACTGACCTAGAAGCAATTGTTTGAGGCAACTCATATTTCTAGTCAAAAAACCCTGGTCAGTTGGTCCAGAGCATGGATGGCACGTGCAGGCAGCTATGGGGGGGCCTGGCTTGGTGGGTCCCTGTCCTCCCTGCAAATCCCCAGTAAGCCCTCCCCTGGTGCACAAAGACTGAGGGGCTCAGTCATGGGATACAGCATACCCAGTGCAGGGCCACTGCCATAGGGCACCCAGGAAATGTCTAAATGCTTTGTTAAAATAAGTTTAGGAGATGTTCCTGCCTCCAAGAAGCCTGTTTACTGAGGAGCTGGCATGAACTGGGACTTAGTAACATTCAAAAAAAAATTAGCTACTACTACTACTACTATAACTACAATTATTATCAAGATGTTGTGGGAGGTTAACAACATTATGAGGGATACTACAGGCCAACCATTCACAAGGAGATTGTCTTCTTTCTAAAAACCAAATGGCAATTAATAAATAGTGCTGAGTCACTGCTATCCTTATTGGAGGGGGAATCTTAACCCCTACCTCATACCATACAAAAATAAATAAATTCCAGATGGATTGGAGATCTAAAGGTAAAAGGTAAAACAATAAAACCTCTAGACTATAACATAAGAGAATACCATCACGACCTAGGAGTATGCAACTATTTCCTTAAACAGGTCACACAAGGTAATAGGAAAAAAATTGGTAAACTGGACTATATTAAAATCAAGAACTTCTGTTCATCAAAGAGTGCAATTAAAAACATGAAAAGTCAAGGCCCAGAGGGGGAGAAAAGATAGTCACAATACATATACAGAACAAAGGACTCATCCAGGATTCGCATAAAGAACTCCTAGAAATCAATAGGAAAGAGTGTCAGGCAACCTAATAAAAAAGGGGAGAGGCAAAAAACCAGAACAGGTACTTCACACAAACATATAAAAAGATATTCAACTTCGTTAGGAATAAAATGCAAAATTAAACCACAAAAGGATACCACTACACCTCCACCAAGATGGCTAACATGAAAAAGACTAACCATCCCAAATGTTGGAGAGGAACTCATACACTGCTGCTGGGAGTGTAAAATGGTACAGCCATTTTGGAAAACTGTTTGGCAGTATCAACCCTATATATACCCTATGACCCAGCAACTCTACTCCTAGACATATACCCAGCAGATATATGTACCTGTGTGCACCAAGACATGCACAAGATTGAGAATAGCAGCACAATCCATAATAGCTCCAGCCTGAAAATCTAGAGTGAAGTGGATAACATGTGGTATATTCAAACAATGGAATACTGTACAGCAACAAGAATGAACAGATGCCACACCCAACAGCTCACAAACATAATGAGAAATGTAAGAAGCCAGATACAAGAGTACATACTGTATGATTCCATTTATATAAGATTCAAAAGAACCTTGTAAGAAAAACCAACCTATGGTGTTAGAAGTCCAGAGTGGCTACCCTTCAGGTGCAAGCACCTGGGCAAGGAGCTGGAGGTGGGGAGTTGTGGGGGGGAATTCTGGGATGCTGCCATGTTTCCTGATCTGAGTGACTGATTACATGGGTGTGTTCACTTTGTGAAAATATTGAGCTGATTTGTGTACTTTTCTCTATGTATAGTACACTTCAATTAAAAAGGTTTTTTTTAATACCTCTATGGAGTTGCTAAAAACAGAAAAACTTAAGCGCATTTAGAAACCAAAAATAAATCATTAAAATCTAAAGAGAGGACTAATTCTGCCTACAGGACTTTAAGAAATAAGTCCTCCAAAGAGAGTAATATCTCTGGGCCCCCAAGCACACCCAGAAGACAGCTACTTGGCCACCAAGAGGGAAGCACACCCCCTCACACCCTCCTGGCTCTAGGAGACAGGCAAAAACAACTGAAGGATTCACCATCAAGGTCACAGAGATTCTTTTGTTGCAAAAACCAACAGAAAGATTAAAAACCAACCTGAATTTCAAGATTCTTTTGCTTGCCAATTCCCTGTCCCCCATCAATGAGGCCTTGAGAACACTTGGTTATATTTTGTAATGCCACAGAAGTCGCCCAAAGGGGAAACTTGAGGCCCCAACAACTGTGTCAGTGGTGGAGCAAGAAAGAGGGACCTTGTCTGTGGCTTCCTGTCCAGAGCTCCTTCTGCTACATAAGGCCACCTCAGCCATCACAGGTGAGCTAAACAGTGAAGGAGCCAGAACAGCCAAGCATCTGCCTCAAGAAGCCCTACCCTCCAAGGGAAACCTTAGAAAGAGGCTCACCCCTTGCCCATGCCAGTAGTTTCTTCCCAGGATAGCAGACTAAGCCAAGAGAAGGTTTCATTCTCTTTCCCGCAGCCCACTGCAGAGCCCCACCTTGCACAGCTCCAAGGGGGAGCCAGCACCAATTCCACCCCATAGGGAGAGCATCATGGAACTCAGCCATGAGTTGGTGGGTTCCCCAGCACCCATCTCCAGCGGGGAGACCAGGGTCAGAGGACCAGGCGGTAGGCCCTGTGTGACTTTGTACAGTCCCTTGCCCTCTCTGGGTCTCAGCTGTCACATCTGTAAAATCAAGGGGACTTCACTAGCGGTAAAACAAGAGTATAGCAGGGGCCCACCCGGTGGCATAGTGGTTAAGTTCGTGCACTCTGCTTTGGCAGCCCGGGGTTTGCAGGTTCGGATCCTGGGCATGGACCCACACACTGCTTATCAAGCCATGCTGCAGCGGCGTCCCACATAAAAGGTAGAGCAGGATGGGCACAGATATTAGCCCAGGACCAATCTTCCTCAGCAAAAAGAGGAGAACTGGCAATGGATGTTAGCTCAGGGCTAATCTTCCTCACCAAAAAAAAGAAAGAAAACAAAAACAAGAGTATAGCAGAAAGAATAAATGTGCATACCATGCTTCCTATTTCTCAACTCTCTCTGCACACACCATCTCACTTCATCTTTATCCTTATCCTGGGAGGCAGGGGTTACTGTGGCCATCTCCCAGATAAAGAAGCAGAAGCTCAGGGACATGAAGAGACTATCTAACTATTGGTCCCAGAGTTAGCAGAGCGGCAGAACAAGGTGGCAAAAGCAACCTGTCCAGAGAACCCCCAGTGCAGAGAACCATGACTCAGAGGCAGCATTCAGCTCATGTTGGGAGCAGCCCTCAGGACCTGCCCACCGAGCAAAGCCACAAGAGCACTGCCTCAGCTTGGTGCTACCTCTGTTGAGAGGATCAGTGGGTCTTAACGGTTGGGGTCCGGTGAGGCCTTAAAGCAGTGGAAAAGAGGCCCAATTCACAGTGAGGCTGTGGCAGCCAATCCGGCTGGCTTGAACCCCACTGGCACCTTCCCCTCCCACACACACTTCCCTGAAACAGCTGGACCAAGCTTGCCTACCACTTTGTCCTGCCTAAAACCATTCCAGTCCTCACCTGGCTTCTCTCAGCCCCACTGCCTCCACCCCAAGTTTCCTCTGCCAATGCCTCCCAAATGCCCACAGGGCGAGCCTCAAGGCACGGGGTGTTCCCCCAGTCCTCCATCTGCAGTTGAAGCTCTGTACCCGGGGGACTTCATCTAGCCGCAGGGCTTCAAGTCCTACCCACACAAGCATCTATCTGAGTCCAGACGCCTGCCTGACAGTCTCTCTCCACTTAGATGTCTAATAGTCATCTCAGGCTTACTGTGGCCAAACTCAGATCCAGGTTTCCCCTTCAACACCACTCTCCCCTGTACTTCTCACCCCAGGAACAGGCACCACCACTCACCCCACAGTCCATCTGTCAGGACGTCCTATAACCCCGTCTGAGGGCCACTGCCTCACACCTGGGCTGATGCAGCAGCCTCCTACCTCCACACAGTCAGGGCCAGGCATCCATGCTCAGGCCTCCAACGGCTCCCCACCTCCCTTACAGTGAGGTCCAGCCTCGGTGGCCCCAGCCTTCCAGGCCTTCTCTACTCTCAACCCCACCCTATCCCCCAACACTTCACTCTACTCCTGCCATGCAGGGATTCTTTCTGCCTCTCAAATAAGACAAGCTAGTTCTCTGCTCAGCTTGGAATGCACTTCCCTAGATCTTGGCATCCCACTCCCTCCACCTACACCCCCCTCACACAGCCCCTCAAATCTCCCAGTCCAAGAGGTCTTTCCATCCTAGAGCAGTGGCACAGCACCTCCCCCAACACCCCCCCACCCTGACACACACACACACACAAACACACACACACACACACACTCTCCCACCCTAGCCCTCACAAGTTCCTGTCTTTATCTTCCCTGTTTACAAGTATAGTGTCTAGCCACCCCTCCCATGGAAGTCCCTTAAGGCAGGGAGGCAGTCTTGTTCATGGCTTCATCCCCAGGGCCTGGCACACAGCTGGTCTTCAATAAATACTTGTTTGGTGGCTGGATGAAGAGTTCGTGTAGCGAGGATGGGCAGCTAATGCTCCAGGGAAAGGAGGTGTTCTACTTCCAATGATAGGATGTCAAGGTAGTAATCAGAGATTTCCAGAAAAATGAATCATCTGGGGGCCTTTAAAAACGTATGGACTTCTAGGCTCCACATCAAGATCCCAACAGGAGGCCTGGGGTGGGGCCAGAGAAGAGATTGCAAATTGTCTCCTCAGGTGATGCTGAAGCACAGGTAGGTCTGAGATCTTCTGATTGATCCAGCATCTTTATTTCACACATGAATGAGTCATGGCCCTCAGAGAGATGACTCAATCAGAAGTTCAACACTGGTTCATCCACGGGTGTCTGTGTTGGGAGCCCCAAACCTCGGAGCCCCAAACCTCCACCCACAGGTTCTCTCTCTCACTGGCTCCGAGATCTCCAGGTCTGAGCAGAGCTAGGGAAGAGAAGGTGAGTCCTTGGGAAGAATGGAGATTACATACCCCATCTTAGCTGTGGCTCTGCAAATTCATTTTCTCATCAATTTAACACTTTGCACTAAAAATGAATTCTACCTTCAAAGAATTAGGGCTAGGCTGAGTAAAGCCAGGGACCAGGAGGATGCCCTCTTTGCTTTCAACGGAAACAGGGGCAGCTCCACCCACCATCACCCAGCAGAGAGGGCTGGAGGACCACCTGGACTTCCCCACTTCCAAGACAGACATCCACCTTTATAAAAGACCCAGGTGCAAGACCTCGAACTAGACATTTCACAGAAATCTTTCCTGTTCTCCCAGCTACTGATGAGGTCAGAAACTTTGTCTTGATTTTACAAACCAGGATAGATAGGGAGGCTCAGAGTTTTAAAGATCTGCTCCAGGTCCCACAGATGTGATGAATGGGGCTGAGATTTAAACCAGATCTGCCCTGCTCCAAAGCCCATGCTCTCCACTACACCGCGTGGCTCCCACCAGGCAGCCTGATGGCAATTTCTGTGTGTGATCGGGGGTGGAGAGGGATACAGGCCAGGGCTTAAGGGACAACATCCCCTGGCAACATTCCAAAACATCGCTGCAAGTGGTCCCTTCAGCCGCAGGTTTCCTGGTCTATTAAATATGGATAAACCAACACCTACCCCAAAGGGCTGCTTTGAAGATTGAACAAGTAGTGTGATCCCATCACAAACTGCCATGTAAATGTTATGACTGCCAACCAGCAAAAGGCTGTCAACACAGGACCTCTTCAGACCACGCTGTTGGGGATGGGGATGTGGCCGCATGGGATCAGGGTCAAAGGCAACTTCCTGAGGCTTGAGCAGGCCATGGACAAGTCTGACTCCTCACCCAGCACACTGGACTCTTGTCCACTGCCCTCCCTCTGCACCCCTCAACACTTGCAAGTCCCTCCTTCCAGTTTCCTGTTCCATTCTCACCACACACTGGCCAGGGACCCTCCCTGGTACACCCAAGTCAGAAAGCATCAATGTACTCTCCTCTCCCTTAGCACTGCTCCCACTCTCCACACTGCACGTTTCTTGAGCGTGTAGATCACAACGATACCATTCTGAATTGTCACCATTTAACTCCACCAGGTGCACACACAGAAGGCCAGGAATAAGCATCTGCTGAAAACACTGGCCACGAAGACTGACAACTTCAAAGCCCCCTGCCCCAACTCTATGCTCCCCAAGGCTCATCTGATAGTCATCTGGGTTTCTACCTACCCTCTCCCTCTTAGCTCTCAATAAATGGGAGTTTAGGTAGAGACATGGTCCTTATGAGTTGGAATAGAGAGAGCAAGTCCTCCAGAGATGCACTGTCCAATAAGGGAGCCATAAGTCAAGTGTGGCTGTTTAAACGTAAATTAGTTAAAATGAAATAAAATAAATAAAATGTCACGTTAGCCACATTTCAAGGGCTCAAGAGCCACATGTGGCTCGCGGCTATGGTACCGGATAGTGTAGATTATATATAGATTATATATAGAACACTGCCATCGTCACACGAACAGTGCTGCTCTCATCTCTAGGGCTGGGTGAAAAACAAGAACTGCTGCTGAACCTGCAAACTGACAGCCAGACTTTGGCCCTGAGGGGTTGGCCAGCCAGAACACCAGTCTCCCTGTGTCTCAGGGCAGAAAGAGACAGCCCAATCCAGGCCAAATGCTTGAGAAAGTCAACAGCCAAGGGCAAGTGTTTGGGCCAAGTTAATTACTTTTAGGAACCTCCATTTGGCTGCCGAGGAAGAGGTCAGGGGAGGACAAAGTGGCCTCACACTGCCCTGCTGGACAGCACCATAGAGAGTTGCCACAGAGCTTCATCGACACAGCCTTGAACTGTTCACCTACTTGCCCAGCTTGGAACTTCTGGATGAGCATCAAGAAACGAGGTTCAAATATAATACAGAAAAGTGTGCCCGGGCTGGCTGCCCTCCCAGCTGGAAGCCCTGGCTCCTGCAGAACTTGACCACCAAAGCACCCAGCAGCACTTTCAAACCTCACGCCTGCCCCAATTACTGCCAACTGCCTGCTGTCAAACCCTCTGAAGCATCCCCCACTGTCCCCTCTGTGCCCCTGAATGTTCCCACCTCTGAACTGCTCCTCTGGAACACTGCTTTCCAGCTACCTCAATATTCCCTTCCTGGTCCCATCCTCCATGGCTCAGCTCAAGTTCCACTCTGCCCTCCCATGAAGCGCCTCCAGGCTCAGCCTGGCTTTCCCAGGAAATGACCTCAGCAGTAGAGACTAACATCATATGTAGTCCTTCCCCGGTCAACCTGGGCTGGCTGACCTGCAGGATGCTGCTTTAGGCAGTGCTGCCCCCTGTATAGAATTCCCTGCCCCTAGCGGGTCTTGCACAGGCTGGAATCCAGGAGAGTCACTTATGCTCCATGACCTTGGGCACCCCAGCACCTCTTGCCTTGCCCCGTCACAAATCAGTCATGTCAGGTGGGCTAACAAAGAAGTGCTTTGTAAAACTGCCGAGCTGCACAGCTACAACAGAGCTTTACTGCTGAATAATCTACAGAAAGCTTATGACCCTAATTTTGCCTCCATCTGTCACAACCTCAGGACTGATTCCTCCATAATATCACTAAATTATGAGTTTATAGTCTGGTGGGGCGGGGGGAGATAACACCATGAGGGAATCAACCCCATGCCCAAAATCCTGCCATCTCCAGCAAAACCATGCACACAGTAGGTATCAATGAAGGACCTGAGTGCTAGGGGACCAGCAAGGAGCCATACCCACAAGCAGGCACTCTCCATCAGCAGGGGCCAGCTGAGAACGCACTCAATGCTAGAGTCTGTCCTACAGGGGACTCGTCCCCACATCAGAGGACTGAACCAAAAGTGAGGAGCCACTTCCTCCCAGAGGAAGGAGACTCCTTGCTTCCTACCTGCTGGCAGTGGGCAGGCCATTCTTCTCCCCCAGCCTCACCACTCACAGGCCCCACAAAAAATGACTGTGGGCTGGAAAATTAACTCAAACTTTAGACCCTTGACTTTCTTCCAGGCATTGACCCTAATAGAAAAATCACTCAAGAACTGTGGAGATTAAATACGACACTAAAAGCACAGGTAACGAAAGAAAAAATGGATAATAGAGAACTTGAACTTCATCAAAATTTAAAAACTTTTGTGTATCAAAGGCCACCACAAAGACAGTGAAAGGACAACCCACAGAATGGGAGAAAATATTTGCAAATCCCATATCTGATGACAGTTTAATACCCAGAATATATAAAGAACTCAACAGAAAGACAGAACCTGATTAAAAAATGGGCAAAGGGGGCTGGACCAGTGGCATAGTGGTTAAGTTCACGCACTCTGCTTCGGCGGCCCGGGGTTCCCAGGTTCGGATCCCAGGTGGGGACCTACACACCACTTATCAAGCCATGCTGTGGCAGATGTCCCACGTATAAAGTAGAGGAAGATGCGCATGGATATTAGCCCAGGGCCAATCTTCCTCAGCAAAAAGAGGAGGATTGGCAACGGATGTTAGCTCAGGGCTAATCTTCCTCACCAAAAAAAAAGGGCAAAGGACGTGAATAGATATTTCTCCAAAGAACTCATACAAATGGCAAATAAGCATGAAAAGATGCTCAACAGCACTAATCATTAGGGAAATGCAAATCAAAACCACAGTGAGATACCACTTCACACATACTAGGATAGCTATAATTTTTTTTCAAAAAAGGAAAATAACAAGTGTTGGTAAGGATGTAGAGAAATTGGAACCCTTATGCACTGCAGGTGGAAATAGAAAATGGTACAGCTGCTGTGGCACAGTTTGGCACTTCCTCAAAAAGTTAAACATGGAATTACTATATGACCCAGCAATTCAACTCCTTAGGTATACACCCAAAAGAAGTGAAAACAGGGACTCAAGCAGATACTTATACACCAATAAGTACACCAATACTACACTAACAGCAGCATTAGTCACAATAGCCAAAAGGTTATCCATCAACAGGAAAAACAAATCCTGTTGTTTATCTTGTTGATGAATGGATAAACAAAATGTGTATATACATACAACGGAATACTATTCAGCCTTAAAAAGGAATAAAATTGTTCCATGCTAAAATATGGATGAACCTTGAAAATTTATGCTTATGCTAGGTGAAATAAGCCAAATACAAAAGGACAAATCTTGTAAGATTCCACTTATATGATATACTTAGAATAGGCAAATTCTGAGAGACACAAAGTAGATTACAGGTTACAAGGGGCTGGGGTAAGAGAGGAAGGGGGAGTTATTGCTTAATGAGTACAAGTTTCTGTCCAGGGTGATGAAAAAGTTTGGAAATAGTAGTGATGGTTACACAACATTATGCATATACTTATTGCCAGTGAAAAATGGTTAAATGGCAAGTTTTATGTTTTACCATAATAAAAGCAAATACACACACATACACACACACACAAAATGAACTGTGGCAAATAAGGCTACACTCATCCTTGTCAGCGGGAAGGCAGGCCAGAATCAGGATCCAGAGGAGATTAAGGCATGTATGTACAGGCAGCTTGGACCTGGGGCCTATAATCTTTTCTACTGTTGTTTTTTTGAGCAGGTAATTCACAAAACCTAAAAGGTATCAGAATGTATATAGCGAAGTTTCTCAACCCACCCCCACTCTGCATCCGGGCAACTAGTCCAAGTCAGTGCATAAAGAGTCATCATTTGTCCTCATGGTCCCTCCCAACCCTAACACTCACCTGGGATACCTCCTAGTTATGGGACCTTGGGCAAACCACCTCACGTTTAATGGCCTTAGTGCTTCCACCTATAAATTAACCCTCCTCCTTCCTTCTTTTCAGGGTTGCATCAAGACCAGATAAGTCAGGCAGGTGGTATCATTAACCATATGAAATCTGAAAACACTGTTGTCTTTAATAAAGAAAATTACACCATGTGTCTCTCCAGCTAAATGAAAGCTGCGTGGGGCAGAGACTTCCGTCTGCTTTGTTCATTCACTGCTATACCTCCAGTGCCTGAACAACTGGCACACAGTAGCTATTTGGTATACGTCTGTGGAAGGAATGAATTACCAGCTCCAAAAGTCCATTTTGAACCAAGCCAAACAACACTTCATCACCTGCCACTTATCTATCATTGACACCACAGCCTGGAAACCAAAGAGTCAACAGACAATTCCAACACCGCCCCCAAGCAGGAAAACGATTAGATAGAGTGGGAAAATCAGGAGCTCCTGGATAGTAAAGGCACACCAGCAAAGGAAAAAGCTTCCAGTGGAGTCAAGAATGTGGCTTCACAATAACTCTTGTTTCTTAAAAAGGATGCAAAGGGCCGGCCCCGTGGCTTAGCGGTTAAGTGCGCGCGCTCCACTGCTGGCGGCCAGGGTTCGTATCCTGGGCGCGCACCAATGCACTGCTTCTCTGGCCATGCTGAGACCGCATCCCACATACAGCAACTAGAAGGATGTGCAACTATGACATACAACTATCTACTGGGGCTTCGGGGAAATAAATAAATAAATAAAAATTATTAAAAAAAAAAAAAAGGATGCAAGGAAACTCTAAAGGCCAGTGAGCTCTCCATTCCAAGAGAGAAGCCATGTGATTTCCAAATGCACATTTTTCAGAAATGAGTTCACAGCCAAGAGCTTTCCGAATCCAGAATTGTGAAGGTTAAACTCAATTAAAATAGCAATCAGTATGGAAACAAATTGGGTAATGTAGATGAAATGGAAAAATTCCTAGAAACACACAATGTACCTAAACTGACTTATGAAGAAATAAAAAGTTTGAATAGACCTATAACAAACAAGGAGACTGATTAAGTAATCAAACACCTCCCAACAAAGAAAAGCCCAAGACCAGATGGCTTCGCTGGGGAATTCTACCAAACATTTAAAGAAGAATTAATACCAATCCTTCTCAAACTCTTCCCAACAAATTGAAGAGGAGGGAATACTTCCTAACTCATTTTATGAGGTTAGCATTACCCTGATTCCAAAGCTGTGAAAATGAATAAAGGAAACCTCAATTAAATTGAAGTCAGGAAGGCCGGTAGGGGGAGCCCTCATGCTCTATTATACACTGTCAATTACTCCAAACAGGAAGAGTCACAGGCTTGCATCTTGGGCAAAAGGCGTTTACTTCTTTACTACCCAGCAGGAGAAAGGAAGATTTCTTTTCTCCCCAAGCAATACCCCAGCCAACAAGAGACTAACAACCCAGCCAATGAAAAGCCTCTACACTTGGGACTCCTAGTTTCCTCCAATGGACTTTTTGTTTATTGCAGCCCCTCCCAAATCCCCCTTTCCCTCTATAAAAGCAAGCCCCTTCCTTTGTTTCACTGGATTTACCTATCATCCATCATAGCCTGCAGTTCCTCTGGCTATTCCCAAATAAACTCGTTGTGTGGGTAAAACCACTGGCCAATTTACTTTTTAAGTTGACAAAGCCAAAGACACTTTAAGAAAAGAAAACTATAGACCCGTATCCCTCATGAACACTGATGCAAAAATCCTCAACAAAATACTAGCAAACTGAATTTGGCCACATATTAAAAGGATTATACACCATGACCAAGTGGAATTTGTTCCTGGGATACAACGATGGTTTAACATACAAAAATCAATAATAAAATGAAGGGAAAAAAAGAAAAAACACATGATCACCTCAATTGATGAAGGAAAAGCATTTGACAAAATTCAAGTCCCTTTCATGATAAAAAACACTCAACAAACTAAAATAGAAGGAAATTTCCTCAACGTGATATAGGCCATATTTGAAAAACCCACAGTGAACATCACACTCAAAGGTGAAAGACTGAAAGCTTTTCCCCTAAGATCAGGAACAAAACAAGGATGCCTGCTTTCACCACTTCTACTCAACATGGTATTGAAAGTTCTAGCCAGAGCAATTAGGCAAGAAAAGGCATCCAAATTAGAACAGAAAAAGTTCACAGATGACATGATCTTATATGCAGAAAAACCCTAAAGAGTCCATAAAAAAACTCTTAGAATAAATGAATTCAGCCAAGTTCCAGGATATGAAGTCAACAGACAAAAATCAGCTGCACTTCTATACACTAGCAATGAACAATCTGAAAAGGAAATTAAGAAAACAATCTCATTTACAACAGCACCAAAAAGAATAAAATACTTAGGAATAAATTTAACCCAAGAGGCTAAAGACTTGGACAATTTTAACCAAGGAGGCTAAAAGCTTATACAAGAGAACATTGCTGAAAGAAATTAAAGACTTAAATAAACAGAAAGACATCCACGCTCATGGACTGAAAGACTCCATATTGTTAGGATGTAAATACTATTCAAAATGATCTACAGATTCGGGGCCAGCCCAGTGGTGCAAGTGGTTAAGTGCGTGCGCTCCACTTTGACGCCCCAGGGTTCACAGGTTCGGATCCTGCATGTGCACTGACGCACCACTTGTCAAGCCATGCTGTGGCAGCATCCCACATAAAGTAAAGGAAGATGGGCACGGATGTTAGCTCAGGGCCAATCTTCCTCAGCAAAAAGAGGAAGATTGGCAACAGGTATTAGCTCAGGGCCAATCTTCCTCACCAAAAAAAAAAAAAAGAAAGAAAAAGAAAAACAAAATGATCTACAGATTCAACATAATCTCTATCAAAATCTCAATGGTGGGGCTGGCCCGGTGGCATAGTGGTTGAGTTCGTGCGCACCACTTTGGTAGCCCAGGGTTCGCAGGTTCGAATCCCCAGCACAGACCAGCACACGACTCATCAAGCCATGCTATGGCAGCATTCCACATACAAAATGGAGGAAGATGGGCATGGATGTTAGCTCAGAGCCAATCTTCCTCAGCAAAAAGAGGAGGATTGAGGGGCAGGACCAGTGGCATAGCGGTTAAGTTCACACGCCCCGCTTCAGCGGCCCAAGGTTTCACAGGTTCAGATCCCGGGCGTGGACCCACGTACTGCTTACCCAGCCATGCTGTGGTAGGCGTTCCACATAAAATAGAGGAAGATGGGCACAGATGTTAGCCCAGGGCCAATCTTCCTCAGCAAAAAGAGGAGGATTGGCAATGGATGTTAGCTCAGGGTTAGTCTTCCTCACCAGAAAAAAAAAAACAGGAGGATTGGCAAGAGACGTTAGCTCAGGGCCAATCTTCCTCATCAAAAACAAAACAAAAAAAACACATCAATGTTGTTTTTTGCACAAATAGAAAAATCCATCCTAAAATTCATATGGAATCTCAAGGGATCTCAAATAGCCAAAATGATTTTGAAAGAGAACTAAGTTGGAGGATTCACACTTCCTGATTTCAAAACTTACTACAAAGCTACAGTAATCAAAACAATATGGTACTGGCATAAGGACAGATATATAGACTAATACAATAGAACAGAGAGCCCAGACATAAACATATGGTCATATGATTTTTCAACAAGGGTGCCAAGACCATTCAATAGGGAAAGGACAGTCTTTTCAACAAATGGTACTGGGAAAGCTGGATATTTACATGCAAAAGAATGTATCAGACCCTTACACTATACCACAGACAAATATCAACTCAGAATGGATCAAAGACCTAAATGCCAGAGCTAAAACTGTAAAATTCTTAGAAGAAAATATAGGGGGAAAGCTCATTATCTTGGATCTGACAATGGTTCATTAGGTATGATACCAAAAGCAGGATCAACGAAAGAAAAGAGAGATAAATTGGACTTCATCAAAATTAAAAACTTTGTGCAATGGACATCATCAGGAAAGTGAAAAGACAAACTTGGGAATGGGAGAAAATATCCACAAATCACATATCAGATAAGAAGTTAATATCCAGAATATATTAAGAACTCCTACAACTCAACAAGAACAAAAAATCCAATTAAAAAATGGGCAAAGGGGGGCTGGCCCGGTGGCATAGTGGTTGAGTTTGCACGCTCCCCTTTGGTGGCCCGGGGTTCATGGGTTTGGATCCTGGGCACGCAGCTACACACCACTTATCAAGCCATGCTGTGGTAGGCATCCCACATAAAATAGAGGAAGATGGGCATGGATATTAGCCCAGGGCCAATCTTCCGCAGCAAAAAGAGGACTGGCAACAGATGTTAGTTCAGGGCTAATCTTCCTCACACACACACACACACACACACACACACACACACACAAATGTGGGCCACCCAGGTAGCGTAGTGGTTAAGTTTGCATGCTCCACTTCAGCAGCCTGGGGTTCGCAGGTTTGGATCCCGGGAGTAGAGCAATGCACTGCTTATCAAGACATGCTGTGGCGGCGTCCCATATAAAGTAGAGGAAGATGGGCACGGATGTTAGCCCAGGGCCAATCTTCCTCAGCAAAAAGAGGAGGATTGGCAGCAGATGTTAGCTCAGGACTAATCTTCCTCACAAAAAACAAAAAGAATGGGCAAAGGACCTGAAGAGGCATTTCTCCAAAGAAAATACACAAATAGCCATACACATCACTAACCATTAGAGAAATGTAAAACAAAACCACAACGTGATACCATTTCACACCCTTTAGGGTGGCGATAATCAACAAAACAGAAAATAACAAGTGTTGATGAGGATGTGGAGAAGTTGGAATCCTTGTGCACTGCCGTTAGGAATGTAAAATCATGCAGCTGCTGTGGAAAACAGTATGGTAGTTCCTTAAAAAGTTAAACAGGGGCCGGACCAGTGGCATAGCAGTTAAGTTCGCGCACTCCACTTCAGCAGCCCGGGGGTTCACCGGTTCAGATCCTGGGCGCAGAATACTCACCACTCATCAAGCCATACTGAGGCGACGTCCCACAAAGAAGAACTAGAAGGACCTACAACTAGGACATACAACTATGCACTGTGGCTTTGGGGGAGAAAAAAGAAGAAGATTGGCAACAGATGCTAGCTCAGGGCCAATCTTCCTCGAAAAAAAAAAAAGTTAAACATAGAATTACTATATGATTCAAAAATTCCACTTCCGGGTTTAAACTCCAAAGAATTGAAAACAGGGACTCAAACACATATTTGTACATTCATTACTCACAAGGGCCAAAAGCTAGAAACAACCCAAGATGAATGAACAAAATGTAGTATACATACAATGGAATATTATTCAGCCTTAAAAAAGAATGAAATTTTGACACATGCTACAACACGGATGAACCTTGAAGACATTATGCTGAGTGAAATAAGCCAGTCATAGAAGGACAAATACTGTATGATTCTACTTATATGAGAAACTTAACGTAGTCAAATTCACAGAGACAGAAAGTAGAATGGTGGTGGCCAGAGGCTGGGACGAGAGGGGAATGGGGAATTATCGTTTAATGGGCACAGAGTTTCCATTTGGGATGGAAATAGATAGTGGTATAGTTACATAACATCATGAATGTACTTAATGCCACTGAATTGTACATGTAAAACGGTAAATTTGACGTATGCATATTCTACCACAATAAAAAAAAGTAAAGAAAAAACAATCAGGCCATATTTTCAGCCCACTGAAAGAATCCCTCTTTAAAGGCCAGTTCTCCTGTTGGCCTGAGGCATCCTTCCCATGGCAACGGGCCCTGAGGATGTGATCTTTCTATGTCCTTTGTATTCCAACCTCAAACCCAGTCCCAATAATCTAAACCCTAATCTGGGTTCTAAATCTAAACCAACAGCACAGGTTGGCTAGCCACTGTTTGAAAGGCTGAGGCTTGAGCTTCCCTGGGCCAGGTAGTTTGCAAGGATAACTGTCTGACAGGTCTGACAAGTTGCCAGCAAAGGCAGAAGCCAATCTGGGTAGCTTTCACTCTCTATTACTTCCCCTTTCGCTTTCCCACAGGACACCAGACAGCCACACAGAAAGGAAACAGAGGCCAGAGAGACCAGCCTTATTTTTTAAAGTTGAAAAGTGAGTCCCTGTTTCCCTCCATCCCTCACAGGTCTAGATATTTAATATCCTTTGTACTTTGTAGAGTTGAGGACAGAGTCTTCGCCCATCCAACAACAGCAGAACCAACAACCTCCACCCTCCGTAGTCTCTAGGGCCCTTTCATACAAATTATCCTTTTAGCTCTCAAAATAACCCAGTGAGAATGAATGTGTAAGGGTTGTTATCCTGCACTGCAGACATGAAGAAACCGGGGCTCACGGAAATGAAGCAATCTGTCCCAAGTCTCACAGCCCCAACTGACAGGGCCAGAGTTTGCACACAGATAGTGAACCTCAGAGTTCTCCTTCCCCTCGATTACTTCGGAAAGATCAACATAGTAGAAATGGAATCAGACCATTCTGGTGTCAAACAAGAGCAAGGAAAAATGCTTCCAAGTTTGGCAACTAACAGGACTAGCAGGTCCATCCCCAGAGAAGTAGCCTGGGAAAAAACAAAGCGCCATCCTCTTTCTCCGAGGTCCATCCTGACCTAGAAATGGGTCTTTCCTTTTTAACTCAACGGTCCAGTTGGGTTCCCAGGGCACAGTCCCGCGCCGTCTTGCCCAAGGCGCGCAGACGGCCAGGTGAGGGTCTGCCACACTCACAGAATTTCACCAGGGGTGGATGACCACCTAGGTCATGGGGAAACGGAATATTCAGGGCGCTCAGACTCGAACAAATCACGCTTAAACCAAAGAGCATCTGAAACTGGAAGCAGCCCTGGAAACCCACACGAGAAACGGGAAGAGCCAAAGGCCCGCGGCGCGCTGGCCAGAGCGCCACCACGCCCGCGCATGCGCGACGAGGACACCGGCGCTGGAAGAGTCTCGTCGCCCGCAAGCACCACACTTGGAGGGCGGGCCCCGACTCCTCGCGCATGCTCCAGCGGCGCGCGCATGCGCGTTCACGGCAGTTGCCTTGATCCTGGCAGTCCTCTGCCTTCTCGTCCCTGTTCCGGATCTGAACGCTGGCTACCTCAGCCATGGCCCTCACTCCGCATTCCTCACCTTGCGCCCGGTTTTCTCCCGTAGGGCCTTCAGCCTTTCCTTTCGCCGCAACGCCTCTTCCTCTAGCCGGCCCACACCGGCCGTAGTGGCCGCCATCTTGCCCACCCTCCTCGTCTCTCGTCCCGCATCGCGCAGGCCCAAGGAGTAGATGACCCTCTCACGGCCAACCCAGGGACGAGAATGGGAGAGCAGGAAGTCCTGAAAGCCAATCAATGCTGAGTTGCTATAGGAGGGCCCGCCCTCTTCCTCGCCCGCAACTCGCCTAGCCCGTGTGGGGCTGACAAAGAATGAGACGCTAAGGCTCGATTCGTCCAACGCCAATCAGTGAGAAAGCAGCGAATGGAATCAGACCTGAGTGAAAGAAGATAGAGCGCGTCGATCGCTCTGGATTTCCCTAAGCGCCAACGATAGCTCGCTCCCTGCCGGCCGCTTGGAATGCGCTGACCCATCCTTGTCCACTTGTCCTGATCCTTCGAGCCTCGAATGCCTTCAAGAAGCCTGACTCTCCACTCTCACCCCAACTTAATAAGAGGTCTGCCTCTCCCTTCCTTTCCAGGTATCAGTGGCTCCCTGGATGCACTTGTCCATGGGCCCCTAGCCCCTTCTGTGTCCACTCACAGCAGACGAAGCCTGCGTAGTGCAGGGCTTAGCTGGATGGCCGTTTCCCTCTGGGCTGGTGGATGATCCCCTCCCACCTCCAACCTCCCTGGAGCAGCAAAGTATCCAGGGTCAGACTACCCAACGTGGAGAAGAGCAAACCACAACCTGGGCCCAGTGGGCTGGAAGGAACCCTCTGAGCTTAGTTCCTGAGAACTAAGCTGAGAGTTGGTTTGGCCTCGACTGCAGCAGGTGGCCACGAGATGCACTTCCCAGCAGGAGCTGCTAGGGTC
The DNA here is from genome assembly GCF_020826845.1 of Diceros bicornis minor. NCBI lineage: Eukaryota > Metazoa > Chordata > Mammalia > Perissodactyla > Rhinocerotidae > Diceros > Diceros bicornis. Next base: position 48,362,029 of record NC_080741.1, read on the forward strand.
TTTCCTGCATTAGTCAACATGCCCTGACAATGGAGAGAGCACTCTGGCTGAAGTCAAGGTCTTCTGAGAGCATGTCTGGGTCCCCACAGCCACACCGTCCCCCTCCCCCGCCCCCCCATACACCATGACTTGTCTCTCGCAAAGCTATTCCCTCTTTGGGGCCTGCCTTCCCAGGCTGGCAGCAAGTGGACACCTACAACTCCCTTCCCAACTTCCTTCAGAGGCCCTTGTGCCACAGACCCCCATCCAGCCTCCCCCCAAAACGACCCTCTTGACCTCACTAACCTGGTTTTGGTACTCTCTCCCTGCATTGGGTGGGGTGCCCTGACTGGGCCTGGTATGCAGGTAGGACCTGGTACACAGGTAGTAGGTGGTCAGGAAATGTCAGCTCAGAGGTGGGATGGAGAGGGCAGGAGAAAATGCCAGAATGAAGGGACTGCCCAAAAAGCCAGGAGGACAGAACAGAATGGGAATGGGGACAGTCTGTCTTCTCTTGGCCACCCAAGGTCTAGAAGGCTCCAGACTGGTCAGTTCCTCCAACTGATGGTAGCTATCTGGGCTGCACAAAGTTCCCCCCAGGTCCAACAAAGGCTCTGAGCCCTGCCCAACAACAGGTAGGGGGAGCCCTCACCTCCTAGGCCTGCTAGGGGGACGGGCCAAGGGGTGATGGTAGCAGTGGTCCAGCAGAGTCAGTCAGGCTTCTGTCCCTGTCCAGGCTGTCCCTGGCTGCCCAGGGGGTCCTCATCTGGCCCATCTGGGCCTCAGATTCTCCATCTGTAAAACAGAGGCATGAGGCACCTACGTGCCTCTAATCTCTTAAGGTTAAAGAAAACAAAAGATGTGAAGCAAGTGCTGGGCCCTGGAGTGGAGGGAGCCTCTAGGAAGCTTCCTGGAGGAGGGGAACCTCAAAGATTGCCTAATTTCCCAGGGATCTGCCTGACAGATGGAGGGCACTGCTCCCCCGGAGGTATTTCAGGTTTGTCCTGCTGCTCTCTGATCCCACCCCCCTCCATTCTGCTCCACATAGGAGCAAAATAGTGGCACTTCGGTCTCCCCATAAAGCACTTAGAACAGCACCTGGCACGTGGTAAACTCTACAAGTGGTCGTCATGGTTGTTGTAATCATTACACACTTGTTGAAGGACCCTCGCCATCTGCAGGGTCCCCCTTCCCTTCCACCCCGCGAGGCTGTCCCTTGGACGAATGGTGGCAATTCCAGCCGGGCGGGCTGCGTCCTGGTGCGGATCTAGACCCTAGGGCAAATCTGGAATCCCTGACCCCGGATTTGGAATCCCTGACCGCGTACGGGAGGCTCAGATTAGCCCTTCCCGAGGCGCTGGTAGGGGCGCTGACGGAGGAGGGTGGGGCTGCGGGGCTCCCTGACCTCAGGCTCCTCCTCCCGCCGGGCTCCCCGCCCTTTGCACAGTCCCGGGAGAGGCGGGGCGGCGGTGGCGGCAGCGAAATGCAGGAAGCCAGGCGGCGGACGGCCGGGAGGAGGAGGAGCATGCAGACTTGGGTGGCTCAGCGAGGCGGGGGCCAGTACTACTTCCCCCAGTAGTACGGCGCCGCTCCGCCCCGGAGTGACGCCCTCCGCCCATGGGCCTGGCCGAGGGCAACCGGCGGGCGGCGCGGAGGAGGCGGCGGCGGCAGGTGGCGCGCAGCAAGGCCGGAGCCGGGCCGGGCCATGGCCGCCTCGGAGCGGCTCTACGAGTTGTGGCTGCTCTACTACGCGCAGGTGAGCCCGCCCCGCCCCGCGCCCGCCGTGCCCCCAGCTCCGCGCGCCCCGCGCCTGCTGCACCTGCGCCCCGCGCCACCCGGGCCGCTTAGATGCGCGCGCTAGCGGGCGTGCTCGGGCTCCGCACACACGTGTGCGTCCCCGGCCCGCCGGTGCCTCTGGCACTTATACCTGGGGGACGACCTTCGCGGCCGCGCACCTCACAAGAGCCTCTTGGGTGGGGACTGCGCAGCCTCAGTCGTGTCCGAGGAGAGGGGCCTGGACCAAGACCGCCGGGCACTTCCCCCTTTTACAGATGGGGAAACTGAGGCCGGAAAATAAACGAGAGACTGGCCGGGTCGTGAGGGGCAGGGGGGCTTAGTTTTGAATTGGGGCTTGCCCCTCCTGTGGGCGCGGCCCCGTGGGGTACTCGGTCAACGAGTCTGAGTGGGTCGGGGGTCCTGGCAGGCCGGGGGCGCGGTCCCTACTGTGGTTCGACTTGAGTAAACTCATACCCTCGTACCCCCAGCGAACCGGCAGTGGTGACCTCCTCCCTGATCCGAGGCGGCCCCACCCCACGCCCGTGGGGGTAAACCCGGGGGTCCAGCCAGAAGAAAAGATTTGCCTTGGATACAGAAGGTGGGGGTTGGGGGTGAGCTAGGAGGGATGTTTGGAAGGGATGGAGGGAGGTCCTTTCTTCCTGAAGTCCCCATCCTGTCTCAGAGACTACCTCAAGTGGCCTCAGAAGTTGAAGAGAGTGACTCTGACCCAAGTGTCCCTAAACTCTGCCTCACACACATAGGCCCCCACTTTCCTTCTGCATCCTCAGCAAGGCAGGATCCCAAGGTAACCCCCCCCCTTCACCCAGCACCAGCCTCCCTCCCTGAACCTGCCTGGCATCGTGCTCCTGGCTCAGGTGTGTCATGGGCACAATGGACTATTGTGTGCCCCTGATCTCGTCACTGGGGGGAAGTTCATGCTCAGATCAGTTGGCCCGCTGTGAAGAGGCTGGCTGACTGTCTCCCAGGACTGCAGGCCAGGTCTGGGACCCCAGGGACCTGGAATCCAGGCCATAAGGGCCACAGCTTCTTGAATCCGCTCAGGTGGTGAGAGGTCCAGGCCCCTGGCAGGAGGCAGTGCATGGAGTACGGTCCCTCTTTGATGTGACCCAGGGCAAGCTCTTTACAATTCTGAGCCTTTGCTTCCCTATTTGTAAATTTGGCACAGCCTTGACCTCAGGCGTGGCCTGGGCTCTGCAGAGGGGTAGCCAGTATGGCTGGTCCAGGCCAGAGAAGGCTCCTGCTTCGCTAGCCCCATTGGGTCCCCTCAACCCAGCCTCTTTGTCTCCATCTCCAAGACTTAGTCCTTGTGAAGGAGCAAAAGATTCGGAAGGAAACCTGCCCCTGGCTCCCATGCCTCTGATTGCCCCCTGTGGCCATGGACAGGTTCTTGGTCCTCAGTTTCTTCACCTGTGACCAGGTGAAGGGGAGCTTGAACCAGGTGATGAGTCTGAGGGATGTTAATGGTGGGTCTTCAGGTTGGGTGGCATGCTGCTGGGGGGAGGGTGACTTGGTACCGTCTCCCAGGACTGTGCCTCCAGCATGGTTGTCTCCCGTTGCCCCTTCTAGCTGAGCTCTGCAAATGGTCAACCCCTCTATTTCCTCAGGATCTGTGCTGAGTTCCCTCTCCCCCTCCAGCTCCTTACCTGACAAGGCAGGTATGGGACACAGGCTGGCTGGTTGTAGCCTTGGCAGCCTGGGCAGGCAGGGGGCAGCCTGGGGCCAGGCAAACAAATCCAGGATGTGAGTGTGAACTGGGGAGCCAGGCGGGGCCAGGCCGCCTGGGGAGAGGAAGCTCCAGCCAGCCTCCTAGCACTGCCTTCCTGCCTGCTTGGTCCTGCTCCCCTCCCAGAACATGGAACAAGATCCCCACCCCTCTGTGCTGGGCTCCTGGCGAGTGGTGGCTGTGCTACTTTGAACCCTGCTAGGGACCTATTGTGTGTGTGCTAGGGGGAGGGGGTCAGATAAGGTAAGGGCTTGAACTGAGAGATGGTGTTCAGAGACCCCTGAGTTGGCCACCACCCGGCTAGAAGGCTCCTCCAACACCTGCACCCCTCCCTTCAGCAGTGAGAGCTGACATCAGCTAGCAAACCTGTTTCCCCAGTTGTGGATCTGGGCCTGCCCTGGGGAGCACCCCCCTTTCTGCCCTTCCTTCTCACAGACCCTAGGTTCAGACCTGCCCACCCCCCACCTTTGAGGCCCCTGCTCAGCTGGGGGCCATGGAGTCCCCTGGGGGAGGAAGCTGTGGGTGACAACTGAAGGAGGAAGGAAGGCCAGAGTGCCCCTGGACATCACCCAGTCTGAGCCCCTCAGAGCCCTAGTGGGGAAACCAAGGCAGGGTCATACCAAGATTGTCAGACAAGTTTGGGGCAGGGTCTGGCAGAGCTCCAGCCCAGCCTCCATCCTCTGTAACTTTCCCCAGGAAGGGTCTAGTCCTGTGGGCAGGAAGCCTCGGTGGGTCTGCACCCGGGGACAGCACAAGCTATTTCCTCTGCATGGAGCCTTCTCCCTCCCGTTTGAGGAGCATTCCTCCCTGTCCCCTCAGACCAAGCTGGACCTCAGCTCAGGCATGTCCCCATGTTAACCCTTATTGTGCTGGCTATGTTGTGGTTTCCCCAGCACCTCACATATGGTAGGTGCTCCTTGGATATTAGCTGAATTGCTGGATGGAGGAGATAGGCCCCACAGCAGTGACCGATCAGGGAAGTCATGCCAGAGGAGGCTGAGTTTGGGACTTGAGGGCTGAGGGGACAGGAACGGAGCAGGAGCTGTTGGCGGTGGGAAATTCGAGAGGCAAGTGGTCAGGAGTGAGGGGGAGGCCTGGTGGATGGGTAGGGGCACATCCAGAGGACTCAACCCACCAGGGCTTCCCCGGGGTGGGTGTAGGAAGGGGGTGAGAGGATGAGGAGACTGGGGACAGCACCCCACAGGCTGGCAGTTGGGCAGTATTGAAAAGTTATGCAAAATAACATGCAAATGAGTGGCCCCTTTTCAGCCTGGATCAGTAGTGTTGCTCCACAGCCCCAGTGAAAGGGAGCACTGGAGGGCATGAGAGCTGAGGGGCATGGCACACAGGGTCACAAAGGGCAGGACAGGACAAACATTCAGGTTACAAGTAGGGAGCCCAGGCTGAACTCTCCAGTTATGCCATTGAAGACTCAGGGTTCCAGGGAGGTCAGGTCAGAGCTGGGGTTGACCTTGCTCTGCCCACCCCTCCCTGGTCCCTCACTCCTGCCTGATGAACTCTTTCTATTGCCTCATGGAAACCTGGTCAGGCCCTCTGCTACCCGTGGGACCTTAGCTGGGTCATATTCCTTCCTGTGCCTCAGTTTACCCTCTTGAAATGGGAAAAAGGAAGGTAGAATAGCCTCCTTGGTGCTTGGCCCCCCTCCATACCTCAAAGGGGCAACCAGGGTTTCTTCTTCCCTGCCTTCATTAATTACCAAGGCAACTGGACAGGGTGGGACTGAGGTGATGGGGAGAGTAGCACAGAGCCCAGGGTTGGGGGAGGGGCTGGTAATCTCTGGAGTTGCTATGGCAACTGGGGAGCTGATGTGGAAGTGTGGGGTCCCCATGGAAACAGGGTCAGTTACTATGGGGACCCTGGAAGGAAATTCTCAGTTTCCATAGTGATAGAAGGGGAAGGTTAAGCCCCGGGGGGTGTTGTAGAGACCAGAAGGTCCACCCCTGTCAAGACCCCCTTCCCAGGTAAGAGAGAAGAGACTGGCCCAGCTACCTGGGCACTCAGACCACTATCCTCAGCTGTCCCTGCCCCTGGCAAGTCCCCATCTTTCTGCTTCATTCCTTGCCCTGAGGTCCTCCACGTCTGACCTCTAGTTCTCCTGGTGTAGCCAGAAGCCACCTTTGGCTTAACATTGCCATCCCCTTCCCAGTGCTGAGAAGGGAGACCGCCAGGCCTGAATGAGGTCATCCTGATCAGACCCCACCCCACCCTGTCTCATTTCTGCTTGCCTGTCCCCAGAGATGGGGTGCACACTACCACCCAGGCAGCTCTGACTGGGAAGAGTCACCCACTAAGTTCTGATCTTCTCTCCCCACTCTGCTCTTAGCCTAACATGGTGCCCATCAACATACTTCTGTTCTACCTGCCTGGGACAGCCGACTGGGGAGTGGCCCATGAGACCTTGGTTCTGCCAGTAAGCCAGGGTCTGCCACTCATCTGTCACTCATGGAAGTGGGCGGGGAGATGAGTATTGCCCTAGAATGCCAAGGGCTTGGGAAGGCAGAGCCCCTGGATTTGGGGATGGATCGCCTACTCACCTTACCACGTGCTGGTGGGTGTGGTTGGAGAGCCTTTACCCGTTAAGCAAAGGGATGGTTTTAAAGAGGCAGCTGAAGCACAAAGAGATTAATGCTAAGTACCAAGCTACCAAGCATGAGAACCAGGTCTGGACTCCAGAACCCATGCCCTCAACCACTGATTTAGTTTGATAAGCCCAACCTCTGAAGCACCAGACAGGGGTGGGTCTTGGGAAAGATACTAGCTCTGGGGAGCATTTAGGCAGAGGAAGCATGGAGAGCAGAGCACATGCAGACGTGTGGGGGTGGGGACAGCAAATAATGCCCTTGGGCTGGGCATCCAGTGGATGTGGGGTGCCAAGGCTGGAGGTGAGGTGGGCACCAGCCATGCAGGGCTTCAGATGTGAACGGAGGCTGTGGACTTGCCTTAAAGCTTGTGATAGGGTAGGTTACTAGCTGATCAGACAGTGGTGATAACAGATGTCTACTGGAGGTGCACCAGGTGCCCGGTGCTGTTTAAGGAATCTGTGTATTGCCCCATTGTAAAGCCCGAGTGAGGTGGGGATGGAGTGGGGATGGGGAGTTTGAGGCAAGGTCTGGGCCTTGAGGTGAGACATAGGGCAAGCCAGGGCTGCTATCAGGCTTGGGGTAGGGCAAGCAGGTCTAAGGGAAGCACAGTGTCAGGCAGTTCAGTGGTTCATGTCCTCCTGCAGACAGCCCCACCCACCCATCCACGCCACAGTGGGCTGCTCTCAGCCCTCCCGGGTTACCTCACAGTTCTGGGGAAGTGGCAGTTCCATGCCCACCCAGGGACTATTTGGCCTAACCAGCCCTTGGGAGCCCCTCAGCCCCAGCACTGAGTGCCCTCAGGGCTGTTGGGTATAGATTGGGTTCCCACAGAGGTGACTATGAGACCCCCTCCTCCCAGGGACACTGACCTCCTCTATACCCACAGCTTTCTCCCCTACTGCAGGGCCCTGGGGAGGAGTGTGTGTGGCTGCTCCTGACCTGCCTTCAGGGGAGGGGTGGGGGATTGGGACCCTGGCCCAGTCAGGTTGAGGTAGGACTGGGCTGGCCTTGTGCAGTGTTCCTGCTCAGAGCTGGAAAGGGAGCGAGGAGCCGGCTGAGGCAGAGCCTCTTGAGAGGAATGTGGGGAGTCTAAGCACCACAGCCACCTCTTCCTGGCTCTGGACCCCTCTGCATGCAGCACTGCCACCATGCTTTTGGGCCCCTGCCCTGCTCTGCCTCCTGGCCCTAGTCCCTGCAGGGATGCCCCTACCTCCAAGCACTGCAGCCTCAAGCCATGCGGCCCAGGTCAGAGGTCGGCTGAGGCCTCCCAGAGAGAAGAGGTGAGAGCCACAGAGGCAGGACAGGCAGCTCACCCGTCCGCCCATCTAGTACTGTGCTTAGAGACCCCTCATGCCCCCTCCAGAGCACACAAAGGCTGCCTTGATTGCCTTAGCCCTGAATCCAGCCCAGCTGGATCTGCTGGAAGTTTGCAGGACTGGATAGGCTGAGGGTGTGGTTCTAGGGACAGAAAGTGGGAGGGTGCAGAGTTTGAGGGGCCCGCCCAGGTCTGGGAGGGCCAAGCCAGGTGATAGCCATGAGGAGGATGGGAGGTTCCTGCTTAAGTACCAAAAGCCCAAGTCACAGAGTGCAGTGGGGCATGGGGTGGGCAGAGGCCTGGACAGAGGATGTGAATCACAGGTGGGGAGGGACAGAGAGGCTGGAGAAGCAGGCCCTGGTTGGCCTAGGGGCCTGGAATGCCAGGCTCAGCAGTTGAGCCTTTATCCTCAGGTCAGGGTGGGGGACATGGTCAAATTTGGGCTTTCAGGTGCTCTGCAGAGCTGCAGTGGGCAAAAAGGATCCACATTTTGACGGTAGACAGGGATCTGTGGGGTCACTGAGGCAGGGGCCGGGGTCATGTGGTCAGCTTGGGCTGTCTGGCTAGCAACCATGAGTGGTCCTGGCCTAGGACAAAGGTCTGGCTTTCAGCATTCTCAGAGGTACAGCTGAAGCTGTGGCAGTGTATGCCCCCCGATTTCCCCGCCTGCAATGGGAAGAGTTCAGAAATGGTCCAAAAGCCCTGGCCTGCTCGGGTGTTTCAGGGTTAGGCATTTTGGTGTCCCTGCTCGTTGATGGAGAGGAGAGGTGTGGACAGAGGTAGGTGAGCAGGGAGACTACCAGTGGCAGAGGGTGGAGAGGTCACCAAAGGAAACTGACAGATAAAAAGTCACAGTGGTGTGGGCCTGCACCTTAGGGGCCCCAGCCCCTCTGAGTTGCCTCAGATCTGTGACAAAATGCTCAAGGAAGGTGCCCAACCACAGGGCGGAGGGCTGCTCTGCCTAGGTTTCTTGTGGGCCTGGCCCAGTCTGCTGGGGTCTGGCCCCCTTCTCTGGGGCCCATTCAGTCCTGGCCCTGTGGTCTAGGGCCTGCAGGCGGCAAAAATTAGCCATCCATCTAAAAGTAGTTCTGGAGGTCCTTGAATTGAGGTCCATGGCCCTGGGGAGCAGCCTCAGGCTCCTGGGTGCTGCCTGTGATGTGTCCCTTGCCCCTTCATCCTTCTCCAGTCTAGTCCCTGCTCTAGCCCTCTGCCCCCGGAAAAGAAAGTTGCCTTCTAGGCTCAGCTGGTTGGGGTGGGAGTTGCAGATGGGGCCAGCGTGGAGGGAAAGAGCCTGGGATGGAAGGAGGAGCTCAGGTCCAGGCCACAACCCACTCCATGCCCTGGGAGGGGCTTAGAGGTTAGGGCAGGTTGGGGCTAAGCTAGGACTTACTCAGCTGTGTCCCTGGAGTAGGGACCAGCAGAGCCAGGTGGGGAGGCTAGGACTCAGGGGAGCGGGGTGGGACAAAGGTATGGATGAGTTCTCTACATTGTCCCCTGGGCCTGAGGCCTTGGACCCATATCAGGGAGCGGTGAGTGCCTTGAATGAAGGGCACTATAAGCAGCAGGGATCAGAACCTGTCCCTAGATAGGCCTGCCCTGACTCCAGGCCCCATGACACATGCCTATAAAACTAGCTCCTGGTCTGCAAGCCCCACCCAGGGCAGTGTGACCCTACCCCTTGACACTCCAGGGCCTGCTCCCAGGGCTGGGCCAGGTCCCTCACAGCTTCTCTTGCTGGGCCCTGGGTGCCCCAGGCCCCCCCCACATCCCTGCGGTCTGCCGGGAGGAAGCGGCTCCCCTCCCCCACCGTGACTCTGCGCTTCCTGCCCCAGCCAGGGCGGGAGGGGACGTTTCCCGTTCACACCAAAGTTTCCCTGGTGGTGCCCAGACTCAGCCACTGCCCCTCTTGCCCATGGAACCAGCTCTGGGGCCTGGGGTCCAGGTAACCAGCCTGGGTGGGTGGAGGCTCCCAATGCGAGTTAGGACGTCCTACCTATACATGTGGGGGATGTGCTAGTGCATGGGTTGGCCTGGCCAATGATGCACATGCATGCTGGGATCCGTAGTCAAGGAAGGTTTCCTGGAGGTGGTGGCTGCTGAGCTGGGAGAAGGTGGCAGCAGAGAGCCCAGCCCAAGGCTTTGGGTCAGGGGTGGGTGGTGGGTGGGAGACCTTCAGGCCCAGCACCAGTGTGGGCCACAGCCATACTCCAGGCCTGTGTATGCTTAAGCCCCTCCCCTGCCCATGTTAGGTCTGCCTGAGTCCCCAAGGGTTAGGGAGGTGGGAGCAGAGACTAGGAGGCTAAGAAAAGCAGGTGAGTGGCCTGGGAGAGTGGTCAATATGTATGGCAATCCTCTGATGCTGACCTTCCAACTTCCTGTCCTCCCTCCTCCCCCATCCATCCCTCACTCCCTTTCTCCACCCCCACTGCTCTGCCTCCAATCCCTGTCCACCCCGTGTCCACCTCCATTCACTCTCCACTGCTGTCTACATCCTCTTGTCCCTCCTCTGTCTACTGTACCCCTTCCGAGCCCCATCACTGTTCCCACAAACTCCTTTGCCTGCAGAAGGACCTGGGCTACCTGCAGCAGTGGCTGACGGCCTTTGTGGGTGCCTTCGAGAAGAGCATCTCACTATGTTCTCTGGAGCCACGCAGGTGAGGCTGGAGCTACATGGAAAGCAGGGACAGGGTAGGGAAACTGAGGGGTCCTCGGTGCCCCAGTGACCCCCTCCCTGCAGGCCGGAGGAGGCAGGTGCAGAAGTGCCGCTGCTACCGCTGGATGCGCGGCATGTGCTGGCCCAGCAGCTGGACGAGGGGAACCTGGAACAAGCCCTGCTGCTGCTCAAGCTCTTCATCATTCTCTGCAGGTGGGTCCCTGGTGTCCTTTCCAGAGTGGGTGCGTGGAACTGTGGGCCAGAGGCGGGGCTGGCATGTTACTGTGACCTCTGCCATCATTCACTCCCCAGGAACCTGGAGAATGTAGAGGCAGGCTGGGGCCAGGTGCTGGTGCCCCAGGTGCTGGCATTGCTGACCCGGTTGACCGCCGAGGTGAGGTGGACTCTACCGTAGGGGGCCGGCAGAGGGTAGCCATGGCCCAGCTAACCCTCCTCCACCCTCTCCACATGCCTACAGCTGAAAGGACTCCCAGCACCGCAGGAGGGCCGTGCACCCCAGCTGGAGAATGTGGCCCTGCATGCCCTGCTCCTCTGTGAGGGCCTCTTTGACCCTTACCAGACCTGGCGGCGCCAGCACAGCGGGTAAGAGCCAGCCCACAGGCAGAGGACCCAGAGGAGGCTGAGGAGAGGATGGGGGTGGCCGCTATGGCAAAGGTGCCGAGGCAGGAGGAGGCCCATGCACAGGCCTGTGAGGGGAGGATGACCCAGGAGGGGTGAAGTGCCTGGCCTCACCCCACCCCCACCCTCACCCCCACCCCCCAGGGAAGTCATCAGCTCCAAGGAGAAGAGCAAATACAAGTTCCCTCCAGCCGCTTTGCCCTGTGAATTCAGCACCTTCTTCAGAGGTCAGGCCCCGCCCCTGCCCCGCTTGGCCCACCTGAGACCCTAAACCTGAGACCCTTCCTGCGGTTCCCCATCCTATACGGAGGACAGGACCCACTTAGTGGTGGCTGCACGCAGGGCTGGGAAAACCACGGGAATTTCAGGGGGCCTCCAAAGGCGAGTACGAGTTCAGGGGCAGAGAGGAGAGAAAGGGCATGTCTGGACAAAATGAATAATTTCTTTTCTGGGCTAGAGTGAAGGCTTTCCATCAGGTGAGGGGGTCGATTTCCCTTCCTCCATCCCACCTACCTCCTGGGTCCCCCCAGCCACTAGTATCCCACTCTGATCTGGACCATCCTAAAACCCCCTGCTCCAATCCCTTTGTCCTGTAGCTTCCACCCAGTCTCCAGCCCTCCTCAAGATAATGTCCACACTGGTGTCTCCACTTCCTGCTCCCTCAGTCCTGGAGGAGCTGACCTCCAGGGCATCTCTGGTCATCTGTTCTCCCTGGGTACCCTCTTCTCCTTGGTGCCCTCTTTCCTCTCATTGGAGGGAGACTGGCCAGGACTTTAGATAGCCTTGGGGGAAGATGCTACCTGGGGAGATGGCGGCCTATTGGGATAGACAGTATCTCGGTGTCTCTGGAATGCCCCATGGAGCTGCCTGGATCTGGAGTCGGGGCAGCAGCTCCAAGAGAGGAGATGCCCCTGGGGAGCTCCCTGCCTCCATTCCCCCAAAATCTGAGTACTCTGCTTAAAACACACTGGATTTTGTTCCCACTACTGTAAATCTCTCGATGGTGGCCTGATACCCTCAGGATCAAATCCTGCTCCTCCCCACAGCCTTCCTTCACAGCCCCACTCACTTACTGCTCCCCAGCCATAGTCCTGTCCTCTCATTCCTAGAATGCAACTAGTTATCCATCCCACCTCCGGGGCTTTGCCATACTGTTTCCTCTCCCTTCACAGGCTAGCTGCATTCTCAGGCCTCCTCTCAAAAGCCCTGTTCCCTGGGAGGCCTCCCACTCCATCCCACCTGAATGAAGGCCGCCCTGCTCTTGCCCCCAGCTGCCCCCAACACCCGTGTGTCCCAGGGCTGGTCCTTTCTGCTCTCTGGGTTTCAGTCTGGCCTGGCATCCTGGCCAGCTTTGCTGGAGCAGGGCCACATGGGCCTCCCACATATGAAGCTGTGAAAGCCCCTAGAAGTCCCCAGTGGAGGTGGGGGTGAGGGTAGAGGGCATCTGTATGGTAGGGACAGCAGGGTCCCCAGAGCAGGTCACAGGAAGCTCTAACCGTCACAGGGCAGAGGGACCAGGAGATTTGCATTTGAGAAACTAAACCCTGGGTTACCATGGGGAAGCTGGGTGGGGGATGTGTGCTCACTCTGGGGTCCCCCACCCTGGGGATTAAGGATCTGGGGAGCTGGCTAGGCTCTCAGGGCAGGGCCATGTCCCTTTCAAGCTCCCCAAAGAAGAGCTGTGTCCTCGTCAGACCCCCTAGCATAGAGCTATGACATTTAGACCCTTAGTGCAGAACCAGGTCTTCTCCCCCAGATTGGGCCTCCCAGCCCCGTTCCTTGGCCCAGCCCCCAACTCCTACCCCAGGGCACACACCTCTGTGTAGTCCCCTGGATTCACAGCCCTGCAAGCTTGGTGACAGTGTCCTGCCCTGCCCACCCTACGCTATCCAGAGAGCCTGCGGGATGCAGATCGCTTGCCTCCCAAGCTGCTGTTGCGTCTCATCCACCTCTTTGGTGCCGTCCTTGCGGGAGGGAAGGTAGGCTGAGAGGAGCCTGCGGCCCAGAGGGTGGCCGTCTCAGGGTCTCTCTACTGGGTGAGCCCCTGCCCATTGCTCATCTCTGTCCACACCTGCAGGAGAACGGGCAGATGGCTGTGAGCGCCGACTCTGTGCAGGGCTTGTTGGGTGTGGTGCGAGGCTGGAGCCATGGGCCAGCCCAAGACCCCCGCCTAGTGCCGCTGGCACTCAAGGCACTGGTGGGTGCAGTACATGTCCTGCATGCCAGCCGCACACCACCCCGTGGACCAGAGCTCCGAGCCCTGCTTGAGGGCTACTTCCGTGTCCTTAATGCCGACTGGCCAGCCGGGCCTAGCTCGGGGCCTGAAGAGGCCCTCATCACCCTACGGGTCAGCATGCTCGGTGGGTATGGGCTCCCCGGCTCTTGGGGAGGTGGCACTAGCAGGGGAAGAACCAAATGACAAGGGAAGAGCTGGACTAGGCCGCATGGGGAAGAAGGTTAAGGCTGACCAGAGTTGCTGCTGGGAGGGGATTGGGCAGGGCTGACCCTTAACCCCTCCACAGATGCCATCCCCATGATGCTGGCATGCGAGGATCGGCCAGTGCTGCAGGCTACCTTTCTCAGCAACAATTGCTTTGAACACCTTACTCGCCTCATCCAGAACAGCAAGGTGGGTGGGGCCCAGGCTGGGGGTGGAGGTCCTGGAACCCAGAGGCTGGGGAAACCACATGTGGGTGCAGAGATGCTGCTGAGCAAACTTGGGCTGGACCAGGCTGAGGGCTTGTGGCTGGTGGGATGGCTTGCAGTTGGGTGGGAGGGTCTGGGGCTCAGGATGGCTCTGCACCCCACAGGAGGGATGTGTTGTGGAAGGACGGGAGCTGTCTTGGCCTCTTGTTTCCTCTGTCCCCAGCCCCAAGTCCAGGGGCAGGAGGAGGGCTCAGCTGTTTTGGATACAGTACCTACTCCTGCCCCCTTATCCGCCCCCGACTCTGTCCCTCTGAGCAGGGCATGGGCAGCTCAGCTCCCCTACTCTTCCCCTAGTGCCTGGTGGGGCACTCGGCCTGGGACTCAGGGTGCATCCGTCTCTCTGGGGCAGAGCCCTGGCAGCTGCCCTAGGTCCTGCTCTAACCCTGCCCCTCCCCCATCTTCCTCTTCTCTCTCCTCTGCCGCCTCCACCTTCTGCCCTCCCCCTTCCCCACAGCTGTACCTGCAGGCCCGGGCGCCCCCTGAGGGGGACAGTGACCTGGCTACCCGGTTACTGACCGAGCCCGATGTCCAGAAGGTACCACCCTGGGGCTGAGGCTCAGGCACCTACCTCCCTGGGCACCCACCCCTGGGGGCTCCCTCTTTGAGCCCTTCCTGCACTATACAGGGAGGATGAGCAGATACGTGTGAGGCCTGGTGTGGCCTAGTGATGGGGCTGGGTCCTCCATGCTGTCTCACCCTCCTTCAGATCCCCATCCTAAGGAACCGGGCAGGAGTGATCTGTGCCCTGCCTGGTATTAGCATGGGGAGCTGGGGTTTGGCTGTGCCAAGCTGGAAGGAACCTTCGAAACTGAACCACCCAACCCCATTTCATAGACAGGGAAACAGAAGCCCAGATACTCAGGGATTTGGCTGTAATCACTCACAGAGAAGGAGGTCCCCCACACGCAGCCACTTCTTTCCATAGATCCTTGCACCTGCCCTAAGCAGGTCACTGGGAGTCCCTCATCTCCTCATCCCCTCATGCCCTCATGATGTGCTCCCTGCGTCACCTTGCATGGGGGCTGTAGGAGGCTGCAGGGTGTCACCTAGGGGCTCCGCATGGGGCACCCTCTCTCTGGTGGCTCAACACCTGGGCCCCAACCCCCAGAGCTCCCCTGCTTTGTCTTCATGAGGCAGCCCCGTGTGTCTATCACACTTTGCTATTTTCTGAGAGCCTGCACATCCATTCATGTATAAAGCAAGCGAGGCAGGAGAGACCCCTGGTTTATACAGATGAGGAAACTGAGGCCTGGAGAGAGGAAGGTTGCCTGAGGTCACTTGGGGAGTCAGGCAGAGCTGAGACCAAGGGTCCTATGGAGCCAAAATACGGCCTAGCACCTGCTGACAAACTCTCCAAGCCCTCCTGATCCCTCAACCCTTCAGGGAGGGGCAGGGCAAGTGCCCAGCATGCCTCTGGCCATCAAGTTCAGCCAGGGTGAGCCTCAGTGTCCCCACCTGGATCTTAGGGGGCAAGGGGCAGAGTAGGTCTCAAAGGTCTCGAAGGTTCTTCTGGTTCTAACATTCTGTGATTGATTGTCCCTAAATTCCCCAACCCCCTGTCAATCATCATTGGTGATGGGGCACTCACTGGCTTGCCTGCACATGTGTGTCTAGGTTGGGTGGTGATGGTTGGGGACTGAAGCCCATAAGTCCACCAGACAGTGTGGGGCAGAGGGATATGGCGAGAGGGTCCACTGTTGATCTGTCCCAGTGAGGCCCTTCCCAGCCTTGGTTTCTTCCCTGGCCTCTTTGTCATAGTGGGTCTTTCCAAGCATTCAGAGAGGGCCCTATAGGGTGAGGGTGAGGGTCACAGCAGTTTAGGCAAGGAGTAGAGGTCCTGGTGCCCAGACAGGGTTGCCACACTCTCCGGGCCCCCAAGCCAGCTCGGCTACCTGCCTTGGGGCACCTGCTCCTGGCCCTATACCCCTTTAACTGCAGGGTGCTGCCAGCTGCAATACCCTGGCACCTGCCTCTCCTGACTGCCCCTCCCCACTCCAAGGTACTGGACCAGGACACAGACGCCATTGCGGTCCATGTTATCAGAGTGCTGACCTGCATCATGAGCGGGTCCCCCTCAGCTAAGGTGAGGACGCTGCAGTCCGGCTGCAGGAGGGCTGTGGGGTGGGAGTTAAATTGTCCCCAGAACTGCCCTGGTTAGTGGCTGTTAGAGCAAGTGAGCTGAGGAGGTGGCCATCCTGCCCTTTGGGGTGTAGCTCAGCCCACTGGGTGGCCATAGTCATCAGTCAGTCCTGAGAGCTGGATATCCTGGGTCAGGGCTGGGTGGGGGAGGGATACTTGTGGGCTGACCACCTCCTGCAGCCTTCTGAAGTGGACCCACAGCCCCACACCCCTCCGCAGCCCCTGCCCCTGCTAGCACTGTGACCCAGAGGCAGAGCCAGAGGAGGGAGCCCTGAAAGACGATGCCTTCTCCAGGGTTTCCATGGGGTGTGAGTTTGCCCTGGGGCCCACATACATGCTCACTTCTTCCCCACACAACCTTGCGCAGGAGGTGTTTAAGGAGCGCATTGGCTACCCTCACCTACATGAAGTTCTGCAGAGCCATGGTCCCCCCACCCATCGGCTGTTACAAGAGCTCCTCAACATGGTGAGGGCAGGGGCTTGGGGTCAGGGTCCCAAGGGCAGCCCGGATTGGGTCAGGGCTACCACGGAAGGTGAGCCGTCCACCGTGGGGACTGTGTTGACTGGCCAGTACATAGTGTGACCCATGGCCTGACCACATATGTCAGTGTCACTGGCGTGAGGATTCTGGGCTGTGTGGGGCCCTGGAAGCTGCTGCACGTTAGCAAGCCCCAGGATGATCCTAGGAACATGCAGTTGGGGTTTACGCCAACCTAGACCAAAAGCCAAGGCTCGAGGGGTTAACGATGCTGAAGGACTGTTGTTAGTAGTGATGGTCGTCCACCTCTAACTTTCCTGAGCCTCAAACACAACTTGTGAGCAGGATGGGGTAGCGCATGTTGCTTTCCCATGCTATAGGCAAGTAAGCTGAGACAGGAAGTCCGGCTGTTGGCAAGGTGGCCTGTTCCATGCCAGTTGCCTGGGAACTATCACATTCTCTCCACCCACAGGCTGTGGAGGGTGACCACAGTGTATGTCCACCGCCACCAATCCGCAATGAGCAGCCGGTGCTGGT
Organism: Diceros bicornis minor; assembly: GCF_020826845.1. NCBI lineage: Eukaryota > Metazoa > Chordata > Mammalia > Perissodactyla > Rhinocerotidae > Diceros > Diceros bicornis. Next base: position 48,378,598 of record NC_080741.1, read on the forward strand.
GCTGATGCAGTGGCTGCCAGCACTGCCCACAGCTGAGCTGCGGCTCTTCCTAGCAAAACGCCTCTGGTGGCTCTGTGACAGCTGCCCTGCCAGCCGTGCCACTTGCGTGCAGGCAGGTCTGGTGGGCTGCCTGTTGGAGACGCTCAGCACAGGGATAGCTCTGGGGGCCCGCTGCCAGGAGCAACTGCTGGCGCTACTGCAAGCATTGGGCCGTGTGTCACTAAGGCCCTTGGAGCTGCGTCATCTGCTGCGCCCGCCTCCAGGGCTGGACTCGGGGCCTGGTGGGGCTGAGGCCGGGAATGCCCGACACGCAGGCGCCATCATTCGTGCATTATCAGGCATGGCCCGGCACCATGGCCCTGCACGAGCCCTACGCTACTTTGACCTCACCCCCAGCATGGCGGGTATTATGGTACCCCCTGTGCAGCGATGGCCAGGACCTGGCTTCACCTTCCATGCCTGGCTCTGTCTGCACCCCACGGCTGTAGCGCCTGCCCCGGCCCCCACTCGGCCACCCCAGCGAAAGCAGCTGTACAGGTAGGTGACTGGTAGGGACCAGGGCACAGTGCCAGGGTGAGCAGGAGAACCAGCAGGCATAACTGGCTTGGCCTGCCCCCAGCTTCTTCGCCAGCAGCGGCTCAGGGTTTGAGGCCTTCTTCACGGCAGCTGGGACCCTGGTGGTGGCTGTGTGCACCCGGAAGGAGTACTTGACCGTGAGCTTGCCTGAAGTGTCCTTTGCTGACTCTGCCTGGGTGAGCCTCCATCCCCATATGGCTCGGGGCTGGAGGGGACACCGAGTCCCAAACTATAGCCTGATGTTGTGGCTTCTATTCTAGCATTGCGTGGCCATTGTCCATGTGCCTGGGCGCCGGCCCTTCAGCCAGAACCTGGTCCATGTCTATAAAGATGGACGCCTGGTCAAGATGGCACCCCTTCGCTGCCCCTCCCTCAGTGAGGTGTGCCAGGCAGGGTTTGGGGAGGCCTTGGGTAGCTGGGGGGACTTGGACAGGGTGGGACCTGGAGCCCTTGTGTTCCTGCTACCCCCACAGGCCTCAGACTTCAGCCTCTGGGGTCTGTGCAGCCGTGGGGTCACTGTGAGGAACTAGATGCAGGTGGCCCCAGGCTTTTCTGTGACCTGACCACTCCCCCAACCCTGGCCCCGCAGCCTTTCTCCTCCTGCTGTATCGGCTCCGCTGGGCACCGCACAACGACCACCACCACGGGGCTGCCTGCGCCACCAGTCCCCGCTGCCCTGGCTCACACTCACCCCTCCCTCACCCGCTCCCAGTCAGTCCCAGTCACCACAGGGCTTGGCTGGGGGTCTGGGCTGGTGGCCCCCCTGCAGGAGGGCAGCATCAGCTCCACCCTTGCAGGCACACAGGACACTCGGTGGGGCAGCCCCACGTCCCTGGAGGGCGAGCTGGGGGCCGTGGCCATCTTTCATGAAGCCCTGCAGGCAGCAGCCCTGCGGGACCTGTGCAACCTGGGTATGCAGCACCATCCACCCTGCCCTGCCCCAGCCTCTCCTCCATTGTCCCAACACCCAGGTGGTTGGGACTTACCAAGTGGCCAGGCCATAAACTGGGGGTCCAGGGGGAAGGAGAGGGTCTGTCCTCTGATCAGGCAGAGAAGAGGCAGGCTCTGGATGGGGTTTGGCCAGAGGCCCAGTCAGGTCTGAAGCCTCCTGCCCACCCCCAGGGCCCAATGAGATGGCACCCTTCAAGCCCGAGAGTGATCTGCATGAGCTTGGCACCAAGCTGCTCCTCCATTACTCACCTCAGGTATTTGGGGGTGGGGGGTGGGCAGTTGGCCCAACCCAGCTACCTCCCCCTGGCTCCCACACTCTGTCTGCCACCCCTTCCTCCAACTGATGCTTGCTGCCTGCCCACCCCCTGCCCCCAGGCCTGTAAGAACAACATCTGCCTGGACCTGTCCCCTGGCCATGGGCTGGATGGCCGCCTGACGGGCCATAGGGTAGAGACCTGGGACGTGAAGGTGTGTGTGCACGTGTGGGCAGTGAGCGCAGGAAGCGTGAGCATGGGCACATGTGTACAGGGCGGGCTGGGGATTGGCACTGTGCCCTGGGAGGTCTTCAGGAGACCACCTCAAGAAAGCAAAACTTCCCTGGACCCAGGTTCCCAGACCAGAGGATCTGCTGGGCTGGAGTGGGGCAGGAAACGGCTGGGAGCTACCCTCTCACAGCCGGTCTTCCCACCCCAGGATGTGGTGAATTGTGTGGGAGGCATGGGTGCCCTTCTGCCCCTGCTGGAGCGAGTGGCCGCACAGCCCCAAGAGGCCGAGGCAGGTCCAGCTGAAACACATGACCTTTTGGGGCCTGAACTGACCTCTGGCCACAACACCCAGGGCCTGCTTCTCCCACTGGGCCAGTCCTCAGGTAAATGTCCCTGGTGCCTGGGGTGGTGGGGGAAGAAATCTTAGCATGACAGTGTGGCTGGAGTGCTTGAGGTCTCTGTGGCCACTGGCAGGCAGGCCCTTGACACACATCTGTCCCCTTCTTGGTGGCCGGTAGAGGAGCGAATGGAGAGGAACGCAGTGGCTGCCTTTCTGCTGATGCTGCGGAACTTCCTGCAGGGCCACGCTGTGAACCAGGAGAGCCTGGTGCAGTGCCAAGGGCCCGCCATCATCGGGGCCCTCCTGCGCAAGGTTGGGCAGGAGGGGAGGGGGCTGCTCTGTCTGACCAAGGGGACCAGGTGGGGGGATCAAGAAGGGGAACCAGATGCCGTCAGTCAGGGAGAACCTCCTAGGAGAGGTGGCATTTGAGTGGGACCTTGAAAGGCTAGGCAGGGTTTGGCTGAGAGGGTCTGGGGGAAGTACCAGCACAGGCTGGGGCAGGGGACCTGCACAGCAGGCTGGGGAGCTTGCACTTCAGAGACAGCAGGGAGCCACCAAAGAGTTTTGAGCAAGCAGGATGCTTGTGTCCATCTGCCTGTGCAGGGCAGGGTGGAAGCTGGGAGGCTCGAGAGCAGGCGGCAGGGCCTGACATCTTACCCCGCTCCTCCCACCCCAGGTCCCCAGCTGGGCCATGGACATGAATGTGCTCATGTCCGCCCAGATGCTGATGGAGCAGGTGGCAGCTGAGGGCAGTGGGTCCCTTCTGTACCTGCTCTACCAGCATTTGCTCTTCAACTTTCACCTCTGGACCCTCAGCGACTTTGCTGTGCGCCTGGGTAGGTGTGGGGCCTTGGCTGAGGGGACGCCTCCAGGCAGAGTGGTGGTAGAGGTTCTGAGAAGTTATAACCCCACCCTGGGTGACCTGAGGGGACATATCTGCCCTGGGGCATCTGATGGGAACATGACCCTCCCCTGGGGAGGTCTGGCAGGGGCATGGCCTTGTCCTGGACTATCAGAAGGGGTCCAGCTCAGCCTGGTGGCCTGAGCCCTCTGCTGATGCCCACTCAGGCCACATCCAGTATGTGTCTAGCATAGTCCGTGAGCACAGACAGAAGCTGCGGAAGAAATACGGGGTCCAGTTCATCCTTGATGCCCTGCGCACCCACTACAGGTGAGGCTGGTGGGGCCAGAGGGGCCAAGGGGCTGACGTAGCTGCCTCTGGCCTCGGGGACGGCGTTCAGTCCACCAGCTCACTTGTCCACTCTCCCTGTTCTCTCCCCTCCTGTGTTCTGGGTGCCCCTGCTATCTCCTGGCCTCTGGTGGGTTTGCCTGTTGGGACTGCCCCAGCCCACAGCGGGAGTGCCCCCTAGTGGCTGACGACCTGCGCACGGTGCAGACTTCACTCCTGGGCCTGGTGCGGGAGTTCCTGGCGCGGAGCTCCTCCACTGATGACGTGCAGGTCATGCTGAGCTTTCTGGCGGCTGCAGGTGATGATGGCCAGGTAGGCTGGAGGTTGGTGAGGGTGAGGGGTGGAGTGTGGACCATGTTGGGGTAGGGGGGCCGCCTAGTGTGAGACTTTGTATCCCCAGGTGGTGGGCACACTGGACCTGCTGCTGGCACTGCTGCAGTCCTCATCAGCACAGGAGTCTTTGGCTGTCTTCCTGCTGGAGCCAGGGAACCTTGAGGTGCTGCTGGCATTGCTGGTGCGGCCAAGGTCACTACCCCTGCTGCCCGACCGAGTCTGCAAGGTACACCCAGCCCACCCCCTACCCTGGTACCCCATTCGCTGTGGTCCCTGCCTGAGGTCCAGGGAGGTGCAGCAGGCCTTGGACTAGCAGGCGAAGCTGCCTTCGCAGGCCTCCCTTGGAGCCACACACCTGCAGTGATTTCCCTCGCACAGTAACTCCTTCCCCATGATGACGCTGTCCCCATGACCCCCACACAGATCCTGCGCAGACTGCAGCAGAACGAGCGCTTACCTGAGCGGAGCCGCCAGCGGCTCCGGCTGCGAGACTGTGGTCTCCAGGGTCTCATCGCCTGCCTGCCAGAGGGGGCCGTTTCCCCCCAGCTCTGCCAGGGCCTCTACAAGCTGTTCCTGGGGGCAGGTACAACCTCGTTGGGAAGAGGCAGGCCAGGTGGAGGGGTGACATGGACCCAGGAAACAGGGCAGGTGGGAATAGGGAAAGTGTTGGTCCGGGGGCCAAAGCTGAGCAAGGAGGGGAGTACAGCCCCCTTGCTTGGATCAGTCCCTCAGGCCCTCTCTGGCCATCCTCCCAGATTGCCTGAACCTCTCAGATCTATTGGCTGTGGTGCAGCTGTCCCTCCAGGCTGACCTCAGCGTCCGCCTGGACATTTGTCGCCAGGTGAGTGTGGGAGGTGAAAGCTTTGGTACGGGGGTTCGCTGAGGACTTCACTTTGTCTGCCTGTGATGAGGGTCTCTAGAGGTCTCCCTACAAAGGCCCCAGGAGAAGGGTCTTGGGACAGGCTGTTGGATGGATCCCTCACTTGCTGTGCCCTGGCCCGGCAGCTCTTCCATCTCATCTACGGACAGCCAGACATAGTGCGCCTGCTGGCCCGACAGGCCGGCTGGCAGGACATGCTGACCCGGCTGTATGTCCTGGAAGCTGCTACGGCCGGCAGTCCCCTGCCCTTTCCCCCAGAGCCACCCGCCTCCCCGGAGCCAGCCTTACTCAAGCCACCCACTGAGTCACCGGAGCCTTCAGACGTCTTTCTGCCGTCAGAAGCCCCCTGCCCCGACCCTGACACCTTTTACCATGCTCTCTCCCCGTTCTCTGCACCCTTTGACCTGGGCCTGGAACGGGCCAGCGTGGGCTCAGGCAACACTGCTGGCGGCGGCAGTAGCAGTGGGACTCTTACTCCAGCCAGCCAGCCTGGCACACCTTCCCCGTTGGATGGGCCCCGGTCCTTCCCCACTGCCCATGGCCGCCACAGCTCCAGTCTCTCCAATGTGCTGGAGGACGGCAGCCTCCCAGAGCCCACCATCAGTGGGGATGATACCTCTAATACCAGCAACCCTCAGGTGAGGCGGGCCCACCCTCTGCCACTGCATGGCACTAAGGGAGGACACCTGTGGGACACGGGGCAGGCAGTGTAGCCTGTCTCAAGGTGTGGTCCTGTCTGACGTCAGGGCTGCAGCTGCCAGTTGGGCCTGGCGCTGCCCCCTTATAGCTCTTGTCTGCAGTTGTGTTCCCACTGGGGTTCTGGAACAGGGCAAGTCATGTTGAGCCAGAGTAGGGGGCACCAGCCAGGCTTTGGAAGGCCCTCAAGAGAGTCTGTAGGGCAGAGATTTTATGAGGCCTATGGGCAGCAGAGCTCTTAGGGTCCTGCCTTATGCTTCTGGTTTGAGGATGGGCCTCTGCTTATTCTATGGCATTCTTCTAGAGAATTCCAGGACAGTTCTTGAGGCCTGTGAGGACTGTGGGGTAATTTTGTGAACCACTTCATCTCCTCTTAGGAGTCATTGAAACCCCAGGGTTCTTCCTGGAATTCAAGGCAGTGGCTTGGGCCCCTACACCATTCTTTCAGCCCCACAGTGCCCAGCTATCTGTTGGCTGAATGCTCTGCCTCCTGCTGCCCCCACTAGTGGTGGGCTGCGGTCCCGAACAGGGATAATGTGGGGGTCAGCCTGATTCCCTCCTTCCCCATCCCACACCCTACACCATCCATCTGTGCCCACAGCAAACCTCTGAGGAGGAGTTGTGCAACCTGCTCACCAATGTGCTGTTCTCAGTGACATGGCGGGGTGTGGAAGGCAGTGACGAGGCTGCCTGGCGGGAGCGTGGCCAGGTCTTCTCAGTGCTCACCCAGCTGGGGGCCTCAGCCACACTTGTGCGCCCACCAGACTGCATCAAGCGCAGGTGAGGAGGCAGCTCAAGAGGGTGAAGGGCTTGGGGATAAGAAAGGCAGTCAGGTAGATGCCTGGGTCCTCGCCCATCCCTAGCCTTCTGGAGATGATGCTGGAGTCAGCCTTGACCGACATCAAAGAGGCCTCCCTTGGGGTCCTGGCCAGCCTCACCCAGCAGGCACTTTGGCTGCTGCGCCTGCTGCAGGACTTCCTGTGCGCCGAGGGCCATGGTAACCAGGAGCTGTGGAGTGAGAAGGTGCGACAGCTCAGAGGGGTGTGAGCCATGTGAGCACAGATGTTCACATGAGCCGGCAGGCCTCTGGTCTGGGAGGTGGATGAGTACACGTGTGCAGTCATGGGTGCATCAGTACAGGTGTCTCTGGGTGTGGACTATGTGCAGCCCTACCTGGCCCCCAGCCCAAACCTTACCTTGTTCCCTCCCCATGGGCTCCTGGCCTCATCTGGTGATGGCTGCCGGGAATATGTTGTGTGGCAGCTCTTTGAAGGTGTGTGCAGCCTACTCGATCGCCTGGGAGCCTGGCCACACCTGGCCAACGGCACAGCGGATCTCCGAGAGATGGCACAGATTGGCCTGCGCCTCGTACTTGGCTACATCCTGCTGGAGGACCCACAGGTGAGCACAGGGTAGGTGTGGGGGGAGGGGCCGTGGCAGGTGTAGGGAGCTCTGAGAGTGGCTGGGTGTCACCCACAGCCCCCTTCCGCCAACAGCTGCACGCCCAGGCCTATGTGAAGCTGCACGCACTGCTGCAGACCTCTGTGCCCATGCGCCGTGAGGAAGCCTGCTATGTGCTCTCCAAGCTGGAGGCGGCGCTGGCACGGGCGCTGCATACCTCCCCCTCTGAGCCTGCCACCGAGGACAGGAAGCCCCCAAATGCAGCTGCTGCAGCTGCGGAGCGCTGCTCATGGTTGGTCCCACTGGTGCGCACGCTGCTGGACCGTGCTTATGGGCCACTGGGGCTGCAGTGGGGGCTGCCTTCCCTGCCGCCCACCAACGGCAGCCCCACCTTCTTCGAGGACTTCCAGGCCTTTTGTGTCACACCTGAATGGCGTCACTTCATCGACAAGCAGGTGCCTGGAAGTGAGGGCATGGGAAGAGGAGTGGGGGTGGGGGGCCCACATGGAACACTGGTCTCCTCTCCCTGCCCAATCCTCCAGGTGCAGCCCACCATGTCTCAGTTCGAAATGGATACCTACGCTAAGAGCCACGACCTCATGTCGGGCTTCTGGAACACCTGCTATGACATGCTCATGAGCAGTGGGCAGCGGCGCCAGCGGGAGCGGGCACATAGTCATCGGGCCTTCCAGGTATGCGGCCCAGGGTGGGGGACCTGGATCTGCTCCACACATGCACCTAGAGGGGATGGCTGACAGGACGGGACAGGAGGCAGCCAGCAGGACTCACCCATTCCTCTACTCCCCACCCCCCACTTCCCAGGAGCTGGTGCTGGAACCTGCGCAGCGGCGGGCGCGCCTGGAGGGGCTGCGCTATGCAGCAGCGCTAAAGCAGCAGGCAGCGCAGCACTCGACAGCCCTGCTGCACTGGGGGGCCCTGTGGCGTCAGCTCTCCAGCCCCTGCGGGGCCTGGGCCCTGAGGTGGGCGGGGCTTGGGGCAGGGTCCAGGTGGGGGCGGGAGGGACCTAGAGCGCCAGACTGCCTTTGGGGTGAGGCCTGGGAGGAATGGGGAGGTCTACAGACTTCAACCCCTCACCCATGACCACCACCGGGGACATATCTGCAGGGACCCGCCCACCCCCCGCTGGAAGCTGTCCAGCGCGGAGACATACTCGCGCATGCGTCTGAAGCTGGTGCCCAACCATCACTTCAACCCTCACCTGGAAGCCAGCGCCCTACGGGACAATCTGGGTGAGACAGTGTGCTGAGCTGGGTCTACCCAACCTCATATGCCCTGTCCTGCCTAGCTCTGGCTAAGCACCCTTGGGCCTATTGCAGGTGAGGCCCCCCTGACACCCACCCAGGAGGCCTCACTGCCTCTAGCAGTGACCAAAGAGGCCAAAGTCAACACCCTAACTGAAGACCTGCAGGAAGACCAGCTGGGCGAGGATGAGCTGGCTGCGCTGGAGACCTCGTGAGTGGGATGGGAGAGAGCCAGCTGGGGGCAGTGGGCACGGGGTCTGCTCCAGCGTATGGGTACTTGCTATGGGATTGACTCCTGAGTCCATTTCCTCTTCTGCTTGCAGGGCTAAAGGCCCTGAAGGGACTGTCCAAAATCAGGTGGATGGTTGGGGAGAGCTGTCTAACAGGATAGATGGTTGCTCTTTCATGGCTAGGCACCCCAGAGCACGACTGAGAAACACAAACCAGACCCGGATAGGGACCCAAGGGAGTGGGCAGGGGCTGTGCAAGAGGAGGCTGGGGACAGGAGTTGGTGTCCTGGCAAGACATTCAGAGGCCCAGGTTTGGGGGCGGGGACTGGGGCCAGGCTGGATTCTGGGCAGCTCCCCTACCCCGGAAGCCATGAGCGATATACCTCCTGACCTAATGGCACTTGGAGAGTGTGGTCCTCAGGCTTGTTGGAAAGGGGGTCCCAGAGCCTAGAGCCTGAAGTGGGTCCTGGCCCCCAGGATGGAGGCAGCAGAGCTGGATGAGCAGCATGAGAAGCTGGTGCTGTCAGCTGAGTGCCAACTGGTCACAGTGGTGGCTGTGGTCCCAGGGCTGCTGGAAGTCACCACACAGCATGTGTACTTCTACGATGGCAGCGCCGAGCGCGTGGAAACTGAGGAGGGTGTGTTCTGATGGAGCTGGTTGGAGGGAGGGCAGGGGATGGCCGGGGTCTGATGGGGCCCGGGCAAGTGACTTCTACGCCTGCTGTCCATCCCCGCAGGCATTGGCCATGACTTTCGGCGCCCGCTGGCCCAGCTGCGTGAGGTCCACCTTCGGCGTTTCAATTTGCGCCGTTCAGCGCTTGAGCTCTTTTTCATTGATCAGGCCAACTACTTCCTCAACTTTCCAAGCAAGGTGGGCGGGGCCACAGCCTCATCTCCTTCCCTGGCCCCCAGGCCCCAACCCTACCCCATCCCACCCCACACCCAGGTACGGAACCAGGTGTACTCGTGGCTCCTGCGCCTGCGACCCCCTACCCAAGGCTACCTAAGCAGCCGCTCCCCCCAGGAGATGCTGCGCACTTCAGGCCTTACCCAGGTGAGAGCCCTGGAGTGTGAGGGGCGGGTGAGGTCAGGGACCTGCAGGTGGGAGGAATACTGAACAGTCCAGGTGGCTCACCCCTTGCTTGCCCCTGCCTCTCAGAAATGGGTACAGCGTGAGATATCCAACTTCGAGTACTTGATGCAACTCAACACCATTGCGGGGCGGACCTACAACGACTTGTCTCAGTACCCTGTGGTGAGGGCCTGCTCTGCACCTCCACCCCTGCTCCTCTGGTCTGCCAGCCCTGGTTCATCCAAGTGTAGGCACTGACAGTAGGCCAAGTCCTGAGCTTGGTCCTGGGTGGGTGTTGCCTGAGACCTAGCTCTGTTCCCTGCCACCCCCCAACACACACCCAGCCCCACTCTCCTCCCTCTTGGCCTCTGTTCTCCCCAAAGGGAATCCTGTCCCAGACAGTCTGTTCTGCTCCCTTGCAGCCCCTCCAAGCAGTGTGCCCCCATCTGTAGGCTCTGCCCATCTTCCTGAGGGTGAGGGCAGGGCAGGGCAGGGTGGGCAGGTAGGTGATCAAGAAGCTGATGCAGCTCCTACCCGGGTGGGCGGCCAGTTCCCCTGGGTCCTACAGGACTACGTATCCCCAACCCTGGACCTCAGCAACCCGGCCGTCTTCCGAGACCTGTCCAAGCCCATCGGTGTGGTGAACCCCAAGCATGCCCAGCTTGTGAGGGAGAAGTGAGCACGTGGGCGAGGCCGGGCTCGGGGGTTGGGATGGGGCAAGGGGAGGGCTTCTGCTGACTCCTAACTGTGGCTCCAGGTATGAGAGCTTCGAGGACCCGGCAGGCACCATTGACAAGTTCCACTATGGCACCCACTATTCCAACGCAGCAGGCGTGATGCACTACCTCATCCGCGTGGAACCCTTCACCTCCCTGCACGTCCAGCTGCAGAGTGGCCGGTGCGGCCCAGGGGGTGGCAGACAGATGGTAGGGGGTGCAGATGAGGGGAAGAGGCAGGTCCTCTAGGTATCCTGGGCCCTCTGGCTCTCTCTTTCCCCCAGCCACTCCTTCTCCCTCCCTGTCCCCATTCTCCCCACCTCACTTTGGCCTGTGCCCCTCCCCCAGCTTTGACTGCTCTGACCGGCAGTTCCACTCGGTGGCGGCAGCCTGGCAGGCCCGCCTGGAGAGCCCAGCTGACGTGAAGGAGCTCATCCCAGAGTTCTTCTACTTCCCCGACTTCCTGGAGAACCAGAACGGTAGAAGCTGGCAGGGGGGTGGAGAGCACAGGCTAGGGGTGGCCAGGGAGCAGATGAAGATGGCACGAGACAGCTGACCCAGTCCTCTGTGCCAGGATTTGACCTGGGCTGCCTCCAGCTGACCAACGAGAAGGTGGGTGACGTGGTGCTGCCCCCATGGGCCAGCTCTCCTGAGGACTTCATCCAGCAGCACCGCCGGGCTCTGGTGAGGACATGAGCACAGACAGAGAGGCGGGCAGCTAGGGTTGAGGGTTGGGGTGGGGCTCGGCCACCCCTGGAGTGACTGCCCCCTCCCTACCCCCAGGAGTCGGAGTACGTGTCCTCCCACCTCCATGAGTGGATCGACCTCATCTTTGGCTATAAGCAGCGAGGGCCGGCCGCGGAGGAGGCCCTCAATGTCTTCTACTACTGCACCTATGAGGGTGAGCAGTGCCCTGGACTCCAGAGGGACCGAGGCACAGATGAGGAGGGGTGAACGCAGAGGGCATAGAGGGATCCCTGACTGCTCTGCCTGCCTGCCCAGGGGCTGTGGACCTGGATCACGTGGCAGATGAGCGGGAACGGAAGGCTCTGGAGGGCATCATCAGCAACTTTGGGCAGACTCCCTGTCAGCTGCTGAAGGTAAGGCCAGCTTTTGGAGGATAGAGGTCAGGGATGCCCATGTCACGGTGCTGACCGGCCACTTACCCACAGGAGCCACATCCAGCTCGGCTCTCAGCTGAGGAAGCAGCCCAGCGCCTTGCACGTCTGGACACTAACTCACCCAGCATCTTCCAGCACCTAGACCAGCTCAAGGCCTTCTTCGCCGAGGTGAGAGGAGGCCAGGCCTCAACTTCCTACTCTATGAAATCAGTTTAACTCCACTGTCCTTACCAACCTCTGGGGGCAGATGGAAAACATAAATCAAGGTCACTGATGTTAAGACATCTTGGAAAAAGAGGTAAACAGAGGAGTATGGGAGTGGGGGTGAGGTACCTTCTTCTGGGCAAGGTGTTGACTCACCTAACCATCTTTGAAAGCCTTAGGGAGACCAGAAGGGAGGGAATCTGGCCTTGGATAGTCTCCTTTATCTCTGCCTGCATCCCAGAATGCCCCCAGGTCTGACTTTTTTAAGCTTTCCTGTCTTCCTACCAGCAGGCTGGGGGGACATGGAGTGATGGGGCAGGAGGACCAGAGTTGAGGCCAAGCTTGAGATTCTGGAAGGATCTTCCTTGTCCATCTTGACTTCTCACTCACTTTCTGAGATGCCCTTCTGAAGGCCCACTGGTCTTTTATGCCTGTTTCTCAGAGTGACCTCTGCTTCTATAACACCTAGCCTGTGACCCCTGGGGGCTGAGGGCAAAGGAAGGAGTGGTGCCCCAGGGAGCAGGGAGTATAGTGGGGGCCCCTGCTAGCCACTCAGGCACAGCCAGCCCTGCACTCTACTCTGCAGGTCATCAGTAATGGCGTGCCCTTGGTGCTGGCCCTGGTTCCCCACCGGCAGCCCCACTCCTTCATCACCCAGGGTTCCCCAGACCTGTTGGTAAGTGTAGTGAGCAGGGCCCCACCTTAGCTCCACCCCCTCTCTGACTCTACCGCAAACCCACCTGTGCCCCCTCTTGCCCACAGGTGACCGTGAGTGCCAGTGGGCTGCTGGGTACCCATAACTGGTTGCCCTATGACCGTAACATAAGCAACTACTTCAGCTTCAGCAAAGACCCCATCATGGGCAATCCCAAGTAGGACAGAGGGCTGTGGGCAGGGGTGGGCTATAAATACCCTGCACCCTGAGTTGTCTCCCTACCCACTCAGAATGCAGGCCAGCTACAGGGTCTGGCCAAGGTCTCTGAGGGCCTGGGTCTCCTTTGTGGTCTGGCCTCACCTGTCATCCCCCTCACTGGGTCAGGATGCAGCGACTGCTGAGTGGCCCGTGGGTGCCAGGCAGTGGTGTGAGTGGGCAAGCCCTGGCAGTGGCCCCCGACGGAAAGCTGCTGTTCAGTGGTGGCCATTGGGATGGCAGCCTGCGAGTGACTGCACTACCCCGAGGCAAACTGTTGAACCAGTTCACCCGCCACCTTGGTATGAGCAGCCTTTGAGCTGGGGGTGGTGCAGGTGGGGGCAGGGTTCCAAGGCTGGCCAGGGAGGGTGTGACTACTCTGTTCTGCTCGTACCCTCCCTTCCCCACACAGATGTAGTGACCTGCCTTGCACTGGACACCTGTGGCATCTACCTCATCTCAGGCTCCCGGGACACCACATGCATGGTGTGGCAGCTCCTGCAGCAGGTATGCCAGGTAGACAGCCCCGTGGAGCCCCCATAGTCCAGACCTGCAGCCCATCTGCCCCTCGGTGGGCCTCTAGTTCTGCCCTTCTCTCTTCCCCTTCCCTCTGCTACCGTGAGCAAGTGTGGGGCTCCATGAGCCTCCAGCTCTCTGGTGTTGGACAAAGCCTTCACTTTCCTGAGCCTTAGCCTTTTTTTTTTATAATTTTATTTATTTATTTTTTTCCCCCAAAGCCCCAGTAGATAGTTGTATGTCATAGCTGCACATCCTTCTAGTTGCTGTATGTGGGACGCGGCCTCAGCATGGCCGGAGAAGCGGTGCGTCGGTGCGCGCCCAGGATCGAACCTGGGCCGCCAGCAGCGGAGCACGGGCACTTAACCGCTAAGCCATGGGGCCGGCCCGAGCCTTAGCCTTTTTACTCAGGGGCTAGGGTAGTGGGATGCCCCCAGTCCTGAGCTAGCCCTGGCTCCACACAGGGTGGTCTCTCCGTGGGTCTGGCATCAAAGCCTGTGCAGGTCTTATATGGGCATGAGGCTGCAGTGAGCTGTGTGGCCATCAGCACTGAACTTGACATGGCTGTGTCTGGATCCGAGGTGTGTATACGCCTGTACCCAGGGGAGGTCGAGTTTGCTGGGCACTGCCCCTGGAGCCCAGAGAGCCCTGCCCAGCACCCTAAGCTGCCTTCCTACAGGATGGAACTGTGATCATCCACACTGTACGCCGTGGCCAGTTTGTGGCAGCACTACAGCCCCCGGGGGCCACGTTGCCTGGACCTGTGTCCCACCTGGCGCTGGGGTCTGAGGGCCAGATTGTGGTACAGAGCTCAGCACGGGAGCGTCTGGGGGCTCAGGTATGGGAAAGGGGTGCCCAGCAGAGACAGGGATGGTTGGGATTCTGTCCTTGCTGACACCTTCTGCTTCTTCCAGGTCACCTACTCCTTGCACTTGTATTCGGTGAATGGGAGGTTGCGGGCTTCACTGCCCCTGGTAGAGCAGCCCACAGCCCTGGCAGTGACGGAGGACTTTGTTCTACTGGGCACTGCCCAGTGTGCCCTGCACATCCTCTACCTGAATAAGTGAGCCCCACTATTTATGGGTTCATGGCCTCTCAGGGTGGTGGTCATTGGCAGAGGATATTAAGAGGTATCCCCCATGGACCCCACATTCCCTTGTCTCTGGGCACATTCTTCAAGGCCTGTCACCTGTCACCCTATCCCTCAATGGGGAAATCTTTTTTTTTTTGTGAGGAAGACCAGCCTTGAGCTAACATCTGTTGCCAATCTTCCTCCTTTTTTTCCCTTTTTCTCCCCAAAGCCCCAGTAGATAGTTGTATGTCATAGTTGCACATCCTTCTAGTTGCTGTATGTGGGACGCTGCCTCAGCATGGCCCAACAAGTGGTGCGTAGATGTGCGCCTGGGATCTGAACCCAGTGGCTAGGAGCCGAGGGCGTGTACTTAACCGCTATGCCACAGGCTGGCCCTCAATGGGGAAATCTTGCCCTGGGCCTCCCTTAGCCACTTGTGGGAGGGCCCTTCATGTGTCAGGGTTTCAACTGAGCCATCCTTCAAATGAGGACAGAAAAGGTATAGGGGAGAATGAAGAGAGATCGGTCTGCTGAATGCAAAGCTCAGTCCATGTATCTCGCCTCCCTCCAGACTGCTCCCCGCTGCGCCTCCCCTGCCCATGAAGGTTCCCATCTGCAGCGTGGCTGTGACCAAGGAGCGCAGCCACGTGCTCGTGGGCCTGGAGGACGGCAAGCTTATCGTGGTGGGCGCAGGGCGGCCCTCTGAGGTGAGAATAAGGGCGGGGCGGGGCAGGGCGGGCCTCGAACCCGGCGGGGAGCGACGGTCCTGGCTGACCCCACCCCGTTCCTACTCCCACCAGGTGCGCAGCAGTCAGTTCGCGCGGAAGCTGTGGCGGTCCTCGCGGCGCATCTCCCAGGTGTCCTCTGGGGAGACCGAGTACAACCCTGGAGAGGCGCGCTGACAGCCTGCCCGCCCCCAGCCGGCCCCGCCCAGCAGGAGGCGGGGACCCGAGGAGGAGGCGACGCCGCGGCGGTCGGCTCGCACTCAGGGGGTGGGCGGGGCCCCACCCCCGCCCAGCTCAGGGATTGGTGGGCGGTGTCACTCCGGGAAGTCCCGCCCCTCGCCGGCAGAGGGGTCCCGGAGTCCTGGCACTGGCCTCGGCGGCCCCACAGCACTTTTTGCACAGTCTGGGGCGGGGTGGCTGGGTAGCCCCCAAGCACCCCGTCCCAGCCGAGCACAGGGGCCGGGCTGTGGCCTTAATCCCTAAGGCGGCCCCCGCTCTCCCTTTTTCGGCAATAAACCTGGCCTCGTTTTGTAGCTGCTCCGCCTCCGAGTCTGCATGCGCGCGGCGTCTCAGCCTGCCCCGGCCGCCGTCCCGGGCGCGCGTTCCCCTGGTCCGTGACCCACTCCCGGGCGACTCTTGCCCCCGCATGGCCCTAGCCGCGCCGCCCCTGTCCCTGGGGCCCCGCCCGCCGTTTCTCCCGGCTCGCGGTCTCTCCGCGGTCTCTCGTCCGCCGGATCGCTTCTGCGCACGTCACTCCCGCAGTCCAGCCCTCCGGGAGGCCAGTGTCGGGTGGGCGCACGTGCGCGTTCCGGGGCAAGGCGGGGCGAGACCTCGGCGGCCGCACCCCTCCAGCCCCTCCCCCTCGGGCCCTGCCCCGCGGCGGCCCGGGCCGCTCCTCTGTCTGTCCCGCCGGGCTCCAGGACCGCCCGCCTCGCCCCTCCGAGTGTCCCGCCCGCTTCTCCCTCTGCTCCCTCATCCCGCCCAGCGCCGCCGCTCGCGTCTCCCGGGGGCCAGAACTGGGCCTCCCCAGGGACTCCGCGCAGTCTTCCCGCCAGCCCAAGGGCAGCCGTGCGGCTCAGAGGCCCCCGTCCCGCCAGGCTGAGCGGATCTTGGGACCCGCGGAGAGGCAGCCCCCGCAGGTCAGGAGCAGGTTGGGGACAGAGCCCCGGGTCTTCCTGGACAGAGGGAGCCGAGGGCTGCCTCTCTGTTCCCCACCTCGAGAGCTGCGATCTTGCCGGTGTTGCCGTCGTGGTGCAGGCATCTGTGTTGGGGTGTGTGTTGGTGTTGCATTGTGTGTGCATATTTTGTAGGCCTGGAGACGGGTGTGTGCTGGGGGCGGTAGAGACTCGAGGTGGGTCGGGCAGACACAAGGCCTGGCTGGCTGCGCGTGCTGGTCAGAGGCTCAGGCTCATCTGTCAGCCAGGATCTGGGAAGGGCCCCTCTTGTGGTAAGTGACACAAATGTACACACCCCATACGTGGCAAGGGCCACTGCAGCCTTTGACTGAGACCCACTTGCTGACTGTGCAGTTTGCCATACACACGGGCCCATGGCCTTGCACAGAGAAGTGAGTTTGGAGTCCTTGGGGTGGACCAGGCTGGATATGGAGTGGTGGATGTTGGGGCATTGGAGGGCCTTCCTTTCGGTCTCTTCTCCATCCCTTTTCCAGGCAAGATCCCACCTCAGCCCAGACTGGTGCCTCTCTTCCCCAGGCCTTAGGAAATGGGTCCCAGCAGGATCAGCCCTGTAGGTCCAGATAGGTTCTGGGACTAAGTGGTCCTCTCCTTCAGGTTTCTGTCCCCCAGGCCCTCTCCAAATTCCCAGATGTTAAAGAATGAGGGGGCCTCTGGGCTCATATGCCCTCTGCCCTTGCTAAACCCACCAAGGTACCCTCCCTTCCAGCCTCTGAGCAGGAAGTGAGGACTGGACACTGACCCTGGAGGCAGGAAGAGTAGGAGCATAGTCACTCCAGAGAGCCTTGCCTTGGAGGCTTAGGGTGTTGGGTTTCTGGGCTCATGCTGAGAAGTCTGGGGGAGCCACCCACCAGCAAATGAGTCTGTGGCCTGGCTCTGGCTGAGGTGGGGGTGGTAGTCTCCCTGGTCCTCCCAGGCCATCCCTGAACTCAGACCAGAGGTTTGCCAAGGTCTTTGAGATGGTGGTTTCCAGCCTGCTCTCCTCCATCCTTAGCAGCACCCTGGCTCCTCCAGCTTTGGCTAGCTGGGTGCAGCTCTGTGTCCCCCACCCCATCTGACACAGGAGGAAACTGGTCCAGATTAGGGAGTGGGGAGGTCAGGGGGTAGGTACCCAGTCCTGGAGTGAGCCAGGAGAGGGACAGACTACCCCAAGGGACTCCCGACGTCAGACCTAGGAACGCCCCCCATGTCCCTACCCACAGCCCCTTCTGGACTCAGAGAAGTCTCCCAGCTACCTTGCCTGAGCACTGCCCATGACACTCCAACCCCTTCTCCAAGAGATGCAGCCCCTGGGAGCTAGCCTGCAGAGCCATGCTTCACAACTCCAGCCACAGGGAAGGCATAGTCCACATGGGTAAGCACCTCTTGATCCAGATTGTGGGCAGTGGGTAGGAAGGGAGGTACCCCAGGTGGATAGGTCACACATAAGTCCAGTCACAGGCTCTGGAGTCCTGTCCCCTGTGCCCTACCTGCAATGGATTGTGGGGACAACTGGCTTCCAGGCAAAAGTGAGCAGCAGCATTTACTTGCCTTCCAGTTCAGCTTTATTTTGCAAAAATTTATAAGGTCTGCTGTACACAGAGGCCCCCACAGGGACCAACATGAATCAATGTGCTCTCTCAGTCCAGACTTGGTAGGGGAGACAAGACACACAATTTAGTGCCATAGAAGACAGACAGAGGAGGTGCAACAGGAGCCAGAAAAGAGAGAGACTGAGATCAAGGAAGCTCTCCAGAGTAGGAGATTCCTGCCAGTTTGTCTGATGGAGAGGGTAGAACAGCAAGAGCAGACGTCTGGAAGCCTGGGAGAAGGGTACAGGTGGGAGGGGCTAGGTGTCCAAGAGTGGAGAGCAAAGGGGAGGCTGTGGGAGATGAGGGCAGGAAAACGGGCCAGTCAGATCTTTTTTTTGTGTGTGTGAGGAAGATCGGCCCTGAGCGAACATCTGCCAATCCTCCTCTTTTTTGCTGAGGAAGACTGTCCCTAGGCTAACATCCATGCCCATCTTCCTCCACTTTATATGGGACGCCGCCACAGCATGGCTTGCCAAGCGGTGCGTCGCTGCGTGCCCAGGATCCGAACCGGCAAACCCCGGGCCACTGCAGCGGAGCGTACGCACTTAACCGCTTAGCGCCACCGGGCCGGCCCCCCAGGCCAGTCAGATCTTGATGCCATGATGTGAGCTTTTCACTCTACGTAGTAGGGACTATCATTTCAAACCTTTTTGGCAGCAAAGTCTAAGTGAGGCTGCCTAGGGATCCTAGCCTTGTTTCCTTGCCCCTGAGCCTGTCTGTCATTTCCTCCACAGATAAGACCCAGAGGGGGCAGGACAGGGACAGGGAAGGGGTGTGGGTAGGGGCAGGGGAGCCCTGGCCCCCAATACCTCCTCTCCATTCCCCCCCGAGCCTCCAGGAGCCTCGGGCAGCATCATCCCTGTCTACTGTGCCCTCCTGGCCACTGTGGTCCTCGGTCTGCTCACCTACGTGGCCTCAAGTGGTAGGTGGTCTGGGCACTGCTCTTTGGCACCCCCCTCCCCATCTGGACTCCCAGCCAGCTCCCTCTCTGTCTCAATGAAGGTTGGAGCAGGTTGGCAGGTCCCCTCTGATCCCCACAGCTGGTGCTCACCTAAACAAAGACAGCAGGTGGCCAAAGCTCGGACTGGAGAGCTGGGGGCTCTCAACAGGGACCAGATACATGGGGATAGCAGTGTCTTCCTTGACTCTCTTAGCAGTCTGCCCTGTGCCCCCAGCCAGGGTAAGCCCCTTTCCCCAATCTACAGTCCTTTACACCTAGCTCTGCCGTACCACCCAACCCATCTCACTCTCATTACCTCTCATGTCTCCCACCCCAGGGCCACATCCTGAGCTTGGCTGCCGGCTTTACATTCATCTCCCTCGGCAGCAGCAGGAAGAGGTGGAGCGGCTCCTGGAGGTGTCAGACGAAACTGACAAGGGCTGGCAAGGCCTGGCAGACCGCCCAGGCTACCAGGCTGAGGCTGTGAAGACCATGGCCCAGGGCCAGGCACCAGTGCCACCCTCAGGGTGCTAGAGGTCGCCCTGGCTGCCATGGGCCGTGAAGATGTGGTTCGGGTCCTGGACCCCCTGGCTGAGGGCTGCTCTGTGGTGTGAGTGATGCCTCCACAGCCTGGCTTCCCAGGGAACATGCTCTGGTGTTCCCCAGCACCCCTATCTCATATGCCTTTCCTTCCACGGGCTTACTGGTATTGGTGGCCTCAGCCTGCTCTGTTTTGGGGGGATACAAGATCCAGCCACCACTCACCTCCCCTCGCCCTACCTTCCTCTAGGCCAGGGACCAGGATATGGGGGGAGTTGGCAGCGATGAATGGTCCTGCCCTCCTGATCCCCACTCTACCTCCCCTTACTAAGCCTCAACTGTTTTTTCTTTTATATCCCATATTAAAGGCAACTTTGGACTATTGTGCTGGCTCTTTCTGGTTCCTTGGGCCTGTGAGACAGTTTGATGGCTATGAGGCAGAGGCACAGAAAAAGGATGGGGTCCCTGGGATGTGAGCTGGCAGGCAGTGTGCTCCCGTAGAAGAGGAATGAGTTCTGGAGGCACAGAGTGGAGTTCACATCCTGCATCTGCCATTCACTGGCTATATCATGTTAAGAAGCTATTTAACCTTTCTGAACTTTAGCTTCCTTAGCTGGAGAACAAGAAATAGAATGGCACATTCAGTGGGTCCCCCCATTTCCTAAGACTCCCAAGTTGGCACTGAGGGCCATGGGTTTGAGACCATTTTCCTGACTTGTGCTGTGAGCAGGAGCAAGGGGAGGCTGGAGGCCTGCCCCTCTAGGCAGGAGGCAAGAGGCAGACTGGTCCTGGGAAGCTAGTTACCAAGGGTGTCAGGTCTCTAGATGAGAAAAAGGAAGAAAGCGTTCCCCTTACAAGACTCACTCCAGACTCAGGAGACAGAGGTCCAAACATGCTTCCACAGCTGCTATGTGATTTCCACACAAGCCCAGGGCAGGCAAGTCATCCCACCCACCTGAGGGGCTGTTGAAGACAGGACAGCTGCAGCCAAACCACCCGTACCCCATGTATATGCCCACCCTGAAGGGAGGAGCAGGCAGGTTGGTAACTGTGCCTTTGGAGAGCATTGCTACAGAGGAGAGACCTTGCCTAGGAAGGAACAATGGCTACCATGCTGGCATCCACCAGGATCAGAGCGCTTAAGCAGCACAGCCACCCAAACTCAGGAGACATGGGATTCAGTCGTGGTCCAGAGGGGCCCAGGGTAGATCCTGTCCCCTTCTGACAGGTGTGACAGAGATTGGCTGCTCTGTGAGTACCAAACTCATAAGGCTGCTGCTATTGCTATTCCTCAGAAACAGTTTACCAGGGCTGCTTAATCCTGTAAATCTTTTCCTTAAGGAAAGGCAAGTTTAAAGCTACCTTCATCCTGAGTTGACCCTTGGGCAATAACCCAGGAGAGAAAGGAGGAAAGGCTCAGCTTTCAGTCAGCTAAAATCAGATCAGCGCACTGGAGAACTCACACCTACTTCAGCAGGGAGTTAGCCACAGGGCTATCCAGGATTGGATCGACAATGAATGTGAAATCCTGCATTGAGTGGTATGAACACATTCTGGATTAGCTGGCACCCTTTATCACCACTGAGGGGATCTGAGCCTGAAAGTGTCAAAGGGTGCGTGGAAGGGGAAAAGATGTTGAAAAAACTCAACAGGGTGATAAAATAACTGAGAATTCCTCTTCAAAAGTGTCCTATCTGAAACTTGACAGTTCCCTAGTCACCACCCTTTAATGGAATGCTGTCCAAATTTCCTTGGAAAATTTGAAACCCGGAGCCTCAGGTTAAAACCATGAGTTTGACTTGGTTACAAGCAGCAGTGCATATGACCATACACCTGCATGGCAAACCCACCCAAAAGAGAAACACTCCCTATTAATGAATTCAAGCACATTAATTGAAACGTTCTCTATAATAAACAACTCTAAAATATTAACAGGGTTAAATTAGGGTCCATCTACCTCATATAATAATGTGCTTTAAATAGTTTTGAAGACTGCAGTATCATGGGAAAATATTTTGGCTACATTGTTAAATAGCAGGTCTAATGATTATGACCTTAAAATAGGTGTTTTTCTCCTAACAGTTTCTTTAATACGAGGATATGACATGAGTTACTGAGCCTCCCTGAGCCTTAGTTTCCTCGTCCGAACAGAGCCAATTCCTGTGCCTCAGGGTTATGAGGATCAAATGAGCACAACCTGAGCTCTAAGTGCTCAGCATAACACCCAGCAGGCTGAGTGCTCTAACTGCTGTCCACCCTGCTGGAGATTTAGCAGGCCACAGCCTCTTCCCCAAGGGCACTGCTGCAGTGAGCAAAATAACCCTGGTGAGGAAGAGATGGACCAGTCTCTTTGCAAAGACGGGCTGCGGGCTGGCCTGAAGGCTCTGGCCCTCCTCATTGCCCAGACAACTGGTCCATCAAGGGGGCGGTCTCCACAGAGCCCTGCATTCTCCAGGAGATGTCCCATCTCATCACAACTTGTGTACTGTACCCCTTTATAGGGATCCTCCTCTGTTCTCCTTCTAGTGTCTAAGCCCAGTGTCAGGGGACACAATGGGAGGACAGGGAACCCAAATATCAAATAAGCATTCTAGTGGGCTCAGGGAACTCAAATCTCTGGAAGGAAGAGGTTCAATGCCTCTCCCCAGCCAGGAGGTATAAAGGGGAAGATCACAGGCCTTTCTCCTGACTGACCCCATGGCCTTTCTCCTGACTAACCCATGGCCTTTCTCCTGACTGACCTATTAACCAAAGTAAAGAAGCCCAGCGCCAACGAGGCCTCAGGTCCACTTCCTTTGCTCTGGAATGCACATGCAAGCTGACTCCACCCCTGAGCACAGCCACAAGATCCCAAGCCCACAAGCATCAGTCAACTGGCAAACGCCTGCCTCAGTCACAGTGGGACCGGTGGCAAACAAGGCTTGTGATCAATTCCAATCTCAAGGATTAGTTTGGACTTCACACACCTATGGCCACTGTCTCTCCTTTCTCACTCCGGTGACATCGCTATACACAAACATGCTTGACTAGCTTTTAGGGAACACACATGCCAAGTTCTTTAATTGATTTTATTTTTTACATAAAAAGTTCAGTAAAAATTGGATAAAGTAAAGTGATTTTAAGCAGTAAATCAATCTTATCAACATAGCACAAGGCTGGCCAAAACCACAAGGCAGCCTGCTTTGGAATATTTACATGATAACAAATTAAACCTTGCAGGAGAACTTAAACCGTCCTTACAAAGTCTTCCTGTGATCCTAGCACGTAGAGGCTAAAAGCAAAACAAAAAACAAACAAAAACCAGGAAAAAACAAATTATTTTCAATATATTCACATATACATTAAAATATAATACAAATCGTCAGGGTAAGGGGTCAAGGGTGGGGGTGCGCATGGGTCTGTGCGCTGACAGCACCGCCAAGGAGGAGACCCAGGTTTGAGAGTGGGGTCAGACCTGGCCAGAGTTTTAGAGGAAAGGGTCTTCCCTAAGCCCTTGCCTCTGATGGCCTCTAACCACACCCCAACAGCTCAAGACCAGGGATCACTTGTGGATAGAGCTCATTTTTGTGGCTTTCAGTTGAAATCTGCAGGTTTGAATTCCCCAGGGTGATGTGTCATCAGTAGCACAGCCCTGACAGTGGGTGGGGCAGAGAGGGCCCACAGGATTTCTTCTCCCCAGAGTCTGTCCTACCTGCTCACCCGTCCTCCCACCCTGGCCTCATAAGTCACTCTAATTCAGTGTCCTCTTTGGGTTTGTAAACAGCCCCAAACTTCTGCATGTACTTCTTAATGTACTCCTTGGTTTTGTGTTTCACGTTCTCATTGCACTCCAGGTCCTCAGGGTTCTTACAGTACTTCAGCTCCTTATTCATAACACCGTGAGTCAGCTGTCCAGGACATAGGAAGAGAGACCACAGCCACGAATCAGAGTGGAAATGATTTGAGGGGTGAAGGCCAGCCTGCTGCCTCAGGGCCCTTCTCACCAAGACTGGGAGTTGAATAAGGGGATAGGTTGGGGCAGGCTGGTGCTGGGATCACCAGAAAGGGCAGCTCAGCTCTGAAAGTTTCTTAGAGAACCAACACCCTCAAGTAGGGTGGCCTCCCTTCCCAAACCTTCCCTCCCCGTTCTTGGGTCGCCAGCCCAAGCATCTAGCAAGGAAAACCCACTTTGTATGAAGAAAGGGGCCTTCTTAGAAGGTACACAGTTTTCCCAGAACATTCTCAGACCACAAACAGTGGAGAATACCTTGCGAGCTAGGTGTTTAAAGTCTTCAGTTGTGGTAATTCTTCCCACTTTGCAGTCAGGTTTCCGGTAAGGGTTCAAGCACTGGACGATGAACTGGGACATCTGCAGGGAGGGGAAAGAGAACACATTGCTCAACAGTCCAGAGAGGGCAAGAAGCTGTACTGATGAAATAACTAGAAAAGAAAATAACCAGAAAAGTAGAGGGAGCCAACCCCTCCCTTTTCCTCACTTAGGTTGGTTGGTTTGGACAGAAGAACGCTAGTATGCCAGTGGGATATAAATTGAGAAAAGGATCCTGGGTCAGCCCTTAGAAGGAACATGGATGGACTGAGCAAGCCTGACAGAGCAGTAGATGGAGGGACCCAGCAGCAGAACTCCACTGCTGAATCTCATGGCAGCCCCAGGTTTCAGCTTACAAATCTCATGTCCTTGACATAAAGAGACTGTAACTAAGTTCTCTGGCTCCTGGAGGCAGGGCACAGAGGATGTTCCAGTGCTACTAGGAGGTTCAGCAACCCCATGAAATGCAGGCATTTTGTTCTAGAAATTGCATTCTGTGTTATACTTCATTTGATTCCTACAACAGCAATGTGAAGCAGATGGACGCATGGTATGACACCTGGTGGGAGAAGATCCAAGGTAGGACCCTTTTCAATACATAACTTTCAATGTCCTCCTGAGCTGTCTCTGTAATGTCAGTCCTACCCAGTCACTCTCAAAAAGAGACCCAGGCACAGGACCTGTGGAAGTATTTGTGGCGCTAAGATCCTAGGGGACAAAGGCAGGAAGAAGGTCAGTGATAGCCACTTCGTCAGAAAGTATCCTGAACAGGGTCTACCCATCCCTGAAACTCAGTGAGCCTTCAGACATTCAAAAGAACAAAGCTATATCACAAGGTAGGCACTAAATAAACAGCTGCTGGTTGGCTGGGATAATTTCACACAGGGATAGTGAGATACTAAGTTTTCAACCTAGATAAGGCTTTTACTCAAAGTTTTTCTGTGGTTTCCTGGCCTCCATATTCTCCTGTCAACCCATTTCTCCCAATATAGTCAGGGATTTCATTATTCCCAGCTTAAAATCCTGCAGTGGTTCCCTGGACCTCATAAACACACAGGCCCTATATGAAAAATAACAATACTGTTCAGCCTCATCTTCCAATACGTCACATACCCTGTGCTACAGCCCACAGACTACTTACAATTTTCTGAAAGGGAAGATGTTTTCTTTTGCCTCTGTACATTCTACTGCCTGCAGTTACGCCTCTCCTGATCTGTCTGGTCAATTCCAACCCATGATTCAAGAGCCCTTCCTGACACCCTAAATAGTGCCCTCCAGCCCTATCGTGGCATACTCTTCATACAGCTGCCATTACTTATTTACAGATCTATTTCCTCCAACAGACTATGAGCCCCTTCAGTGAGTGAAGACTGGAGTTTAGAATCTGGATGCCCTGAGGGAGACAAGATTAGCGTCCTGACAGCCAGAAACATAGACTTCCAGCAGCATAAAGCAGAGCTGCTTTCTTTCAATCCCTTGAGGATTAGGCAGCCACTAAACGAGACTAGCCTTTGAGCCAGAAGCCCAGAGTTCAAGTCTTCCGTCTAGAACTTGCCTTCTCTGAACCTTAAGAGTTCTTCCACCTACATAAGAGGAATGACAATTCCTGTCTTGCCTACCTCATGGGCTGTTGTGGGGATGAAATGAGATAATGGATACGAGAGTGCTTATTACCCAATTGTAAAGGACCATAGCAATGTCTTATCACATAACAACTACACAGTCAAATCACAGAAGCAAGGGAACACCCAAAGGCAGGGAAGCCTAACACTACAACAGTTGTGCATGCTTAGGACAAGAAAGAAAAGAGCTGAGGTTTAAGTCTGCAGAGCTTAGTGCCCACATTCACCAAACCTTACCTCTTTTCTGAATACTTCTTTACTTTTCTTAGCCAGCTCACTGGAGGTGTCTGCTTCTGCTGTCTTAGGCTTTTTTGAGGTCTAGAAATGGAAAAGAAAACACAACAGTGCTGGTATGAAAGGTCAAGTTAGTGATGCCCTGCTGTTCCAGAACTCTCCTTTGTTCCCCCCAGTTGGGATACCTGACTCTTAGTATTAGGATCCATTTAGGATCCTAAGGGGGCATGTCCTGGAGTCAACTTGGCTGCTGTTACCACTCTCATCTCATGTTCCAATCCTGTCATCTGGCTCTGCCCTCATTCCCATAAACCAAATTCTAATTCTCTACCCTAAGTCAAAGCTACATCCTTGATGTAGCTAAACATTTCCAGTTGTTTCCGAGTCACCTTCTCTGCAGAGGAATGTGCTGTGTGACTTGGATTACTCAGGTCCCTGTTCTGAGCTTCAGTACTACACACTGTCAAGTGAGACCGGGGCTCAACGAGCTCCACCTCTCCCAACTCTGACATTCTAGGATTCCAGGACAAAGCCAAAATGCTCTGTTCTGAAGAACTTTCACCACACAATTGGAAGGTCCAACCATACCACGGTCCTCATCCAAGTCCTTCCACTCTCCTTAGGTACTCATCAATTTTTCTCCAAAAAAGAGCTGGCCAGACTGTAAGAGACAGTCCCAGCATGCAGGAGAGACTCCTTGGAGGTTATCCCCAGTTCAGGAATGGAAAGACTAAAGAAGTATCAAGGTACTGGGGTGAAGGAGATGAGGGTCATCCAAGTCAGTGAAAAGATGAGTAGATGCTAAGACACAGAACTCTGCCCCAAACTGGTAAGATGATGACAAACCTAGGAATACTCCCTTCCAACAGTGCTAGAGGGGAGCCTGCCATATTCCCCCTAACCAGGCACTGTTAAGAGGTGAGGGGCCAGCAGCCCTGGCATTCAGAGCACCTCCCATGCAAGGCCATCTCTCCACACCTTTGCCCATTGCCACCCATCAAGCTCATTCCTAGTAAATGCACTTTTTCATGGAAAAGATTAGGAGCATTCCCCTTTGAATATAAGTCACTTCAGATGGATGTAGAAGCTGCATTTGGTATTACAGGTACTTCATGTTTTTGCTAGCTACTTAGAACACAGAATTTTTTCTACTCTCAACCCATCCCCTAGTTCTAATTCCTCCATTTCCATAAACAGTTATGAAGGTGCTGGTAATGAAGGAGCTGTTCAACTCTCTCGCTCTGGACTGACTCCAGAGAAAGGTGCCACTCCGTTGGCTTTGGGCTACTACTAATCAGCTTTTTCTGATTTGTTATAAAAGCTTTATGTATTTTCCATTTTTCTACTTTCTTTCTGTGGCTATGGGAGCAAGAGGGGAAGGGGAGGGTAGAAAGAACATACAAATTCAACCTCTGTTTTCAGGAAACAAAACAAAACAAAAAACACAAGTAACTCTATTTTGAAATGTTTTGCTTTGGGATTTTGTGGTTATTTTTTCCAGTAGTAGAGAGTGTGGGTGTGCTTCACAATAAGACCTCAGGTAGCAAGGGATTAAGAACTGCCTGAATAAACCAAGGAAACTTCAACACATCCTCAGCTGTTCTGTTGTAGATCTCAGAAATGAGCAGCAACAGCAATGAGTACAGAAAGCCCCCTGAGGTATGACAATCATTTCAAGGCTTGTGGTCCTATAGAAGAGGCCAGGCTCTCAGTGAGAATACTGTGTAAATAGGAATGTTCTGCTTCCCTCTGAATGGGGTATGTGTTTAGAAAGCTAAATAAATCCAGTGCATATTTAATATCTTTCTAATTTAATCTCTAACTTGGTGAGGTTGGTAGGGCTTTAAAAAACAGTTATAGAGCACAATCCAGTGAGCTCTGTCTAGGAGCTTTCATGGTCCTTTTGAGTGCTGTGCAATTGGAATTAAGAAAGGAAATGTTCAAATGAAGGGTGCCTAGACTTACATCATGGAAATCATAAACCAAAATGAAGTACTCTTGGGAATACTGAAATTTATGTACCCCTCTTGGTCTATGGTCTACAAATGGCATGAGAAATAATTTTAGAAACTGGCTAACCCTTACTCAAGCCCAATGCCAAGCAATACCAGGAGCCAGAGTCAGAGCTGAGGAAAGCTTGATGGACACTGACATGAAAAACCTTGGGAACCCCTTGGTTCCAAAAAAGTTCCATTTAAAGTATTAGCATTTCTACAATACATAAACTTTTAAAACAAAGTGTTACCTTCCTAAATGCCTACTGCCAATTAAAAATCCTTTAGCAGCAGAAAAGACATTAGACTGGGACCAAATGGTCCCCCAAAATATAACAGGGTACTTCATGGGGTAGGGAACATCTACCTGTGTTGTAATTGGTCTCAAAGAAATTCTAGGAACCCACTAGGGAGGGGGAGGAGGGTGCTCTGATAGGTAAAAAAGCAGTGTGTTCTCAGGTCCTCAGGGATAACTAGTTTGCCTTTTCTACGTGTTGGCTCATACAGGACATCAGTCAATGGAGGATTTTGGTGGGAACCTATGTAAGTAGAGGCCAGATGAAAGCACACAATGAGCCGGCAGAGAGGGTCTGGCAGAAAGCCAGAGCTTATTGCCTTTAGAAGCTCTGTTGTCAGCCTTCATCTGAGGCATATCTGGATTCTCAGGGAATCTGGCTGGAATATGACCAGATATGAATATGACAAAGAAAGCCTAAGTACCTTCACATTACCCAAGGTGAGGCTTCAGTCCTTTTGGCTTAGTAGGGAAGGGATCGAAGCTTAGTGGATGACTCTGGTAACGACACACTGACTATGTGACACAACAAATGCAAACTCCATCTTTTATTATACATACGGACATGACCATATCACAAAGCCCACACGCCTTAGCAAGGTTTGTTTTTTTTTTTTTTTTTTTTGTGAGGAAGATCAGCCCTGAGCTAACATCCGTGCTAATCCTCCTCTTTTTGCTGAGGAAGCCAGCTCTGAGCTAACATCCATTACCTAATCCTCCTCCTTTTTTTTTTTCCCCCAAAGCCCCCCAGCAGATAGTTGTACGTCATAGTTGCACATCCTTCTAGTTGCTGTATGTGGGACAGGGCCTCAGCATGGCTGGAGAAGCGGTGCGTTGGTGCGCACCCGGGATCCGAACCTGGGCTGCCAGTAGCGGAGCGCATGCACTTAACCGCCAAGCCACGGGGCTGGCCCCTCACATGCCTTGGAAGTTAGAAGTGTGGCCTGACTGAAATAGGTCCTGACAAAGGGAGCGGATATACCCAGCCAGTGCTTCTCGCTCCCTGAATTTAATTCAATACCCTTTAGAACATGAAATGTAAAACATTATTCAAAGAGGAATTTTATTTTTGGGGGCAGCATGAATTCAGAAGCAGAAGGAGAAGCAGACCTATCAGAAACACTACACACGATTCAACCTAAATTCTGCAATGCACAAACCTGTATACGTCAATTAAAAGGTTAAGAAAGAAGGATCCTCGAAAATAACAAAACCTCAGTATATTCTGTTTTGGAGTTGCTACCACCTTTCGTAGCAGAAAGAACAAAATAATTTACTTCAGTGTTTGGTTTCAGATAAAGCACTACACTACACCTTAGTTTGTCAAAAAGAGGTAGGGGGTTGCCGGGGGGGAAATGGGAGGACAGGAACAAAAAGATTTCTGAGGCACTTTCTAGAAACGTTTCAAAAGTCTGACTAGATTACACATAGGCTCCACCTGCTCCACTCAAAGAGAAGTGGATTTCATAAAAAACCTGGACCTAAGGTCCTAAAGACATTACTAGGAACCAGCAGGCCTCCTACTCTGTGTGTTTGGCCTTGAGTGTGTGTGTTTGGCGTCGAGTGTAGTGCAGCCCTGGAAGTTTCTCTCTGGGCACCCAGCTGATGACCAGGCTGTGCTTATTAGGCAACTTAACCATCTGCTCTGGAGAGATCTGGGCTCTGGTTTCTGACAATCCTCTCTCAAAAGTGATTTTCTGGTTCCCTCTCCATTGCTGGTGACTACATATGGAATCCTTCTGCAAATTACCCTTAACTCCCAAGATGGGATCATCAACTGAAAAGACTCTTGGCCCCTGATCCCATCCTCTGCTACTCCCTCAATCCAATAAATACTCGACAACTACTATTTTTGTGTGTGTGTGTGAGGAAGATCAGCCCTGAGCTAACATCCGATGCCAATCTTCCTCTTTTTTTGCTGAGGAAGACTGGCCCTGGGCTAACATCCGTGCCCATCTTCCTCTACTTTATATGTGACGCTGCCACAGCATGGCTCCACAAGCAGTGTATCAGTGCACGCCTGGGATCCCAACCTGCAAACCTTGGGCCGTGGAAGTGGAGCACACGCACTTAACCACTTGCGCCACCAGGCGGGCCCCTACAACTACTATTTTAACATAACAGTTATAGTTAGGACATCTATTACACTTTGTGATTGAATGTTAATTAAAAGTCAGAAGACAGTCGTAAATAAACTGCCATCTCTTAATCATGCAAGCAGTCAGCAACGATTCACATCTGGGGTTCTCAAAGGGAAGAACTGACTTTACACTCACCACATGATGGATGATGGAAAAGTATAAGACGACCAAGAGTAGGGAACAACACTGGAGGAAAACAGAGAAGGAGGGCTCTCACAGATGCTTAGTCTCATCATCAAAAGCTTTTAATACCAGCCATCCAGCACCACACAGGACTCTTCAAGAATTCTCTGCCCATTACATACCTTCCCTACATTTTGAACAAGCACCAGTTTACTGATGACTCATAACTGCCTAGATATAACTGCCTACTACCCGTTCCTAGCCTGAATCATGTAGGAAGTTCAAATTCCACATTGAACTTATTTCCAAACCTCCTCTTGAACTTTCCTTTGTTCCCTAGAATGAATAATGGGACCTTAACCACCTAAGCTAAAAATGAGGGTGGTGGGCCATCCTTGCCTCTTTCACACCCACTTGTTTGCTAAGCCCTCAATGATGCCTCTCAAATGTCTTTGCATGAATTCCCAACATCTCCATTATTAGTCCCTCACTTTGCCTAAATCATTAAACACTCTCCAATCTGATCTCCCTGCTACCAATCTCACCTTTTCAAATGAGCCTGTTTCATTCGAAGGACACACATTTGACTCCCTTACTTTAAAAGGCATTCATTGCCTCCCGAGTACCTATCATACAATAATCACATTAGTAGGACACCAAGATCTCAGACCATTTAAATGTGACCTACTTTTCCGTATTTTTGTCTTGCTCCCTACCCCATATTCACCCAAACTCTTATCAGACAAAATTATTTTTATTGTTCTCTATATACGCTTTGTATTGTCCTGACTTTATGCCTTTGCAAAAAACCGCTTTATCTGCTTAGAATGTTCTTTCCTGCTCACCTTAGTTATAGGTAAAAATGTTTTCTGTGACATATTACTGACGTAGCTTCTCAGGCCATTAATCACTGTGCACTTGTACACAAATTTTGTACATACTTCTACTGTGGCAATTATCCCATTGTATTCTTGGTTTACAGATGTGGCTATTTCCTTAGATTGAACTTCCTGAAGACTAGTACTTGGTCTTATTTCTCTTTCTATCTCTACTATCTCACACAAGGCCTGTGAATTAATGAAAATTTACAATGGTGCAGTTGGTACCTGCAAAGAGATTAAAATCTAAATGAAGGCCCTTCATAAAAACAGGGCAGAAGGAATAAACACACACCCCACAGGCATCCTTCCTGCCTATTGAGATGCTAGCTAGGTAAACACAGACGTAAACTGGTTAGGAAGTTTAGATCTAAATAAGTCCGTAGCAATCCAAGTCAGACTAGGTCCTGATGATAGAGACCATGGTCTGGAAAGGGATCCAAAGACTGACCCCTCAAGCCTTTGATTTGTGCTTCAGGGCAAGGTTGGTTAGAAGACCAAAACTCATCTGTTCCTTCATCCCTTATCCAGATCAAAGGGATAATAACAGAGAATAGATACCTTTTATTTAGACTTTCTCATGAGAAATACAAGAAAAAGTAAAGCTGACAAATTGGAGACAAAAGCCTAAGAAGCCAAGACAGAAAGTGAATGTCCAGGGGCTGGCCCCGTGGCGTAGCAGTTAAGTGTGCGCACTCCACTGCTGGCGGCCCGGGTTCAGATCCCTGGCACGCACTGACGCACTGCTTGTCAGGCCACGCTGTGGTGGTGTCCCACATAAAGTGGAAGAAGATTGGCACAGATGTTAGCTCAGGGCCAACATTCCTCAGCAAAAGGAGGAAGACTGGCATGGATGTTAGCTCAGGGCTGAGCTTCCTCACAAGAAAGAAAAAAAAAAAGAAAGTTAATGTCCAGATAGTTTTTTGCTGGAAGCACATGACACTTATGAGGTTTTGCCCTTAGGTACCTGTCCCTACAAAAACTCTCCTAAAAGAACCTTTATACGCTGCTGGTAGAAATGTAAAGTGGTGTAGTTCTTTTTTTTTTTTTTGGGGAGGAAGATCAGCCCTGAGCTAACATCCATGCTAATCCTCCTCTTTTTGCTGAAGAAGACCGGCTCTGAGCTAACATCTACTGCCAATCTTCCTCCTTTTTTTTCCCCAAAGCCCCAGTAGATAGTTGTATGTCTTAGATGCACATCCTTCTAGTTGCTGTATGTGGGACACGGCCTCAGCATGGCCGGAGAAGCGGTGCGTCAGTGTGCACCCGGGATCCAAACCCGGGCCGCCAGTAGCGGAGCGTGCGCACTTAACCGCTAAGCCAAGGGAGCGGCCCAATGGTGTAGCTACTTTAGAAAACAGTTTGACGGTTGTCAAAAAGTTAAACAAAAATTAGTCATATGACCCAGCAATTTCACCCCTAGGTATCTACCCGAGAGAATTGAAAATGTATGTCCAAAGACTTGTACACAAATGTTCATATACCATTATTCATAACAGCCAAAGAGTGGAAACAAGCCAAATGTCCATCAACTGGTGAATGGATAAACAAAATGTGGCATATCTATACAATGAAATTTTTTTAAAAATTATTTTATTGAGGTCATATTGGCTTATAGGATTGTGTAAATTTCAGGTGTACACTATTACATTTCAGTTTCTGTATAGATGGCATCATATTCACCACCAATAGTCTCGTTTTTTTCCATCACCATACATATGTGCCTCTTTATCCCTGTGGCCTTCCGCTTACCCCTACTTCCCCTCTGGTAACCACCAATCTGTTCTCCCTATCTATGTGTGTGTTTTTCTTCCATGTATGAGTGAAATCATATGGTATTTGTCTTTATCTGACTTATTTTGCTTAGCATAATACCCTAAAGGTCCATCCATGTTGTTGCAAATGGCACGATTTTATTTTTTTTTTATGGCTGAGTAGTATTCCATTGTATAGATGTACCACATCTTCTTTATCCATGTACAATGGAATATTATTCAGCCATAAAAAATGAAATTCTGATACACACTACAATAAGAATGAACTTAGAAAACATTATGCTATGTAAGGAGCCAGTCACAAGAGACCACATATTACATGATTCCATTTATATTAAATGTCCAGAAAAGGCAAATCTGGTTGTTGTTGTTTTTTTTTTTTTTTGGTGAGGAAGATTAGCCCTGAGCTAACATCTATTGCCAATCCTCCTCTTTTTGCTGAGGAAGACTGGCCCTGTGCCCTTCTTCCTCTACTTTATATGTGGGACGCCTGCCACAGCATAGCTTGATGAGTGGTGTGTAGGTCTGCACCCGGGATCCGAACTCGTGAACCCCAGACCACTGAAGCAGAGCATGCGAACTTGACCACTTCACTACCGGGCCAGCCCCAAGGCAAACCACTTAAGAAAGAAATAGATCAGTGGTTGGGCTGGGGTTGGGTATGCGGATTAATTATAAATAGGTATGAGAAATCTTACTGCGGGGGATAAAAATGTTCTAAAACTGGGGCCGGCCTGGTGGTGTAGCAGTTAAGTTCACGCAGTCCACTTCAGTGGCCTGGGGTTTGCAGGTTCAGATCCTGGGCACAGATGGATGCACTGCTTGTCAAGCCATGCTGTGGTGGTGTCCCATATAAAGTAGAGGAAGATGGGCATGGATGTTAGCCCAGGGCCAATCTTCCTCAGCAAAAAGAGGAAAATTGGCAACAGGTGTTAGCTCAGGGCCAATCTTCCTCACCAAAAAAAAAAAAAAAAAGTTCTAAAACTAAATTATGGTGATGGTTGCATAACTTGGTAAATTTATTAAAAGTCATTGAATTGTAAACCTAAAATAACTGAATTTTATGGTAGGTACGTTATATCTCGACAAAGTTGTTTTTTTTTAAAAAAGCCCTTCCACAGACTTGTGCTTCTGGCTACAACAAGTTAACTGTTAAGAGACTATTCTGCTCACTGTAAACAACTAGAAAACTAGACAAAATACACAAAACAAGAGTTTCCATACACTGGACATTAGGCAGCACTGGATTACAATCCCAGAGACAAGGGAAAAAATGAGGTAAGCCCTTTGATTACACTGGCTTTCCATCTGTACCAGACGCCCGTATGAGGAGGAAAACCCAAGCATAGCATGGTAGTCTCAGTGAGCTGAGGAGATAGAGACCAGAGTTCAAAGTGTCTAAGATGAGCTATAAACTAACAATTTCCAGAGCTCACAGAAGGGTGGGAAAGATCTGAGCTTCAACCAGCCAGAGTGAAGAGACCTCAGCGTTAACCTGAGGCATTCAGTGGCAATCCCAGAAAGGCCATCCCTTAGGTAGTAGTAGTCATCCTGAGAGAAAAGACTACTCTGGACCTCTGGATCCAACCTAACAAAGATTAAGAACAAGCTTCTAAAGAATCAAGGTGATCCATGAGTAAATTAACTGGCTGCCATAACAAAGCCCACCAGTCTTCAATAGAAAATAAACCCCTGAAACTCAATGACTTAACAATCACAATGCCCAATAATCAACTGAAAATTACTAGACATACATGAAGCACAAACATATTCATCTGATAATTACAAAGTCAACAGAAACACGCTCAGAAGTAAAAGATTGGAATTAGCAGACAACAATAAAACAGCTATTATAAATGTTCAAAGATATAAAGGAAAACATGAGCAGTAAAGAAATTAATACTATTAAAAAACAACCAAATTGAAATTTTAGAGCTGAAAAATACACATGGAAATTTAAAAAATATTTCCAGATTTGATGAAAAATATCAACCCACAAATCCAAAAAGCTCAAAAAACCACAAGGAGGTTAACACAAAGAAGACAATACTAAGGTACATCACAATCAAATTGTTAAAAACCAATTATAAAGAGAAAACTAAGATTTTTCTCTATGCAATCAGAAAGGAGGAAAGACATATTATATGTGGAGGTAGGGGAACAAAGATGAGAAGGATACTCTTATTAGAAATGAAAAGAAAAAAAAAAAGCAATAACAATAACATCTTTTAAGTGTTGAAAGGGGAAATAAAGCATCAACTTAGAATTCTATATCCAGTGAAAATATCCTTCAAAAATAAAGGTAAGAGTCTGTCTGGCGGTTTCTTACTAAACATACTCTTATCATATGACCCAGCAATCATGATTCTTGGTGTTTACCCAAATGAGTGAAAAACTTATGTCCACAAAAAACCTGCACATGGATGTTTTTAGCAGCTTTATTCATACTGGAAAAACTTGGAAACAACCAAGATGCCCTTCTGCAGCTGAAGGACAAATATATAAACAAACTGTGGTACATCCAGACAATGGAATATTATTTAGTGCTAAAAAGAAATGAACTATCAAGTCATGAAAAGACACGGAGGAACCTTAAATGTATATTGCTAAGCGAACGAAGCCAATCTCAAAAGGCTACATACTATATGAGTCCAACTATATGACATTCTATATAAGGCAAAACTAGGGCAACAGTAAAAAGATCAGTGGTTGTCAGGGATAGGGGAGGTGGAGAGGAAGGACAGGATGACTAGGGGGAGCATAGAGGATTTTTAGCAGTGAAACTATTCTGTATGATACTATAATGGTGGATACATGCCATTATACATTTGTCAAAACCCAAAGAATGTACAACACCAGGAACCCTAATGCAAACTATGGACTTGGGGTGATGTTGTGTCAATGTAGGTTCATTGATTTTAATAAAGGTACCACTCTGGCAGGTTGTTGATAGTGGCGGAAGCTGTGCCTGTGTGGTGAAAGGGGGTATATGAAAACTCTGTACTTTCTGCTCAATTTCATTGTGAACCTAAAACCACTCTAAAATATAAAGTCTACTAAAAACAGAGGGGGAGGGTAGTAAGCCAAGGCCCTTTTCAGACAAGCAAAAAACTGAGATAATTCATCACCATTAGACCTGAAATACTTGAAATGTTAAAGACAATTCTTCAGAATAAAAGAAAATGATTCCAGATGGTAACTCAAATCTACACAAAAGAATGAAGAGTGATGGAAATGGTAAATATGTGGGTAAATATAAGACTGCTCCAAGTTTTAAAAATTTCTTTAACATACAACAAACTGTTTAAAGTAAAAAGTAATAACATATTCTGGGGTTCATAACATATGAAAAAAATAAAATACATAACAGAAAAATGAACCAGGGGGTCAAAATGTAAATAGATTCTTATAATTACAGATAAAGTAGTATATTATCTGATAGTAGACTGTATTAAGATAGATACGCATATTGTAAACCTTAGAGCAGCAGTTCTCAAAATTTTAGGTCTTAGGATTCCTTTATGCTCTTCAAATGTTGAGGATCCCAAAAACCTTTTGCTTATATGGGTTGTGGCTATCAAAATTTACTATATTAGAAATTAAATTCAACTGAAAAAAAATTTAAGTATATATTAATTCATTTTATAATAGCATTAACAACCCCATTATATGTTAATACCAATAATATAATTTTTTGTGAAAAAATAACTATATTTTGCAAAACTAAAGAAATTTAGTAAGAGTGGCATAGTTTTACATTTTAAAAATCTCTTTAGGGGCCAGCCTGGTGGCGTAGCGGTTAAGTATGCGCACTCTGCTGCAGCGGCCCAGGGTTTGGATCAAGAGTGTGCACTGACGCACCACTCGTCAAGCGATGCTGTGGTGGCGTGCCATATAAAGTGGAGGAAGATGGGCACAGATGTCAGCCAGGGTCAGTCTTCGTCAGCAAAAAGAGGAGGATTGGCAGATGTTAGCTCAGAGCTGATCTGCCTCACACACACACACACACACACACAAAAATCTCTTTAATGTCAGGCTTACCAGAAGACAGCTGGATTCTCATTGCCTCTGCATTCAATCATGTTAGGTACCCTTTGGAAAATTCCATGGTATACTTGTGAATGAATGGAAGTGACAAAGGTGGGGCCGGCCCAGTGGCACAAGCGGTTAAGTGCGCGCACTCCGCTGCGGCAGCCCAGGGTTCGCAGGTTCGGATCTTGGGTGCACACCAACGCACCACTTGTTAAGCCATGCTGTGGCAGCGTCCCATATAAAGTAGAGGAAGATGGCCACGGATGTCAGCCCAGGGCCAATCTTCCTCAAGAAAAAAGGGGAGGATCGCCATCAAATGTTAGCTCAGGGCTAGTCCTCTTCACACACACACAAAAAAAGGGCCGGCCCTGTGGCTTAGTGGTTAAGTGCGCGCACTCCCATACTGGCAGCCCGAGTTCAGATCCCGGGTGCACACTGACGCACCGCTTCTCCAGCCATGCTGAGGCCGCATCCCACATACAACAGCCAGAAGGATATGCAACTATGACATACAACTATCTACTGGGGCTTTGGGGAAAACAAAAAAGGAGGAGGATTGGCAATAGATGTTAGCTCAGAGCCAGTCTTCCTCAGCAAAAAAAAGGAGGATTAGCACGGATGTTAGCTCAGGGCTGATCTTCCTCAAAAAAAAAAAAAAAAGAAAGAAAGAAAGTGACAAAGGTATATAATGCTTTAATATTATTATGAAAATAGTTTTGACCACATGGCTCCCTTGAAAGGGTCCTGGAATCCCTAGAGGTCCCCACGCTAGACTCTGATAACTACTCCTTAGAGCAACCACTAAAAATCAAGTAAAACAAAGAGGTGTGGCTAATAAGAGAAAACATAAAATGGAATATTTTGGGGGGGGGACTAAGTTAATCCAAAAGAAAGCAAGAAAAGCAAAACAGAACAAAAGATGAAAAAATTAGAAAACAAATAGTAAGAGGGCAGATTTTAAGCCCAACCTTACTGACACATTCATTTCATGTCAACAGATTAAATATACCAATTAAAAGGCACAGACTGTCAAGAGTCATCAGTAGTGAAAAGGTATGTTATAAAAACATCCACAAGACTCTGAATTGCTTGCATAGGTCTTTGCAAACTCCTCTATTTGCAGTCTCATTCTGAATTTTAGGGCTTGTAGACATAAGCAGTGTAGAAATGAGCTCTTCATCTGCTCTTTCCTGACAGATTCATTCAACAAATATTTTATAAGTACTTCTATGTCCTTAAATGATAGGTAAGCTAAATAAAACTCCTTCTTTTGCTCTTGATAGATACAGAACCTAAAGCCAAAATCTATACAACACCTTCTTGAATATTTACTTGTGAAAAGTTTCATAAAGAGTTTATTCTCCTCTGTGAGTAGATTTTGAAAAATCTCTGAAGAACAGCTCTCATACACAGCCAAAAGTGCTCTTCACTAAGTAATGGAAACATTCCCTAAGTCAGGTGGTTCACCCCAACACTGCCAACACAGAGATTCCCCACATACAGGCGGCAGCCTTCTGCTGGGGGTACTGGTTAGCCCTCTCCCAGCTTCCATGGGTCCACAGCACTTGAGTGGATTTCACCAATATTCTCTTCACCTTCTATGATACCTGACCAAAACAATGGCAAAATCTTGCTTTCTATTTATCATCAAAGATCACTGAAATCATATTTCATAAGAGCTAAGGGTGACGACTCCCAGCTATAGATAAACCAATGTGATTGATTCTATATGTGAATCACTGACTAAAAATCAAAGCCAGTTAACACAGGAGTCTCAGTGACCTTCCCACGATCAGGGAAGCTATTTGAGCAGTGGGGGCTCAGGTCACACCATTATCATCCCTTACCCTCACCCACAGTCCAGTGCTTTACACAAGACTCCAACAATTATTGAGCTGCTCTTCTTAAAAGGATTTCCAGATTTGACTCTCACCTTGTTTTACATATAGGATGGATCATCCTGACACCATCATCTGAGACAAAGAATCTAGCTATGCCTAAAGCCAATGCCACTCTTGACTGCCAAGTTAAACAAGCCAATGTCTCTTTTTATGTTTATATGCTGGTTTGAGCTGCATTTTTGTTACTTACAACTGAAAGAGCACTTGTAATATAAAGATGTAATATTAAATGTGCCACAAACAATATAAAAAAGTGTTTTATGTGCAAGAATAAGTGAGAAAAAATTTAGACAATACGTTTTCCTTTCTTCTAAGTTACATGGCTAGAATGTTTCGAGCTGGTTACTAAAGGTGTCATTTATATAAAATCAAACATTAGGTGTAAAACCTCCTCAAATTGATTTTTATCTTCTGCCTAGGTAGAAATGGTACAACTACTTCATGAAGAGGTCAAACTTTAACAAGTTCACTCAAGGAACTAAAGTTATAAGCCCTGTTTTGGTTTGATTATGATTCTGTTTGAGAGAGAAGATACCTCTACCTTTAACTACTTGTTCACAATAAGAAATACGTTTGGCAGCTTAATTACTTTGTGCACTCTCATTATTATTATTTGAATTCCAGGAGGGACTTATTTATATATTTGTACTACAGCAAAGAAGAAGAATGGAAAAGTTTCTCTCTAGGCTTCTCTGAAAACCGAATGAAAGCTGACATCTTTGAACCTCCATTATAAGTCTTACTCTATAACCAGTTAAGAGCTAGTAGTAGGTGGAAATATTTCCTCTTTATAATTTCCCACTCCCTCTCATCTTTACACACGTACCAACCCCCGTCCCCATATACATAAGCATACAGATATATCAGTTATTTTTGAATTAAGCATTAGATTTAGTTCAGTGCTTTCCTGTCCTATGATATACTATATTTGCTTTTGCAGACCCCTGAATGGACTCCTTGTTGTTTGTTGCTTAATATTCCTGAAACAATTTGATGATATGATTGAAACAAATATCAGGAGGCTAGTCTTTTATAATTTTATTTATTTATTTATTTATTCCCCCAAAGCCCCAGTAGATAGTTGTATGTCATAGCTGCACATCCTTCTAGTTGCTGTATGTGGGACGTGGCCTCAACATGGCCAGAGAAGCGGTGCGTCGGTGCGTGCCCGGGATCCGAACCTGGGCCGCCAGCAGCAGAGGGCGCGCACTTGACCGCTAAGCCAAGGGGCCGGCCCTCAGGAGGCTAGTCTTAAAGAAATGATAAACAAAGGCTGCACTATGTGGGCTGGTGTGAGAAAACTGTAGTTCTCTTACAGGTATACAGTATAGTGAAAGTCCCTCAGTCAAACACTTCTCTGCTATAAATGCAAATGTGCTGATTTCTTAACTTTCCTAGTCTGTCCCGATATACCATCTGAAGCACACCTTGGGAGATATAATACATGCTCACTTATTAAACGTAAAGTAATAGTATATATTTAAAATATCTTGTTCTTTCAGAAGCCTGTTACCAGGTTTCAAAAAAAATATTAAAAATACATAGGATTCTTTGTGGTCTCTTACATTAGTGGTGTTAAATTGAAGCTTTTTAAATAGTGCTAATGAGTGGTACAGTTATCTGAAAATAGAAAATGTTCTTTCTCTTATAGCTGACATTACAGCAGAGCACCAAGGAACAGTTTCCCATTAAGACACAGTGGAAATCCTACCATCTTAGTCATCACCAAGTGGAATTTCATCTTGGGAATCATCTCTATTACCTCACTAATTATAATTTTTAGTTGGCGGTTTAAACTCCGAAGTAGAGATTCTGTGAGAAAACACTTTTCTGTAGCCATAGAAAACTGTTTTTCTTCTTTCTAAAGTTCCTCAAGCATCGTCAAGTTATAGCCACAATACTCTGAACATTTATCCTGTTTGAGGTCTTCAATTTCACAGCTTTAGCAAGCGGTAAGAGCTTCATCTTTTACAATTCATGAAAGAGATATTACATCCCTACACAGTCTACTTGTGGACTTGAAAACTAACTATACTCCCTCAACTTTCAAATCTCATCAACCAAACTAACAGTTTGTTACTTGGCCATCTAGTAACAACAACAACAAAAGTATTAACCTAATCCTAACTTTATACTCATACTCTGATATATTCAGATATTCACACTCTGGTATATTCAGATACATTATAAATTATAATAAACAATTAATTTTCCACTAAAACTTATTTATACATCCACATACTTTTCCAGAGTTGTCACTGTGAATATCGTTACCTTAGGGCACTCCAGCTTTTCTGGACTTGAGTGTACTTTTTTTTTTTTTTTTTTTTTGGTGAGGAAGCTCAGCCCTGAGCTAACATCCAAGCCAATCCTCCTCTTTTTGCTGAGGAATACTGGCCCTGGGCTAACATCTGTGCCCATCTTCCTCCACTTTATATGGGACGCCACCACAGCACGGCCTGACACGCAGTGCATTGGTGCGCGCCCAGGATCCAAACCCGGGCTGCCAGCAGCGGAGTATGTGCACTTAACTGCTACACCACGGGGCCAGCGCGCCAGTGTACTTATTTATTATAACTAATTCTAGGGCAAGAGTTGAGAAGCTACAGCCTTGCCTAGGACATGTTATTTACTTCCTCTGTATGTTATCAGATATAACCTGATAAATATACTCACTCTGAGTGGCATGCATATAGAAAGCTTTCATGATTATACTTCTCTTACAGTCAATCACAACTAGTATTGCCTATCACTTAGACTTTAATGTGTATGAGAATTACCAGGGACTTTCACTTCCCTAATCTGTTTAACTTCAGATTCTAATCTAGCAGGTCTGGGGTAGGGACTGATATTCTGCATTTTTAACAGATGAAGCTTGGTGCTGCTGGGTGCTGATTTATTTATTACAATAAGGACATATGGAAGCCACTGACTCTATGGTCAACCCCTCCTGTCCATCTCCATCAGAGAGCTTTCTAAAAGGTAAGTCTGATCATGGTTTCCCACCACCTAGACAGAGACTGGAGGTCCAATTCCTAAGCATGGCACATAAGGCTGCCCTTTTACGTAGCCCCTACTTCTCAGCTCCTACTTTGTGCTTGGCTATTTTAATGATCTGGATTTCCCAGCACAAGGTCTTCATATAGAAAGACCAATTTCCTGAACATTAAATAAACAACAGTAGACTTTATGCCTATTCTCCATTTGCTTTGAAGGACTCACTTAACATACATACACCGGACCAAAGGACTGAATCATGATTAACAATTAAAGTGCAAAAGATAAGGTCTCTGACATGCTTTATAAACTTGGTCTCAGAGCTCAGCTTATTCCCGCACCAGATCTTTTTTCAAACCCTTCTGTTTGTTTTTCAAAAGATATAACTAACATAGCTAGAGAAATCTGGAAAAAGGGAGTTGTGAGTTTTTGTTTCTTTGTAAGCTTCTAGATAATTTAAATGACAGTTGCCTAACAATCCTGGGCAAATTCCTAAATGATTCAAGAAAAGGTGGCAGGACCATAGCTAGAATGATGTGGTTAAGTGACTCAAATGATTCACTTGACATTTAGCAAGCTCCACATGGGTTTAACTTAGATGTATATCTTTTTGGCAAATGCCAAATATATGTTGAAGAAAGAAAAACATTTCCCCTAAATTGAATACAATTTAAACAAAGTTATATATTTGTTTCCACTTTAATTCTCTCACTCTAGTTCCTTCCTTTCTTCTTCCCTCCCCCACCTCTCTATACTGACTTAACTAGTTAAGTGCCTCTTACTTTCAAAATAAAAAAAAATACTATTCAGATCTTAGAACATAGAAATATGGTCTTTGATTTCATTCAAGACACCTCATCCTTGGAGACAGCAAGTCCTGTTACAAGTGGAAAGGGATAAAAATTGTTATAACTCAAGCACTGAGTATTTGATTTATATGTATTCTAATACCAATTACTGTCTTGTCAGAGGGAGATGAGAAATAAGCTCTTTTTTGCCTTCTTTGTTCTAAAATAGTATTTCCATAGTAAAATATGTCTGTGTCAAATATTTTTTTTTTTTTAAAGGAGGGGGTATACTTCTTTGGTGAGGTTTTGATGTAACCAGTTTAACTTCTTTCCAGACCCACCAATCCCAAAAAGGCAGGACATTAAACCAAACCATCTAAGTAAGACTTTGGTTAAAGAGCCAAAACACATTTAAAAAGAAACACATAGCATCCAGAAGAATGCAGTAGATCTACAGGGAAAGAGCTAAGATATATTAAAGAAAGTTATAACGAAGTATGAATACTATGATTCTATTTGCATGTTTAAAATGAAAAGAAAGAAAAACACCTGTGTGTGTGGTTTTTCAGAAAGATCTGGAAGAACACACATGAAAGCAAGATTTCTCAACCATGGCACTATTGACATTTTGGGCTAGTTCTCTGTTATAGGGGACTGTCCCATGCACTATAAGATGTTTAGTGGCTTCTTTGCCCTTTACTCACTAGAACCCAGTAGTATGTCCTCACGTGTAACAACCAAAAATGTCTCTAAATATTATTAAATGTCCCCTGTGGAGCAAAACTGCTCCTTGTTGAGAACCCCTGCAATAAAAGATTAACAGTATTTATCTCCACAGAGGGAAGTATGACGAAAGGAGCAGCTGAATAGAAATTAAGAGCTTTTATTTCTTGTTCTACATACCATACTTCTGTATTGTTTGGATGTCCTACTCCCTCCCCCACCCCACCAACATTTATTACATGTGTAATTCTCCAGAACAATAAGGAAAACAGAATCTCAAGACCATGTGGCTACTGGCCCTACAATATGACAGGACACAGATTCCCAAATGATCAGGAAACACATGTGTAAGCCACACTCACCTTCATGGGGTTTTCATCATATGTTGGGGTTCCCAGGTCCATCTCAGCTTCATGCTCAAGGCTGGCATCATCTCCTGGGCTTTCCCAAGTAGGAGGATCCCACTGAGTCTGCCTAGAAGAAGGTAAGGACAGCCATGCTGTCATGGCCAGAAAACAGAGAACTCTGGCATAGGCATCTCTGCTCATATAGACATAAAATACAACATGCAATGAGACATAGAACAAGTCAGCTCCATAAGATAGAGACATTCTTTTGATATCTTCCCAGCAGCAATGATTCTATCCCAGAGACATATATTATTTAGCCCACTGTATTTCTGTAGCCAATGACGTGGCAACAGTTGCTGGGTGTCAAAGAGAGCAGTAAAACCAAACATCTTGTTTATCTCTCACCTGGCTCTTAACGTCCTGAAAATAGGATTCAGCAAAGCCTAAAAAGTACATGGAATAGGTGCCTGCCTATGCCACCCCTCTGCAGGTGAAGAGATCAATAATGACTGAAAGTACAATACCTAGCATGTACTTGTAGAAAAATAAAATAAATCACAACACTTTCCTCATAATCCCTGAACACGTGAGAAAATTGTTCTTTGCTATAGGAGCCTTCTTATTTGTAGTTGTGCCCTTTTGGTTTAATGACTAACAGCACGGAAAAGATGTACAGGTTAAAAACTTGTGCCCTCTGCTAAAGATATTCTCAACTGGCTCCAAAAAGAAGGGTTCAACCACATTAATTCATTGCATGTTTATAGATGTTTTGAAAATAAGCAGGCAAAGATTTTTTTTAAAAAAAAGCTAGATCTGGGGCCAGCCCGGTGGCGTACTGGTTAAGTACGCGTGTTCCACTTCAGTGGCCCAGGCTTTGCAGGTTTGAATCCCGGGTGCGGACCAATGCACCACTCATCAAGCCATGCTGTGGTGGCATCCCACATACAAAAGAGAGGAAGATGAGCATGGATGTTAGCTCAGAGCCAATCTTCCTCAGCAAAAAGAGGAAGACTGGCAACAGATGTTAGCTCAGGGCCAATCTTCCT
Source organism: Diceros bicornis minor (assembly GCF_020826845.1). Taxonomy (NCBI): domain Eukaryota; kingdom Metazoa; phylum Chordata; class Mammalia; order Perissodactyla; family Rhinocerotidae; genus Diceros; species Diceros bicornis. The sequence goes on from NC_080741.1 coordinate 48,422,726, forward strand.
CACACACACACACACACAAAACAGCTAGATCTGTGAGGTAACAACTGGAAGTAAGGAAATTCATGTTCAGGAGTCTGAAGTCAGCTGTCACAGGGAATGCAAAAGGGGAATCACTTAAAATGTCAAAAGCCTCAGAGAAGCTAGTAACATATCTGGCAGGTCAATCCTGCCATTAGTCTTCTGCTTTCTTACCACACCAATGTTTAGTCAGCAACATTAAAGGCACTTGACGTAAATCAGTTTTGCAGATGATTGTGAAAATAGGCTTACCTCTGACCAATGGAACTAACTAAAAAATGGGGTCAAGATTTCTAGTGTAATCAAAGAACCACAAGCAGCTATGGGTTTTATTATGGAAAGTGAACAGAGAGGGAAGTATGTTGCTCTTAGGTGCTAGCTAAGGAAAACCTAGAAAAAAGATGGAAAAGGTACACACATAAATAAGAAATACATTTTTTTTTTAATCTTTGGAAAAATGATAGTATATTAAAAAGCTTGCTTTGGTATTGAAAAAACAAAGTTCTGGTAAAATTTGCAGACATTGGTTTTTAAAATCACTACACTTGAAGTCAGCAACATAATGAGGGTCCCTGTTATACAGGTATTTTTATGGGAGTAAGGAAGCCCTTTCTAAGCAGAAAGCATAAAGGGAAAATATGTGATTGTATGAAAGTTGTAAACTTCTTCATGTCATATGACATTACAAACCAAATCATTTGCACTACCCTTGATAAAGAGATCTAACAACATTGACAGAAAATGGGTAGATGCCCCAACAAGCAATTCACAAAAGATGCAAATGGCCAATAATCGAATGAAGACATTCCATCTCAACAATATAAAAATTGGAAATGAAAATAAGATTTCTCACCTACTTGACTTACAAGATTAAAAGAACCTATGTGAAGAAAAAGGCACTTATGTATACTTTTTGTGAGTCTAAAGTGGTACAATTTTTTTAATGGTAAGCTGACAATATTTATCAATTTAAAATGTATATCTCTTTTGACCAACTTCTAAGAATCTACCTGAAGAAGGTAATAAGGTTAGTGTCTGTAAGGATGTCCAGAGTTAGAGTTACATATAAAATAATGAAAATCCATCAGTAACAGTGAGTTAAATAAAATTTGGTATAGTCATGCAAGAGAGCAGGAGTTGGCAAACTTTTTTCTTTATTATAAAGGATCAGAGAGTAAATATCTTTGACCTTGTGGGCCATACGGTCTCTCCTGCAACTACTCTACTCTGCCATTGTAGTGTGAAAGCAGCCATAGACATTTCCTAAATAAATGGCAACTTTATTGGCAAAAACAAGTGGCCCATAGGCATAGTTTGCTGACCCCTCCAACAAAGTATAAGCAAGCATTAAAAATAATGTAGTTCTGAGCCAGCCCTGATGGCCTAGCGGTTATAGTTCGGCATACTCCGCTTTGGTGACCCAGTTTCGGTTACTGAGCTCGGAATCACACCACTTGTCTGTCAGTAGCCATGCTGTGGTGGCAGCTCACACAGAAAAACTACAACTTACAACTAGAACGTACAACTATGTACTGGGGCTTCAGGGAGAAAAAAAAAAAGAGAGGAAAATTGGCAACAGATGTTAGCTCAGAGTGAATCTTTCCCAGGGAAAAAAACAAAGGAGGTGTGTATTTAAAAAAAAAAAAAAAAAGTAATATGTAGTTCTATATTAACTGATAAAGTTCTATAAATAGTTTGGTAAATAAAGCAGATTACAAAACATGCACCCCAACAATTCACAGTATATAAGATTATATGCTGATGAGGACACACACATAGAGAAAGCACACTTACATTCACTATCTGTCTAAAGGATATTTTTTTTTTAAAGATTTTATTTACTTATTTCCCCCCCAAAGCCCCAGTAGATAGTGGTATGTCAAAGCTGCACATCATTCTAGCTGCCGCACGTGGGACGCGGCCCCAGCATGGCCGGAGGAGCGGTGCGTTGGTGCGCGCCCGGGATCCAAACCCACACCCAACCGCTAAGCCACGGGGCCGGCCCTAAAAGATATTTTTTAAAAAATTCTAATAAAGAGACAAATTGGGGGGCTGGCCTGGTGGTGTAGTGGTTAAGTTCATGTGCTCCGCTTTGGCAGCCTGGGGTTTGTGGGTTCAGATCCCGGGGGCGTGGACCTACGCACCACTTATCAAGCCATGCTGTGGCAGGCATCCCACATATAAAGTAGAGGAAGATGGGCACAGATGTTAGCTCAGAACTAACCTTCCTCAGCAAAAAGAGGACTGGCAATAGACGTTAGCTCAGGGCTAATCTTCCTCACCAAAAAAAAAAAAAAAAGATAAATTGGGTTTTTAAAAATATATAGCAGAAGTAATCAAACTATGGCTCACGGACCAAATCTGGGCCACTGTCTGTTTTCATAAATAAAGTTTTATGGAAACATAGACACGCCTGTTCACTTATGTATTATCTATGGCTGCTTGTACAACAATGGCAGAATTGAGTAGTAATAATAGAGACTGTTTGGCCAACAGAGCCTAAAATATTTATCATCTGGCCTTTTACAGAAAAGGTTTGGGCCAGCCCCATGGCATAGTGGTTAAGCGAGTGCACTCCGCTGCTGGCGGCCTGGGTTCGGGTCCCGGGCATGCACCGACGCACTGCTTGTCAGGCCATGCTGTGGCGGGGTCCCACATAAAGTGGAGGAAGATGGGCACGGATGTTAGCTCAGGGCCAGTCTTCCTCAGCAAAAAGAGGAGGACTGGCATGGATGTTAGCTCAGGGCTGATCTTCCTCACAACAAAAAAAAAGAAAAGGTTTGCCCATGACCCCTGATATCTACAATGTTAGATGAAGTCATTACCATTTTTTTAAAACTCCTTAGTTTTCTTCAGAAGTCTTGCAGGTTAAAACTTCACCAAAACATATCTAAAAAGGACTAAAGTCTAAGGTATGACATAACATTTAAGATGTGATTCTGGAAATCCAGCAGCCTTCAAGCACAGTGAACAGCCAATAATAAGAAGTCTATAACCATAAAACTCCTCTTATAATGGCAGCTTCTTTGATCAACTTAAAGCTGACTTGGGGATGCCCACACAGCCCTTCTTACCTTGTGATCACATGGTAGTAATAAATCTTCCCTTCTGGATCTCGGGCTGTCTTCCAGTTGGGAGGTAAGACAATGGTTTTTGGTTTGGGAGGAGAGGGGGGTGGCAGATCCAGGAGATTATTTGTCACAACCATTTCAGGCTAAAAAGAAACAACACACACACAAGTTCTTAATCAATGACATCTCTTAATCTAGCTGAAAAGGATAAAAATAGTCTACTTAAGCAATACATAAAAACATACAACTACCTCTTTTAAAAACAGATAAAGCAAAGGTACAATGCTGGGAAATGCTCAGAAACAGTGCATATGAAGAGCTTTAGGGACCTACCAGAAAACTGACAGCTGGCTCCAAGTTCACCATCTAAGACATCATATTTTAAAATACTCAGCAACTCATTATCTACAGCAGTATTTTTCAACCTTAAAAATACCAAAGCTAAATGGCATATACCAAGGACATACAAAGGATACTGATTAGCTAAATGGGCTTTAGATATATCTCTATGTTTTTAAAAAAAAGATCTGAAAAGCAGATATGACAGAATGTTAATATTTATCCATTATATATTTTTCTGTATGTTTGAAACCTCATACTTATATTTAAAAAATTTTAATGCTCCATTTTGAAAAACATAAAAATCTCATAATCACTGTTATAGACTGAATTGTGTTTCCCAAAATTCATATGTTGAAGCCCTAAACCCCAATGACTGTATAGGGCCTTTAAAGAGGTAATTAAGATTAAATGAGGTCCTAATCTAATAGGACTGGTGCCCTTACAAGAAGAGGAAGAGACATCAGGGAATAGGTGCAGAAGAAGGCCATGTGAAGATACAGTAAGCAGGGAGCCATCTGCAAGCTAAGAGGCCTCAGGAGACACCAAACCTACTGACACCTTGATTTTAGACTTCCAGCCTCCAGAACTGTGAGAAAATAAATTCCTGTTGTTTAAGCCACTCAGTTGGTGGTATTTCGTTATAGCAGCTCTAGCAGACTAATAATATAATCACTGTAAAGATATATATACCCTTAATTGTTCATTCTATGTAAGCCAGTTAATAGAGAATAATTTTTCCAGCTTTACCTTTGCTTGAGCAGTTAAAGAGGAACCTGCAATCCCAGGCTCAGATAAAATGTGGCCACTTTTAAGCAAACACAGTCTTTGAACATCACTGTTTTGTGCATAACCCCTTAGTCTCTACTTCACGTAGCTGCTTTTACCCCACTTAAATTCCACTTCCTCCATTCCCATAGTCCTCTATCTAGCCTGGGAAGTGATTTCGTTTCCCTAAGCTTCCGTGTCATTTAAGAATATTCCTAATCATTTGGTACTTACTTAAATTACTACTCCTTTCCCACTTGGGAATGATTCCTTCCCTCCTCAAACTCTTTATCTGTACCTTTCATGATGATAAACTCTGAATACTTTTAGTATTATTCATTGTGATCCTCAACTCTCTTATTGGAATGTCAGGTTCTAAGGATAGGAATGGAATCGTATATTTGTATTCAAAATGCCTTTAAGGGCCCAACTCATAGCAAGCCCTCAAATACCTGCTGTAAGTGAACAGTGTCTCATTCCCAATTGTTTCACATGCAGTCGTTTTACTGCATCTCCACTAACTGCCCTTTCTGTCTAAAGCCACTGTTACTCGCCAGATTGCTGCAAGAGCCTTCTCTGGAACTGTCAGTATTCTAAACTGCTAATCTGATCATGTTATTCTCCTGTTTAGTTTCTCAGTTACTTCAAGTGTCAGCCTCCTATCATCTCACATTTCATCCAAAAACAACACTTCATCAAGATTTCACCATATCTTTCTACATATGTTGCAGAATACCAAATGCTTCTCTCAATACGTACTATACAACATGTATAGCGAAGTACATCATTCAATTCTATACCCCTAGTCCATGATGTCTAGTATAGTATATTCTAGTGCTCCATAAACAATAGGTAGTTAGTCTAGAAAATTATTAATTTAGAAATTCATAGCAAAGTATAAAAATACAAGGTCAATTTAAATTATAAATAAAGAGGATCCTAGGAATAAAATATATATCAATTAACATAGCTATAAATTCCACAGAATTTTTTTAAAAACTGACAAAATGGTTGAGTAGCATTCCCTCAGGGTGCACAGGCACTTGAGTGAAATTGGTGGTTACAAAAATTAAAAAACAAAAAACAAAGTGAAAAAAACAAAAATAAAAACCAAAACCCAAAACAAAACAAAAAGTAAACCTTCTAACGATAAGGTAGGCAGCCAATGAGAGTTTTATGAACCAAAATATTTCTTACTGTCTGTAAAGGCTGAGGCTGCCCTGGTGCAACTATTGTAGTCACGGCCGCGGTTGGCTGTACCACCACTCCTTGTGGGTGAGCTGTGAAAATCTGTTGTCCCTGGATGTACTGAAGATTTGGTTGGGCATAACTCTAAAAGATAAAATGAAGAAATTCATAATTTATACTTTTCTGGCTCTAATAAAGCAGTAATTGACTTTCAAGTTGGCATAATCTTATTGGAAGATAGATTCATCAAATTATTATTTTTTTATTTTTAGTATGAATATTTGGATACAAACGTGTAAAACAATCTTTTGTTTCAAACACAAAAGTTTCTTTTTTGAATAATTCTCTAGTCATTTACTTACTTTGCTTCTACTCTATCATAAAAAAAATAGAAAACTTCTTGGGTGGGGGGTGGCTCATGAAAGTTGTCTAATTGTTTAGCTTCCAATGAGACTGGAGTAACAACTGAAGTACTGCTCCTAGGATATCCAAGAAACAGCTCCTGCAGCTCTTTTCAGAAAGCCTTTTTACTACCATTCCTAGTAACTAACAGGTTGTTCTGATTGGAAAATGTCAAAGGGAGTGATTCATAGTAGAGGAAGTAAGGAAGGTGATCAGATTTTTCAACTAGTTTTTTAGCTTTTTGTAGTCTTTATAATATGACTCCTTCCAAGAAAGACAGCAGAATTCAGTGTATCTAAAATTCTTCCTACACATTGACTTATGCAGTGCTTTCTGAAGCAGAAAGTCCTTTCACATATGTTATCTCATTTAGTCCCGACCACCACCAGCGGCGGGGATCTCCCACACCTGGAGTTACATAAAAACTAAGTACCATGGCTAGGATCTAAACCTACTTTGGAATTATTTCTCATCAATAGAAAAACTGCTTAAAGAAGAAGAGCTGACAAGAAGCCCTGAAAAATAACTTTGCTGTCTTAAGGGGTGATGACTGCCAAGGAGCTAAATAGACATGTTACCTGTACTTAAGGATAGATTTTGATCCTATGGACTGAGATTCTACCAGGCGAAATGATTCAGAAGCATTAATTGATAAGTATTCAAAATAAAAAATATAATAATTCCAAATGATACCAGTAAAGTCCCAAGGAGTCTGCATAGGCCAATGTAGCTACCTAGATTTCTACATGAGTAATTACTGAGAGAACACAGAGAAAAGGAGAATAGGAAGAATATAACACTTGATTCAGTATTCTGGAACAGTTTAATCTACACAGATCATTAACCAGACTCAATGTTAATTGTCAAGACAGAATTATCAACAGAATAGTATCACAAAGCCTGAGAGAAAAATGTACACATTAAAAATGTTTTCCTCTCTAGGTATTTGGATATAAGAATGGGAAATCCGTGCAACATCAAAGATTTTGTAGAAACAAATATTATCTCCCCACCTAATTTGTGTCCCAAAGCCTGAAGTCTGGTTAAACAGAAAACACTTTTTCACACTGATGTATACCCAGACAATACTGAATCATAAGTCAGTACAAAAGGAGATATTAGCAACAAAGATGGTCAAATATTGTTTAAAAAATTAAAAAGTATATTCTAATAGGTAAAGTATAAATAACTTAAAATTTCTACCTGAACTTTGATAAAATAAGCCATAAAACAAAACATATCTAACTGGGTTCTACTCTATCATCACCAATTTATCTAAAAAGTGAGTTTTCAAGGGCCTGGATGCCCAGAAGAAAGCATCTTGAAGAGTGGATACAAGAGGCAAGTTACTGTACATGTAGGGGGTTAACACATATGCGCTAGCAATCCTGATTCTGAGTAGAAACAGTTTCTGGGAGGCTGAAAGAAGACAGTAATGGATAAATTGAAACCTTCCCAACCCACAAAGCTGAGCACCAGATACTATAATGAATCCCAAACTTAATTTTTTTCTGACCCACTCTCCTAGTCTAATCCATTGGCAAATTCTGTTGGTTCTACATTTGAAATATATACATAATCTGATAATTTCACACACCTCTCCTTCTACTAGTTTAGTACAAGTGGCCATAGTTTCTTGCCTAGATTAATCAACAGTCTTTTAACTGGTCTCCCTACTTTTGCCCTTGATTCCCACCATCTCTTCACCCAGAGTAGCCAGAGCGATCCCTCTTAAAATACATCAGATCATGCCACTCTGTTTTAACTTCTCCAGTGGATTTCTACATTACTCAGACTAATAACCAAAATCCTCACAAAGCCCTGACCATCTTGCTCCTCCCCAAGGCCCTGACCTCATATCCTACTACTGTCACCTTCACTCATCTGGAACAGGAAGGGTTTCATAATTATATCACACATTTTGAGTGATAAACATTTAATATTCTGATTTTGTAAAAAAAAAAAAAAAAAAAAAAAAAATTAAAAATCTAGATCAAAATACTAATTTTGAGAAAAAGTATCACCAGGGTGAAACGTTATCTCCAGAGTGACCAGGAGGTTAAGCACCCCAATCTACAATAGAAAAATGCTAATATTTTGGAAGCTGAAATTCCTTTGACCCTCAGTGAAACTATGTTCATGAAGAATTTGATAAGATCAGATAGTTAAGTAAGGCTCATCATGGAGAAACTTTAAAGGATTTGATTAATGTGAAACAAAGCTATGGTTTCTTTAGCATGATGACTCTGGCTGCAAATGTTGGCTGTGAGATAACTCTGAACTGAAATGGCATTATTCAGCTTGATCATTGCCTGTACTTACCAGATGAGACTCCAGACAAATTTTACCTGTTTCTAAAATGCAAAGATATATTTAAAGACTAACAATTTATCATCAGGAAGGAATGTGACACACACTGAAAATAATTCCCAGAGGAAATACCAAAAACATCTGAACAATATCAGCACTGCTAGGCTAAAAAAATCACCCCTGATAGCAATATTCATTTGGAGGTATAATGTTTGAAACTCAAACTGTCAAAAAGTAAAGGGAAAATAAACATTTTTCAGAGTTCTATAGTATCTGTACAAACCAGCTGACAATCACATGCCAATGCCAAAACCAACAACAGCAACAAAAAGGGGAAACTGGTTTGCAGTCCACTGAAATAACAAGAAAGATATATACACTTGTGAGATATATCCAATTAGCACGTGCCTGTCAAATCTCTCCATTTGCTGTGGGACAATCTGTAGGAGACTGACTCTCCCCTGCAAGCGACCTGAAATTATACAAAAGCTAATTTCTCAAACATAAACCCAATCTAGAAATATCTTTAAAATGTGACTTCCAATAGGAATTACAAGAGAAATCTAAGAAGGTCCAATATGTCACAGAGGAGAAAATATAATTGTTTTGCCCCTACTCTTCTGAGGGAGAAAAAATAATTACTATGTTATATCTGAGTCACTTCACTTTATAATGTGAAAAATTATAGTCTAAGCACTCAATTTTTTGAGATGTGATTTAGTATAACTTTGTAAGGTCATTCCTTAATGTTGCAAGACCACTATAAATCACATGGCCTCAGTTAAAATTGAGCTTTTATGTTTAATAAGTAGTTGTGGCAAAAAATGAAACAGTCGTCTTCTGATAATACATCTGCTCCAAATGTCAACAATAATGCATACAAACACACACACTAATTTATATCATATCACATACTACTTAATTTTCAAGGTTATTGTATCTTGTAAACTCAGTAGCCCACATTGGTATGGTTGATAGTAGGCTTTAACAACACAGACCTCAAGGCCTCCTCCTGAAAGTCAGATATTTGGGCCAGATATCAGATAGACGACTTTGACTAGCTGTATTTCATAGCCCACTAATGTCAATACTCTCTCAGTATTTATTAAGGGAACTGAGTAATAACTATAATTAAATCTTCAAGGTATATGGTGCTTTAAATCTATCACTATTAATATCCATTATCTCATGTAAACCTCTACCACTCAGGCATTCAGCTCATTTTATAGATGAGAAAACTAAAACTGAAGAATATAAGCGCTTGTCTCCAGAACATACAGTAAATGATGGACTAGCACTCAAAACACACACACTAACGACATGCTCTATGCTTCTCATTACCCAAAGTCCAACATCATCTCTGATCAACTAATCTTACAGAGAAGGGAAGGACAGTCTGAAACATCCTAAACCCATTTATCTACTACTCTAGTATACACAAAGTACATTATGGAGTCAATAAATGACTTCTTAGTAGGAACAGACCAGAAAACAGGAAGCAAGTAAAATTGTGATGATGGGTCTTAAAGGCTATGACTAAACTCTAGAGAAATCTTTTGTTCACTGAGAAGGAAAAAATAGATTCTATCTTATACGAATAACTGTATGACCAGTGAGCTCTCTACAGAGGAGCCTTTAATGGATATCTTCCATTGCTGTTGCTTAGGCTCTAACACCTAGGTTAAGAACATACTTCAGGAATAGGAGTGGGACAGAAGTAGACCATTTTTCTTATATCTGTGATACACAGTCTCAGGGAAAAACGCAAACCTAATGGCTTGGTCCAAGAAAGAATATGGCAAGACACAGCAGGAGAAGTTAGGACCTAAGAAATTTGTTTAAGATCCCTAAAACATTCCATAAAATTGATACCTGATGATCAATAATGCTCATTTTCTTTCTAGCCTTATCAAAGCCCTATAACATCCATTTTAAGCCAAACAGGAAAGGGAAAAAAAAACACACACAAAAAACTAAGTATAAGAATGTTCAGTACAGTGCTATTTATAATGAAAAAAACTTTCAATTTAAAGGACTATCCCAGGAAAATGAATAAACAATGAACTTATAAACAAATGGGGGGCCGGCCTGGTGGTGCAGCGGTTAAATTCGTGCATTCCACTTTGGTGGCCCAGGGTTCGCCGGTTCAGATCCTGGGCGTGGACCTACTCACTGCTCTCAAGCCATGCTGAGGCGGCGTCCCACACAGACGAGCTACAGGGCCAGCCCCGTGGCTTAGCAGTTAAGTGCGTGCGCTCCGCTACTGGCGGCCCGGGGTTCGGATCCCGGGCGCGCACCAATGCACCGCTTCTCTGGCCAAGCTGAGGCTGCGTCCCACATACAGCAACTAGAAGGATGTGCAACTATGACATACAACTATCTACTGGGGCTTTGGGGGGGAGGCGGGAAAGGAGGAGGATTGGCAATAGATGTTAGCTCAGAGCCGGTCTTCCTCAGCAAAAAGAGGAGGATTAGCATGGATGTTAGCTCAGGGCTGATCTTCCTCACAAAATAAATAAATAAATAAATAGGAGAGCTACAACTCTACAACTATGATGCACAACTATGTACTGTGGATTTGGGGAGAAAAAAGACAAAAAAAAAAAGAAGAAGATTGGCAACAGATGTTAGCGCACGGCGAATCTTCCTCAAAAAAAAAAAAAAAAGTAAATGGGATATTATATAGCCATTAAAATGTATATGTATGTATGTGTATATATATACACACATACATAAAAATACAGAGTAATTTGGAAAAATGGTTTAGAATTATGTTAAGTAGAAAAAAGTGGGATAAAGATCTTTAAGTCTTCAAGATTACAAACATATAAAATATATAAACATTTGGTTAAAGAGATCATAAAAAATGAAAGTAGTTAATACAGTTAAGGTTTTAGGAATTAAAGCACAATACTTTATCATGGCCTTTGGAACAAAATTTTGATACAGCTTCACCAAAAAAATATTAGCAGGGGCCGGCCCGGTGGCACAAGCGGTTGGGTGCGCGTGCTCCACTGTGGCAGCCTGGGGACGGCCGGTTCAGATGTGGGGCGTGCACCAACACACTGCTTGTTAAGCCATGCTGTGGTGGCGTCCCATATAAAGTAGAGGAAGATGGGCACAGGTGTTAGCGCAGGGCCAGTCTTCCTCAGCAAAAACGAGGAGGATTGGCATCAGATATTAGCTCAGGGCTGGTCTTCCTCACACACACACAAAAAAACTTAGCAGAAGTAAAAATTACTCATCAATACTAAGTAATGGACGCAGGAAACATCCCTGGGAGACTCTGCCATCCGTAATAATTCACCTTTACAGGCTGACGAGGAGTGATGGGAGAGACCTAGGAATGTGGCCAGGACGATGCTTTGGACATTTTTTTTAAGGCTTAAAATGTATTGCTTTGTTTTATAGAAAAAAGAAACAATTAAAAAACACAAAAATACACTTTGAAATATAAAATCAGTACACTCTTAGCTTTTAAATGTAACATTACTATTTCCTACCATAGTAATATCCTTAGGCTCCGTGTATCAGAGTCACTCTGGCAAACTTCATGAGGATAAACATGTAAGGTATAAAAAATAATATACAAGCTGGGTCTAGAGGAAGAAAAGAAAAGGGCAGCTATCTCCTAATTCATTTACCATGACAAAGGGTTCTCCTTTCATAGGGATATACAAAAATAAATTATATATAGGGCAGGCCCTGTGGCTTTGCAGCTAAGTGCATGCGCTCCACTACTGGCGGCCCAGGTTCAGATCCTGGGCGTGCACCGACGCACCACTTGTCCGGCCATGCTGAGGCTGCGTCCCACATACAGCAACTAGAAGGATGTGCAACTATGACATACAACTATCTACGGGGCTTTGGGGAAAAAAAAAGGAGGAGGATTGGCAATAGATGTTAGCTCAGAGCCGGTCTTCCTCAGCAAAGAGAGGAGGATTAGCACAGATGTTAGCTCAGGGCTGATCTTCCTCAAAAAAATAAATAAATAAATAAATAAAATAAATTATATATAATTCACTGCCTATAAGCAAAAAGGAGGAGTAATCCAAAAGTCATTCTCTGATCACTTGCTTTGGGGGAAGCCAGCTGCCATGCTGTAAGCAGCCCTACTGAGAGGCCCACGTGGTAAGAAACCGAGGCCAGTTTACAACCACATGAGTGAGCTTGAAGGTGAATCTTCCATCCCCCGTCTAGCCTTCAGATGACTACAGCCCTAGTTAACAGCTTGACTTCATCAAGGACTCTGAGCCAGAACCACCTAGCCAAGCTGCTTCTGAATTCCTGACCCACAGAAACTATGAGATAATAATTACTTATTTATCGTCTTAAGCTGATACTAAATTTTGGAGTAATTTGTTACACAACAATAGATAACTATAGTACATATAAAATTGATCAATACATAAGAGTGATCAACAGCCAGACTTCCCCCTTGCATCAGATTTAACATCCCATAAACAGACTGTAAGACAGACAAGAGAGGTCCCACAATTAGTTACCTGTACAATTGGTGGAGCTGTCTGTGAATAGGGCGATGTCACACCATAGACAGTTGGACAAGTCTGTCCTTGATAATATATGGTTGCTTGAGACTGTGCAGGAGAGTACTGCTGCTGTACAGTGACAGACTGTTGGTTTGAATCCCAAACACCATAATTCTGTCCCTGGACTGGGCCTGGGGCTGGCACTGGCAAGACAGCAACGCTGGAGTCTTGGTGTACCACACCATCACTTTGAGCCACATACTGTGAACTGGAAACTTCCACAGGCGCTGCCACATGTGGCACCACTGGTACAGGTGGAGGGGCAGCAAGGGGTTCTGTAGAATGTCCCACCAAGGGCTGAGAATGATCATAAGGAGCAGGAGAACATACAGGGTCCATGCTGGGTGTGGGGAGGAGCACCTTTCCAGCATTAGGGTTGCTGGGATCCACATAAGCCTGCATGGGATAACCTGGTGGGTAGCCAGCAAAGGGGTGATGAGAAGCATTGTAGCCAAGAGAGTCATAGGGCAGTGGAGATGTCATTCCCAGGTTCTGCATCTGCTGCTGTTGTTTCTGAGCCTCCCGTTGAGCCACCTCTTGCTCAAATAACTTCCGACGCTCCTCTGTAGAAAGTTTATTGCGGTCTTTAATTCGTACTTTCTTTTTAGAAGTTGGTGTATCATATCTAGAAAGAAAACAAGAGCATCACAAAAAGTTTTTTCCTAAATCATAGACATAATCGAAGCAACAATAAATATTATGTCACTCAATACTAAACCAGTAACCACACCAACTCCAATCTGGTCTTAGTTAAAAATCATACTCAAGGGGGCCGGCCCAGTGGCGGAGCGGTTAAGTGCGCGCACTCCACTCCGGCGGCCTGGGGTTCCCAGGTTTGGATCCCAGACATGCACCGACTCATCACTTGTGAAACCATGTTGCAGGGTAATCCCATATAAAGTAGAGGAAGATGGGCAGAGATGTTAGCCCAGGGCCAATCTTCCTCAGCAAAAAGCGGAGGACTGGCAACAGATGTTAGCTTAGGGCTAATCTTCCTCACACACATACACAAAAAAATCATACTCGAAATTACTTAAGGAGTCTTGCAGACAAGAGAGAACCTCAAGGAAATAGACACTTGGACAAAAATAATTTTATCCTTATTCTCAGATTCTAGAACCTCACATTAAAGATACATATAGCATCCTAAATAAATTCTTATTTATTAATTAATCAATTCTTAATTATTTAGTAAGCATCCTAAACTATAAATTCTTCTTCATAGTTCGGGACAATTGTATAACTAAAAATTTTGAAATTAAAACAAAAACCAACACACACTAATAAAAGCTACAGAATTTGATGTATGTCTGACCACACACATTTCTAACATACAGCAACAAAGGACAGTTAAGTGAAAGATGAGCATGCACACACAAAAGTATGGGAAAGTATACTCACATAGTCTTCTCTGTGCAATACCAAGTATAATAGCTTACTGCTAAGCCTAATACCCTGTGATAGTTTTGACTAATGTGCCCAGTAGGTCCACAAGAAACCATCAGCTCTAACGTTCACAAGAAAGAGAATTGAGGGCTTAAAGATTCTTTTGTGAAGTTCTACGGACTAAATCAAACTTCTGAGAAACTGTTCTTGGCAAAAATTAAAAAATGACAACCAATTTCAAGATGTTTTATTGCAAACAAACACCTAATAACAGCTTCACAGATAATGTCATAACATTTATCCAAATAGCAAAAAATATATGGCCTAAGAATCTCTAAGCTAAAAATTTCCTTTAAAGTGTTAGTGGGGTTTCTGCCTTAGCTGATTGGCAGAAACAAATGCAAATAATCTATAGAAGAGAGCACCTTAAATTCAGGCCTCAATGAATTCCCACAGATAAAGTTCCATGGAAGATGAATTCATCAAAAACTAAAATTATATATATATAAAATAAAAATATACTTTATATCATTATAAAATTATATATATATCTCAACAAATGAGAGGAAGAGACCCACAAAGACTACTGATGCTGGAATTATCCAACATAAGCTATAAGAAATGTTTAATAAAATAAAAGAGGCTATTAAAAATATGACTAAGGAACAGGACCATAAAACATTATCAGGCAGATTTGAAAAAGAACCCCATGAAGCATCTAGAAAGGAAAAAGAATGGAAATTAAAACTTAATTATCATATAAAATTGAGCATGCATATGCCTGACAACTCAGCAATTCTATTCATATACCCAAGAGAAACTTTTGCACATATACACCAAAATAAGTACAATCATAATAGCACTATACATAACAGAAAAAGCTTTATAACAAAATATTACACAGCAACGAAAATGAAGAAACTGACACATACTATAATGGATAAATCTTAGCAATATAACATCAAGTGAAAACAAAGTACCCTCAAATTAAATGCAGAATAATAGCCTTTTCATAAAGTTAAAAACTAATACAGTTTTAAGAAATATATATTAGATGACATAAAACTATATTTAAAAAACTGAAAGCCAGGGTATAGTGAACACAGGATGCAAGATGGTGTTATTTCAAGTAATAAAGGCAGGGGATGGTACAGGAAGAAGTGACATAGCTAGATTTATGATTGTTAAGATGCTAGCTTTTGTGCTGGGATCTCCAGGGCTTATTACATTATAATACATATACGGAGAAGAGGTCCATGCATAGAAATGATAAGTGTCATGAACCAAGAATAATCCAATATTCAATTCAATTCAGTGCCCCTAAGATCCATGATATGGTTAAGCAAGAGATTAGACCTGAAGAGAATTAGTAACTTGGAAGATGATCTTCAAATTCAAAAAGCTGAACGAATTTCAATCAGATAAAAGAAAAATAAATCCTCATATAAACATTAGGTGATACTGCAACACCAAAAACAAAGAGAATATCTTAAAAAGCAGGCCAAGAGAAAAGCCAAATTATTTAAAGAAGAGCAACAATTAGACCAACAAGTTTCATAAGAGCAATAAGGGAAGCCAGAAGACTGAAGAATAACAGCTTCAAACTGTTCAAAGACTGTTAACCTGGCAAAACTTGCTTTCAAAAATGATAATCAATGTTCACATAACTTATACATAGCAGTAATATTCACAATAGCCACCTGAAAACAATCCAAATGCCAATCAACTAATGAATTTATAAACAAACTATGGTATATCTATACACTGGACTACTACTCAGCAATAAAAAAAGAACCCACTGAGACACATAATAACACGGATGAATCTCAAATGCAAATACTAAGTGAAAGAGGACAGACTCAAATACTATATAGTAGATGATACCATATATATGACATTCCAGAAAAGACAAAACCAGAGGGTCAGAAAGCAGATTAGTGGTTGCCAGGAACTAGGGGTAGGAGAAGAGGACTAACCACAAAGTGACACAAGAGAATTTTTTGAGATGACGGAAATGTTCTATATCATGACTCCACGTGGTGGTGGTTACAGGACTGTATGCATTTGACAAAACTCATTCAGTTATACACTTAAAATTGTGAATTTTACTGTAAGTAATTTATATATGCTGATTAAATAAAGCTGATTTTTAAAATTGAGGATGAGAAATGCAAACAAAAAAATGAAAAAGACTTTTTAGATAAAAATTGAAATATTATGAACAGAAAATCACCAAAAGAAACCTTTTAAAGGAAGGTCTGAGCTCAGAAGGAGAAACAAAGAAACTGGTAAATTTAAACAAACTAAATAAATCAGTTTGTGTACATACAAAAAATTAATAACTGATGGAGGCACTGAAGGAAGTATAATGCTGGACAATAATAGCATATAAATTTGGAAAGCTGAATGAACAGAGTTCAAGTATCCTAAACTACTTATGTTTTTCAGAATATTAAGTTTAAACAATCAGTTAAAGAATTGTCAAAAAAGATTTAAAAACAAAAAACAGCTGGGGCTGGCCTGGTGGCATAGTGGTTAAGTGCGCGCACTCTGCTTTGGGGGCCCAGGGTTCACAGGTTCGGATCTCAGGCACGCAGTGACGCACCGCTTGCCAAGCCATGCTGTGGCGGTGTCTCATATAGAGTGGAGGAAAATGGGCATGAATGTTAGCCCAGGGCCAATCTTCCTCAGCAAAAAGAGGAGGATTGGCTCCTCCGATGTAAGCTCAGGGCTGATCTTCCTCACAAAAAAAAAAAAAAAAAATCAGCTATAAGCTATTTATCAGACACAGAAAAGCTGAAAGTAAAAGGAAGGAAGAAAAGATAAACCAGTTAAATCCTACCAACAGGAAAACAGCATACTTCTATTAATATCAAACAAAGGTGACTATAAAGCAAGTCTCACTAAAATTCTAAGAACTGGTACACACCAATTAATAGCAATTAAATTGGAAATTTAACAAAAAGAAATTTAAACACAAACTGCAAATCATAATAGTATTTAGAACTAGATTATGATAAAACTACATTATCAAAAGAGTAGTTCAAGCAGCACTTATGGGGAAATTTAAATCCATAAACACTTTTATTAGAAGAGAAAATGCTAAAAACTAATAAGCCAAGAATCCCAAGTATTCCAATTAAGAAATAAAAAAACAACATAATAAACCTAAAAAAGTGGAAGGAAATAAAACCATGAGTAGAAATCAATTACCAAGATAAAAAATGCTATCATTCTGGCATTTGTGTTGGAAGTATTGCTAGCAAAATAACAAGAACCAGGCCTAAGAATTAGAAAGGAAAAACAAAACAAATTCATATGATATGGACTGTTGACAAAGACAAAAAAAGGGCAAAAAACCCTATACTCTTGAAATTAATGAGAGTTTTGTATGGTTGCCAAACATGAGATCAATACACAAAAGTAAACTGCAAGTCCAAACACAAGCAACAAACTGAAAATGTAACAAAAAATTAAGAAAATAATTCAGAAATCAATACACCAAAAGATACATAAGTCTTTCTGAAGAAACCTATAAACAAAGAGATTAATGAAAATCTTTATCTTTAATAAAAACATTAAAGAAGACCTAACTAGACAGAGAATATTAAATACTCAATTTCAATATAGGAATAGGAGTACTCAAAATTTTAAAGATATCAAGTCTCCTCAGAATCATCTCTTTGAGGAGCTGGAGAGAGTGGGAGAAACCTGACAAGCAGATTTTAAGGAAGAACAAGTCTAAGAAAAGACATGACACCCCAGAAGATCAAGTAGGGATTTGCCCTACTTCTTATTAAGACTTAATATAAGCTACCGTCATTACGAGCCCAGAAACAGATCCTCCCATATATGAAAACTTGTTGGAGAGAGGCAGCACTGCAGATCAGTGGAGAAAAGATGAGCTTTAAGTAAATGGTGCTGGGACAATTGGGTATTCACTCAGAAAAAAATGAAACCAGATCTCTACCTTACAACATATATAAAAATTAACTTCCAATGGATTAAGGACGTAAATCTCTTTAAAAAAAAGAAAAAGGAGTATCATCACCTTAAGGGTAGCGAAGAATTTTTCTTTCTTTCTTTCTTTCTTTTTTTTGCTGAGGAAGATTTGCCCTGAGCTAACATCTGTTGCCAATCTTCCGCTTTTTGTATGTGAGCCGCCACTACAGCATGGCCACTGACAAACAAGTGGTGTAGGTCCGCACCCAGGAACTGAACGTGGGCTGCTGAAGCAGAACATGTTGAACTTAACCACTAGGCCACTGGGGCTGGTCCGGGAAGAATTTCTTAAAAAACACTAAGCACTAACCTCAAAGGAAACATACAGTATGTATGATATATTAAATTACACCATAGTTAATAAATTCTGTATACCAAAAGACACAAAAAGAGTCCAAATACAAGCCATAAACTGGGAAAAAACACTTGCAAAAATTATCACCAAAACAGAATTACATTTAGAATATATATAAAGAACTCCTAAAACTCAAAAAGACATAATTTAATAAATGAACAACACATATAAAAAGACACTTCACAAAAGAGGAAACAGGAATGGCCCATAAACATATGACAATCTATTTAGTAATTAGGAGAATGCAAATTAAAATCATGACTTACTACTACATACCCAGACAGCCCAAAATCAAAAATTCTGACAACTACATTACATGAATGCTATATTTCAATTTTTTAAAAAGTAAATTTAAAAAGAACTGCTCTAGAATAAATGTTTTCTAGTCCCCAGCGGGCGATTATGTGGCATGTTTTTCTACCAGCATGATAAAGACACCCTCTGACACAGGGATCAATCAGCATATTGACTGGTGTGGCACAAGATTCACTAGAAAAGAAAGTTCTGACTTTGGAAGAATTACCATTATCTTTGAAGAGTTATCTCCCACCAACCGCCATTCCCCTTTAAAGAACAGATCTGTGACTCCTCAAATAGCATTTAAATGTTATCAAGCAGAAACCATTCAAGTACAAAAAATCTACTAGTTTTCACAGCTATTATTACTGTCAAAAGAGACTGTCTCAACATTTATCAGTAAAGTTTTCTACTCACTCATCAAGAGAATATACTTATTCAAAAAGCCTTTGCTACGCCAAATCAGAAGAACATGACGGGCACTTTTCGACTTGCTCAGAGAATAATTCACACAGGCCACTTACCTGTCATCTGGCCTTTTTGTTCCCCGCTCGTAGGCAGAAGAGGGTGGTGAGAGGGAGCCCCTTCGTTTCCTTTTCTCTTTATTTTGAGTTTGCTTGTCTGGGTCTCTCTCTCTTGACCTGTTAGGAGTCTTTGGGGCAGCTGTTTGATCTCTGAAGCCAACAGTATCCCTTCCTCGTTCAGTTACTAAGCGAAAAGGGTTTTTAAAAAATTTACTTGGTAGACTTTTCTCTTTCATGATAGTACATCAACTGTGTAACAAAATTTCTATCCAACAAATGGATCTATGTACTCTTTCCTCATATACCCAGTCTTGAATTTGGATGAGACACAAGGTCTTGTGTGTGTGTACACTCTACTTCCTGCAAGTCTCTTCCATGAACGCCCTTTTCTACCTTTCCCCACCAAAGTCTCAGTCCAAGCCTTCACCATTTCTAACAAGTTCTGTGGAACACATGTGCATGCAAGATGTTCCCATTACCTTTAGCAAGGCAGTCTGCTTGTCAGTTCAAAATGTAAAAGCCTTCCACTGCCCCTGTAACTCTGCATATTTATAGTTTGTAGAAGAGCAGCCTGGCACACTAAGCATAAAAATCTCAATAGGAAAAGTCTCTTTAATTTAAAGAAAAAAAAAAAAAAAGGATTAGACAACTTTTTATGAACTACAATTTTAAAAGGAAAATATTCCAAACACAGGTGATAATAGATGATAACTCAAGAAGTTATCAAAGCCAGAGAGCTACATCTTCAAAAAAAATGCCAGCTTCCTATTGAAAGATGGTACTACTAACCTTCTTCACTCAGTCTCTTTATCTAGAATGGTTCTCACTCACGCTATCCTCCCTCAATTTCATTGCCACTGTTTCCAAGGGTGTCCTAAGTACCACTTTTCACTGATCACAACTCCTAGTTTCTCATCTCCCTAAAAAGTCTAAATCCCACCACAGAATATTTCAATATAAATTGACTGGTATTATATGTTGGTACTTTGTGTGTTGGTACTGCTACCTGATTAATCAGATTGCTCTCTTCTTGAGGAGAGAATTTCTTATAAAATATCTCTCATAGCACAAATCAGATTCTCAATATTAACTGGTTTTTCTTTTTCTCATCTCAGAAAAACATGCTATCAGTTGTTTTTTCCTAGCAGTAGGGTTAGATTTGTATGTGCCATTCTCGCAGTTCTCCTTTTAGTTGCCAAAAACTCCATTTATTTGCAAAACAGTTACTAATCTACAGGCATGTATGAGCATTTGTCAGTGAGAAGCTAAAAGAACTCATCTATACCACATGCTGGAAGAAAATACCACACGATTAAAACAACTGTTCCAGCTCACAAGGTAGTAGCACAACATCCTTCTGTGAAGTACTATTATCTAGTTTCACCTGTATCTGCCCATGACTACTCTATTTCTTCCTTCAAACCTAGGTTCCTTGCCCCGGTGTTAATTTCCTTAAAATGTGGCTATTTCTTCACTATATCCTGGTAAAAAAAGAAAAGGAATCACACCAACAGTTCATATTCTGACTCTGCATCTTAGAATATGTGAGGCAGAGAAGTCATTCCATTTATTAAGGCTGATTTTCTCATATTATAAAATGAGAGTAAAGCTGGACTACACATTTCCCCAAGTATTTCACAATTCTTATGAATGTCAAAAGTTGTAAGCTTTTTAATTGCTTGACACTGAGGTATAGAAGCCAGGCTTGAATTTTAAGCATTTCTTTCTTTCTTTCTTTCTTTTTTTTTTGGTGAGGAAGATCAGCCCTGAGCTAACATCCATGCCAATCCTCCTCTTTTTTTTTTTGCTGAGGAAGACTGGCCCTGGGCTAACATCTGTGCCTGTCTTCCTCCACTTTATATGGGATGCCGCCACAGCACAGCCTGACAAGCGGTGCCTCGGTGCGCACCCGGGATCCGAAGCCAGACCGCCAACAGTGGAGCGCGTGCACTTAACGGCTACACCACGGGGCCGGCCCCTATAAGCATTTCTTTAATCTAAAATCCTGAGACTGGGGGTGGGGGTTGTTCTACATGTGAGGGAGAAACTAAAGTAGGCACACAAAAGACTGCTTCCTGAAAAGATTATGGCAGTCCTTTACACACTATGCCCTGCATCTCTCAGAGGGCCACACCAAACAAGACATTTGCAAAATACTGGGGGGAACTCTCACAGGAATTTAAGCTTTGCCTATCTTGCTAATGATTTCAACTCAGTAGGCGCAGAGAAGCTAGCCTCTGATGATCAGTTCTACAGTGGTGCCACTTGTTTTGCCAACTAGTACTGCCCGACTCTTCCTTCTTTCTTATGGGAAGAATTCTTTGCAGCCCTAAGTAGGATGCCCACTAGAATTAAAAATATCCAAAAAATACAACAATGATGCAAAGGACACCTCACAGGTCTTTAACCAACAAGATTATTTAACCAGTGAGATTTAAGATTATAAAAAGCTCTTCATGCCGAAAATAAAGAAAAAGACCAAAAACATGATCAAACTGGCTCCTTCACCCTATTCATATTGAGTCAGTGCTGAAGGGGCTCGAGAGACCAACAATAGCCACTGTGACTGATCCCATTGCTTTAATTGCTAAAGAAGTATGCTGGAAACATAACTAAGTGGTAAAGCCCAGAAACAAGACTGCCATGGCCTCTCTGTTATCTGTTCTGTAATAATAATTCTTAACCTTTTGAGGTGTCATTGACTCTCTGAGAATCTGAGGCAAGTTTTGAATTTTCCCCAGAAAAATGAATGTACACAAAGGATTTTGAATATAAACATCTACAGGTAAAGACTTACACGAACCTCTAGGAGTACAAGTTTAAGAATGACTGTGTTAGAGGAACAAATGAATGGAAGAGAAGCTACTAAAGGCCATGACTTCAAGGAAAGCAACAACACAGGTAGTATAAAGGGACATCTCCTTTGGCAAAAATTCACTAAGAAAGAATAAAAATGCAGTTTCCAAGTTTTTACACGAATATTTCATTTACCTAATTACATATTGTCTGGTTTCAAAAACAAAATAGCTAAAATTCTTATCAGTTACCTCTGTGTACTTCAAAAAGAATATTTGTAAAGCCATATACACAGAGTATCTCTGAATACCTACTTGTGTTCTCCTTTTCAGCTTGACTTTTCTTTGGAATCCGATATACCTCCTGCAAAATATAAACCAAAGAAAGGTTATTAGTGTGGAGTGGAAGTGGTGATTGCTTTGAAGCTGACTGATTTCATATGGCAACAAGAAATGGGAAGGAACAGGCTGATATTTATTCTCGAAAATCTGACTTATATATGGCTTTAAATAAGAATAGATCCTGGTTCCTTACAAATAAGTAAAAACATATAGTACAAATATACACACACACACATATACACGCACACATAAAATATATATATATATATATATATATATATATTTTTTTTTTTTAACATCTACCAGGCTTGTATGATCTCATTAGCTAAGTAAACAGGCTAAGTAACTAGGGAATTATATTCCTGGCAGGAATACACTTCCTGATAATCTTAATTTACATATGCCTTCTGCATATAAAATGAAGTCATCTATAGCTCCTTTACTGAGAGTATATAATTCTAACATCTCACTCACCATCCCTACTTAAGGGAAGAAAAGGTTAGTAATAACTCAGCTATGTAAAAACACTTCAAAAAAATTACCTGTGTAAAGACAATTCCCAGTATTCAGCATATCCTTATTTTTCTTTTTTGTTAAACACGTCTATTCTTTTTTCTTTTTTTTTCCTCCCCAAAGCCACAGTACATAGTTGTATATTCTAGCTGTAAGTCCTTCTGGTTCTTCTGTGTGAGCCACCACCACAGCAAGGCTACTGACAAACAAGTGGTGTGGTTCCGCACCCAGGAACCGAACCCGGGCCGCTGAAGCGGAGCACATCGAACTTGAACCACTAGGCCATCAGGGCTGGCTTCAGCATATTTTTCTATAAATGCAAAACCAACGTGGCTAATGGCCAAACGTAATATCTACTTTCTTATTGTTGTTATTTATAAAAAGGAAAAATAAGCATTAGATTATTGTTGCTCTAAAAATAGTATCTAATACTGTACCAAAATTGTTCTTGAGAAATGTAAACTACGTTTTTAAGCCTTGAGGTACCTTTTCTAGTTGTATGAATCTAAGGCCTAGAACCTGTTCTGTTCCCTGACAATCCCTCACTTTTCTAGTCCATCAAGTAGCTCTTGGGCACAACACTTCCTTAACAATCAAGTGGGCAAAGGGCAAATCCACACATTCTCAATGGTACATCATATGATAACCTCCCTTTAGAGTAATCTCACAACATTGACCATATGTATATGACGTAGTAGTCTCATTTTTTAGGAATTGTACTCTAATAAAATCAGAGAACTCCTCTTTCCACATGATTGTTGGTTCTAGCAATATTCGTAGAAAATGAGAAACCACATGTCACACAACTGAGGGAGGGTCAAGATGTAATATTCAGTTGTCATTAAAAATGCAAATGTGGACTACACAGATACAGGGCCATCTATCCGAATGTAGATTTTTTTTTTAATCCTTCAATACTACATGTATGCTGATAAATTACTGAATAAAGATATTATTTTTTAAAGATTTTATTTATTTATTTTTTCCCCCCCAAAGCCCCAATAGACAGTTGTATGTCATAGCTGCACATCCTTCTACTTGCTGTATGTGGGACACAGCCTCAGCACGGCCGGAGAAGCGGTGTGTCGGTGCCCGCCCGGGATCCGAACTCGGGCCGCCAGTAGCGGAGTGCGCGCACTTAACCGCTAAGCCACGGGGCCAGCCCTAAAGATAATTATTGTTATAATTAAATGTGCACTTACTCTGTGTGCCAGGTATCATGCTAAGCATTTCAAATGGCTGAAATTAGAGCTTCAAAACAACCGTATGAGGAAGGTACTGTTACCTCCATTTTATAAATGGGAAAACTTACTTAAAAAGCTTAGCAACCTGCCCAAGGTTATGATGCTATCAGATGGTCTGACTCCAAGGCACTTTATCTACTGTACTAGCTGACATAGGATATGGCTAACTGGGCCGGCCCCGTGGCTTAGCGGTTAAGTGAGCGCGCTCCGATAACTGGAGGCCCGGGTTCGGATCCCGGGCGCGCACCGACACACCGCTTCTCCGGCCATGCTGAGGCCGCGTCCCACATACAGCAACTAGAGGGATGTGCAGCTATGACATACAACTATCCACTGGGGCTTCGGGGCAAAAAAGGAGGAGGATTGGCAATGGATGTTAGCTCGGAGCCAGTCTTCCTCAGCAAAAAGAGGAGGATTAGCATGGATGTTAGCTCAGGGCTGATCTTCCTCACAAAAAAAAAAAAAAAGGATATGACTAACAGTCAGCATTATTTTGGGAAGGAGTACCATTTTGGGGATTTATGCACAAATGTAGGTGGCATCCTCCGTCCCCCTAGCCTTTCTTTCCTATGTAGGACTTCCATTAGAACTATGAGTCTCAACTCTGGCTGGACAATTAGACCACTCCAGGAAACTTTTATAGAAATACTGTCCCAGACAAACAATCTAAAACTCTGGGTGCGGGTCCCGGGAATCTGTATTTTTGAGAAGGTTCCCCAGATGATTCTGATGCCTGGAGAAGGTTGAGAACCACTCAACTACTGGCTTCTCTTAATAGTCTTCACTAACGCCTCCTCACAAAGGAGAATCTGAGAGAAAGACCTATACATGCCTGTCCTCAGCTCAGAGTCATCTGGGTTCTCTCTCCTCTTGGGCTGCTTTTGCCTGAAGAGAGGATACATTCCAATCTGCTCTTCTGAGGGATGCCCGGAGTTGTCTAGCTGTCAGCGTCTAGCTGTGGGTTATACTGAATCAGGGATAAAGACAGGAAGAACAAAGCTGACACTCGTAGTTCTGTCTGACTTCTCTGTCCACCTCTCAGAGGAGTTATTAAACTTGGGGAAAAAGTAAGAATGCCACTTATCAGCACCTACCCACACTACAGGGAAAAACACGTATTCTGCTAATTTTAAAGAGCTTGAAAATGACTATTGCATTAGGTACTCTGTAAACCTAGGCACTCCAAAAGATAACATGTTCATTCACAAAGGGTGCTTAGACAGACAAACCGAGGGACGTCTGCATCAACTAAGGATTACACAATTTTAACCTATTTAGTTTCTTTTGCACAAGGTCTTGGCATTAGAAACATTTATAGTAATTTATTACACAGACCTCAAGTTGGGGACCCACTCTGTGGTGGAAGTTACTGTTCCAGAGGAAATGCTTCTCAAAGATACATTCTTAATTCTATTCAAAAGTTTAGAGCAACTGCTAAGTAGAAAATGTATTCTGATGTGCACAAAACGGATGATTACTACTGACTAGTGGACCAAGAGCTACTGACTATTAGTGCATGCCTAACATTATGGGGAACAAGTTCTATCAACATGCACCCAAGCACTTGGAGTTACTAACTTGATCCTCTTCTTCATATAGTCAAAGCTACACATAAAATTTAAGCTGGAAACTCAGATTATCTACTTTGAAGCCCTGAAAATGGAAATGAATTTTTCCAAAGTCCCACAAATAATGAAAACTGAGAGGGAAGCAGAAGAAGCAGAAACCAACCACACAGTGCTAAATAAACTCAAAAAATATTGCATATCTCATGCTTTTTATCACTAAACCTATACCATGATTCTCTTTCATCCCTGGTAAAAACATTATTTACAGGCCTCACATGTAACCACAAATTATATATTTCCAGGGTCAGACTAATAAGTGTGCCTCTGCAAAATTTTTAACTCTTTTCAAAGTTTAGAACTTGGCCTACCCTTGGCCAATCACTGCAGCACATTTTTAACACATCCCAAATGAACTGCTAGAAATAGACTGTAGAAACAGGACTAAAACAAAATTATGAAACAATACTTTATAACAAAACTTTTAGTTAACACTGATGTAGACTGTTCTTGAGCTAAACAAGAACTTGAGAACAAAATAACTTATGAGAGTACGATTAATTTTTTACCTTTTATTATAGAGATCAGATTATCTATCCTGTAATAACAGATTTGCTTTTTATTTATTTATTTATTTTTTTGTGAGGAAGATCAGCCCTGAGCTAACATCTGCCAATCCTCCTCTTTTTGCTGAGGAAGACTGGCCCTGGGCTAACATCCGTGCCCATCTTCCTCTACTTTATATGGGACGCCCCCACAGCATGGGTTGCCAAGCGCTGCGTCAGTGCTTGCCTGGGATCCGAACCGGCAAACCCCAGGCTGCCGCAGCGCAACGCGTGCACTTAACTGCTTGCGCCACCGGGCCGGCCCCCCAGATTTGCTTTTTAAAACTAAGACCAGATTATTTTAGTTTTTCCTTGTTAGCAAGTACAGATTAAATTGTGTATGTGCCAACCAAATCTTTTTTCCTAGATATTTTCCTAAATGATAGCAAGTCTAAGAACAAAAAAAAAGAGAGAGAGAGAGGCTGTGAACAAGGTGCCACTTTCATAGCAGAAGAGCAGACAAACAACGGCAGGAGGGGACAAAGAGAGAGAAAATATGAAAGCAAAGCTACCAGATATGGAGTTCAAGTGCCAACTTTAGGTTTAAGAAGTCCTAGGAGAGAAGCAACTATTTTAGGAAATAATGATGATGAGTTTTTCAGAATTAAAGAAATATCAAATACTTCTGATTAAAGAGGGATCAGAGCTAAGAGCACCAAACAGGAACAAAAAGATTATGACCTAGCAAGTCTGCACCTGGGTTTATATGCCAAAAAAAAACCACAACCTCACATTGGTTCATATAGGGATATGCAGAAAATGTTCATCATCACAATGTCTATGGTAGAAGAGAGTTGAAGGCAATCTGGGTATCCATCAACAGGGAAAGGATGGATAAACTATTGTTAGATGCACACCAGGAAATAAAATGCAGCAGTTAGAAGCAAAAGACTAGAAAGAATACAAAGCAACATGGATGGATCTTAAAAACATAGTGCTGAATTAAAAAAAAAACGAGATATATATATTAAAAATACATGTGTATATGATCATCTCAATTGACGTAGAAAAAGTACTTGACAAAATTCAACATACTTTAACGATAAGAACACTCAAGAAACTAGGACTAGAAGGAAACTTCCTCAATCTGATTAAGGGCATCCATGAAAAACCCACAACTAACATGGTACTTAATGGTAAAACACTGAAAGCTTTCCCCCTAAAATCAAAACAAAATAAAGATGCCTGCTCTCACTACTTCTATTCAACCTTGTACTAGAAGTTCTAGCCAGGGCAATTGGGCAAGAAAAAAAATAAAAGGCATTCAAATTGGAAAGAAAGAAGTACAACTATCTCTATTCACAGAAAAAATGATCTTGTATATAGAAAATCCTAAAGAATCCACACACACACAAAATCTATTAAAGATAATAAATGACCTCACCAAAACTGCACGATACAAGATCAACATACAAAAATCAATAGTATTTCTATAAGCCAGCAATGAACAAGCCAAAAATGAAATCAAGAAAATCATTACATATTACATTAGCAACAAAAAATAAGTAAGTAGGAATACATTGCTTAACCAAGGAAGAGCAAGGCTAGTACACTGAAAATTATAAAACATTGGTTGCAAGAAATGACAGAAGACCTAAATAAATGGAGAAACTTATGGTTATGGATTGGAAGACAATGTTGTCAGGATGGCAATACTACCCAAAATGATCTACAGATTCAATGTAATTTTCTCTATCAAAATTCCAACTGCCTTTTTTGCAGAAATGGAAAAGCTGATCCTAAAATTCACATGGAATTGCAAGGGACCTTGAAGAGCCAAAACAATCTTGAAAACACACACACAGTAGAAAGACTCACAATTCTCAATTTCAAAACTTACTATACCAAGCTACAGTAATCAAAATAGTGTGGTACTGACATAAGGACAGAAATATAAATCAATGGAACAGAACTGAGAGTCCAGAAATAAACCCATACATCTATGGCCAAATGATCTTCAACAAGGGTGCCAAGACCATTCAACTGGGGGGAAAAAACTCTTTTCAAGAAATCGTGCTGGGACAACTGGATATCCGCACACAAAAAAGTTTGATTCTTACCTCACACCAAATACAAAAATTAACTCAGATCAAAAACCTAAATGTAAAAGCTAGAACTTAAAATTAGTAGAAAACAGAGGTAAATATTCATGACCTTGGATTTTGTGATGGATTCTTAAATATGACACTAAAAACATACAGAACAGAAGAAAAAGTAGAGGGGCCGGCCCGGTGGCATAGAGGTTAAGTGCTCACGCTCCGCTGCAGCGGCCCGGTGTTTGCAGGTTTGGATCCCGGGCACGCACCGACACACCGCTTGTTAAGCCATGCTGTGGCGGCGTCCCATATAAAGTAGAGGAAGATGGGCACAGATGTTAGCCCAAGGCCAGTCTTTCTCAACGAAAAAAACGGGAGGATTGGCATCAGATGTTAGCTCAGGGCTAGTCCTCCTCACACAAAAAAAAAAGAAAAACTAGATAAGATGGACTTCATCAAAATTAAAAACTTTTGTGGTTCAAAGGACATCATTAAAAAAGTGAAAAGACACCCACAGAATGGGAAAAAATATTTACAAATCAGATATCTGATATCCAAATATATAAAGAACTCTTACAACTCAACAAAAAGACAAACAACCCAATTAAAAATGGGCAAGGGATCTCTATAGACATATCTCCAAAGAAGATATACTGATGGCCAATAAACACATGAAAAGACGCACAACGTCACTAATTGTTAGAGAAACACAAACTGAAACTACGAGACAAGAATGTGGGGAAACTGGAATCCTTGTGCACTATTGGTGGGAATGTAAAGCAGTACAGCCTCTGTGGAAAACAGTATGGTGATTCCTCAAAAGATTAAAAATAGAATTACCATATGATCCAGCAATTCTATTTCTGAGTATACACCCAAAAGAATTGAAAGCAGGGCTTCGAAGAGATATTTGTACACCCATGTTCAGAGCAGCATTATTCACAATAGCTAAAATGTGGAAGCAGCCCAAGTGTCTGTCCACTGATGAATGGATAAGCAAAATATGGTATACAAACAGAATATTATCCAGCCTTTACAATTTTATTTATTTATTTATTGTCCCCTCAAAGCCCCAGTAGATAGTTGTATGTCATAGCTGCACATCCTTCTAGTTGCTGTATGTGGGACACGGCCTCAGCATGGCCGGAGAAGCGGTGTGTCAGTGCGTGCCAGGGATCCGAACCTGGGCCGCCAGCACCGGAGCGCAAGCACTTAACCGCTAAGCCACGGGGCCGGCCCTATCCAGCCTTTAAAAAGAAGGAAATTCTACAATATGCTACAACATGGATAAACTTTGAGGACATTATGTTAAATGAAATAAGCCATTCACAAAAAACAAAAACAACGCAAATACTGTGTGATTCCACTCACAGGAGGTACTTAGAGTAGTCAAAATAATAGAGACAGAAAGTAGGATGGTGGATGTCAGGAGCTGGGGGAAGGGGGAATGAGGAGTTATTGTTTTATGGTTATAGAGTTTCAGTTTTACAAGATGAAAAGAGTTACAGGGATAGATGATGATGGTTGCAAAACAAAGTGAATATATTTAATACCACTGAACTGTATATTTAAAAATGGTTAAGATGGGGGCCAGCCTGTGGCTTGGCAGTTAAGTGCCAAGTGCCAGCAGCGCTCCGCTGCTGGCGGCCTAGGTTCGGTCCCGGGCGCGCACCAACGCACCGCTTCTCTGGCCGTGCTGGGGCCGCGTCCCACGTACAGCGACTAGAAGGAGGTACAGCTATGACATATAACTATCTACTGGGGTTTTGGGGAAATAAATAAATAAATAAAATTATTTTAAAAAAATGGTTAAGATGGCAAATTTTATGTTATGTGTATTTTACTACAACAACAACAAAAAACCACAAAGAGATATCACTTCACATTCACCAGAATGGCTATTACCAAAAAAACAAAATGGTAAGTGTCAGTGTGGATGTAGAGAAACTGGAAACCTCATATATTGCCAGTGGGAATGTAAAATGGTACAGCAACTGTGGAAAACTTGCTCAACAAGTTAAACATAGAATTATCATGACCCCAAAATTCCACTCCTAGGTATATACCCAAGACAAACGAAAACAGGTGTTCACACAAAAAAAATGTACATGGATATTCATAGTAACATTATTCCTAACAGCCAAAAAAGTGGAAACAACACAAATGTCCATCAACTGATGAATGGATAACAAAATGGAGTATATCCATACAATGTAATACCATTCAGCTATAAAACAGAATTAAGTATTGATACATGCTACAACATGGATGAACCTGGAAAATCTTATGCTAAGTAAAAGAAGCCAGACACAAAAAGCTACTTATTGTATGATTCCACTTGTCCGCATTATTCATAGATTCTGTATCTGCAAGTTCACCAACTTACTAAAACTTATTTGTAATCCCAAAATCAATATGTGAGAGAAAACTTCACTAACTCTTCCCAAAAAAGATGAACCAACTATTGATGTTTTGGGGTATACTTTCCCAAATAATTGACCAATAACACGACAACATTCTTTTCCCAAAAGTCTCTCAGAATCCTTTCATTACTCTTTCTGGAAATATTTCTACTACACTACTATCTTTGTATATTTCCTTCCACCTGCTTCAGTATTATTTTCATTGACTTTATGAAATCAATGCATTTTTATTTTGTAATAGAATAGATCTACACTGTATTTGTACTGCATTACCCTATTTTTATGACAGTGAGACTTTGGCTGAGAAAGACAATAATCCATTAGACAAGGACAGATGCTAACGTTAACTGAGAAGGGATGATTGAATGAAAATTAAATTTTTTAAAAATTATTTTATGGAGATCACCTTTGTTTATAACGTTGTGTAATTTCAGGTGTACATCATTATATTTCCGCTTCTGTAGAGACGGTACCGTGTTCACCACAAAAGTCTAGTTTCCATCCATCACCATACATATGTTCCCCTTTACCCCTTTCATCCTCCTCCCATCCCCTTCCCCTCCGGTAACCAACAATCTGTTCTCCTTATCTATATGTTTGTTTGTTTGTTTATCTTCCACGAGTGAAACCATACAGTATTTGTCTTTCTCGGTCTGACTTATTTCGCTTAGCATAATACCCTTAAGATCATCCATGTTGTTGCAAATGGCATGATTTAGTCTTTTTTCAATGGCTGAGTAGTATTCCATTATATATATATATATACACACACACACACACACACACACACACACACACACACACACACATCTTTTTTATCCAATCATATACTGATGGGCACTTGGGTTGCTTCCAAGTCTTGGCTATTGTGAATAACACTGCAATGAATATAGGGGTGCATATATCTTTTCGAATTCATTCTTTGGAATGAAAACACTAATTCATTCTTTGGAATGAAAACACTGGATAAATACCCAGAAGTGGAATAGCTGGATCATATGGTATTTCTGTTTTTAATTTTTTGAGAAATCTCCTTACTGTTTTCTATAGTGGCTGCACCAGTTTGCATTCCACCAGCAGTGTATTAGGGTTTCCTTTTCTCCAGATCCTCCCCAATACTTGTTATTTCTTGTCTTTATAATAATAGCCAGAGAATTAATTTTTTAAGCGTTCAGTTCATCAATTAATGTTTTTTGTTGTAACTTTTGTTTCTCTAAGCAATTTTGAAACTGTGAAGATTAAGATACTAAGAATACCATATATTTGTGTATCTGCGTGTATGTATATATGAATGTGTATTTACGTATTTAGCTACATGTGAGAGAGAAGATTTTCCAAGGTAATTAAATATATTTGAAAAAGATTTCCAAAAATCCCACCATCTTCCCAAGATTTTCAGGCATTTGTGAAGTTTTAGGGTTCAAAGCAAACATACCAAATATTTATCTGAATTTATTGAATACTGAAAATTTAGAAAAAGAGGTAAGAACTTAGAGAAACAAAATGATGAAAAAATTTAAGCTCCTTTGGTTCCCACTGAAACCATATGGCTTATAGATAAATCATCTGATAAAACACATGATTAAATGAGTTCTCTTAGTCATCAAGGCTAAGGATATTAAAGCACATATCTTTGGGTAATATTAGACTGCTATGGAACCTGATTCCCAATCTGACCTGTGGCCTGGTTACGTAAGTACCCCCCTCAACTTCAGCCAAGAATGATTTTTTTACATTTTTGAATGAAGGGAAAAAGAAAAAAGGGAAAGAAGAAGAGAGAAAAAAGGAGGAGGAGAAGACGAAGAAAGTCACATTTTAAATTTTAATATTTTAATACTTACTATCTGGGCTTTTACAGAAAAAAAATTGTTAACCCTTGATCTAGAGAAATAAAAGCACATCTTTGGGTAATATATGACCCTGTCATGAAACTTGATTCACAATTCTATACACTAGCATAAAGATTTAAAAAATCCATTTTCTCAATTAACTACAAAATTTAAAAATGAACATACTACCTATAACCTCAATGTCTACACCTCAACCCTACACCACCCCAAGGTCCAATTAAAAAAAATTACTGGGCAAATACTGATATATGCCTAGCTCCTTTTCCCTCAGCATAAATTCTATGAAACACTTTCAGTGGTAATGGTTCTATAAGCAGGATTTAGCTTCCTTTAACAGAAGGAAGAATTGTTTAACTCCTATCATCATGTCCCTGTAAAGCATAAGAGTCTGGTTTTATCTCATAAATTGCATTGCAAATGTTGGAAGTAGGGGGATCTCCACTAGGTCACAGAGGTCCTGAGATTTGACTGGAAAAAAAACTTAATATACATATCTGGAGGTCTCATAAAATCACACATATGAGGGGGGGGGCAGATGAAGGGAGAGTGAGAGTGAAAAGGGGAGTAGAATAATTTTTTTTATTCTTTTAAACCCCTGAAGAGACACTCTTCTAACTTCAGATGGCTGGGTTGCCAAGAAATGAAAGGTAGTAAGATCCAGTTTCAGTTTTCAGCCACTCAGAAAAATGAACAAAGGATATGGACACAGTTCTTAAAATCGGAAGTACAAATATAAAGATATTCAATACTTCATGCATAAGATAAATGCAAATTAGGGGCCAGCCCGGCAGCGTAGTGGTTGGGTTTGCGCGCTCCACTTTGGCAGCCCCGGGGTTCGCAGGTTCAGATCCTGGGTGCAGACATACACACTGCTCATCAAGCCATGCTGTGGCGGTGTCCCATATAAAGTAGAGGAAGATGGGCACGGATGTTAGCCCAGCACCAATCTTCCTCAGCAAAAAGAGGAGGATTGGCATCGGATGTTAGCTTAGGGCTGATCTTCCTCACAAAAAAAAAATAAAAATAAAAAAAATTAAAATTTAAAGAAGAAAAAAAAGATAACATGCCTCAGGGCCGGCCCCGTGGCTTGGTGGTTAAGTGCGCGCGCTCCGATGCTGGTGGCCCGGGTTCGGATCCCGGGCGCGCACCGAGGCACCACTTCTCCGTCCATCCTGAGGCCGAGTCCCACATACAGCAACTAGAAGGATGTGCAGCTATGACATACAACTATCTACTGGGGCTTTGGGGGGAAAAAATAAATAAATAAAATCTTTAAAAAAAAAAAAACATGCCTCAGAAGAAGCCCTAGATATAGTATCAAAAGACTTCTGTGCATTGTGACTGTATTCATGGTAAAGACCACCACCCGGGGGCTGTGATGTCTCAGGCAAAGGCCTAAGGAACCTGGGGACTCCCAAGGCAACTTCTAAATGCTGCTCCTCAGCAAGGGCCATACCTTAAAAAGCCTTGCTAGTTCACTGCCACTCAGTTTAAACTTGTCTCACCCACCTCCTTCTTCTCTAGCCTTACCCACCTTGACTTTAATTCAAAAAATCTACCATAGCAATGCTTAGTTTTATTCAACACACATCTAAAATGTGCTAGGCTTATGTACTGAAGCACAAGGTAAACAGCTGACATAAGTCCCTGCTTTCAAGGCCTCTCTAGCCCAGTACTAAATATGTGTGTAGAAAAATAAAAGTGCTTTCATGTTGGTAAGTACACACCGAAGAGTAATCAAGGTCATGATTAAATGTTTCTCTAATTTCAGATTTGTTTTCTAGCCAAATTAATTCCAAATCTAAGATTTTTCCTCACATTTTTCAACTTTAACTACCTCTTCTATAATTTTTCTAATTAAAAGTTAAAAATCACCACAGCCCTCCAAGTGATTTCATTGAAGTTACATCTGCACTAGTCAACCCAATACTATAGTTAAGAGTAGGAGCCCTACTGCTGTCCAAATCATCCAGAAAATACTTTTTGGACCACAGTCCATTCCTCTCCCAACCCAGATATATACACACCCCTGTTTGAGAAGCTGATCATATTTATGGACCCTTGCCACAGAAACCCCCACAGTTTTGCATATGATTTCAGGAGTTCTGAAAATCCCCTGAAGTTCAATCATGGATCACAGGTTGAAAATCTCTGCAGCATTACTTGAACAAAACACTAAAATGGTAGTTTCTAGGATTTCAGAATGAATTTGGACTTAACTACAGTTTCTAAATCAGAAGCAGATTAAGAGAAATATGAAAAGTATTCACCAAAGGTACATAATTGCATAAACTGCCTAGCAAGGATACAGAAATCAATATTTCCTGGATGAGAAAAAGGAGTGGAAAGACACAGGATTTAAATCAGAAGACCTGAGTCAATTTTCAGCTCTGTCACTTAAAAGCTAAGTCACAATATCATGGCCCTATTTGTTTCCATTTTACAGCTGATAAAAACACCAACATGTACTTTACAGGGTTGTAAAGATTACGGGACACTCACTAAAATATTTTCTGACCACCTATCAAGTAAAATACACACACTATGGATTCAAGAAGCAGTATGGTACCATGGAAAAAGACAGACCTTTATTTCTTCTACTTATGAAGTGCCAAACTACATTCTAGGCTCTCACAGTGCCCTAGAGCCTCAAGTGACCAAGACAGAAGCAGCCTCTGCCTTCACACAATGTACAAGTATGAAATATTATCTGCTATGATTGGAAAGGATATTACGAGATCATACAGAAAGGGCAGAATACTTTGCCTTGGAGAAATAGGAATGGCCTTCCTGGGGAAAGGATGAAACTTAAATGAGAAGAGACATCTAAACAAAAGAAAGCGTTTTCAAGAATGAGTGAATTGGGGCCGGCCCAGTGGCGCAAACAGTTAAGTGCGCGCGCTCCGCTGCGGCAGCCCGGGGCTCGTCGGTTCGGATCCCGGGCGCGCACCGATGCACTGCTTGGCAAGGCATGCGGTGGCAGCGTCCCATATAAAGTGGAAGAAGATGGGCACGGATGTTAGCCCAGGGCTGGTGTTCCCCAGCAAAAAAAGAGGAGGATTCGCAGATGTTAGCACAGGGCTGATCTCCTCACTCACACACACACACACACACACACACACACACACACACACACACACAAAGAATGAGTGAATGTATGTGTTTGAATGTTAGTAGCACAGGTCCACTGGTGGGCCAGAATGGCTTGAGGTAAGACTGCATAAATAAATGAGGACAAGACTATGGCATGGTGTGCAAGCTTCATTAAGAAAAATGGATTTAATTTTAACAGTTTAATGAGGAACCATTTAAAAGTTTTACTTAGGACACCAACATGAACAGATCTGTATTTCCAAAAGATCACTCCGGCTACTGAATGCAGCACAGACTGTAGGGAGCACATAGTAGTCATTCACTGTTATTAAGAGGTGACTTATTATTATAACCATTACTATAAAGATATCATAATAAAATTAACTCTTACTACAAAGATTAAGAAATGATCCCCGCCCTTGAAGATCTCATAGTCCAGTGAGGGGAAACAAACATCTAAACAAGTAATTTTAGTAGTCTGTTAAGATTACTACCACGGTATAGAAATACTGAAAAGGACAAAGCATCACAAAGAATGAACTGCAACTGTAACTCTAAATAAAGGAAGATTTAAAAAAAAAAAAGAAAGAAAGAAAAGAAAAAATATTCCAAGCAAAGAGAACAGCATATACAAGGACATGGAAAGGTGAATATGTATAAACAGCCTGATATGACTCATGCACTGAGTGTGTAAAAGAAATTGTTGGGCAAGAAGGTTAAATAAACATAGAAGTACTTTTCATATCACACACTAAAGTCTTTGTTCTTTGAGTAATGAGAGTCTCTATGATGCTACTGGAGATTCCTATCGATCAGATCTGTGTTTTTAAAAAAGATAACACTGTAGCATAATAAATAATAATATGAAGGGGGAAAAGAATAGGAGCAAGAAGGACAAATAGAAGGCTGTAGGGGAAAAGAAATCTCAGATGCCCTAAGAAATACCACTTTTTACGGGATAGGCAGAATAGGAACAATCAGTGAGAGCCACAGAAGGAAACTCAAATGATTCAGAAGAGTGTGTCTCAGATTAACAGAAGAGAAATGATAGAGAGGCCAAGTATATTCTGTGTATACACATTCATTCATATACATACATAAATATACATATATATTCATATACATATACATTCATAAACATACATATATATATGTTACAGTCTGCTGACAGCTCCTACAAGCAATGCGCGAGTAGCAATGATCTCATCTATAGCCCAGATCTTGGTTTCAAAGTATCATTTCCCACCACAAGGAACGAGAGCTCCTTGGAGAAATGGCTGATTCCAGGGCTGGGTAAGGGAAAGTACAAGATGGGCCTGGAACAGCATGTTGTACCAAGTTAAAATAACAATGGAGACATGTCAAAATCTCACAGAAGGGAAGTTAAAGGGTCTTCCACTGGCCAAATAAGGCATAATTTAAGCATCAAGTAAATAATGGAATTAATGGATCATAATTCAATGAATAAAATGA
The DNA here is from genome assembly GCF_020826845.1 of Diceros bicornis minor. Taxonomy (NCBI): domain Eukaryota; kingdom Metazoa; phylum Chordata; class Mammalia; order Perissodactyla; family Rhinocerotidae; genus Diceros; species Diceros bicornis. The sequence continues at coordinate 48,459,875 of NC_080741.1, forward strand.
GAATCCATGAGCCTAAACTGACATAAATCAATGAATAAAGAACTAAATGGGAAAGCAGGGAAGGCTGTTGCTTACAAAAGAATGCCAACCAAAAAACACTTAAGTAAAAGGAATGATGGATTAGAAAAATCACCATTTGGCAACCATCAAGTTTAAGCGATTTCAGGCAAATTCACTGGATTTTGAAACTAATGGATAAATTTGATGAAAAATAGAATATTTACATATTTCCAAAGGTGCTCCTATGTGATATTGTTTAATTAGAAAGGGAAAAATAGTAACTTTACATTGGCAATGCCTGGCAGACACCACCTTAACTAAGTGATCAAAGTTGACAATGCCTGTAATGAGACTAATCAACATCACGTGAAGAACACTACTGCAATATTCCTGACAAAAATGTATAACCTGAATCCTTTAGACAAGCCCAAATTGAGGAATATTCTAAAAAATTCAAAAACATTAAAAAATGTGAAGTTTATAAAAGACAAAGAAAGACTGAGGAACTACTCCAGATTAAAGGATATGAAAGAGAGACAACTCAATGTAACACTTGATTTCAGATTAGATTCTGGATCAGATAAAAATTTTTCTTTTCTTTTTTTTTTTTTTTGGTGCTATAGAGGACATTATGTGCATAACTTGCAAAATTTGAATCAAGTCTGTTGATGAGATAATAGTATCGTGTCATTGTAATTTGCTGATTTAGACATATAGGAGAATATCCTCATTTTTACGACATAAACACTAAAAATCCAAGGGCAGCAGGTGTCATATCTGTAACTTACACTTTAAAAGTTAAAAAAAATTAAGAGAAAATGCCAAGGCAAATTTGGTAAAATGTTAACATTGGGGAATCTGGATGAAGGGTTTAGAGGATTTTTAGCTGATTTTGTTCTACATTTGCCACTAGAATGTGTATTACATGCAGAATACATACAGAATAGTATTCTGGCAGTTTTCCTGTAAGCCTGAAATCACACCAGAATTAAAAGTTAATACTAAGAAGGAAAACATATATTTTCATTATGGTTACATATAAGACTAGATTATACGTATTTATCTATACTCAGAAAGTCTCTTAAGTCTCCGACTAACTTGATCATCGTCCTGAGGGAAAAACAACATTCCTTAAATGTCTCTTTCAGCCCAGTAATTCTATAACGTATATACTCTCCCACTTCTCAGATAGTCTTACATCCAAATCACTTAATTTTTCCTAAACAGAGTCAAGACTTTTTTAAAAAACTATCTTCATGGGCTATAGAAACATCAGTATATCTTTAAGGGAAATAGAATTAAGAGCTCACCCAAAAGAATAAAGTGTCAAAATGACTTCATTCAAAATCAGAATGTTTAGAGCAGCCAGATTCTGTACTTTATCGTTTAGATCAGGTGTTGGCAAACTTTTTCTGTAAAGGACAAGATATTAAATATTTTAGGCTTTGTTGGCCATCCAGTTTCTGAAGCAACTACTCAATTCTACCACTGCGGTGCAAAAGCAGCCACAGACACTATGTCAATGAATGAGCATGGCTGTACAGTTCAAAAAAAACTTTATTTACAAAAACAGGCAGCAGGGCAGATTTGAACAACCCATGATTTAGATGAAAGTATTTATCTGATAATAACAAAAAAGACTACTAATAAGTTTTAGACCATGTTTGCCTTTTACCAAGTGAGATACCTATAAAAAAATTTTCATTGTAGCAGTATCTAAGATAGCATTCTTTGGGGGCAATTCTGAATTTTAAAGGAAAGGATAAGTAATCTTGATCCTTAGGGATACCGAATAATCTCTACTAAAGATTTTGAAATTCATTACAGAAATACAGAGCACAAAATTTCAGTTTGAAATGTTGCATAGTAGATTTCACATACAATATTAGTTACAGACTGAAATTCCAAGCAGTATCAGAAAATTTTTCAGCTGGGTAACTCTGTTTTATTTGAACTTTCTATAGAGAGTTTAATGCTTAACTTTCTAGGAAAATAATGTTTGTTGAATTAAAGACAATGTCTTGACATAAAGATGAAAAAGATAAGAATAGTCATTAAGAAGAGTCCAATTTATCACATGTATGGAATGTTGTCCCTAAATCACCTAATCCAGGTATAATTGTAAGTATCTAAACTTCATTATAAGGAGAGATGCACATTCTGTAACCTAAGTGTTTACAAGAGAGGCTCTGGAATCACTAGCCATCACAATCTCCTGGGTGTTTGCAACTGAAATTGCCAAATTCATGGGAACCTTACCTCTTCTTCTCATGATCCAAGTGAATGAAGATTTTTCCAGTCAAGTTATAATTAATCACTGTTTTGCCCTGTGAAGTCTAGGGTATATTTTCAGCACGAAGGGTGATGTACAACAATTCCTTTTGCAAACAGGAATATATGCACATGTCCCTGCTGAAAATGTAGCCCAGTAAATTTGCATATAAAAATGAATACATGCTCATGTGTAGCAATGTGCTAGGTGATGTTTCTTGTTGATTCTACTTTAGGAGTCAAAATGTGTAAGCCTTGTGGAGTCAAGGTAGTGGTCCTGTGTATAGAGGTATAGAAAAAGTAGCTCACTTAATCCTTTCTCGCCAGGAGTCGGGATTTTCCCCGGAACGACATCCATTGTCGGCAATGGACGCACCAAAATAACGCCGGCGCCAGTGAGTTAACCACCTCTGTCCTCTTTTCACCTATTATATTTTTCATGCATCATCCAACTTCCCAACCATCTTCCTGTTTCTTCACAGAATGCACGCTAGGTTCTCGTTTTTCTTCAGCACGAAGTTGAAAATGGAGTTGAGAAAAGGAGACACATGGTCAGCTGGTGATGTTAACAAGCTCCTTGCTGCCCTGAGAAGCTAGATGGAAATGGTTCAAGTTACAAGGGGGATCATCATCAGATCTGGGAGGACAAAGAGTAATTCACGAAGCTTCATTCCCTTCCCTCCCACCCTCTGTCATTTATTGATGATCCCTATAGTCTGCCTTTACAGCAAAATCAAGATTAAGAAATCTGAAGCAACCTCGTTCAATTCTTCACTCCATCCGGTATGCAGAAAGGCCAAGTGGAACACATGTCCAGCAATGTTACAGTGGCCCCAGGTCAGGGAAGCTTGGAGTGGCTAACATAACCACAATCTTAGATCAACGCTTTTTAGTATGATCTTGGAATTAACATCAGCAACTTATACAGTGCTTGGACACAGGTACTTAACAAAGGTTGGTTGAATAAGACATTTTCTTTTCTGCCAATATCTACTTAATATATAGGTGGAAGTCAGACAGAAGTAGTTAACTCTTTCAATGCCGGGATAGTATACAGAAATCACATCAAGTCAATGTGTTCCTCTAAAATATGTTCAAATTATGGGTTCCTGATTTCAGAGTTCTGGTTAGATGTTAGCTAAAGTTTTGTTTGTTTTTTTAAGGACAACCATAATCATAGTTTTGAGATTAGAACCATGGTAAATGTTAATTAGAATGATAGATGAATTAAGAACCCTAGTACCAATGTGTAACAAAACATCACAGTTCAGTCAAGGAAAAACATTTCTCAGTAATGCAATTTTAGATGGGTAATGATTCCAGAGCAAACTAAATTTTGAAGCAGGAGGATTTTATTTAACGGCTTTCTTGATGCTAAGAATCGGGATAAATCCAAAATATGAAGGTTAAGAAGGATATATTTTAAGTATGAATAAAATTTTAAACCCCATCAAGAGGATCATCAAGCTACATAGTACTGTGCAACTGCTTTGATCCTTCAGATAGGAGTGAGGAGGATAATAAGCAGGGGAAGAAATAATTTTGTAGGACTCAAAAATGTATGTCTAGAGTATAAGTTTAAATTACCAGTTATATCTAATTGGTTTAAGGATATCTCAGAGAGTAAGTCACACCACTACAATTACAATAAAAAACTACCATATAGAGAAACAAAAATATTTACTTTTTCCAGATTTCAAGAAGAGACAGGTTTTTAAGAAATGATGACGATTATGTCTTATTTTTTAAAATTACGTCAACCAGAGACTTCTCAAGCAAACGTGAACTACTAGGTCTACAACTCTCTCTCTATAAAACTATGTCTGTAAGGCTTTCCTACGTCCACCTGTGTACTCGTCTCCATTTCCACCTTCCTTACTGAGCCAAAGATAGTACAGGCTGTACTAGCAGTCTCCAAACCCAAGAGAGACTTCTTCCAGGGACTCCTGTGCCCTCACAAAGCAAGCCTTAAATAAAGGTCCACACAAGTGACTTCCCAGCATCTCTTTCAATTAATTCCAATTCCGGTTCCTGCAGTTTACATGTTGTATCATAAACAGATTTACTATGAATTCTTCCTTTTATATTTATAAAAAGATCAGATTTCATAAGGCTTAATAAGGATGAGTTTATGTTGAACCGTAAGTGATGCAAGAGTAGCATGAGTAAGAGCTCGAATGGGTAACGAGAGCTGAAACCACACCATACTTAAAGAAGGGTCTCAACACGGTAAATTACAAATGTCAAAACTAAGCCCAGTGCACAACCAACCAACTACTCATTTTGCTCAGTTTAAGGGCAGTTCCATATAGGTCAAATCAAATCACAGGATCTAACGGGTGAGCTTTGTAGTCATAACTGGGGACAGGGAGGAGATTCAGGTGTCCACCTTGCTGCAAATAAATCTGTACTGCTGGTTTATCTGGTTGCTTCACCTCTGGCAGAAGAAAGGAGGAACAGGAAAATAGAAGCTAGGTAGTAACCTGTTCCCACAAAGTCCTCAAGACCTGGATCCCAGATCCAGATTGCTTACATCAAAATGTACCACATCTCTCCTAGGCTCATCCTGTTCACTTCTGTGTTATCCAAGACCAAGACTGGGTTTTCTGCAAAGCAAACCCTGCACAACTTGCTATGTTCTTTAACCAGAGATTACATATTAGGCGTAAGGGTTCCAGACCTCTCTTTTTTCCTCTAGATAACATCTTTTGTCCAGAGAAATAGCCATTGTAAAGGCAGGCCTATTTCAGAAGCAACAACAGAACTGAATACCAACTAGCTCCACGTAAACTTGTTTTACTGGAATAGAAATTTATATTCAATCATTTTTTTATGAGACTTGCTAAATTACTTTGGTTTTCTAATTAGCTTTTATTTTTAATTAATTTCTAGTTAATCCAATAATTTAATTTCCAATTAATTTAAACATTCATTTTTTCTTACATAGAGTCTTACACAGATTTTTCAAACAGAATCATAGCTTTGTTACTCAAAGGGTTTTTGTTTTTAATGTAAAGAGCACTTGAATGACTGAATTCACTGTTGTGATATGCTTTTCTAAATGAGGAAAAAGGGGACGTTCGTTTATTAGTTTGGCTAGTATATCTCTTGCCAAGGTTTAAAAGATGTTTGAGACATTTATAATTAGCTGACAGTAAGAGAGATAGCATTCCATTTTTCAACAATATGTATAGCTAGAAAAGTAGGTAATTCGACTTAGGTTTGTGGAACTCTAAACCTGAGTAATTCAAGTTAAAATGAACAAAAATATCTTCTTACCTTGAGGTCTTTCCAACTGTCCAGGAGTTTGGTGGCCAAATCACTTATATCTACTGTTTTATCTGGCTGTTCCTGGCTCCTCTCACTCTCCACATCAGATACACCCTCCTCTTCATCTTGAGACGGTATTTCCTCAGCAATAGGTTCTTCTAGTTTTGTGCCACTGCTCTCTTTAGGCTCTATTTCAGTGTCAGCCTCTGGTTCAGATGTGGGTAGCTTACTGGTCTCCATGGCGATTTCACTATCAACTTTAGATTCAGGCAGCTGTTGTGTGAGTAGCTGTTGTGATTGTAACTCTTCCTCTTCTTCTACAGGAACATTTTCTAACTGGTCAAGGTCCTCTTTGCCATCCTTGCCTTCTAGCTCACTGGTAGCATCAGAGATTGCACTGTCCATGCTATTTTCACTTATAATTTTAAGTCTGCGAAACATGAGTTTCTTGGGGGTGTCTGTGTCAGCTTCTGTGGTCAGCTTGGTAGAAGGATCAGGTGTGTTGAGTGGTGTCTGAGCACGTGATGTATTCTCACTAGAATACCCATCTCCTTCACTCAACTGAGGGACAGCAGTCTTGGTCTGAGACCAACGTTGAATAACTGGAAGTACTTTGCTTTCCTCCAACATATTTTTAGTAGGAATGGGTAAGTGTTCCAAAGTCTTTATAATCTGATTAAACATAATAAAAAAAAAATCACATCACTTTGTACAAGTTGACTTTTCAAACCTCTGGATGGGACTTAGATCATTTCTGTAGGAGCAGTGGGTTTTTTTACTGTCTTATTAAATTAAGACCTAAGTCTCTGTAACCACAGAAGGATTTAAATGTCATAATATTATTTTCCTCTAGAAAGGAAGGAACACTGTTTTAACAAGACTGATCAGCAAGAATAAAATGTGGAGCAGAGGACTGCTCACAACAAAACATAGCACTGATTAATATTCTCCACCAGTACTTCTCAAACCTGGGTAATTTTTAAAAAATATATACACTACTGGACCTTGTTCTGAGTTTCTTTTTCTAAAAAGTTTTCCAAGTGACTATGATACAGGCTTGGGAACTGTGCAACAAGACTTAAATGATGTCTCATATACACACAAAAAATGCAGATATTATTTACCTCTTTAACCTTTGATAAACAGCTGTCTAGCAAAGAGAGACTCTCTCTTCATTCAGAAACAAGCCCCCCCCCCACTCTGAAATCCAAGAATTTCTTCCAAAGTACTCTCTCCAATGTAGTTTTACAGAAACCCCAAGGCTTCCCAGCTTCTACTTATTGCCAAATCTCCTGGAGAAGGATGAAGGCAAGACAATCACTTATTTGCCCACTCCCACGCATTTGTTTTTAAAAGTGTATTATTAAATGTCTTTGGGATTATATCAGAAATTAAGATTTTAAAAAACTACATTTGGGGCTAGCCCCGTGGCGTAGCGGTTAAGGGCGCACGCTCTGCTGCTGGTGGCCCGGGTTCAGATCCCGGGCGCGCACCGATGCACCGCTTGTCAAGCCATGCTGTGGCAGTGTCCCAAATAAAGTGGAGGAAGATGGGCACAGATGTTAGCCCAGGGCCAGTCTTCCTCAGCAAAAAAGAGGAAGATTGGCATGGATGTTAGTTCAGGGCTGAGCTTCCTCACAAAAAATAAAAAAAAAACAAAAAAAACTACATTTAAACTAAGTTAGAAAATACTGTTTATTCCATGGGAAGGTATAAATATCACAACTCCACTAACAATGCTGCCAATGAACATTTACTTAGATCTTTTAAAACACTTATTTACTCCTCAAAATGTTCTTACTCTAGTCATCCAGAATTCAGCTCTTCATTAACTTTTTAGAACCCCAGAATTTAAGTTCCATATAGTTTCCTATCTTTCTAAAACTATGGTTTTAGCAATAAACTGGATCTTTCACTTAACTATATTATTATTATTATATCTTGCTCTTGCAGTTTCAAACTACATAGCAGTGCCAACCTTAAGAAATACTATAGAGAAAGCCACAGGGCAAACTCACCACTAGCAAAGTATATGTACAGGTTATAGGTACAGAAATGACATTGGGATGATAAAATTATTATTTAATACCAGTAGTAAACACAGTGCTAAATTCATTATCACTGATATTATCACATACCCTCAATCTAAGCAATCAATATAGTACTTTTAAGAAACAAGCAAGTTGAATGTGAACTGACCTCTTCCTGAAGCTTCTGGTTACTTTCCCGGCCGTCACCTAGCTCTGCCATCCAGATCCACAGCAAAGACAGCCCATGACGTTCCAGAAAGGACTTCAGGCAAGACTGCGAGTGTGTGTTCTTCCATGGGGGAAGAGAAGCAGGATGCAGGGTATTGGGGGACCGAGGCAATACCAGACAGAGCATTAAAGAGGGCTCACAGAGAAGACTAAAGAGTTTTATATCCACAAAAAACACAGAAACTCTATTTTGATCAGCTGAACTAGAACTATACAACTAATAAATACTTTAAAGTAAGAGAGTAAGAGATTATAGTCTTTTCTGATACCTAAAATATAACCAGCCAACCTGGACTTCACTAAAGTAGAAAATCATATAAATATTAATACGTCATATTACAATGAAATTCAATTCTGAGGAACTAAGAAAAAAATTACTTCACCATTTTTACTGAAAAAGCTAAAACTATAAAAATAAGCCTTTAAATCATTTTCTTTTCTCTCTTCCTTTCAGAAGCTTGTTCAAAAGTCTTTTTATCCCTCTTAGTTTTTAAAAAAATCATCCAGGGGCCAGCCCGGTGGCATAGCGGTTAAGTTTGAGGTTTCCACTTCAGCAGCCCGGGATCGCCGGTTCATATCCTGGGCACAGACACTAGATACCACTCGTCAAGCCATGCTGAGGCAGCGTTCCACAGAGAAGAACTAGAAAGATGTACAACTATGACATACAACTATCTATTGGGGCTTTAGGGAGAAAAAAGGAGGAAGACTGGCAACAGATGTTAGCTCAGGTCCAATCGTCCTCAAAAAAAAAGATCATCCATTTATTATCCAACTATCCAACTATTTGTGGTATACTTAATAAACTAGAGTAAATAAGATTACTGTTAAAATTCCTTGCTTTGAGATCCTGTAGTAAAAATGGCCTTGGCATGCTAATAATCAAGGGGGGAAAAAACTATATCAAGTGTCATGAACTGTTACACAAAAAAATCCCACCATGTTCTTTGACTAGAACGAGAAAGCAAACAAGATCTACTAATAGATTAAATGATTCTGAACTCTTAAGCCATTTTTAAGAGAACAAGCTTTTAAAGTCATATAGAACTCACATATCCATTTTAAAAATAAGAGTAATTATTCTCATCAGAATTATTCCTTCTCCATTTATCATTCTTGATTATAGTTTAAATGTCTCACCTCAAATTCAGAAATAAAAAATAAATTAATATCAAAGTGATCACCTGTATGAGCTTGAGACAGGTAAGTTTCTGCTCCAAAGTTTCAATTCTAACCATTAACCGGGATAAGCTGAGCACCTGGTTTTTATCAAAGAGACCCTCACCGTTCTCCATCAGAGCTTCTAGCTCTCCATCCACCTACCACAGCAAAGAAAAATATCTGGTTATAAAACAACAACAACAAAAACCCACTAACATAAGAATCAAACAACTTGAAAAGATGCTTAGTCTCACCAGTAATAAGAAAAATGTAATTAAGACCACAGTGAGAACCACGTTACACTCGTTAGATTGGGAAAAAAATTAAGAAGTCTGATAATATCAAGTCTAGGCAAAGATTTGGATCAAACGGAATATTTATACACTGCTGAGGAAAGTATACACTGGATCAATTCAAAAAGCATTTCACTCACTCATTAAATATTTACCAAGCACTTATTATATGTCAAGTATAATTCTAGATGCTGAAGACATTGCAATGAACCAAAACAAAAAAAAATTGCCCTTATGGGAGACAAAGAACAAATTAGGTGAAAAGTTTGTCAGAAAAAAGAAAGCATCAGCTTGAAAATAAAATATTTGTATCCCCTATGCCTAGCAATTGCACACCTAAGAATAAACCCTAAAGAAACTTCCACACGTGTACTCAGACAATCCTAAGAATGCTCACTGAGTAACCATGCATAATAGCAAAAAGCTGCCAACAACACAAATGTCTGTGGCTAGGTTGGATAAACTGGCATTTTCACACAATGTAATATTATACCACAGTGAAAGGAATCAGTGCAGCCAAATGCAACAACATTCATCAATCTTACAAACATAATGTTATATGAAAAAAGCAAGTTTCAGAAGATTAAGTGCTGTATGAATTTGTTTTTATACACCTCAAAAACAATTTTTTTATAGATACATATCTGAAAAATCTATTTTAAAAAGGCAAAGGAGGTAAGACATAAAATTCAAAACAGTGGTATCCTCTAGGGGCTAAGCAGAGAGAAAGAAGCAGAGAAGTGCTCACAAGGGTTTATTTTATAATTATGCTTTATAACATATATTTTTTGGATGTTTCAAATATTACATTTAAATAATAAAGAGCAAAAAAAAAAAGTCTGTTTTTTTGCTATCAAAGGCTGTTTTCCAGCTGTATTGGAGCAGTTATAAAAGATGCCCTCACAGAACTTACTATCAGGGAGATAAAATTAATTCGTATGAAAATGAACAATGAAGCATTAACTACAAATGTTAATGTTAAAAAACCTAAGCGGCCTAAGAAGCAAGGGAGTGGTTAAATAAGAGTCACCAGACGTGAATTCACAGAAGTGGGGTTAGATATAGGTTAAGAGAGACAAGAGGAGAGAAGGAAGGAGTAAAGCAGAGGGGAAAGCTTGGACAAAAGGAAATGGGCAATTATGATAGCGCATAGCTCAGCCCAGCCGGAGTGGATAAGGTGTGGTGAGGAACTGAGAAAAATCCTATCAAAAGGAAGACTGGTGTTAGATTAGAACATCTCAGATGTAATATAAAAGAATCCGGATTTAACATGACTAAGCAAGAAAGCTCTACTACTGAATCCCGAACAAGGGAGTAATATGATCAAAACGGAATTTGAGAATAATTAGTGTGGCAATAACAGAACAAAATCTAGAAAAGATAGAGACTGAAGAAGAGGAGATACAAAGAAAGCATTAAATCAACTTGGCATGAAATGATAAAAGTCTAGAATGAGCTGATAATAAATCAGAGAAAAGCAAATCTAAAAGAAAAGAATCTCAAGGAAATTTTCTGTTACTTAACCGGCTATTTATTGTTCTACTTAATATAATTTTAGGCAAGGCACTGAACATTTCTATTTCATATTATACCCCAAAGTTCATATTATGGTAAAGAACAAAAATAAATAAATGTGAAATGTTGCTTGCAAGAAGTTGAAGATACGTAAACCCTTTTCTTCTAAAATGTACATTTAAAGCTCATTCTTTTTCACTTCCAGTACGATTTCTTAAGTTTTGAATAGATTAAATACATGAACAGAAAAGCCAATTTACAGTCAAATCTTAATCCAATTTCCTTAGAGATGTTTTCTCCTTGCATATCCTGAATGTAAAACTTCCTATATCCCAAATTCTAGAGGATTAGAAGAGGAAGGACTAAGGGCTTTAAAATTCCACTTTCCCCCGCAAATCCAACAGCCAGAATCTTGCTTTTGACAGTTTTGAGGTGCAAATATTCACTGGGCCAAGAGATGGGGTTATTTTCTTTTCATAATTATGCATATAATGATTCTATAACTCTGAAAACTTAGAAACAAAACTGAGTTGTTACTTTCATTCATCCAAAAAACATTTATCGAATAGATATTACTGCATAAAAGGCACTACCAGAATATAAAAAAGTAGCATTCTTATCTTAAGGAAATAAACAATAAAAATGCAGAAACTGAAGTACAGTCATGCACCACATAATGACGTTTCAGTTAACGAAAGACCACATATACAACAGTGGTCCCATAAGATTAGTACCATATAGCCTAGGTGTGTAGTAGGCTTACAATCTAGTTTTGTACACTCTATGATGTTTGCACAATGACGAAATCACCTAACGACGCATTTCTCAGAACATATTGTCTACAAGCAACGCATGACTATATAAATAAAAAAATTCTGCAAACAAAATACAGAAGGTGAACAACCTCTGAACATTCCTACTATAATGATAAGCTTAATGATTGTATTGATTTATAAAAGTAAGCACGCCAACCCCAGCAGTGATATAATACAGCTTCCATAATTTTGGGTACTCAAGTGGACAAACAATTGTGAAATTAATAACTTTTAGGATACCTGGGGAGGAGGGAGCACGGGGATGACTGAGTTTGACTGCTTTCATTAATTTACATTTACTAAAAGTATTTATTTTTCATTTATGGGCCATCACCTTCCAAAAAGGATTCAAGGTAAGTAACTAAAAGTTAACATAAAAGTATAAGAAAAATTAGGAGTTTAATAAATTATTGGTAATTGAAAATTTATATGTATATGCACAATTCTATAGCACTTAAAAATTTATTCTGTTAGGTACTTAATCAGTCCAAGAAATTACTTATTCTTTTTTAATTCTTTAGTATTTTTTACTATTAACTATCTTCAATGGATTTAAGCACCATTTTTAATACTTCCTGATGAAATATAGTATACATACAACAAAAGTATATAAACAATTAGTAAATAAATAGATTTCATAAACAAATAGGTGAGCCATACCCATGAAACCAACACTCAGATGCAAAAATAAAAGGGAACACTGCCAGCATTCCTGAAATGCTCCATGTGTCCCTTTCTTGTTATAACACCGCCTCTTCTACACTCCAGAGATAATATCTCCTTACTTTTTAGGAAATAGTTCTCTGATTTTTTAAATGGGTTTACTACCTATACATAAATCCCTAAATATTATAATTTAATTTTTTCTATTTTTGATCTTTATGGAAATAAAATCATATTGGACAAAATCTTTTGTGTCATGCTTCTTTTTCTTTCAACTTTACGTTTTAGGAGTCATCCACATTGTTGCATGCAGCCATAGTTCCTTCATTTTCATGACTAGTTTTTTCATTATATGATTATACTATTATTTATTCATACTAATCTTAATGGATATTTGAGTTGTTTCTACTTTTTCTAATATAAGCAATGCCGCTGTGACTCCTGATGCACATTGTAACTAGTTTCTCTCTGGCTATATACTCAGGAATGCAACTGCTGCTTCATATAGTATATGTATATTCACCTTTAGTAAATAATGCCAAAGTGTTTTCAAAGTGGTTGTATCTATTTACACTCCCACCAGTAGTGTATGAGATCTCCTGTTGTTCTTATGTATCACAGACTTAATTTTTACCAATCTGGTGAGTATGTAAATGACATCTGATAGTAGTTTTAATTTGTACTTCCCTGATCACTAATGAGGTTGAACACCTTTCCATATGTTTATTGGCTATTTAGATCAGTGAAGTGTCTGTGGAAGTTGTCTATTTTCCTTTTGTGCCGGCTGTTTTTTTCTTATTGATTAGTGGGAGCTCTCTATATATTCTGGATATTAGTACTTGTTCGTTATGTGTTGAAAGCAAATATTCCTCTCTTATATAGCTTTTTACCCTCTTTATTGTGTAAATTAGTTATCATTAATTTGTTTCACAAACTCAAATAAAGAGATTAAGGGAAGTTTTAGACTATTTCTTGTTTGTACTTTACAAACTACAACTAACATCAGATAACACTAGGGACTTATTATACCTCCATCAACTAAGTATTTAATTAAGTACCTAGTTTGTGACATACCCAAAGAAGACAATCACCTGTCCTGGAAGGGCTTATAGTTTTGTTAAGGAGATAAGCTGTACATAGATGCAATCATAAGAGCAAGGAATAAAAAATGTTTACCAATCAAGGGCTAACATGGGGGACGCAGACTACAGCGCCATTAACATACTCTTGTTAATAGTTAAAATATGCAAACTATATTTTAAACTGCTGCTATCTTGTCCTCTCCATGACATCCCCTACCCAAAAGAATTCTCAAGACTCACTCTTAGGAATTCAAGAGGTGCTACTTCTGTGATTCTACTCAACTATACCTGACCAGAACTCAGAATCTAGGAATGCAGAAGGGAATTTAAGTAAGAGACAATTCAAGTAAAACTAAACTAGAGTTAAACTCTCCATTACAGTCAATGGCAAATGAGACCCTTCTAGGAACCCTGGGTCATTCCTTTATCTGGCAAAGTTTCATTCAAAACGATTTTGTTCCAGAATAACTTCAAATTCACATCTGGAGCAAACCATGACTTCAGCCCACCGAATGACTGAATTCACGTTACATCTAATTCAGTCTAAAATACCAAGGTCTATACTGATATGAACACACTATTACCAGAATAAAAACAAGCAAACAAAAAAAGGAATACCTGGGGCCAGCCCCGTGGCGTAGTGGTTAAGTGCGCGCACACCGCTGCTGGCGGCCCGGGTTCGGATCACGGCGCGCACCCACGCACCATTTGTCAGGCCATGCTGTGTCAGCATCCCACATAAAGTGAAGGAAGATGGGCACGGATGTTAGCTCAGGGCCAGTCTTCCTCAGCAAAAAGAGGAGGATTGGCATGGATGTTAGCTCAGGGCTGATCTTCCTCACAAAAAAAAAGGAATACCTACACCTTGGTTCCTTGAGGTTATTCTTGAATCTTATCAGGAAGGTAGAAAGCTATCAGATATTGATACGATGGAGGTATAACACTGCCCAAGAAACCACCATATTACAAGGATACTCCATACCAATAATGTAGTTTTAAAAAATGTATTTATTCTGTAAGTTTTGAAAACAGGAAATAGCAAAGGGCAGTTTTTATGGAGATTTTAGCTTAGGTCAACATGTTTAATGACTATTTTGTGGTTGTTCTTGCAAACTATCAATTATATGAAATAAAAGTGAAAAAAATAGCAACCTTAATGGAATTTAAAGAAAAATTTCTTGTAATAGTCAAGTCAAGAAGGCTAATTAATAGGCTATGACCCAGTGACTCCACTTCCACGGATACACCTTAAAGAAACATGTGCAGAAGAGACATATGCAATATTAACTGTGACATTAAGAGCAAAAAATTGGAAACACAAGTGTCAATTAGTAGGTATATACGTAAATAAACTGTCATATGATGAAAAACTTTATAGCAGTTAAAAATATACGTTTTTATATATACCAACATAGATCAAATTTTAAGAGTAAAAAAACAAATTGAAGAAATATACATATGTATAATACCATTTCAAAAACTGCACAAGGGCCGGCCCCGTGGCTTAGGGGTTAAGTGCGTGCGCTCCGCTACTGGCGGCCCGGGGTTCAGATCCCGGGCGTGCACCGACGCACCGCTTCTCCGGCCATGCTGAGGCCGCGTCCCACATACAGCAACTAGAAGGCTGTGCAACTATGACATACAACTATCTACTGGGGCTTTGGGGGGAAAAAAAAAGGAGGAGGATTGGCAATAGATGTTAGCTCAGAGCCGGTCCTCCTCAGAAAAAAGAGGAGGATTAGCATGAATGTTAGCTCAGGGCTGACCTTCCTCACAAAAATAAATAAATAAATAAATAAATAAAACTGTTTAAAAAAAAAAAACTGCACAAAACAACTCAATATATTTTAAAATGCAGAAACACTGGCTGTTATGACCACAACTGTCTCAGAGGGGAGGGGACTGCTCTTTACAGTTTGACTGCAGTGCAACATAATGGTTAAGAGCAAAGACAAGAGCAAGACTAGCTCATTTTCATCACCTTGTAACCTTGGGTGACCTTGTAACCTCTCTGTGCCCTAGTGTTCTCATCTGTAAAAGAGGAAAAATTCTTTTACCTAACTTAAGGGCTTATTGTTGAGAATTAAATGAGTTCACGTGTCAAATGCTTAGAAGAGCACTTGGCATACAGTTACACTACACAGCTCTCTAAAAAGAGAGCTGAAGCAAACAAAACTCTAAATAGCAACTGTTCATCTTGGGGGGTAGAAACATGGGTATTTGTTATAAACTTTCTTTTTTTGCAGTTTTTGGTCCTTTTTTGGATTTTTAAATAGCCCTTTCCAACACTTTTTGCTATGTCTTCTTATAGAATTCTGATTCTCCATAATTAATTCTCTCCAATTAATTTGGGCTTGCTGACATCATCTTTTAACCATTATACATTTATCCCCTCCCCACATTATGTCCTCTATCGCCTCATCTAAACGGTAAGACTGCTGCATTTATAAGCCTTAACAGTACTGGTTCCTAAAAGGCTTAGTAATGAGCTAACTGCAGAAGAATCACAAGGAGATTTGCTGACTAATACCTCCCCCAGTCCCTGCTGGCCCTTTCTTCTAGCCCTCTGCTAATCTGGGGACAGACCCAGAAACGTGCATTTTCACTATGGACCCTGCCAGGTGATTCTGAGGCTGAGAAACACTGCTCTGATGAAGGCAACCTCATGAAAAGGGAGTGGGAATTTTAAAAATAAAACAAAGTCCTTGTCCCAGTTAAAAATCCCTTTAGTACGGTAACAAGATACCTCCCACCTGCAGAAGTAACTCAGGTAAGCCGGGGTAGAAAAAAGGCTTTCAACTACTGTTCTGATGTATTAAATGAAAAAGATCATCTGTGACTATTCCTTTCTCACTCTTGGGTTGCCTGTTACCTCTCAAAACTCGCCTTATGTTCCAAAGAGGGTTTTTCAGACATTTTAAGAACACTTGCAAACTTTACAGTTTCAAACAAAAGACAAACCAATATTAAAAGATTAGTAATGCAGATCAGACTTAAGTGAGGTAACAGATAAACATTTTATTTGCATTTAGGATTAGGAGTTTTATAGGTTCTGAAAAACTATTAGCCCACGTGTTTTCAAGATGACTTCAATAGTTCTCACGACCTAATTCTAATCTCTATGAACCTGAAATAAAAATAGCAACCATACTTCTTTTCTATGGTTATCTCATCTGATCCTGAATTTCTCTGGTTGTAGTTTGACTTTTCAAACTTCAATCAGAAAAACTACCTCCCTTCTTAAAATGTATATGGTAAAAGTCGAAAGAAGGATGGAACACTTACTGAATCCTTCTTACGAGAGCGTTCCTTCTTCATTTTCCCTCCTGCTGCTCTGATGCTGACTCTGTTCTCTCCTCCCAGGTAACCCCGGCAATTAGCTGACCCACAGAAACATTTCTGAGCTTCTTTTCTGTTCAAGGAGCATAAGAAAGACGTCAGTTATACGAAAGTAAACCATATAAAATTATCAACAATATAACAAATACAAGAGAGATGTCAATATAGCCTAAAGAAAAAAACAATTATTTTAAGAGACTCCAACACACCTGATACTACCTAACAGAAATGCCTGAAAATTGCTCTTAAAAAATACTCATTCTTTTTCCAATCTTCCTTTATTATCCAGACAAAACTAGCCAAGAAGCTAATGAGTAATTTCTCCATTTTATGCGAGTACCTACTAATGTATGAAAATAAGTGATCATATACACACTTGCTTAAGAATAAAATTGCTTAAATAGTTCAACATCTATTATATGTAAATATTTAACCAGCACATAGAACAAACAAAATGTATTATTATAAAAAGATATACACAGACATAAAATGTATTATTTGTACAGGATACTTAAAAGGAAACACGATTATTAAAAGTTACCATCACATAAGAATGAGACACTAACAGTAAATATAGTAATAAATAAATGTAACCACAGAGTCCAGGAAAAGTGGTGAAAAGAACACAGGCCTAAGTCTGCAGGCCTAGATACAAACTACCTCTGCCATTTATTTACTCTGCGACCAGAGCTACCTGAGGCAAACATTAAGGACTATTCCAAAAGTAAACTGATAGATTTAGTGTATGACAGCAGCAATCAGAGGTACAAAAATAAATTATTCAATAAACAGACCAAGAGGGCTGGCCCCATGGCTTAGCGGTTAGGTGTGCGCGCTCCACTGCTGGCGGCCCGGGTTCGGATCCCCGGGCGTGCACCAACACACCGCTTCTCAGGCCATGCTGGGGCCGTGTCCCACATACAGCAACTAGAAGGATGTGCAGCTATGACATACAACTATCTACTGGGGCTTTGGGGGGGAAAAAATAAATAAATAAAATCTTTTAAAAAATAAATAAATAAATAAACAGACCAAGGAATCATAAACAGCACTTGATTTCCAGTTTCCCTTCCTTCAAAGAGGACAGAAGAAACACAAGAGAAAAAATATGGAGCCCTACACAGAACCTGGTCTGCACATCCCCAGAATACCTGACCATAGCCTAGATCCATTAGTTCATGAGGTATTACAAAATGGTGATACAGTTACTAATTCATTTATTAGCTGAAATAACCTCTATATAGAACTTCTCACCAATCATTTGGTTTAACTTGAAGTAGAATTCACTTGGGGAAGGCAGGATAAATGCTTGATTTTTTTCCTTTTTTAATTTTTAAACTAGTTTTCAAAATCATGAATTGGTTCTCTTCAGTTATGACTAATGCAGTTTTATTTTTAAAGTATCATTAAAACTCATGGATTTTTAAATAATGTGTACAAACCACTGTAGTTATTATCCTTATTGATGCTTAAGCGTTAATAAGAACTCTCCCATTTTTGGTAAGTGAGAGCCTATTCAAGCTAGTTCCTGAGTCCCTTTGACATGACCCTCCTAATCTTTTATAACTGGTTTTCTGATACAACAAGATAATCCAGGATCATCTTGTTCAATTCCTGTCTCAAACTTGAAATCAGACATTTCTCCAAGGAACCCTGTTCCTTTTATTGGGGCTTTGTAAAACCACATTCATTCACTGCATCAGTTACTGTTTTTGGTAGAAAGAACTAGGTTATAAATTATTTTTCTGAGTACAATATGGTATAGATGAGACAAGATTAGTTATGAGTTGATAATTGACAGACGAATGATGGATACACAGGCACTTATTATACTATTCTCTTTACACACACAGTTGACATTTCTATAATAAAGTTTTTTTAATTAGAAACATAATTATATGACACATGAAGTTCAGAGGAAAATTATGTAGTTCCTGTACAATATCCTTTAAGGGACAGAAGCGTTATATAGTAGGAAAAACACACAAAACTAAACTACACTATAGATAAGAGCTGATAGTATATATATAAACTTCTTAGTAATCCACATCAAAGTTTTATATCTCTGTATCGAGCAGTCTATTTCCCCATCAGAAGCAGCAATACAGAACAGAAACAATACTCACCCATATCTTTGGAACTGATAGTCAAATGTTAACTCTGAGCCTGAAGGAACCAGTTTGGTGGTAAAAAACCCAACCCTCAGTTGTCCATTCACAGTCCACTGAGATGTTGTTTTTAAAAGAAAAGAAATTAGTAACTGATTAATCTCTGTGTTTAAAAGATCATCATCATCTGTCTTAATTATGCATGTGCCACTTTAAACAATAAAGGCTTTTCCAAATAGCCAACTTTTTTCTTTAAGTAAATTAACATACTCAAGTGTTACTCTTATTTAATGAACTACCAGATTGAATATCATCTATAATTTGTCTCTAATAAAACTAACTGCTACTTTAACTTATCTTAAAACACATTTCCACATAATAAAAATTCACTTGTACTAAAAATAGGCAAATAAGGAAAGCTTGGTGTCATTGAGTATCACAGGCAAATTTATATTACCTTATATTATGTTAAAAGGAACTATGTTCTAAGATAAGATCGGGCATGGAACCAGGAAAACAATGATACCAATAGTTTAATTTCATGAAGCAGTGGTCATATGGCTGAGTGTAGTGAAAGGGAAGGGAAGCATCAGAATAGATGCAGAAGACTCAAGAATTAAAATGGGGGTAAATACACATACAGTTCCAAAACATGTAAGATGCAAGTCAACTCGAGAGCTCCTGTCCAAACCATCTGAACATGTTACTGATGAAAAAACCCAGACTTAAAGAGATGAAGGAACACAGTACAGTTGGAGTCTCACAGCTAGACACATGGTCACCGGCTGCAGGTAAAATTAGAACCAGAATTTAGGTTAAATAATTCCAGACTGGGTTCTGTTCATTATATGGCTCAGCTCTTAGAAAAGCCATATCACAGATCAAAGGACAAAAAATATCCAGGAGTCAAAAGTAGTATTTCATATGAGAGGGAATCATTGATACGTATTTTTCTAGGGAGTGGGTCCACCGCTTTCTTAACCTAAAAAAGAACCAATGTTCTAATGTGTATATATATATATAGTTAAATCTAAGCTCAAAACACAAATTAGAGGGTACTAAGATCATTAACTCAAACTGTTATATCAAATTCAATAAATGAATTCATCAGGTGTCAACTATGTGCCAGTCACAGGGACATAAAGATCAGCAAGACCCAAAGCCTGGCCTTGTTGAGGAGAAACCGTGTACCCACACGCACACCACATATAATCCCTCTCATCTATGGCCATTCAGCCCCTTACAAACGTTATTTAAAAAGTCAAATTTGGCACCCGGATAAGAGCTGATAAAAATCTGAATAGTACACACTGGACTTCATCAAAATTAAAATTTAGTTTTGTATTTTGGTACCTTTGAAATAATACTTAAAATTTACAGGCAAAGAGGGGTGACAATTAAATGCAATGGGAGTTCCTGGATTGGATCCTAGACCAGAAAAATGACGGATGACAAAATCTGAAAAAATGTTTTTCGATTAGTTAATAGTTGATGATAGTTCCTGGACTGGGTAGTTGTATTATGATTATATACGATGTGAACATCTGGGGAAGCTAGGTGAAGGATGGTATGTATATGGGAACTCTGTACTATTTCTGCAGTATTTATTATTTTAAAAATCTAAACTTATTTCAAAATAAAATTTTTAACAATAAAGTAGGAAAAAAATATTAAAATGACTAAAAAATAAAATTCATGGGTACCTTTGCTATAGAATCTAAAATTAATGGTCAGAACAGCAATCTTGAACAAATATCCCAAACTTTAAATCTATCTCAACTTACTTTTTGAGTCTCACAGTTTGGTTCACAGCTGTGATTCATGAAACGAGAGCAATTTCCTTTCTGAGTGGCATCTATTATCTAGGAAAAAGGATAATTTAAGAATTAAAAAATGAGACCTCAAAATATACATGCATTTTGCAAAGGAAAAACATAAGGCAAATTTAAGACCCACATCCCCAACCTCCCTTCCTTTAGCCAGCTCTCTCACACTACTTTACACATCAAAGTGACAAATATCCAACTGCTTCCCCTTGAAGATCTGCTAACTATAGATGTTTTATCTATAGGCAAAATTATCTCCATGTCTACCACTGTCTCTCCCATTTGCTTCTAGCTATTTCTTACATCCTATTATATTCCAATCTCATTTCATGTGTATAAAACTTCATTTTAAGTGCATGCTATACCACAGTGCAGTAGCTCCTAAACTTCAGTGTATATCTGAAACCCCTGAAGAGCTGGGCCCACCCCTAGAGTTAGACTCAGCAGGTCCTAGGGTAGGTCCCTAGAATTTGCATTTCCAGGTTGAATGCAGAAGCAGGTATGAGAACCCAGCTAAAGTCTATTAAGCCAGACATCAAAGAGATTTGTAAAAATGTAAAACAATGGCACTCATCACTACAACAAATTTTTTTGAAAATAATTTTCATAAAAGCATGTTATTTGTGTCAACATATTGCCACTTGTTACTTTTAAATGGTTTAATAAATATTTTTCAATTTCTCAGCTTTAATTTTTAATATGATAAATACTGATAAATATAACCCACATAAACAAAAGCTCTTTGGGGGTCATCAATAATTTTTAAGAGTTGTAATACGAAGCATGTGTGTTCACAATTATATATATACGTAAATACCTCTCTCTACCATCCTTTTTGTAAACAAATAGAAACAAACTATATAGAAACAAACATAGTTTGTGCAACACATTCATGCTGCTCACCTCATCATTCTTCAGGGCCATGAAATAGTAGTGGATGTTTTTGTTTCGTGCATACTCCTTTACCCGGGCTTTAAACTCTTTATGATCAAGTACCTCTCCACAATATTCCAGGACAAATGTGTTCCTGGCAAAACAAAAAAAAAACAGTAGCACTTCCTGCCTAGGAGCTATGTGGAAAACATACATATCCATGTAAAAAATAATAAATTTAAAGAAATATTGCAAAGTGGATATATTTGGTATTACACAAGATGTAATTAAAATACCTTAAGCACCTAGCAAAGTACCCAGCACATAACCAAGGTTAATTTTCTCCTTCCTAATACCTTCCAAAGAATGTTGATTCTAAGAAGCTTTTATAATTTCTACATAATACCAAAATGCATATCTTGCTCTAACTAGATATTAAAACAAACTTTCAAGTCTTGTTTACATTAACATGAAAACAGTGATTCACAGCTGAGAAATAGCTCTAAAGAAATCAGCAGGCACTGAAAAATTAAGAGTCTTCATGTTCTAGGGAAAAAGAAGGCTACTTAAACAAATACTGCAGCCCTTCCACCGCCTTTACTCTCAAAGGTTTCTAATGATGTTAAAGGTCAAATATATCTTCTTTGACTGCATTCTGTGAGCTTTCTCTAGTATTTATCAATAATTATGATTAATCTCTCTTTTTAGCTTCTTTCAGTTACCTTCCACCCTTGATTGTTCTTTCCTTAGTTATTTACCTATTTCCTCCCTATTGAAGATATTAAATTCTCAGTCTCTTCTCCCTTCCTTTATTCTATAAAGCTCATTCTCACCAATGACTTCAAGTATTACCTCCAGGTAGACAAATGCTTCTCTATGCTTTGCTCCCAAGTTCTGACCTGAAATGATCCGCCTGGAAGTCTTGTCTTACTCCTTCAAAGTAAACATGCCCTAACGCTAACCAAAGAGATTTTAAAAATGTAAATTTTTAAATTTGCTTACAACATACTGACATAATCAATGTACCTATTAAAAAAGGAATTAACTGGCCAACTGAAAAAACTTAAACCCTCAGTTTAGAAAATAAAGCAGGTAAAAATAGATGAGAAAAGAACAATTATATAAAGAAGCAAAACACAAACACAAGATTGGAGAAATTTATAGTGAATATACATGCACTTCTACAGCAGTCCATCACAAACACATTTTGGTATCAATAATCAAAAACTGATTACTCATAGATAATCCTAAAATGTCAAATTACTATCTTTATAAACAATACTTAAATTTTCCTTTCTAACTCCAGAAGCTTATCATTTCGTAAGTAATGTACTAGAATGGTCACAAAATTTTAGCTCCTATAATGTTGGGCTCTCCACTTCTAGGATCAGTCCCCTCCCTTGAGAAAAAGAAAAATGACACATCAGAGGCTGCCATGTAGATTAAATGAGATACTGACCATAAAACACACCTTAAACAAGATGTGGAATCTCACAGGTAAAAAATGTGTCCATTTCCCACCCTAACAAAAACTAAATTCTCCTCCCTGAACTTGTCATTTAAAGCTCACTGAAGCCCTCTGACACAGGTATTATGCCCATTTAACACATAAGATGGAATTTAGAGAACTTAGGTGATCTGTGCAAGGTCACAAAGCTAGATTTATAGACTGGAATTCAAACTCCACCTGAATGACTGCTTGTCCCATTATATTATTAAGACGCTTTCTTCTGTTAGACTAAAATATTCAATTCTGATGACACTACTCTCAAATCACTTCTTCATTTAGAAAAAGTTCTTAAATACCAGAACCTGACCAATCACTAAATTACTCAGAGTAGAGACTTCCCACCATCAGGAAGGCTGAAGGATATACCAATACCCATGGATCTAACAGTTTGGACCTGATGAAGCAGCTGAGAGAACAGTCTTAAAGTCCTCAGTAATTTAGGAAATGTAGGAAGAGTCACTAGACCCTTCAACCAACCTTCAAAAAACTACATAAGGCCAATGTAAAAGCATATCATGTAGTCCTTAAAACTGGCTAGATAAAATGAGATTTGGGTTTCTTAGAAAAGCTGTACGTCTCAATTTAAAAAAACAAACAGAAAAACACCAAACTGCCTGGCATGCAGTGACTAAAGCCTCCAAAGGCAGAGGCAATGGTTCTTAGTTATTCTTTTTCTAAGTCTGAAATTGCTTCTGGCTGAATGAAGTTTCTTCATTGAACTCTTTAAAGCCCGCTGAAGGCAACCGGGCTCCACTGTGGCAGGCAGAAGGGTGGAAGAGGGCAAAAACTGTCACTATGACTGCAAAGTTAGTTGGCTATGGCTATGCAAGGTTTAGGGGTTAAAGGTAACATCTGCAACTCCCTTTAAAATGCATCAAAAAGATGTATTGATGGATGGATAAAGAGATGGGCAGATGGAGAATATATAATAAAGCAAATAGAGCAAAATGTCAACAACTGCAGAATCCAAGTGGTGGTTATATGAGTCTGAATTGTTCAACTCTTTCAACTTTTCAATGTTTTCATAAAATATTATGGGGAAAAAATGGCTTTTTAAAAAGTCCCATTTGCCCAAATGTCCATCAACTGATGAATGGATAAACAAAATGTGGTATATATCCACACAGTGGAATATTATTCAGCCATAAAAAGTAACGAAGTGCTGACACATGTTGTAACATAGATGAAAGCTCAAAAAATGATGCTATGTTAAAGAAGCCAGACACAAAAAAGCCAGATTTGTATGATTTCATTGACATGAAATACTTAGAACAGGTAAGCCACAGAGACAGAAAGCAGATTAGAGGTTGCCAGGGGCTGGAAGGAGGGGGCAATGGAGAAATTCTGCTTAATGGGTACAGGGTTTCCTTTTGGGGTAATGAAAAAGTTTTGGAACTAGATAGAGGTGACAGCTGCACAATACCATCAATGTACTAAATGTCACTGAATTTTGCACTTTAAAATGATTAATATTATATCATGTGACTTTTACTTCAATTTTTTTTAAAAAGCCCCATTTGGTATCCAATAACATTAAGTCAATCTGGACAATACTACATTCCATTCCTATAGCCTAAAACTAAAGGGTTTTGGTACGGATTTGCTTGGTTTTCTGGTGGAGCCTGTCATGGTACTTTAACACTAACTAGCAGCTTAACTCCAAATACCTCCTCATTCTGCACATATCTGATAATATGTCCTTGTTAAATGAAAATACTCTAACAGTGAACATCTAAGTAGTTTGGAAATAAAAATTTATGAAATTGGTATTACCATCAGCATATGAAAAGTTATACGAGTAAGAAGGTGTAGGAAACATAGAAATATTAAGCCCTAGTATATTTTACCAAAGCAGGGTTCTTTGAGAGTAGTTGAGGAAAGCTAAAGAGCTTTAGGAAATTTTAACCTGCTAGGTGAACCAGACATACGTTCTCCCTTACCCAATCTTCTTCCCCCTAATAGACATGGGCTCCTGAGTCATCAAAGAGTCTCTGCTGCACATAACAAGAATTTATAATAGGTTTGAAGCTATGTGTTTAGTGCAGATTCTGCTAAGAGGCAGTGTCCAGACACATCACCCATTACTATCCCTGCAAGAGAGGCTAGGTCCAAACTGGAGTTTCTTAAAAAAAAAAAAAAAAGAGGGCCGGCCCCGTGGCTTAGCGGTTAAGTGCACGCGCTCCGCTGCTGGCGGCCCGGGGTTCGGATCCCAGGCACGCACCGCTTCTCCGGCCATGCTGGGGCCACGTCCCACATACAGCGACTAGAAGGATGTGCAGCTATGACATACAGCTATCTACTGGGGCTTTGGGGGAAAATAAATAAATAAGTAAAATTATAAAAAAAAAAAAAAAAAAAGACTCTCAAAGAGAAAAGCCTAGCTGGCTTGGGTAGGATAAAAGAAAGCATCCCTGAAAACCTGCATTCTAGACCAGAGTTAGCAATTTTAGGGACACACTGGACAACTTTGGGAAGTAGAGTTCGATGTTGTTAACAGTGCTCAAAGAAAGCTTAGCCTATTATTTGTTCAAAAAATTATAAAGGATCCAATGAATTGAAGATGGAACACAATGAGATGATCCTGTGAGAGATGTGTTTCAAAGAAACAATTTAAAAATGGTTATTATGAACCAAAATATTGTGATAATACTATGTAGAGAAGGGAAATATATGAGGTTCCTACTATCCACTTTTTTATATAATAAAACGTTTTTTCTGGTTGGTTCCCAAAAGGATAGACTGATACGAACATCATGTTCTGTTTTCACAAGAAAACCAGAACGATTTGGCTTTCAAAAGATATATGAGGATTCCTGTCAGAAAACTAAACTACCTGCTGGCGGTGGTGGTTACTATTATTAGGTTATTTGTTACCCGGTTGCTTTGAATCCCCACAATAAACAGACTAATACCCTTCGCCTCACCTCACCCCAATTCCCATCCAAGTGTGGTCATATGCTTAGAGGATTCTGAACGAAGAGTTGTGCCTGAGTCACTAGAATCCAGCAAATGTTTTATTTTCTTCCTTTATTCCTTTTATATATTTAAAAAATTTTTTTCAATCATAAACACATGTAATCTATATATATTTAACATTAAAGAAAAAGGCACTCAACTTTCATAAGAATACTCAAATATGCTATATATAAAAACAGTGTTTAGGGGCCGGCCCCGTGGCTTAGCAGTTAAGTGCGCGTGCTCTACTACCGGCGGCCCAGGTTCGGATCCCGGGCACGCACCGACTCACCGCTCGTCCGGCCATGCTGAGGTGGCGTCCCACATACAGCAACTAGAAGGATGTGCAACTATGACATACAACTATCTACTGGGGCTTTGGGGGAAAAAAGGAGGAGGATTGGCAATAGATATTAGCTCAGGGCTGATCTTCCTCACAAAAAATAAATAAATAAATAATAGTGTTTAGGGGCCGGCCCGGCGGCATAGCAGTTAAGTGTGCAGGCTCCGCTGCGGCGGCGTGGGGTTCGGATCCTGGGCGCGCACCGACACACCACTTGTTAAGCCATGCTGTGGCAGTGTCCCATATAAAGTGGAGGGAAATGGGTACGGATGGTAGCCCAGGGCCAGTCTTCCTTAGCAAAAAGAGGATTAGCAACAGGTGTTAGCTCAGGGCTAATCTTCCTCATACACACACACAAAAAATAGTATTTAAAGGAAACACTGAATATGGTAGAAAATAAAGTGAACCTTTTATTGCATTACATATAAAAAAGTTACATTAGTTGGGTGGAAGGCAACATTTATTCACTCAACAAATGTTTTTTGAGTGTCTGTCAAGTATGCTTTAATTCTCTACCTCAGTATCCTCAGATACTCTCTTCTACTCTTATCCCAACTCAGTTTTATATATACTAATAGATTCTGTCCTAACTCCTTTTTATAGTTTCATAGAGATTCTAGGGGTCTATAGCAAACACTTGGTAATTGCTTGGAATTAAAAGAAACATAACTATCAGACAAAGAAGGACCTGCCCAGTCCG
Organism: Diceros bicornis minor; assembly: GCF_020826845.1. Classification (NCBI taxonomy): domain Eukaryota; kingdom Metazoa; phylum Chordata; class Mammalia; order Perissodactyla; family Rhinocerotidae; genus Diceros; species Diceros bicornis. Next base: position 48,486,857 of record NC_080741.1, read on the forward strand.
AATGTCCAAAGTGACAAAATGCTCTTTTTATATATATAGGCAGAAAAGATTTTTTTGATTTCCCAAAAAAAGTGGTTTTTTTTTTTTTTTTTTTGAGGAAGATTAGACCTGAGCTAACATCTGTTGCCAGTCCTCCTCTTTTTTGCTGAGGCAGATTGGCCCTGGGCTAACAACCATGCCCATCTTCCTCCACTTTATATGGGACGCCGCCACAGCATGGCTTGACAAGCCGTGTGTCGGTCCGCGCCCAGGATCCAAACCTGCAAACCCCGGGGCCGCCAAAACGAAGTGTGTGAACTTAACTGCTATGCCACTGGGCCGGCTCCAGGTTTTTTGTTTTTTTTTTTTAATAACTAGCTACCAAGTGGTCATTCTGCACAATAATCGTTACTAAACATCAGTATAATAGACAAATCACTTTCCTACAAAGTATCTACCTAACTTCAGTAACACAAAAATGAAGTGAAAGGTGATTAAAACATAACTTACGAAGGAAGGTCTTTGGCAGCTCTCAAGCCCCAGCCTTTCTTTTCTGTAAGTATGACTTCCACATCTGCGTGTTGTTTTCTCTGAAACCGTCTATTGGAACAATAATCCCCATTTGGACACCGAGAAGAACTGAAATGAGAAATGAAGAAAATTAATTCTTCAAAGCAGCAAAAGAACCAAAAACATGTTCGATAGAATGTGTTATGTAACTACATATATCAATATATCTTTATGGGATAATCAGCATATGTGTGGGTAAGCCTTCAAGTGAGTCTTCCTCAGAAATTCTTTCCATCATGAAGGGAGTCCTTAAAACTGAGTGTCTACATTGTTACTTAAACAGATGATACCCACAATACAGCCTTGTCATCTGGTCATCACCTACTCCCTGGGTGTCTAGGATACATTTCTAGGCTGCATGTAAGCCTGCTGTACTCTGACTACTCTGCAGAGCTAAATTCTCTATCAGTGCACCATCTCTTACATTCCACTCCAATCATCATTAATTTGATCTACTTGACCTACATTTAAAAGAAACTATCATTAAACATATCCTTATTCAGAGTAAACACAATATAAAGTTGCAAGGCTCCTCTCCCATGGATCCTAGAATAAAAATAATAAAAGCAAATATTCACTGAATTCTTGATATTCCAAAGCTGGCAGATACAAAGACTTTTAATACTGAGTAAGGTACCAATCATTTTCAATATATTATTAATTATTGCCAAACCAGTAGTAAATAATTTTTTTTACAGATGCTCAAAGGATGGAGGATTCACTTTAGAGTGAAGTAGTGAAGGAAAGCTTTCAGGAGGGAGCAGGATTAAAGCAAAATCTCTAATAACACATAGGATATGGATAGAAAAGGAAAACCAGATATACAACAACAGCGCCTGCCCGTATGCAAAAATAGGAAACAAGGCCTGTTTGAAGCAAAGGGAATAAAACAGCTAAGGATAATTGATTATAAAGGTGGGTTGCTGGAAGACGGAAAGGCAGGTTGTTGATATACTGTGAAGGGCTCTGAATACTAGGCTAAATTTGAACTTAATCCTGAGAACTACTAAATGTCTGACTGTGGGAATAACATAAAGAAAGAAATTCTGGGGCCAGCCCAGTGGCTTGGCGGTTAAGTGAGCACGCTCTGCTGCTGGCGGCCCGGGTTCGGATCCCGGGCGCGCACCGACGCACCACTTCTCTGGCCATGCTGAGGCCGTGTCCCACATACAGCAACTAGAAGGATGTGCAGCTATGACATACAACTATCTATTGGGGCTTTGGGGGGAAAAAATAAAATAAATAAAATCTTAAAAAAAAAAAAAAAGAAATTCTGTATTTCATATCTGTTTAGCAAGGTTAGCAGGAAAACCCAGAATGCAGAGGTTAGGGCAACAAGGTCAAATTAGGAGAATAGTGCCCTTATGTCTCCTCTCCTTACATGTGTACTGTCATCTCTACTTTTAGTTTAAATAAAGGAATACAAAAAATGTTTTCTTTTTCATTTTTTTGAGGTGTACGATTTATTTTTGTAACACTATAACATGAACATAACCGAAAACTGAGCTTTGAAAGCAATCACTTCATTAATACTAAAAATAAGGTTACCTACACTACAAATCACCTTAATATTTTTTCCATGTTAAAAATAAGGATACAACTTTTCATCGATCAGATTGGTAAAAAAAATTATCATACATTTTTTAAGGTAAAGATGTTTACTGTTTATAAGAAAAAATATGGAAGCAAAAGTCTATCAACAGAAGATTTATAATAATTATGAGTTAGCTATGAACAGAATACATAATGCAGCCAAGGGAAAGATTCAGGTAGGTCTGTATGTACAGTTCTGAATAAGTCTTTAAAACATATTTAATTAAGGATGTACATGTAGGGTGAGGGGAAATAAAGTTCAAAAAAGTACATATAGTAAGATTTCATTTCTATACATAAAAAGAAGAAATATCCACCTATATTGGTATAGGCATAAAAATTATCTGGAAAGACTACAAATAGAGGGATTGAGGTTTGGGAGAGGAAGATTTTTATTTTATACATCTTTGAAATGTTAGGGTTTTATCTCATTTTATAGTAAAAACTAAAAAATACCCATATTTACTTCTCAGGACATGAACATCACAAGAGATAAAAGGAGACTGGATAAAAATTAATATTACTATGTTAGCATTAGGGCTACTTTATAGAACAATTACACTAGGTACTATAATCTAATGCACAAAGCAAGGGAAACTTGTCTCCTTATAAATACTCTTACACTTGGAGATTTTATTACTTATAAATACTCAAAAGAGGTAGAAGGAGAAAGGCTAAATTTTACTCTTCATTAATTCTTTTTAACATTTAGAGACATTTAATAGAATGGTTGAGCAAAAGCAGAGCATTCTAACTTACCATTCAATCATGAGGAGACGATTAAGACAATCTTCCCCACATGCTATTTCACCTTGAGCTCTTTCCTCTTTAGAAAGAGGTGTACACTCACACTGCATTCGCTTAATATCCCGATGGGATTTATTCTTCTTTCTATTGGGTAAAATTTTATACAAAGGGTTAAATAAATCCCTTGCCAATCATACAACATATATAATCACCTATGTGCTAAATCTCATTAGTTTCAAACTTAATGATTCTGGTTAAATCAATCATTCAAAAGGAAGAAAACACCTAATCACTAGCATTTGTGAGACTACAAACACTAAGAAGTGTGTTGCAAAAAGATGCGAGAGGCAGCCTTACTCCTGGCAAATAGGAGAATGGGGTAAATTCAAGTCTATCATTTTGGACTCAGCTCTTATTTCCCAGTCCAGGTCAGCTAAGCCTCAAATTCTGAGCAATTTCAAGTGTCAATAGTCATATTTGGCTCAGGAGAAAAATAAGAAAACTCATATATCAAATAGTGACATAGCTGATTAATTGTTAAATTTAAGCATCAGTCCTCATGGATGAACAAGTAATAGTTGAGATACAATGTTAAAGAAGAAAAGGAGCTGCTAAAAAAATAAGTTTTTAATTAAGAGTTTAACTCAATCAAATCTTTTAGACAATTCTTCGGTAACATCACTTTGGACAAATTCTTGTTTAAAAGAAAACCGAATGATTAAAAAAATAATAATACAGAATAATCAGGTAAAGGTTTTAGAGAGCTAAACTTTCTCAATGCAGACAAACTGATTTGGGGGGAGAAGGGAAACTATTCAAAATTGACTGGGTTCATAAAAACCTATGCCAGAGTTTGCAAAGCAAAAGTGAAAATGTGATTATTTACTGGCCTTTTTACTGAACTGTTTTTTTTTTGGTGAGGAAGATTAGCCCTGAGCTAACATCCATTGCCAATCCTTCTCTTTTTGCTGAGGAAGACTGGCCTTGGGTTAACATCCATGCCCATTTTCCTCTACTTTATATGGGACGCCGCAACAGCATGGCTTGACAAGCGGTGCGTCGGTGCGTGCCGGGGATGCGAACCTGCGAACCCCGGGCCGCCGAAGCAGAGCACATGCAATTAACTGCTACGACACCGGGCAGGCCCTGAACTCTATTTTTTGACCTTTGTCAAAACGAAAAAAAAAAAAAAAATCAAGGATCGTTGAATAAAAATTCCTTAAGATCAGGGAACTATGACTTACTCTTCAACAATCAGGCAGTGAAGAGCACAGCTACTCTAAGTGACTGTCTTAATCTCCTAACTAATCTGTTTTCATCTTCAATGTATGTTCTATTACAGTCCTTGTTTGATAAAGTCCTCAAGAGTGTCATGATAGCTTTAACTAAGTTTGAGTAACAACAAGTATCCACCTGGATCAATTAATTCATTAATGAGTGTATGAATATGCTTAGCCTGAAGAAAGATGACTAAAGATAAACACAATACCTATTTACAAGTACTTAAAGAGCTATAATTTTGAAAAATCAGCAGTAGCTTTATTTTTGTATTGCTCCAGAAGGCCAGATTAGGACTAATGGACACAGATTTTTTTTTTAATGTAAGCCTATTTCATTAGTCATAAGAAAAAAAAATTTTTTTCATTATACTCATACTATTTTATAATAATTTGTCTTCTTGGTGGCTCCTAAATGCCCAGCATATAACAGGCACTTAAGAACACTGAATATATATAAATGCTTTCCACTCCAAAAAGGCCCTCCAATGCCTCTATCAACCAAATTTATATGCACAGTCTCTTATGTGTCTGAATCTCATTGTTGAATAAAACCCAAAGGATTAGGTTGATTACTTTTATTTCTGTTCTTTTACAAAGACCCTGTAAGGTTGCATCAGTCTATGCACACAATCCCTCAGGAGTACTACTTAGAATATTTTTTTGAATTTAAACCTAATTTACAACTAGATGTAAATGAATGTAACTGTAAGAGGCTCTCTGTATCATAAAAAAGGCTTTTCTTTCTAATAGGAAAAACTTCTGATGAGACCCAACTTTAAAATGAAGTCTTTTACCTTATCCAGAGTGGAAAATTTCTTCATTAAAAAAAATTTTGAATCCTCTAGAGGAGAAATTTCCAAGAGGAGGAGGTGGGTAGTTAGGAGAATAAAGATTAAAAAAAAAAAAAAAAAAAAGGCATATTCAACATATATTTATACTGGGAAAATTAAAAGATTATTGAGGAAGGGTGAAAGAAAGCAGGCTGAGAAGCTCTGCTCTAGAGGAATATGTTTTCATTACCCCCATTCTCATTATACCTTGTTTCATGTGAGGAATTTGTGGTAAACCATTTTACCGTTTATTTCTAAAATATTTGTTATGCTATTGCCAAATTTAATCCATTAGCAATAGACTAAAAAACCTGACAAAAGAAAACTACGTTCTGGTCTAGTTCCAGCTTTATAAAGTACCTAAAGATATTTTACTCTGAACATTTTTGAAAAGTAAGGGAAAAAAATCCAACATAACTACTTTTTTCTTCTCTAATAGCAGACTATTTTGTGGGGGTTTTGTTTCACTTTCTGTCACAGTTTCACATGTAAAAGGAATTTAAGAAAAAACTGGGCTGGCCTAAATTAAACTTTTAGAATCAAAGAGGTAATGAGACAAAAAAAAAATTAGACCTCACTTTCTGGGAGAAAAAAATTGGGGGAGGGACTCTATGCCATCAAATCTAAATAGGTAAATACACTTTTTAGATTTTTTGTTTACATTTTATCACATAACTGTATTTCATATGATTGAGTTCATATATTCTGAACTGTTGAAAAGCTAATTTTTTTTTTTAACAAAGAGGTTAAAATTTGTCAGACAAGTATTAATTAACGCTTACCTTTCTGTTAAATAAACATTTTCTTCAATCAGATCAAAGTAACAAGGCATCTTCCCTTGCTTGGCACATTCCTTCCATCGCTGTGGGTCCCTGAAGTCCTCCATGACACAGGAAGGCCCAACCAGTGCTGACCCTGGGGGTACTGCTGTCTCTCTCTGCTCTACCTCCACTCTGACTTTCTTTCTGTCCTGAAGCTCACTATCACTTTCAGAATCACTCTCCAATTCTTGCCTCCTTTTTTTAGGAGGCCCTCTATCTTTCATATCACTTTTTTCTAAATTTTTTGAAAGATCTTTCTTTTCATTCACAGCTAAAGAGTCCTTAATGGAATTGCTGCTTATTTCAGGTGCTTGCACTGACCCCTTGTCCTTCTGAAGGGACAGAAAAAATTTACTGGACTGGCTTAAAAAGTGAGATCCTCCACATTGATCCCAATTTTCCTCCTCTTCACGGTCATCTGTTAAGGAATCTGGTACTTGCCCCTGAATTCGATCATATACAACCCCAGTTCCAGGAGGTCTACCTGCCAATCTTGGATCCCAGTAGCCATTGCCTTGCCAGTAATTACGTGTCCCACCATACTGTTCTGCACTTTGCTGATACTTGTGTCCACCACAGGCTCCATAGCTGCTGTCAGGTTGCTGATATGTAGTAGTAGGCTTTTCTTGTTGAGAGAAGTCCCACCCTAGGTTTCTGAGCTCTTCTGATGAATGAAAGCCATCCACTCGGGAGATCTCACAACAGGAAGAAAAACTCAACTCTGTTTTTCCCAGTCTACTATCTGTTCTGTTAGGGAAAATGGTCTGTTGCCGAGACTTATTTGGGACATCTTCAAAATCATCAGAAGAATAAACTGGCAGCTCTTCTTGCTGCCTAGTAGCTATTTTGGCTTTCATTGTTTCCTCAGAATTTGGATGACCTAGAGGGTCAGATTTCACATCTGTATGACTTGTACTATCAACCCCATCACTCTGAGGGTGAGCAATTTCAGGGAGGTGGTTATCTATTTGTTTTCTGCTGGGCTGTGTAAAAGAAATTTCTGGATTCTTCTCTATTCCTTTATGAAGGAAGAACTTCTCCGTTTGAGAACAGGCTTTACGAGCTATACTCTCAAATTTTTCCTCATATGAATGTCTCCTTGACTCCAATCTCTCATCTTCCCAGTGGTCAGAATAGTGTCTGTAACTCTGACTGCTCCGTGAAGAACAAGGGCTTGTTTCTTCCATGGGCAAAGTAGAGTTCTTTGGCACAACCACAACAGACTGAAGACGGTTTCTTGGAATACTGCTGTCATCAGAATCTGTATCTTCTGAATCACTTTCATCACTTGAACTTTCAGAAGAACCAGAATAATCTTCATGGACAGTAGACACAATCTCTGAGGCATGACCACTACTGTCACATTTTAAGGTATATGTTACACTGTCACTGTCTTCCATGGTTAAATTCAAATCGCAAGAAGAAAATACAACTTCTGAATCATCAGAAGTATGTGCATGTCCTCTTCCACCTTCTTCATCTAACGAGACTTCTGGTCCTCTTCTTCTATCAGGTAATATGGAATTCCCTTCTTCTTGAGCCTCTTGTACACATTTCCCAGATAACCCATTATTATGCCTATTTTCCCAGGAAGCAAATCCCCTTCCTGAATCAGGAAGGCCACTACCTACTTCTACTATTGTTTCTTTCTCTGCATGCTTTAAAAATTCTGTGCTTTTATTCTTCGGCACAGCATCCAAAAGTGGAGATGTGTTCTCTCCACGTTGCAAGAGAGTTAAATTGTCCATTTTTATTCCTGGTGGAAGACTCAGAAGAGATGACGCAATACCTGAACTCTCTATAGGTTGATATAAATCATCAAAATGATTAACAGAAGCTGAACTAGCGCTACCAACACTCTGCTTATATTCTTCATATGCAAATTTTGCATGCTGATCTGTCAGATTTCTATTATCACATATCACTGGTTTTGATTTCAAATGCACATTCATAAAGCTATTTGAAGAAATCTTTGTAACTGAAGGTTCAATATTTTCAGCTTCAGAATAACACAAAGAAGGGTTGCTGTCATTTGAAGTACAGTATATATCTGAATCTTTGGTTTTACAGCAAGAAACTCTCATATCAACTGGTTCTTTAGCTACTGTTTTGGAATAATCTATAGTCATAACTGGCAAAGACATGAGTTTATCTTGGTGTGGTGACACCGGAGGTTCTGTTTCTGTAAATGGGCTTTCTGACTTACTATGCTGCATGCAAGTATCATCCAAGTCTTTTTCTTTACATCTATTAATATTCTGAAATCCATTTGATGAAAGCATGCATGCTTTGACCAAAGAGGATACCTCCGATCCAGTCACACTATCATCAGAAGACATAAAAACAGTGTCAGTTTTAGAAGTGCAAAATGTTGCCAAATCAGATTCTGTCCCGGGGGATCCATTTATATTTGATTCTATGGGACAATAACTTCTTAACTGATCATTCTTCACTTTAGATAAAGAATCTAACTCCTTATTACTATCATGGCTATCATGTCCTATAAATTCAGACTTAAAAATAGGCGATTCATTTAGCTTTTTAAAAGTAGGTGAATCATTTAATCGATTTGATGGAGATGGAGATCCAGTCTTTTGTCTTTCAGGAATTTTACTAATCATTCTTAATTCACTACCTTTTGAACAAGGAGTCTGTAAACTAAAAGAATGAGACTGTTTGATTTCCTCATTTAATTCTGTACAACAGAAAGAATTTTTAAATTTATCAGACTTGGGTACAGATTTTGAAGGGGCAGATTTATAACGGGAAACACTGTTATCGTGCTTGGAATATGATGACCCCCGTCGGAATCCCAGTTCATTAGAGGGAGAACAACATCTTTTCATTGCTTCATTTTCTGAAGTCCTTTTGGATTCTCTTTCTAGTTTTGAAGAATACTTTCCTCTTTTCTCCATCTCTAAGTAAGAGGACTCAGTTTTGCAGTCCCGGTCAGATTTAGAATAGGATGATGATGTCCTTGGGTCTCTGTAAGAGGAGGAATGAGATGAGGTGCGCCTTGAATATGTCTTCTTATACTCATCTTCTGAGTCGGAACTCTCTCGGGCCCTGGTATCTGTATATGGCCGAGAATACCGTGCCCTCTCTCGATAAGGGGAACTCCTATGGTAGCGCCGATCAGAGTCGTAATAATGGGATCGTTCTGACCGAGAATAGGATAAACTAGTTCTAGAGCCTCTGTCAGATCTAGAACGAGATCTGCTCCGCCTTCGCTCTCTCTCTGATCTACATCGAGAAGATATATACCGAGTATCTCTTTCAAGTTTTGAGTAGCTAAAATACTTATCATCTCTCTCTGTTTTAGATCGTGAAGATTTTCCTAAATCCTCACTTTTTAAAGGTGCTAAACTCTTTTTTGAATCTCTTTCTTTTTCAATGCTTGCTGAAAATTTTAAATCATGTGATCTTTGACTTGAGGAAGTCCTCACAGAATCTTCATCAGATTCTGAACCAAAAAAGGTGCCTTCAGATTGTGAAGATTTCTTCTTAGAATCTGTTTTTTTAGAGCCCAGACTACTTTTAGAACTATCTGGAATTTCTTCTCCCTTCCCAATATGGGAATCTTTTCGTGAGGGAATATCTGCTTGCTCATTCAAATTTTGAGTTATGTGTTCTTCTGAACTATTAGATACAGTGTCCTGCTTAGTGTCCACTTCTGAAGATTCTGGTACAATTGTAACTGGTGGTTCCTTCAGGGCTCTAACTGCTACATCTACTGGTGCTGTCATCAGAACTGTTACTGGTGTATGTGGCAAGGCCACTGGCTCTGTTATTGCTGCTGGTGGTGAGGATGTTGTGGCTTGGGGAGGTGGAGGTGGTGGAGGTGGAGACAGGGGTGGCGAGTCTACAGTTGTTGATTCTGCTATGACTGCTGGTAATGGTACTATGGGAGGAGGCGGAGATGCCAATGCTGTGGTAGTAGTCAGCAGTGGCCTGGATGTTACATGAAGCAGATGTTTCTTAAAATGAATTTTGCCCAATTCTACTCTTGATTTTGGTGGGGAGGATTCTTCTGTAGTAGACAAGGTATCTCCAATGTCCATTTTAATTTTAGGGGTCAAGTCTACTTGAAGAGGTACAGTTGGGGAGTTCTGAGTGTCATTTTGCTTTTCACTGCCAAGTGCAGTCAGAAATCTGTTCTGCAAAGTTTTCTTTGTAAGGCTAAAGCTGAATGACACCTTCTGTCGTCCCTGTTCCTCCAAATTAACTTTTGTCTTGGTGCCTTTGGGCAAAAATCGACTAGAAGCAACACCTTTGAACATTGGTCCTTTGATGAAACCTGTTTTCTGCACATTTTCAATCTTTGCCTATAAATGAACAAAATAAGCAGTTACTACTATAATAAAGTTACTTTCAAATGGCTAGCATCAAAGTTTAAAATGTCAGGGAAATGAAAAGTCTTTTTTTAATGACAAACCATTTGAATTTCACTAAAGTACATAAGCATTTTTTTTAAAATAATTTTATTTATTTATTTTTCCCCCAAAGCCCCAGTAGATAGATAGCTGTATGTCATAGCTGCACATCCTTCTAGCTGCTGTATGTCGGACGCGGCCTCAGCACGGCGGGAGAAGCGGTGCATCGGTGCGCGCCCGGGATCCGAACCCGGGCCGCCAGTAGCGGAGCGTGTGCACTTAACCACTAAGCCACGGGGCCGGCCCAAGTACATAAGCATTTTTAAAAAGTCTTTATTATGGAAATTTTCAAACACACTCAAAAATATAGAGAATACTATAATAAACCTCTATGTACCACCCTAGTTTCAACAATTACCCACATTTTCCCATTCTTGTTGTCTCTTAGATTAAGAATTTTATCCAGTTTTATAACTATTTTCCAGGAAGAATTTTTAACAAGAACAAAAAAAAAAGAATCTGATATGTATTTCAAGATACAACACAAAAGGACATGTGGATAGAGAGCAAAAGCTAACAGCTAACATCTTAGTAATGAAAATAGTTTGTTCTTATATTTTATCTGAGAAGAAACATTAGAAGTCTTTATAACCAGTGGTCTCCCAGCATCACACAGAATCACTTGGATGCTTGGTAAAAATGCAGATCTGTGACAAAACACCAGGGAATATGGATTCAGTAGATCTAAGGTGAGGCAAGAAAGTTTGTTTTGCTTTGTTTTTTGAAAACAAGCACCTCAGGCAATTCTGATGGACTTCCCAGATTTGGGAAACCATTGGTATAGAGAAATCTCCCATCTAACTCATTTTACAGATGAGGTCATCAAATGAGGACCAGGCCTTTCTGTCTTCCTGGAAATTACTCTGTCTTGGCACACTACCAATGTCTCTGCCTGGGCCCCATACATCAGATATATAGTCTGAACCTACTGTATGAGTGACAACTACAAGTATATATCTAAGAAGATTTCTGCCTCCATTATTTGCCAAACCATCAAAGCAAATGGTGGGCTTTAGAAGTTAAAGGCATAACCTAGGTTACAGACACAACATCAGAAAAATCTACAGCAACAAATTCAAGCCTAAATTAAAGATAGTACACTTGCCATCCGCAACATTTTTCTAATTGATGTTCTTTAATCAACTCTGACTATTTAAAAGAATAGTTTTCCTTTCAACATGGTAAAATCTGAAATCAGTTTTCAAAATTATACAGTAACCATTCAAGTGGGAAAGTAACTATCTTCACGTGCTTTACCACAAGTGGTGGTCTTCAAATACTTTTAAGAAATAGAATCTACTTTTCAAATTAAATCTTACATGGAAGCACAATAGGTAAAAAGCTGTCTCCAGAGCTATCAGCTTTCTTTACCTTGCCTAAACCTGAAGCTCTAAAGTTTAAAAACCATTTTCCTGAGATATACAAAATCCCTCACTAGAATGAGTTACTTTAAATCCAAAAACAAAATTAAGCAAAAACTATTACTTCACTTCACATTCAAAACGATGACTAAATTTTGAATGTTTTCAATCCCATAACCATTAAAGAACTAGTTAAACTATACTTACCTCATTTTCTTCTTCTCTATTGCCATCCAGCCAAGAAAGCATGCAAAAGAATAAAAAGAAATCATAAATACTTAAAGCCAATTGAAATGAAAGTTATTTAATTAAAACTTAGGATACTTACAACCTACAGGTATATTTTATTTGGACTGTCCATTCCTTCATAGCCTCGGTTACATTTAGTATAGCAAATATTTATTGAACACAGTGCCATGCACTATGCTAGGTGCTGGAGATAAAATGTGAATAAAGCAGAGTCCCTGCTCTTAAGAAGCTTACAGTTTCCTGTATAGTCATGTATCACTTAACAACAAGGACATGTTCTGAACTGAGAAATGCATCGCAGGTGATTTCGTCGTGCGAACATCACAGAGTGTACTTACACAAACCTAGATGGTATAGCCTACTACACACCTAGGCTATATGGGACCATATATAATCTTATGGGACCACCGTCGTATGTGGTTCATCACTGACCGAAGCGTTGTTATGCGGCGCAAGACTGTAAATACAAAATATAATTTTGTTACAGAAGTAATTCCAACATAATGGAGTAAATACAAGGATAGAAATATACACAGTATAACAGCAAAGAGGAAGATAAGTAACTCAGTTTAGTGGAACGACAGGAATGCAAAGAATCCTTCCTAAAAGAAAAGATTAGTTTTTGAAGAATATATTTGTAGGGAGACTCTAGGCAGAGGGAGATCCCAGGCAAAAGGCACAGAGATTAAAACATAGGAACAGTATGTGCAAGGAAACTATAAACAGTTCAGTATTACCTGAGTATAAAGTGTTAAGGCAGAAAGAAGCCAGTAAATAGGTAAAGTAGGGGGAAATGGCCAGATCCAGAGGCCAGGTTTCTCATGAGGAAAAACATATTTTATCTTATGGATTAGTGGTTCTCAATCTTTTCTGGTAACCATTCAATAGTTCCTTTGCTGAATGCAAGGTATACACACTGCTCCACATCACAGCACATGGTTCTCTGAGCTCACAGTTATGTTCTAACAAAGGTAACCACACTGTGTCTTGACCTAGAGGAATCAAAAGCCAAAAGTGTGGTGTACACCAGTGCACTGGGGCATACTGGGGAAAAGGAGGCTACAAAAGGGTTTTAGGCTATGACAGACAGATTTATATTTTAATCATGTCGCTCTGTAGGCTATGTGGCAAGACTGGAGTATAATAATCTGTTTTAAATGGCGCTTAAAAGAAACGTACAAAAACCCTTTCCCCAAAAGTAAGCCTGACTCCATCATAATTCAGTCCACTCACCAGTGTCTATGGTAGCAATACAAAATCAAGTAATGAAGGGGGAAAAAAGTTGGCAACACCTGGACAAGATCTGAAGTGGTTCCAAGATTAAACACTTTTTTCAACTCCAAAACCACCAAAAACTTCACAGATGTGATCTCAGAACTACTGTATTTCATCGATTCTATGATGTACATTTTCTCCATATATAACATCTCTGCAGGATGCATCATACCATCAATAACATCATAGTTTAACTGGCAGAGTTTTCGCCTTTCTTGGTGATTGATAAAATAATTGCATCTTACAACTTATCGCATACTAGATTTGATTTAAATTAGTACCGTGTGAAATTCTTCCAAGAAGAGAAAAGGTACCAGAAGATGTCCAAGCATTTGGAGTGTCATTCATATTTATACTCCTCTTTACAGTGGACGTTTAACAGCATTCGTGCTTGTCTGCATGGTATCATACACATGAAGTGCTAGAAATACTAAGGTGACTGGAACCCTTTCCTAAGCCTCAGCAGTTCTACTTTGGACAAGCAAATGAAAAGAATAATTCTGATGGGTGACGTCAGCATCATGGCAGAGTGAGTTTTCCCCATTAGACTCTCCCCCACTAAGATACAACAGAAAGGACATTCATATACCAACAAAGGACATTCACACAACACAAAAGACATCTGAGAGACCCACACAGCCTTACATCTGAAGGTAGAGGTACTGGTACCACCAGAGGAAGTGGAAGGAGGTAAGGAGAACTCTCCTGCCCCAACGACAGCAACCCTAGGACCAGGACCATGCGGCCTCTCTGAGAGAAAGGAGAGAGGAGAAGCCCTTCGTGGGAAAACTGTCGCTCTCCAAGTTCTCTCTCAGCCTGTGGGAAATTCCCATGCGGAGGGGACTGAACTGTTGTTGGGGTGACTTCATCAAGCTAGCACTCCAGGAGAGCAGATAGCGAGGGAAGAACAGAAGCCCCCAGGATCAGGCAGGCAAAGAAAAGAGCCCGCCCCGCTCTGGCTCTGAGAGAGAGAAGGGGCAGGGGCAGCCCTCCATGGGAAAACCGTCACTCTCCAGGTTGTCTCACAGCCTGTGGGAAATTCCCATATGGAGGGGACTGAACTGCTGCAGGACTGTCTTCATCAAGCTAGCACCCCAGGAGAGCAGATAGTGAGGGAAGAGTGAGAAGCCCCCAGGATCAGGTGGGGGAAAGAAAGCCCCTCCCCCGCCCGGAGCACCAGCGCAGCCAGTCTGCCAGAGCGCCTGCAGAACACGGCAGGTTCAGAATACACAGCTCTTGACCCCCACCCAAGTGGCAGCAGGTGGAAGCTGCAATCAGATATCTTCAGAATGAAGAAAAATAAGCCCACATCCTCAAGCACTATGCAAAAATATATTAAATCTCCAGACCAGAAGGCAAATGACAAGCACCCAGAAATCAATCCTGAAGGCACAAAAATTTATAACCTAAATGACAGAGAATTCAAACTAGCTATCATAAGAAAGCTCAAAGAACTACAAGAAAATACAGATAGACAATTCAATGAAATCAGGAACGTCTTCACAAAAGAGATTGAAACTATAAAGAAAAACCAATGTTGGAGATGAAAAACACAATGGAGAAGATAAAGAAAAATCTGGAATCTTTAAAGAACAGAGCTGACAATATGGAGGAAGGAATTCGCAATATTCAGGATAGGAATGCAGAAATGCTTCAGATGGAGGAGGAGAGAGAACTAAGACTAAAAAGAAGTGAAGAAATTCTCAGAAAAATATCCAACTCAATTAGGAAATACAACATAAGGATTACAGCTATTCCAGAGGAAGAAGAGAGGGAAAAAGGAGCAGAGAGCCTGTTCAAAGAAATAATAGCTGAGAAGTTCCCAAACCTGGGGAAGGAGCTGGAAACACAAGTGAATGATATCAATAGATCTCCTAAATATATCAACATGAAAAGCCCCTCTCCAAGGCATATAGTAGTAAAGCTGGCAAAAGTCAATGATAAAGAAAAGATATTAAGGGCAGCAAGACAAAAAAAAAATAATGTACAAAGGAATTCCTATCAGGCTCTCAGCCAATTTCTCAGCAGAAACTTTATAGGCTAGGAGAAAGTGGAATGATATATTCAAAATTCTGAAAGACAAAAGCTTTCAGCCAAGAATACTCTATCCAGCAAAAATATCCTTCAGATATGATGGAGAAATAATAACTATCCCAGATAAACAAAAGCTAAGGGAGTTCATTGCCACAAGACCCCCACTACAAGAAATGCTTAAGAAGGCCCTCATGCATATATATAAAAAAGAGAGAGAGAGAGAGAGAAAGGGGATACAAAGCTCTGAGCAAGGAGAAAAACAGGTAGACAAAATCAGAAAAATTACAGCTCTCTATCAGAATAGGTTAGCAAACAATTATAGCACAAAGATTAAGAGAAGGAAAACACCAAAAATAAATATAACCTCATTACTTTAAACACAAACTCACAACACAAGATGGAATGAGTTGTGACAATAATAACTTAGAAGGGGAAGAGGCGAGGGATGGAATTGACTTAGTCTAAGGAAATAAAAGGCCATCAGAAAATGGACTATATCATCTACAAGATTTTTTATACAAACCTCATGGTAACCACTAAACAAATAATCAGAACAAAGACACATACAATAAATAAAGAGAAAACTAAGGAAACCATCATATAGAACTACCAAACCGAATTTGCAGTCCGAAACACACGGGACAAGAAACAAAGGAAATGCAAGAGAACTGGAAAATGAGCGATAAAATAGCAACATTAAGCCCTCATATATCAATAATCACTCTAAATGTAAATGGACTGAATTCTCCAATCACAAGACAGAGAGTGGCGGGATGGATTAAAAAACAAGATTCAACAATATGCTGCCTCCAGGAAACATATCTCAGCTCTAAAGACAAACACAGGCTCAGAGTGAAAGGAAGGAGGACAATACTCCAAGCTAATGGCAAACAAAAGAAAGCAGGTGTTGTCAAACTTATATCAGACAAACTAGACTTCAAGATAAAACAGGTAATGGGAGACAAACAGAGGCAATATATAATGATAAAAGGGACACTCCACCAAGAAGAAATATCACTTATAAATATATATGCACCCAACACAGGAGCACCAAAGTACACAAAGCAACTATTAACAAACCTAAAAGGAGATACTAACAACACAATAAGGGAGCTTAACATCCCACTTATCTCAATGGATAGGTTATCCAGACAGAAAGTCAATAAGGAAATAGTTGACTTATACGAAAAACTAGACGAGATGGACTTGATAGATATATATAGAGCACTCCATCCAAACACAGCAGATTACACATTCTTCTCAAGTGCACATGGAACATTCTCAAGGATAGACCATATGTTGGGAAACAAGGCAAGTCTCTATAAATTTAAGAAGACTGAAATCATAACAAGCATCTTCTCCAACCATAATACTATGAAACTAGAAATCAACTACAAGAAAAAAACTGGAAAAGGGACAAAGATCTGGAGACTAAACAACATGCTACTGAACAACCAATGGATCACTGAAGAAATTAAAGGAGAAATCAAAAAATATCTGGAGACATATGAAAATGAAAATACACCATATCAACTCATACGGGATGCAGCAAAAGTGGTCCTGAGAGGGAAACTCATGGCAATACAGGACCACCTTAACAAACAAGAAAAATCCCAAATAAGCAACCTTACAGTATACCTAACAGAATTAAAAAAAGAAGAACAAAGCCCAAAGTCAGCAGAAAGAGGGAAATAATAAAAATTAGAGCAAAAATAAGTGAAATTGAAACCCCCAAAAAAACCAGTAGAAAGGATCAATGAAACAAAGAGCTGGTTCTTTGAGTAGATAAACAAAATTGACAAACCCTTAGCCAGACTGACCAAGAAAAAAAGAGAGAAGGATCAAATAAATAAAAAGAGAAATGAAAGAGGAGATATTACAACGGATACCCCAGAAATACAAAGGATTATAAGAGAATAAGATGAAAAACTATATGCCAACAAAGTGGACAATCTAGAAGAAATGGATAAATTCTTAAGACTCATACAAGCACCCAAAACTGAACCAAGAAGAAATAAGGAATCTAAATAGACGAATCACAGGTAAAGAGATTGAAACAGTAATCAAAAATGTCCCAAAATATAAAAGTCCAGGGCCAGATGGATTCTCTGGAGAATTTTACCAAACATTCAAAGAAGATTTAATATCTATCCTTCTCAAACTATTCCAAAAAATAGAGGAAGATGGAACACTTCCTAACACATTCTACGAGGCCAAGATCGCGCTGATACCAAAGCCAGACAACAACAACACAAAGAAGGAAAATTACAGGCTAAGATCACTGATGAACATAGATGCAAAAATCCTCAACAAAATATTGGCAAATATTTTGCCAATACATTACAGCAATACATTAGAAAGATCATATACCATGATCAAGTGGGATTTATACCAGGGACACAGGCATGGTTCAACATCTGCAAATCAATCAATGTGATACACCACATTAACAGAATGAGGAATAAAAACCACATGATCATCTCAATAGACACAGAGAAGGCATCTGACAAGATTCAACATCCATTTATCATAAAAACTCTCAACAAAATGGGTTTAGAAGGAAAGTACCTCAACATAATAAAGTTCATATATGACAAACCCACAGCCAGCATCATACTCAAAGAGGAAAAAGTAAAAGCAATTCCTCTGAGAACAGGAACAAGACAAGGGTGCCCACTCTCGCCACTCTTATTCAACATAGTGCTGGAGGTTTTGGCCAGAGCAATTAGGCAAGAAAAATGAATAAAAGGAATCCAAAAAGGCAACGAAGAAGTGAAACTCTCACTGTTTTAGACACACGATTTTATATATAGAAAACCCTAAAGAATCCATTGGAAAACTATTAGAAATAATCAACAACTACCACAGGGTAGTTGCAGGGTACAAAATCAACTTACAAAAATCAGTTGCACTTTCATACTGTAATAAGAAACGGACAGAAAGAGAACTCAAGCAGACAATCCCATTTATAATCACAACAAAAAGAATAAAATATCCAGGAATAAATTTAACCAAGAAGGTGAAAGACCTATACAATGAAAACTATAAGACATTATTGAAAGAAATCAATGATGACATAAAGAAACAGAAAGATGTCCCATGCACATGGACTGGAAGAATAAACATAGTTAAAATGTCCATACTACCTAAAGCAATCTAGATTCAATGCAATCCCAATCAGAATCCCAATGACATTCTTCAGGGAACCAGAACAAAGAATCCTAAAATTTATATGGGGCAACAAAAGACCCCGAATAGCTAAAGTAATCCTGAGAAAAAAGAACAAGGTTGGAGGCATCACAATCCCTGACTTCAAAACATACTACAAAGCTATAATAATTAAAACAGCATGATACTGGTACAAAAACAGACACACAGATCAATGGAACGGAAGTGAAATCCCAGAAATAAAACCATACATCTATGGACACCTAATCTTCGACAAAGGAGCTAAGAACATACAATGGAGAAAGGAAAGTCTCTTCAATAAATCGTGCTGGGAGGGCCGGCCCCATGGCTTAGCAGTTAAGTGTGCGCGCTCCGCTACTGGCGGCCCAGGTTCAGATCCCGGACGCGCACCAACGCACCGCTTCTCCGGCCACGCTGAGGCCGCGTACCACATACAGCAACTAGAAGGATGTGCAACTATGACATACAATTATCTACTGTGGCTTTGGGGAAAAAAAGGAGGAGGACTGGCAGTGGATGTTAGCTCAGAGCTGGTCTTCCTCAGCAAAAAGAGAAGGATTAGCATGGATGTTAGCTCAGGGCTGATCTTCCCCACAAATAAATAAATAAATAAATAAATGGTGCTGGGAAAACTGGACAGCCACATGCAAAAGAATGAAAGTAGACTATTTTCTTTTGCCATACACAAAAATTAACTCAAAATGGATCAAAGACTTGAAGGTAAGACCTGAAACTATAAAACTCCTGGAAGAAAACACAGGCAGTACACTCTTTGACGTCAGTCAGAGGGATCTTCTCAAATTCCATGTCTACTCAGACAAGGGAAACAAAAGAAAAGATAAACAAGTGGGATTTCATCAGACTAAAGAGCTTCTGCAAGTCAAATGAAACCAGCATCAAAAGGAAAAGACAACCCAGCAGCTGGGAGAAAATATGTGCAAATTATATATCTGACAAGAGGTTAATCTCCATAATATATAAAGAACTCACACAACTGAATAACAAAAAAACAACCTGATCAAAAAATGGGCAGAGGATATGACTAGACATTTTTCCAAAGAAGATATACAGATGGCCAATAGGCACATGAAAGATGTTCAACATCATTAATCATCAGGGAAATGCACATCAAAACTACACTAAGATATCACCTTATACCCGTTAGAATGGCTATAATCACCAACACAAAAAATAACAAATGTTAGAGAGGTTGTGGAGAAATAGGAACCCTCATTCTCTGCTGGTGGGAATGCAAACTGGTGCAGCCTTTCTGGAAAACAGTATGGAGACACCTCAAAAAATTAAAAATAGAAATACCTTATGATCCAGCTATCTCACTACTGGGTATTTACCCAAAGAACTTGAAATCAACAATCCAAAGAGGCTTATGCACCCCTATGTTCATTGCAACATTATTCACTATAGCCAAGAAGTGGAAGCAACCCAAGTGTCCCTCGACTGATGATTGGATAAAGAAGATGTGGTATATATACACAATGGAATATTACTCAGCCGTGAAAAAGGACAAAATCGTCCCATTTGCAACAATATGGATGGACCTGGAGGGTATTATGTGAAGGGAAACAAGCCAGACAGAGAAAGACAAACACTGTGTGATTTCACTCATACGTGGAAGATAAACTACAGACAGAGAGAACAGTTTGGTGGTTACCAGGGGAAAGGGGGTTACGGGGTGGGCACAAGAAGAGAAGGGACGCATTTATATTGTGACTGACAAACAATAATGTACAACTAAAATTTCACAATGTCATAAACTATTATGACATCAATAAAAAAAATCAGAAAAGGGGCCGGCCTGGTGGCGCAAGCAGTTGGGTGCGCACACTCCGCTTTGGCGGCCCGGGGTTCGCCGGTTCAGATCCCAGGCACGCACTGACACACTGCTTGTCGAGCCATGCTGTGGCAGTGTCCCATACAAAGTAGAGAAAGATGGGCACAGATGTTAGCTCAGGGCTGGTCTTCCTCAGCAAAAAGAGGAGACCTGGCTTTGGATGTTAGCTCAGGGCTGATTTCCTCACCAAAAAAAAATTAGAAGAAAAAAAAAGAATAATCCTGACAAACTGTGATGAAAGTAAATAAATTCCAAAAGTTGGACCTGTGACCAAAAGACAGAAGCACAGAATGACAGATTTTAGCTCATTTTAAGTTAGAACATTTTTAATTAGTTTTCTTTATTTATTTGAAAAAGTAATACATGCACCCAGGGGAAAAATTTATAATACAAAGAGATATATAACTAAAATTAGGTCTCTCTCCCCAGGGGCAACTATTAAGTTTTGTACATCCTTCCAAAAATTGTGTGCATATATGAGCATATATATCTCTTTTAAAGGAGAAAACACATACACAAATGGAAACATACCTTTCTGTACCTTGTTTTCCTCCACTTAAAGCCTTGGATATTATTACGTATCAACATATATAGATGTAGCTTCAATTGTAGTCTACCAGCATAATAGCTTTTCATGTTTATAAGTCATTGGTATTTTCTTTTGTCTGGGAAGTGCTTTTTCAGGTCCTTCGCCAATTGATTACCTATTGAGTTGTTGGTCTTTCTTACTGACTTATAAAAGCAAGATGTGAGGCATCTGCAACTAGAATGTGTCACTGTACAGGGTACTTAAGTTTCCTTGTCACCTGAAAAATTTAAGAAGAACCTGGATGAGAATTTATCTAAGATGAGTTAGAATTCCTGTCCTAGCTGTAAAGCCGAAAGTGAGACCCTAGAAGGTCTCATTCCAGGACCTCAGCTCACCGAATTTCCTGAACCACAGATGGGAAACAGCATTTTACTTTATCTTGATTTTAACAAGTAAAGACTTTAAAAGCTTCACTCATACTTAATCTTTAAAGATCTCTTACTAAAACTCAAATACTCCTCAAACACTTAAAGCCAGTGTTTCTCACATTTGAGTGATGTATGGGCCTCTTTTAAAAGGGAAAAAAAACCAAAACTGTCAGACATCTAAGAACAGATTCCAATTTAAGAATACTGACTTAAGAAACTAAAATTAGTTTATTAAATTTTTTTTAATTTTTATTTATTTATTTTTTTCCCCAAAAGCCCCAGTAGATAGCTGTATGTCATAGTTGCACATCCTTCTAGTTGCTGTATGTGGGACGTGGCCTCAGCATGGCCGGAGAAGCAGTGTGTTGGTGCGTGCCCGGGATCCGAACCCAGGCCACCAGTAGCAGAGCGCACGCACCTAACCACTAAGCCACAGAGCCGGCCCCTATTAAAATTTATTTTACTTGAAAATCACATTGAAAAGTAACAGCAGTTTTCAAGTGAAATAAATTTTAAAACTTAAAACTGGTCAAAATAATTTTTAAGGTCTATGGGTTAGAAAAGAGTATTGTATCAATGTCAATTTCTTGAAATTGATAATGGTACAATGATAATATAAGAGAATGTTCTTGTTTTTAGGAAATACGCATTGGAGAATAGAGGGATAAAAAGGCATCATGCCTGCAACTTTCAAACATTTCAGAAAAAAAATAATATGTGTGTATGTATAGAAAGAGAATGATAAATGGTAAAATGTTCACAATTGGGGAATCTGAGTGAACGGTATATACGAAATCTCTGTATTATTTTTGAAACCATTCTGTAAGTATGAAATTATTTCAAAATTAAAAGTTATTTTTTCAACTTAAGATAATCAAATGTGAAAAACTTTTAAATATCTTCACAGAATCCCCACCCCTTAAGAATTCGTTTAAAAAAAAAAAGAATACGTGGACTCTTGGAGATCCTAGAGCCTCAGCAGGAGAAACACTACCTCAAATCTTTCTAAATGCATATTCTGGTAGGCATTGATGAGAATAGGCTACATAAAAACTAGACCCTTTTAATAGAGCAAGAAACAGCAGAGGTAGGGTATTATTAAGAGGCAAAAACTCAAGACATAAGGAAGAACTGGTTGATAACAAAAGGAAGCCACCAAGGACAAACTGAAGACTATTTCATAACATTGCTTATAGCATATCCTAGCCCACAGGTACACTCAAGCAGTACTCTGAGCTCTCTCGAAGAAACGTGGCTTGCTATATGCACCCAACCCCAAGTAAGAGTCATGGAGAAATACTGGCAGGGAACCCTTCTCAAGTACTAAGTGATTAACTCCACCATTAGGAAGAACAAGGAATTTCACAGCTCTAGCCACTCCCCTCCCTCCCCTCCATTTGTTTCCATTTTAGGTTTCTAAATCTTTGACCTGCTCCCCAAAAAGTACAAATGAAAACATCTGTCATGAAAAACAAAAAAAAAGTCGGAATGAATGCACTGAACTCACATATGTCTTGACATTTATACATTTAGGTACTTATAGCATCATACATTCAAGACTGAAAATGCCTCAGATCTTGGCCGGCCCCGTGGCTTAGCGGTTAAGTGCTCGCACTCCGCTGCCGGCGGCCCGGGTTCGGATCCCGGGCGCACACCGACACACTGCTTCTCTGGCCATGCTGAGGCCGTGTCCCACATACAGCAACTAGAAGGATGTGCAGCTATGACATACAACTATCTACTGGGGCTTTGGGGGAAAAAATAAATAAATAAAATTAAAAAAAAAATGCCTCAGATCTTCAATGATATGGAAAAGTGCATTATAAAGTCTTCATAAGTAAAACCTTTATCACAAAAGATCACGTCTACCTTGGCCCATGGTCACACACACTTGCAAACCTCTTCTAAACAAACTGAGTTAATCTTTCTGTAGGCGAAGGTTTTGGTAGGGAATGGGTGTGCTAGCTAACTACCATGAGTTAGCTGGGCTTAAGGCAAATGTGGAGACTGCATCAGAACTATCTTTCAACCACACTGACAGAATGATGGCTCAGTGACTTATTTTAGAAAGGCAACACTGATACCTATATCAGTACTCATATCAATCCAAAGGCTATTTGTTCAACAATTATTTAAGGATTTACCCCTCTGAAGGCAGTGTTAGCTCTGTAAAGGCAAGATATCAAACTCACAGCCTCTACCCCACCAGGAATTCCATACCTTACTTGAACTAATATGACTTAGAGGTATACCAAATAATTATAATACAAGATAATAAATAATTGCCACAAATAAAGGCTAATAAGGGGCTTGCTTTTCAATTTTCCTTTTTTTGGCTCAACCTAGTCTCACTTTCCTGATTCTCCTTCATGAAAGCACAAGTTCTTTAGTATTTACTACTTAGCTTATTAGGATGGCAATGTAACAAGCAAAAAGATCAAACTTTGATGATAACTAGGTTGGAATCCTGTCTCTGTCATTTACTAATAACTCTGACTTGTGCCACTTAATTCCCTTTCTTACTCACCTAGATGCCTATATCAAACATTCCCCTACCCTAAATCTCCATCACTACCATCTCCCTGACCAGTCTCAATTGATGATCCCACCACTTTACTCAGTGTCCTATCCTCCTGCCTTCTAAAGAACTTCCATTTCCTATTTATTCCCTTTCTTCTATCATCAGCGTGTCTCTGCCTCCCTCCCTCTCTCCATTCTCATTAGTCAAATAACTTTTAATATATCTTAAAAAAATGGCAGGGAGAGGTCATCACTAGTGACCAACATCTTAAAGCCAATGGTCAATTTCTGTTCTAGGCTTTCACAGACCACATTCTCCTCTTTTCCTCCTACCCTCCCTGGCTGCTACTACTCAATCTTATTTGCTGGCTCTTTATACTCTTCACGGAGTGCCCAAAAACTTGATCCCTGCATGGCCTTCCTTCTTCTCTTCTCCCTCTACTCTTTTCCCTTGTATCTCCTCTCATCCAGATTCATGGCTTTAAGTATCATTTATAGACTGGTGACTCCCACATCTCCGAACTCAACCTCTCCCTGCACTTATTTACCCAACTGCTCACTGGACATCTCTACTTGGATGTCTCATATTTATCTCAAATGTAACAAGGTCAAAATGGAACTACTGATGATCATCCCATTCATGCATACACCAACTATGACGATTATTATCCACCTATACTATGAATTTACCTAACAGCCAGATGATTTTTCAAAAGCGTAAATCAGATCATGACACATCTGCTTACTCTCTCTTTCTGGCCTTACCTCTTTTCACAGTCCTTTCTCCTCATTCCCTAGGTTCTAGCCACATTAGCCTTCTGTCACTCAAACATTCCAAGTTAATTTCTGGCCTTTTCACCTGAAGGTTCCTTCTTAGAATACTATTTCCCCTAGATCTTTGACAGACTGCTCCTTCTCAGTAATAACACCTCCAAAGTTATCTCCTCTGAGATTCCCCCATCATTCTCCCTTATAGTACTTTATTTTACTCCTAGTATTTATGAATATGAGGTTTATTTCCCTTGTTTTGTTTTGATGTAGTGCCTGTTTCCTCCCACTAGAATACAAGCTCCTTTAGGGCAGGAATTTGGTTTATCTTGTTCACAGCTGCATTTAAGTGCCAAAAATACTACTAGGAACATAAGAAGTACCCAGTAAATACTGACTAACATCATCATTCCCACTTTCTTGTCTAGCTAAGCTTGTTTTACACTACTCCCCACAAGGAATAGTTAAGATGGTCTCTAAATTCAAACATAGATCAGTCACGACTTCAAATAATTTTTCATACTGCTCTTTATTCTACCATCTTCCTCCCTCTCTCTTAGCCTTCACACACACACACACACACACACACACACACACACACAATCACTCCCCGCCCCATCTTAATCCTCTCAGCCGCTTTGGTCTCACTTTCATTCACTCGATATCTGAGTGCCTACTATGGACTCAGCACTGTACTGCCTTTTCCTATCTCTTTCCTTACCATTCTAGACACTACTACTAAACTCGACTCCTATACCATATGCTTTGCAGAATGACAATCACATATAGCCTTGACTTGCATTTATTGTTCCTGCCTTCCCAACTAAAGTATAAGTTACAAAGAGACAAAGGCAACATCTTGTCTTTATGTATAATCTCCCCTGGGTTTACCATTCCCATTTCTATCTTATTTTTTTTTTTTATAATTTTATTTATTTATTTTTTTCCCCCAAAGCCCCAGCAGATAGTTGTAGGTCATAGCTGCACATCCTTCTAGTTGCTGTATGTGGGACGCGGCCTCAGCATGGCCGGAGAAGCGGTGTGTCGGTGCGCGCTCACTTAACCGCTAAGCCATGGGGCCGGCCCCCCATTTCTATCTTAAATTCTCATTACTTTTTGAATCAAAGAAATTCCTTAACAATAGTACCAGGTTTTAGCTTTCTCATTTCAAGCAATTCTCAAAGGAAAAGAGAGAAAAACCTCAAACCTGACCTGTAGAAAACACAAGCCATATAGGCCATAAATTAATTTATAACATTTGCCACACTCTCATCCAAGAAATAGCACCCATGAGGACAAATGAATTAAAACACTGATGAGAAATATACGTGATTTATGTGGACAATAAAGCCAAGAATACTATACTACTTTTTATCAAAGGGCTGGAAACTTTAGGCA
The DNA here is from genome assembly GCF_020826845.1 of Diceros bicornis minor. Taxonomy (NCBI): domain Eukaryota; kingdom Metazoa; phylum Chordata; class Mammalia; order Perissodactyla; family Rhinocerotidae; genus Diceros; species Diceros bicornis. Next base: position 48,512,713 of record NC_080741.1, read on the forward strand.
AAGCACTTTGAGATGAATACGCTAACCTGAACTAGTGCCAATGGACTTAATAAATACAAGCACTATCTCTCACTTGCTTTAAGTCCACATCTTCAAGTAGCATAGTATCTCAAACATACAGAGAGCTCCTACTGATAGAGGCTCATGAATACACATTAAATCTAGGAAAAAATAATTTGATAATAAAAACAAATGTTACTAAAATTACAGCATGTACAAGGCAAGAAAATTCTCACAGAAAGTAATTTGATCAAAGCACTATCTCTGACATATAAATATAGGTCAAAATAGCAGCTCTCTCCCCCAATGGCATACCCATCAACTATTCTTATATCTCAAAATAGTTGAAACTGTATTTTAATGTGGAGTGTCTATATGCAATAGTAAGTAAAGCTAATTTTCTTTAAACGAGAAATCACTCATAAACAAACAGCTGATTTCAAATGTCTTGTTGTGGAGTTCCACAGTCAGCGAGGAAAGGTAAGAATATCATCCCAAATGTTAACAATTGTATGTATACCTGAAATCTGTTTCTAAATTTGTTTTCCAAATTAGTTTGCAGGAATATTTGCATAAAGTGAATTATGTTCTCCTGTTAAAGCAATCTGTTTTTTCCAAAACCCATAAATCAGGCTGTATGTTGATCTAACTTGAACAATATAGGGCCTGTTATATACATACAAATGAGTTTCACTACTTTAATTCACTATTCTGAGTTAAATCTCTGAAATTATCCATTTTATTTTCCTCATTTGCAAAATGTGGGCAAGGGGACACCCATTACCAAATAACCTTCAAAAGACATAAATGTGTAAATGCTGAAATTCATTTTTAGTACTAGCCAATGAATCACAACAGCAAGAGCTGAAAGTAAGTTCTTAGTGACCTGATCACATTATACTATTGTCTTATAGCCCCTATTACTAGACTACCATCACCACTGCAAACAGCTAACAGAATATTTTCCATTTTTCAGGTACTGGGTTAAATGTTTTACATACATCTAGTTCATATGACCCTCAAACCTATAAAGGGCATATACTATTTGTATTTTTGTATTCCCATTTTATAAATAAAGAAATCTAAAGCCACAGCTAGCAAAGTGGCAGAGCCAAGTATCCAGGCTGTTTGACTGCAGAGCCCTTGCTCTTTAAATCAAATATTTATTAGCTATTACACAAAACTGGGATCAAAGGCTAAAAAGTTTCAGAGAAACATATTTTGATTCAGTATACTAGTAAATGTTATCTGCCTAGCAACAGAAGGGGCTGTATCATGAAATAAAGAATAAGAGGGCCGACCCCACGGCTTAGCGGTTAAGCGCACGTGCTCCACTACTGGCGGCCCGGGTTCGGATCCTGGGCGCGCACCAACACACTGCTTCTCCAGCCATGCTGAGGCCGCGTCCCACATACAGCAACTACAAGGATGTGCAACTATGACATACAACTATCTACTGGGGCTTTGGGGAAAAAAAGGAGGTGCACTGGCAATAGATGTTAGCTCAGAGCCGGTCCTCCTCAGCAAAAAGAGGAGGGTTAGCATGGATGTTAGCTCAGGGCTGATCTTCCTCACACAAAAAAAGAATAACAGAAGTGTTCAAACTAGAGTCAGGATGATCACGTGTCTGTATCATAAAAGAAACTCATAAACTGGATGCAAGAAATCATTGGGGATTTTGTTTTTCCAGTTTAGGACTAGATTCTCCTATGAAGAAGATACTACTCTGAAAGCAATGTAGAAAACCAAGAGTCTGAAGGAAATGGCTTATTAAAGACAGGCTGTAAGATATAGGTTCACCCAGTTAATGTTTATTAAACTGTACCTTCCTTCTGGTATTTTACCAGGCTGAGTACTTATGCCAGCCTTCCAGTTCTGCTATTGCTTAACCACATTAAATAGAAACATGAAAATAGACAGTGGTCAGCTCTTTCATGTGGTTATAGACTTTCATGTAAATTAGCTCGTTAAAACCCACCTTCAAAATAAAAACAATGAAAGCAAAACATGAGATGTGATTAAACCTAAACACATGAGAAAGATGAGGTTTCTCTTTTTATACACAAACATAATTCAGGATCTCTTTCCTTCATAAATATCTGCTTACTTTGGTGTTAATATTAAAAATGCTTCTGAAAAAAATTTTATCTCTCATGTTTCACAAGCAAATTTTTTTCCGTTATAAATATAAAAAATACACATGGGCTATATTTTATTTTGGTAACATAATGAATACAGAAACTCAGAAAGGTTCTAGCATAATAAATTATCACTAGACCAAAATCAAAACTGGAAAGGAATGAAACTCAATTTTCTTGAGGAACAAAAGCTTAAACGCAACAAAAATAGCCCTCATTTATTTTCTGGTTGTTGTGAAGAGTTCAAGCATTTTCAAAACAAATAGCAAATTAATGTTTGAGATGTAGAAGAGAAAGGTTTCAAGTCAACTAACATAAGTACAAGTAGGGCAAAGATATCCATTCCTAAAAAAAGCCCAAAACCAACCAACCAAACCCTGAAACACTTAGTCTTACAAAGCAAAGCCAATGATAATGTAGGATCACTGTGAATTACAATGCACTGAATACACCACCGCTCACCATTTCATACATGGAAAATAAGGTTAAAATAAACTGCAAAGGTTATTCATGTGATAGCAAAAGACTGGAAATAGCCTAAATGTTCATCAACAGACTGGCTGAATAACTCTGCTACACCCATTCAACAGAGTAGTATGCAGCATTACAAAGTAATGATGAAGATCTCTCTACACTGCTCTAGAATGATCTCCAGAATATACTGTTAAGTGAAAAAAGCAAGACAGAACAGTATGTTTAGTATGCTTATATCTTCAAAATGGAAAATGGTAGACAATCAAAGTGAAACATAGTGATTAGATATTAAAGGAAATGGTAAGAGAACAGGGATGAAAGCTATACCTCTTTAAACATTCTTTTTAAATTGAGGTAAAATTGGTATACTAACATTATATGTTTCAGATACATGACATTATAATTTGACATTTGTATATATTACAAAGTGATCACCACCACAAGTCTAGTTACCATCCATCACCACATAATTGACCCCCTTCACCCATTTCGTCCACCCCCCAACCTCCTTTCCCTCTGGTAACCACCAATTTGTTCTCTGTATCTATGAGTTTGATTTTGTTTTTGTTTTGTTTGTTCATTGATTTTTTTTTTTTAATTCCACATGAGTGAAATCATCTGGTATTTGTCTTTCTCTGTTTGATTTACCTCACTTAGCATAATACCCTCACGGTCCATCCATGTTGTCACAAATGGCAAAATTTCATTCTTTTTTATGGCTGAGTAGTATTCCATTGTATACATATACCACATCTTTATCCATTCACCCACTTAGGTTGTTTCCATATCTTGGCTATCATAAATAATGCTGCAATGAACATAGGGGTGCATAGATCTTTTCAAATTAGTGTTTTTGTATTCTTCGGATAAATATCCAGAAATAGAATAGCTGGATCATATGATATTTCCATTCTTACTTTTTTGAGCAATCTCCATACTGTTTTCCATAGTGGCTGCACCAATTTACATTCCCACCAACAGTGTATAAGAGTTCCCTTTTCTCCACAACCTCTCCAACACTTGTTATATGTTGTCTTTTTGATAACAGCCACTCTGACAGGTGTGAGGTGATATCTCATTGCAATTTGATTTGCATTTCCCTAATAATTAGTGATGTTGAACATCTTTTCACGTGCCTGTTAGCCATCTGTTTTATTGCAGTAACTTTGGAATCATGTAAAATGTTGCATTTTTTTAAGTGAGAAAGTAAAAAAAATAATTTCTAGAAATTCAAACCATAAAAACTGTCTCAAATTGGTGATTGGCATAAACACATAAATAAAGAAAAGTTAAACAAAACTATTTTGACCGCATATACTTTATTGGAATATATCCTAGGGACAAAAAAAAATAAAGAAATCTTAATCTGTATTTAGTAGTCTTACTGTTATAATAATATTGGTATTATATATATTAGCATACATAAATAGATAAAGCAAATAAGTTATTCCATTAATGTCACTAGGAACCAAGGTTTTCAGCATAATAGTGAAGTTTTAAAATAAAAACTCTTAAATATGAATTGGAAAGATCAGTATGAACTGAAGAGTTTTCTTTTTCTAAAAAATACATACATCCTAACTGTCCAATGAAAAGGCCTAAGCACTGATGACCCAGTAGCCATGAGTAGCATGACTAGTGTCTAGATTACGATCTCTAAATACCTTTTCACTAAAAAGAACCAAGGCTCACAGAAGAAACAGTTGATTCCAGGACTGAGGTAGAAAGTGAGCTAGGGCCAAGAAAATTATCAAAGATTACCAGGATGACGCAAAAGGACACAGAAGCCAACTTGAAAAGGCTTCCACTGGTCAAAGATGAGGGAACGTGAGCAAGAATAAGAACAAAAAATGAGTGCAATTTATTGAAGCACAGCAAATATATAAAAGACTCATAAAAAAAAAAAGTCCACATTGGTCACCTTTTTGCCAATAGAATGCCACCTCATTATCTGAAAATTGACAAAGGGAAAGAATGCAGTATTTTTCCTACCTTTCCTATATGAACTGTATTTCAGGGCAATCAAACAGTTGGTAAGTAATAGTTGTTCTTTGTAGGAGAATTCTAGCTAATAAATGCAACAATCATCAATGGCAGCTAAAACCAGTAGGTGAAAGGTTGATGGGGAATTTTATAATGGATAGATCAGGCTGACCACACCAGAATCCACTGATTAATTTTGCCATCACTAAAAGTAAGACAACCTGATATGCGCCCCCTGATACCATGTACTAGGTAACCAATAAACTGCTGGGGGGATGAGGGGGACCTGATGTAACTACCAGTCTCCAAAAAATATAGGAAACAGAAAAACACATTAAAGGACACCATAAGGATGCATACAGTCAATAAATGGTATAAGGGGACTATTATAGATTAAAAGATTTGAAATCTGGTAATCACATGATTATTTAGATCCTAATTTTTTAAAAAATGAACAAGGACTATACATTAAATAACATTAAAGAATTACTGCCAATTGCACTACCTATGACAATGGTTTTGTGGTTACTTTTTTTAAAGCCTTCATCTCTTAGAGATATATATTAAAGTATGAAATGACAGAATATCTGGGGTGGTTTAAAATATTCCAGTAACAACAAAAAAGTGGGGGACAGATGAAACTAGAATGGCAAAATGTTAATAATTGTTGAAGCTGGATGACTACACTAGGCAGCGGTTGTTCATTATACTATTCTCTCTTGTACGAATGTTTGAATTTTTCCATAATAAAAAAATTTTTAATGTTCAATTGCAATACAAAAGAGGACAACAGGGCCGGCCCCATGGCTTGGCGGTTGGGTGCCCGTGCTCCGCTGCTGGCGGCCGGGGGTTCGGATCCTGGGCGCGTACCGACTCACTGCTTCTCCGGCCATGCTGAGGCCGCGTCCCGCATACAGCAACTGGAAGGACGTGCAGCTATGACATACAACTATCTACTGGGGCTTTGGGGAAAAATTAAATAAATAAATAAAATTATAAAAACAAACAAAAACAAAAGAGGACAACAAATCTCCAAACAGGTAAACAACAAGAGATCATGTGTGCACATGCAGCAGGCAGAAAGGGTGGGTGGTTAGAAGTGTGCTGGCAAAATGTATGTATTCCTGTTACCATCCTATCATCCATGCTACCCACAATCAGCGCCCATTCACCTGGTTGTGGCTGAGAATTATTCCCATGACTCAAGTGGAAGTAATCACCAGGATTCACCCCTCTAATTTAGACTTTATTTCTATGGTTGCAAGAATTTCATTCCCCAATAATAAACAAAAAAAAAATCATAAATATGTAACCACAGTGAACATTATGCTATGATGGAAAATATTTTCTATAAATTAACTTTTGCCAAATAGCATCATCACATAGTTCTACTTTAGGGTCATTTAATTTGAAAAGACTCAAGGTGAGAAACTTACTTTAAAAACAAACCAGCAACAGTAGATATAAAACTTCCTTGTTTTTGGGAAGGAGAATATTAATATTCTGAACATTTAAATCCATTTTACACCCATTTGCCAATCTTTTAAAATAAGGCATCACAGTGCTAAATTTTCATTTCCTGCAAAAATAATCTTTTGAGTTCTCAAGATAAACATAAAAACAATGGAGTATTTTGTACACCATTTTGCAAATTAGAAATCTGGTTGCAATTTCCACTTCTGGATACCAAATTCCAGATATGTAATAATAATATATAATAATAAAGCTAATTAATCTATAAAACAGAATATTATCAGTACTTCTATCCCATGGGGTTTTTGTTTGTTTTATGTCTCAAATGCCAAGTTATACTATCAGAATGTAAGAAAATGCAGTTGGGTCCACAGCCCTAGCCATCAGTCCCTAACCACTTTAAAATATTCCAGTAATCACAGAGGGACGTTAAGTACCATCAATAGCTCACTAGAGGAGGTCAAATCTCATGCCCTATGACAAAGAAATATTGCAAATTGACAAGGCAGATGCACCCCTCACAGGGTAAAATGATGGAAGGACTATGACTTGGAATTAACAGTAGCTAATACCATATCCAAAAGTCAAACCAGGCAGCTGGTTTTCATGCCTAATCTACACTGAAGAGAGCATTGAAAATCAAAGCTGACACTGTGTAAACACCATAACCAGTACGATGAAAAAGAACTATACAGTTCAGCCTGAGTTTTCTGTTCTAGGGCCTTTCTAGCGCCTTCTGTCCAAAAGGCATGTCCCAATTCCCCTTCTCTCCCATTAAGTGTTTTCAAAACACCAGATGGGGAAGCCATAAAGTATAATACATATATAGAGAGAGGTTAAGAGCAAAAGCTTGAAAGTCAGTCAACCTGGATTTGAATACCAACACCAATACTTTTTAACACTTTTTTACTTAAGTTACTAAGAGAAATGGTGACCAAAGAGATTATCTATAAAACTGAAATAGTAATACTGTATTTACTTCAAAGAGAAGATGAAAGGAGAACATCTATTTAAAATCCTCCATTTAGTGCCTGGCACATAGTTAGTGCTCAATAAATGGGAACCATTAGCAATCTGAATTACATATTTGTAAGATTCTTTAACAACCGTCTCCACTATTAGAAAATAAGAATAAATAGTAAAGGCCTTGGGCCGGCCCCATGGCTTAGCGGTTAAGTGCGCGCGCTCCGCTGCTGGCGGCCCGGGGTTCAGATCCCGGGTGCACACCGACACACCGCTTCTCCGGCCATGCTGGGGCCGCGTCCCACATACAGCAACTAGAAGGATGTGCAGCTATGACATACAACTATCTACTGGGGCTTTGGGGGGAAAAAAACAAATAAATAAAATCCTTAAAAAAAAAAATAGTAAAGGCCTTGCTCATTTTTATAGCCCCAGGTCTTGGCACTACGGTGCACAATAAATAACTTTGAACAAATGAGAAGTAGAGAAGTGGAGGTAGGAGATGAAAGGTAGAGAGAGATTGAGAATGGGAAAAAGACGGAGTAGCCAGAGGGAAAAGGGAGTTAACACTTAACTGTGATCTTCAGGCCAGGGCCAGTTGGCTAAATTTGTTACATGTATACAAGTACAAAAATTGAGAGTAGAGTTTGGAAACTTTTATAGCAATTTGACCTTGACCAGTGATCAGGAGGTTTATATTTTTTTAAGCTTTTTATTTTGAAATAATTACAGATTGACAGGAAGTTGCAAAAATAGTACAAAGAGCCCCAGTACTCTTTACTTCCAATGGTGACACCTTATATAGCTGCAGTCCAATATCAAAACCAAGAAACTGACATGGGTACAACACTTAACCAGACTAGACCTTATTCAGTTTTCACCATTCTTTTTAATCTGCATTCATATTCATTTCTGTTTGTGCGTGCAGTTCTATGCAACTTTATCCCATGTATAGATTCATGTAACCACCACCACAATCAAGATACATAATGGTTCCATCAGTGGCGTTGTATTCTGAATGTCTTAATTTTTCGCTTCATTTTTTTTTTCTTTTCCATTTCTTTTTTTTTTTTTTGGTGAGGAAGATCAGTCCTGAGCTAACATCCATGCCAATCTTCCTCTTTTTGCTGAGGAAGACTGGCCCTGAGCTAACATCCATGACCATCTTCCTCCACTTTACGTGGGACGCCGCCACAGCACAGCCTGACAAGTGGTGTGTCGGTGCGCGCCCGGGATCCGAACCCGGGCCGCCAGCAGTGAAGCTCGCGCACTTAACCACTACACCACGGGGCTGGCCCCTCGCTTCATTTTTATAGGAAGTCTTTTTTTTTCCTGAGGAAGATTTGCCATGAGCTAACATCTGTTGCCAATCTTCCTCTTGTTTTTGCTTGAGGAAGATTAGCCATGAGCTAATATCTGTGGCAATCTTCCTCTATTTTGTATGTGGGTCGCTGCCACAGCATGGCCGACGAGTGGTGTAGGTCCATGCCTGGGATCCGAGCCTGCGAATCCGGGATGCTAAAGTGGAGCACACGAACTTAACCACTACTACACCACAGGGCCGGCCCCTCTAGGAATTCATTTTTTTTGTATATTTTAAAAGTCCATGATAGACTGAAAAAAAAAGGCCTGGTCTCTCACCACAGATAGTTCAAGAAACACTAAACTAGAATATGCACAAATTGGCTTTGTCCTATTTAGAACCACTTATTTCCTAAATAATTGATACTTGAATTTATTTTTCTCCTATGGGGTAGTGGATAATCCTAAATTGAAGCATATACAAAAAGTTCCCACTTTTTGTATGCTAAGAGTTTTATTGCTACCCGATAAAGTTCTATTCTTCACTCCTTAGTCTTTTACTCCTATCGTACCCAACAGACCAAGGTAAACAAAAGCCATGATTTCACTTTAAAACAATGCCTCCAGAAGAGCACAACGTGTAGGGGAATACACGGACATCACGACCTAAAAAAAAAAAAGGCCTGCAGAGCTGGCCTGGTGGTGTAGTGGTTAAGCTCCCGTGCTCCGCTTTGGCGGCCCCAGGTTCACAGGTTCGGATCCCGTGTGCGGACCTACACACCACTTATCAAGCCATGTTGTAGCAGGTGTCCCACATACAAAGTAGAGGAAGATGGGCACGGATGTTAGCTCGGGGCCAACCTTCCCCAGCAAAAAGAGGATGATTGGCAACAGATGTTAGCTCAAGGCTAATCTTCCTCACCAAAAAACAAAACAAAAATAAAAAAAAGGCCTCCAGAAACTTCACAATGCTCATCCAAAATCTTCTTTTGGATTTCTTTTCTACATTTCCAGATTCTGAAAATACAATAGAACCATTTCTTACCTGGAGTTTTCAGAAACTTTTCAATATGTTTAGACCATGTGTCATTATTAAGGTATTTTCTTTCAGCTCCTAGCCCACACTTTCTACACTCTTGTTCGTGAAAGTATGATTAGGACACCCTCTAAACCACGTATCTCCTTTGGCACTAATAGTATGTGTTAGAAGACTGAAAGGCTGGAAGACTAAGAGGGAATTTGCTCCTTCCTGTTGGTCACAGTTCCTCTGAGTATTAACCCCTCAATGAATTTCACCCTAGTGTTGATTCCAGTTTCTAGCTTTTTTCCACAATCCCAGACCAGCCTGATGGCAATTCCTCATAGACACCAGCACCAGTTGTCCAATAGCCACCTCCTCAGAGGTCTAAGCTTCAGGGGGCCCTACTCCAAGCTTCTAGGTTCTGGTAACCACAGCCTCTTCCTTTTTCCCTCCCAGCCCTAGGAGACTTTCTGCCTTTCCATCTCTGTTACCTTAGTATCCCCCTTTTCATTTTCTCAGTTCTCCAAAAACTCTTCAAACCAATTGCTTACGTTAAATTTTGTTTTCCTCACTGATATAGAGAAAAACAACCTGAAAGCTTAAAGCTCTTCTTAAAAGTTTATAATAGAGGAGAAACGTAAAATAGAAACAATTATTCCAACATAACTGTGATATTCATCACTCTAATGCCAAGTTGGGGTACCGTGAGCTTCATACGAAGCCACTCTAAAAAGCATGAAACTGCGCTGGGCCATGCTTTCCTGAAAACTCAATGCATTTAAAAACTGTATATAAGCAGTCTTGGAAATCAGACACTAACATATGATTTTTCATTAGTGTTCTGAAGCAAGGGTAAGCAAATTTTCTATAAAGAACCAGAAAGTAAATATTTTAGGCTTTGTAGGCCATGTAGTCTCTGTCACAACTACTCAACTCCAACATTTTTGTGTGAAAGCAGCCACAGACAACAAGTAAATGAATAAGCATGGCTGTATTCCAATAACACTTTATTTATGAACACAGAAATTTCCATTTTAAATCATTTTCACATGTCATAAAATATTATTCTCCTTTGATTTTTTATATATTTTATAAATATAAAATCATTCTTAGTTCACAGGCTATACTAAAACACGCAGGCAAGCTGGATTTGGCCCACTGGCCAGTTTGCCAACTCCCGTTCTAGATCGTGCCTCTTACAAAATCCAAGTATTATATTCATGGATGGGCTCAAAAAAATTACATTAGTAAACCTAGGCTTAAAAACTATAATATAACTAACTTGAAACTTGTAAAACAACAATGTTACTTACCCTCCTCAAACTTTCTCCTTTTTTTTTTGAGGAAGATCGGCCCTGAGCTAACATTTGCCAATCCTCCTCATTATTTTTTTTTTTTTTTTTTTTTTTGCTGAGGAAGACTGGCCCTGGGATAACATCCATGCCCATCTTCCTCCACTTTACATGGGACGTCGCCACAGCATGGCTTGCCAAGCAGTGCGTCGGTGCGCACCCGGGATCCGAACTGGTGAACCCTGGGCCACCGCAGCGGAGCACATGCACTTAACCACTTGCACCTCAAACTTTCTTTTAATGAAAACAAAAGATAAGAAAATTTACTAACAGAGAAATTTCGAAGTACGATCCAGTTTCAATTTAAGTATTCGCCAACTTTGCATACCTTCTTTCTACCTCTACAGTACCATAAAATAAGCATTGGTTTTTAAACTAACCTTGAATAATACCAATTTCTCAATCAGAGAATTATTAAGTTAGGGTCTTAATGATGTTCAACTTAGAACAACTTAGGTTACAGTAATAATGGTCCCATTTCCCAAACTATTCTTCAAGTAGAAAAAACATCTAAAGACATCCTAGCAAGTTACATATAAGTTTTTTATTTCAAAGTAACCATGATTATATAGCCTCTCCTGTTAATCCACAACTACTTTGATTCCCTAGTACAAGCAATGAGGAATGATGTCTCTTTGGCATCTTATGCTCCCACAAATATGTTCATTATTGCTATCTGTGAGCTCTGTCCATTGGTCTAAAAGCCATGAGTTAAAGTCCTAAGAGCACCCTTAAACTAGGACTACCTCACCATTTGGACACAGTATGTACTGATAACAAGACAAAAGTAGCACAAACGGCAGTGCAGTAGTACGCGTGACATGAGAAAGGCATAAAATAAACATCACCCCTCTCAAGAAAAGGCAAGTTATCTACGTATGTACTTCTCCTGGTTTCCCTTAACACATGGAATGACAACAAACCAAGGCTAGAGTTTCACTTGAGATTAAAAGTTCCTAGAAGCTCATTTCCAATGAAGATTTCAGACTATTTAAGGCACTTGGCCAAAGGGGCAGATCTGGATGGTCCACATATCCAGTGTACCTTTAGCTGAGGTGATTTCAGGCCTCTAATCCTCTAGCATACATATCTGCAAACTCAGAAGAAAGAATTAACTCAAGTAGAGTATCTTCTGCACCCTCCAAATTGAACTATAATAAGACCTCAAGACTAATCCAGGAGATCCCTAGGAAAACAAGTAACTCAGAATATAGAAATCTAGTTGATTATGAATGGCAGCTATTCTAGATGTTATTCTTTAATATCATTAAAAAGTTAGTCCTTGACAAATTGGTAAATGAAGAGACCTCTGTTCAAGTTGTGTTACTGTTATTCAACTAGCTAGTGAGCACAGCTTGAGATTCTACGGGCCTTTTCCTCCCTTATCTGTAAAATGAGAGGCACTAGCTCCCATGCCTTTTAAAATCACAGCCATTGTAAACCATGGTAACGAATGAGTTAAGGGGAAAAACAGTTGGAAGTCACAAGAATGAGGAGTCATTAGGTAAGGTAACAAGGCTCCCCATACAAGGTACCTCTTAGGCTGTTCAGCAATTTATACTGGGCAGCAAATGCAGAAGAGTCTAACCGGAAATGGGCACAGGAACAATCTTCCCTCTGTACTCTCCCCTTCAGTGTGGCTCTAGAGCATTCTCTACCCATCCCTTTTTTGCCTAACTCCCATTCTTTCAGACTAAGTTTAAGTATACCTCCTCTGGGCAGCCCTCCCTGACTGCCCACCCCTCCAACCCACTAGTCTGGGTTAGATGTCCCTGCTGTAGCTCACTGTGCTTACTTCTTACTTATCCTTATCACAAGGAAGGCATTCAACAAATGTTAGCTGAATAAATTAAAATAGTCAAGAGTTCAATCTCAGCTAGTTTTTCTAGACATCGGGTTTAAAAGGTTCAATTACAATGTGAAAAGTTTAAATATAACTTTATAATTGCTTCATATAGTTTAAGGCTTAGAAAACCGAAAAGTTTTTTTGTATGCTAGGTATAAAAAGCATCAGCTATCCTGTAGAACAACAAAGCCTCAATTTTTAGAGTACAAGTTTTCTACCATTATTCAGTGTCACAGCCTTGTGGTATATCCAAAAACACTCCTTGATTTATCACTACATCTATAGTTTCCTTACTTCCTTTTGGCCCCTAAGAGATAAATGAGACTAGTGATCTGAAGGATTTGAAGAGAAAGACAACTAAACAAGGGTAAAGAAAGGGGCATAGTTTAAACAGGTTATCCATCCTGGAAAATACACAAGCATAAAATAACTACAAAAGCTGGGGGAAAAAACTGGTCTAGCACAAAACACAATAGGCTATTTCTACCTAAGGCAGCACTCATGTTCTCTCTCAGGCCACCATCATGAGATTTCCAATTTTCATCAGTTTGTCTCCACCAGCACCTACAGAAGAAGCATAAAAAGTGCTCTGAGCACCAATCACTTTCATCAGCTAAAGACATACCATTCAATTCCCTGACCTCCTTGGTCCTAATCTAATAATTATTTAAGAATGTCTTACAATAGAAGTCAGTAATTATTAATGCTGCTATTCACTCTATCAGGAAATTAGAATAATAGTTACGAAGAATCAGGTCAACTCAAACATTTACTAAGCATGTACTACAATATACCCAGCTGCTAGTTACTGGGATTCCTCCATTTAAAAGAATAAGTCTCCATGACATATTCATCATGATCCTTCAGTTTTCTAGTACATGGGACTACAAAATCCCTTAGATCCTAGTAAAAGCAATCATGCAAGAGAATGGATGAATGCTAAGACGGACAGGCTCCAATGAAAAGTTTCCTGATGCTTTATATTAGTAACTACCCAAAGTATTTTAAAAGTTGGAGAATTATAAAAATACACATGCAAGCAAACACGTTTTAAACTATTTATATGGAAAAAATAGTCATGATGAAAATAAAAATACTTAAGCAATGGGTACATTTCACAAAAGCACACAACTAACAAATTTTGCACCCAGCGTATATATGCACAGCTGAAAAAAACATCCTATCACAGCCAGGTTGCAACTCCCGCCCCAATTTCATATCCTCTGACACTATCATTATCTTCTCTAATAACGAAAAAAAGTAATCAAAGAAAGATGAGTACCAAGTATTTCTTGGTAGTCTTATTGTCTCTCTAAAGTACGTGAGCAAATACTATAATTGGGGAAACACTGGTTTTATATTCAATTCAATGTGTTAATATTCAGCTATTAACATTACTTCCTTATACAACTATTAATCTGTCAAAAAGACTATACTATACTTTTCATAATTGTGATAGTTTCCTGAATAATTACACAACAATAAAAGTTTTGTTTTGTTTTTATTTTTTAATGGAGGCGGTAAACTTGAGCTTAAAGAGTATACCTATTACAGTCACCTTGGGGAAATCTTCAGAAGTACATTTTCACTTATTTCTAACAAAACGTTTTACTGTACCTCAACAAAATCCATCTGTTTACTATAGAGAATTCTTTAAATGTTCAGCACAGAAGCAGTACCTTAAAATGCGTAGCTTACGTTTTAGAGTTGATATAGCTACTCTGATCTAGAATTGATAAACAGAAGAGCTACATTTTTAACAAGGCAATTTTACCAAGTCTTTGTGTGTGCTCAAGATCAGAATGAATGGATTTCCATAGAAAAGGTTTTTGCAGTTATCTATATAACTTATGAAAAATGTTAGCTCTACTTTACATTTACACAAATTTCATAAAGAGGCCAAATATCAGACAAAAGACTCAAAATACAAGTTAGTCCATGGGTCTCCAAAGAGCTAATTATGAAGAAAATACTGGTGATTACTATACAGCCCTCCCCAAAGAGAGGCTCTAACTGCACTTGGCAGGAAGTGGGCATCAGGAAGAGCTACCATCAGAACCCACCACTTGCTCCAGGTTCTTGCAAGCCCACAGCAGCGCTTCTAGTAAGCAGACCTCCCAGGAGTCTGCCAGCACAATCACACTCCTATCAACACCCACACCATCCCAAGGATATTTTCACTTGTGAGATGTTATCATCTGACAAAAAAACCATTCTAAAATAAAAAGCATCTATAGGAATTTAGACCCAACTTCAAACCTCCATCTAAATGACCAATGTATTTGCTCGGTTGGAAAAGACACTGAAGTAACCATTAGCTTGATTTAAAAACAAAACAAAATACAAGACTACCAAATTAAACATAAAGTACATTATACAAGAACTCCAAAGCTAAGGGACTCAAATACAACACTTTATCAGCATACGATAACCAAAAATTATACATGGTAATTGCCTCTTGTTTGAATCCATGAAAAGACTTCCAAATAGAATTCCCATGACAAAAAACAACAAATCTATTGAATTTTCAGTTGGCCAGCTTCAAACCACCCATTTTCAAGAGACTGCACTTAAATGTCTTGAGTTTTCTCTTTAAAATAACCAAGCAACTAATCAAAATAGGAAAGGAGTGAAAGCTCTTTAATCCATCAGCACCAGGCAGGGCAAATAGAAATAAAATAAGTATGGACAATAAAATTAAAAAAAAAAAAAAAAAAGGAAAGAGAGGTACAGCAGTCAAACTCAAATAAAATCACATAAACACCATTATAAATTACCACATATACTCACCCTGTGCAGAAACATATTTGAAAGGAGATACCTTCCACATAGCACAACATGTCCTAAGGCCCTTTTAAACTGCTTAACATGATAACCAGACACCTTAAGAAAATAAAGCCACTTAATAAAGTACATTCATAGGATAGAATATTGCCTAACTGTTAAAAAAAATGAGCACATCTTGTATGTAAATACAAACATGCAGATGATACAATATGTAGAATAAAGGTAGAATGATACATGTAGTGTATGTCTCCACTTATGTAAAAACAAAAATCAAACAAAAAGAAAAGGTCTGGAAAGGTATACACTAAATTGTTAGTAGTGGTTACCTCTTCTCTTTTTTGTTTTTGTGAGAAAAATTAGCCCTGAGCTAATATCCGTTACCAATCCTCCCCTTTTTGCTGAGGAAGATTGTCCCTGGGCTAACATCCGTGCCCATCTTCCTCTACTTTATATGGGAGGCTGCCACAGCACAGCTTGACAAGCGGCGCGTGGGTCTGCGCCAGGGATCCGAAACTGAGAACCCCGTGCCACCAAAGCGGAGTGTGCAAACTTAACTACTATGCCACTGGACCGGCCCACGGTTACCTCTTCCATATGGGATCTGAAGAAGTGGAGCAAGGAAAAGATGTTAAGGGTGGATTTTAACTTTTTCCTCTATAAACATCTGTATTATCTTACCCTTTTGCAATAAGCATTTATTGTTTTGGTAATTAAAAAAAGATACCATTTTAAACATACTACCAGACATTGTTATTGTTTTTAAAATATCACATTTATGGTTAGTACAAAGAGATAATAGTAAAGTACCTCCAAAGGCCTGAATTTAAAGTTCTAAGATCAGAGATTAAAGAAGACTAAGAGACATGACAATTAAATACAATGTGCAGTCCTAGACTGAAAAAAGAGGACACTATTGGGACAACTGGCAAAATTTAAATATGAACTGTATATCAGGTAACACTATTGTTATAAATGTTAAATTGCCTGAATTTGATTACTGTACACTGGTTATCTAAGAGAATGCTTGTTCTCAGGTAATACTATGAAATATTTAGAGGTCAAGGGTCATGATGTCTGCAACTTTCAAATGCTTCAGTCAAAAATAAACAAACACATATATATTTTTTTATATAGAAAGATAAAGCAAATGCAGCAAAATTTCAATTACTAGGTTAATCTAGGTGAAAAGTATATGGGAATTCATTATACTATTCTTGCAACTTCCCTGCAAGTTTGAAATTTTTTCAAAATAAAATGCCTTTCCCTCCACCCCCAGAGAGTGGATCTCTTTCAGAAAGAAAAAGGGATTTTAAACCTGATTTTCAGTGACTCTAGGTATAAATAAATGGTTCAGTTTCTATTATGAATTGTCTCTCAGGGTCTTACAGTAACAGCTATATAGCTTTTATAATTGCATTATAAAAGGAAGGTACTCTATAGTACTATGGAAGAATTAACAGAAATGATGACGCTGGTCAACTTTTGATTCTCTAACCCAGGCTACCAATCTTTTGCTATCCAGCATATGACCATTCTAGCTTCTCTGCAAAAACTGACAATGCTCATGGAACAACACTACCGACATCAACAAAAATTATTATAAATACCTGTTAAGGAGTAAATCATAATGCATTTCAATTTTTTAAAGGGGAATAGATTAAATCAATTAGTCACTACAGTGAAAAGTGGCAGAAAAGATTCAGGAATACCAAAGTCCCACTAAAGCAACTAGAAAAGTATGATCGATAGATAACTATGTATAAAGTATGTCTTGGAAGTGTGAACATTTCTTAGGAAAATAGAACTGTATCAACAGTTGCTTGATACCTTTGCAAAGACATAATGTGTCAATAGAAGAATGGTCAGCCTGAAATCTAGAAAAGGCAAGAGCAAAGAGGGACATGAATACTGGACAGAGGTATACTCTACCCTAAGTACTAGGATAGTTCATCAGGCTTTCCCTACTCACCAGGAAACCTTCCAAGTAATATTCTGGCCTCCCATGTACCGCAGTAGCCCAAAGAGGGTACCCTGGTCTACAGAACCATACCTCAATCACTACAAAGCTATTTGTCTCTTATAAAATACAGGCATATCTCGTTTTATTGTGCTTTACTGCACTTTGCAGATATTGTGTTCTTTACAAATTGAAGGCTTATGGCAACCCTGTGTCGAGCAAGTCTGTTGGTGCCATTTTTCCAACAGTTTTTGTTCATGTCTCTACGTCACACTTTGGTAATTCTCACGATATTTCAACCTTTTTTATTATTATTATATTTGTTATGGTGATATGTGATCAGTGATCTTTGATGTTACTATTGTAATTGTTTTGGGGCGCCACGAAACACACCCATATAAGACTACAAACTTAATCAATAAATGTTGTGTGTGTACTGACTGTTCCACTGACCAGCTGTTCCCCTGTCTCTCTCCATCTCCTCAGGCCTCCCTATTCCCTGAGACACAACAATATTGAAATTAGACCAATTAATAACCCTACAATTGGCATCTAAGCGTTCAAGTGAAAGGAAGAGTTGCAAGTCACTCACTTTAAATCAAAAGCTAGAAATGATTAAGCTTAGCGATGAAGGTATGTCGAAAGCTAAGATAGGCCAAAAGCTAGGCCTGTTGCACCAAACAGTTAGCCAAGTTGTGAATGCAAAGGGCAAGTTCTTGAAAAATGCTACTCTAGTGAACACACAAATGATAAGAAAGCGAAACAGCCTTATGGTTGATATGGAGAAAGTTTTAGTGGTCTGGATAGAAGATCAAACCAGCAGTTTCCCTTAAGCCAAAGCCTAATCCAGGGCAAGGACCTAACTCTCTTCAATTCTATGAAGGCTGAGAGAGGTAAGGGAGCTGCAGAAGAAAAGTCTGAAGGGAGCAGAGGTTGGTTTATGCAGTTTAAGGAAAGAAGTGTCTCCATAACATAAAAGTGCAAAGTGAACCAGCAAGTGCTGATGTAGAAGCTGCAGCAAGATACTCAGAAGATCTAGCTAAGATAATTAATGAAAGTGGCTACACTAAACAACAGATGTTCAATGTAGACAAAACAGCCCTATATTGGAAAAAGATGCCATCTAGGACTTTCATAGGTACAGAGGAGAAGTCAATGCCTGGCTTCAAGGCTTCAAAGGACAGGCTAACTCTCTTGTTAGGGGCTAATGAAGCTGGCGACTTTAAGTTGAAGCCAATGTTTATTTACCATTCTGAAAATCCTAGAGCCCTTGAGAATTATGCTAAATCTACTCTGCCTGTGTTCTATAAATGGAACAGCAAAGCGTGGATGACAGCACATCTGTCTACAACACAGTTTATTGAATATTTTAAGCTCACTGTTGAGACCTACTGTTCTGAAAAAGATTCCTTTCAAAATATTACTGCTCATAGACAACGCACCTGGTCACTCAAGAGCTCTGATGGAGACGTACAATGAGATTAATGTTTTCATGCCTGCTAACACAACAGCCATTCTGCAGCCCATGGATCAAGGAGTAATTTTGACTTTTAAGTCTTATTATTTAAGAAATACATTTCATAAGGCTACAGCTGCTATAGATAGTGATCCCTCTAATGGATCCGAGCAAAGTAAATTGAAAACCTTCTGGAGAGGATTTACCATTCTGGATCCCATTAAGAACATTCGTGATTCATGGAAGAAGTTCAAAATATCAACATTAACAGGAGTTTGGAAGAAGTTGCTTACAACTCTCATGGATGAGTTTGAGGGGTTCAAGACTTTAGTGGAGGAAGTAACTATAGATGTGGTAGAAATAGCAAGAAAACTCGAATTAGAAGTGGAGCCTAAAGTTGTGACTGAATTGCTGCAATCTCATGATAAAACTTTAGCAGATGAGGAGCTGCTTCTTATGGATGAGCAAAGAATGCCGTTTCTCGAGATGGAATCTAGCCCTGGTAAAGATGCTGTGAAGACTGCTGAAATGACAACACAGGATTTAGAGTATTCCATAAACTTAGCTGATAAAGTGGCAGAGTTTGAGAGGACTGACTTCAATTTTGAAAGAAGTTCTACTGTGGATAATAAAATGCTATCAAACAGCATCACATGCTACAGAAAAATCATTCATGAAAGGAAGAGTCAATCGATGCAGCAAACTTCATTGTTGTCTTATTTTAAGAAACAGCCCCAGCCACCCAAACCTTCAGCAACCACCACCCTGATCTGTCAGCAGTCATCAACATTGAGGCAAGACTCTCCACCAGCAAAAAGATTACAACTCACTGAAGGCTCAGATGATGGTTAGCACTTTTTTTAGCAATAAAGTATTTTTAAATTAAGGTATGTACATTGTTTTTTCACACACAACGCTACTATACACTTAGACTACAGTATAGTGTAAACATAACTTTTATATGCACTGGGAAACCAAAATATTCACGTGACTTGCTTTATTGCAATATTCGCTTTATTGCGGTAGTCTGGAACCCAACCTGCAATATCTCCAAGGTATGCGTGTAACAAAAATTTTGAATCATATACTCGCTGCAAAGCTACTAAACGTCCAGACCATATGCGGGATCTGGTGGCCACATTAAGATACTTTCTCTCAGTTGGCTTCCTATGACATCTCTATCCCCACTGTAACTAAGGTGAATTATGAGAATTTGACTATCATCATAATCCACCTTAGTTTATATTTTATTTGAATATGCTGAAATATTTTTTTCCCAGTAAATAAACTTTATTTTTGCCAAATTCACCATGCTTTTCATATCATGGTGCCTTGTAAAGTACTGGTTTTTCTAGCTGCATCTTTCCGTCCAATACTAATAATAAAAGAGCTAACACTGTCCTAATTCTTAAATCCTCATAAAACTCTTTGTAGAAAATACTATTATGATTCCCACTTTATAAATAAGGACACCAAAGCACAGAGTCATTATGAAACTTGCCCAGGTTCATAAAACTATTAAGTAAAAGAGGTGAGATTTTTAAACCCGGAGTTATGGCTCCTGAGCCCAGGGGTTTAACTTTTTTGTGTGCCTTGGACCATTTTCTCAGCTTAATATTTTTAAATGTATAAAATAAAATACATACGATTACAAAGGAGATCAATTACATTGGGGACAAAAAACCCAAACGCATAATATAGTAATATATATGCTTCTTAACAATCTAATGGTAGATCTCATATCTACTGTAATTTTGATATAACGATGAATATAATATTTTGAGATATCTACAATAATCACAATATATAAAAAATCTGTAATTTGTACTAGTAGTAAAATCACAGGTATAGTTAACATCACTGTATTTGCTGTTTACATTAGTGATTAAAAGAAATGCTAACTTCTCGTTAGAGGTTAGTGAAGAAGTAATTTCCCCCCTAAGTTTATGGATGCCATCCATGTTAAGACCCTAACAATCCTCTTAACACTGCAATTTAAAGGATGAATCCTTTTCTCTTTCTACACTAGATCCCTTGGAGATCTCACCCAGTCTCCTGGCTTTGAATACTATCTAAGTTGATGACTACAAAATTTATCTATACTCCAGACCTTTCCCCTGAAGTCCAGACTTGGATATCAATTCAACCCAAATGTCTAACAGGCATCTCAAACTTACCATGTCTAAAACTGAACTCCTAATCTATTCCTCAAACTTGCTCTTTTCACAGTCATCTCCATCTTAGTTGATGGCAACTCCACCTTTCTAACTGCTCAGACCAAAAACCTCAGAATCATTCTTGGCTCCTCTCTCACATGCCACATCTGATCTATCAACAAATCATATTGGTTTGATCTTCAAAATATATCCAGAATTCAACCTTTTCTCACCATCTCCTGTTACCACCTTGGTACAAGTCACCAGCATCTCTCTCCTAGATGACTAGCTTCTTTACAAGTTTCCCTGCTTCTACTGTTGTTCCTCCCTGCGAACAGAGGGATCCTTCTAAAGCTGAAAGCATACCCTGTCACTCCTCTGTTGAAAACTCTGGGCAAAGTCCTTATAATGGCTCTACAAAGCCCTGTGAAATTTGCACCCCACCCCGACCCAATCTACTAGTACTCTCTTTTGTTCATTCCATTCTAGCCATACTGGGCAGAACTCACTAGGTCTGCCTCAGCACCTTGGAACTAACTATTCCCTCTACTTGGAAAGCTGCCCCCAGCCCCACCCCCCAGATATTAACATGGCTAACTCCCATCCTTTTAAGTCTTTGCCTAAATACCACTCTCAAGTAGCCTCACCCACTCAACTTCATTTTATTTATTTATTTATTTTAAGATTTTATTTATTTATTTATTTTTTCCCCCTAAAGCCCCAGTAGATATTTGTATGTCATAGCTGCACATCCTTCTAGCTGCTGTATGTGGGACGCGGCCTCAGCATGGCCAGAGAAGCGGTGTGTCGGTGCGCACCCGGGATCCGAACCTGGGCCGCCAGTAGCGGAGCGCGCACACTTAACTGCTAAGCGACTGGGCCGGCCCTCAACCTCATTTTAAATTGCAACATCTTCCCCAGAAATTCTGGATCCCCCTTACCCAGCTCCATTTTTCAAAGTACTTACCTTTGAACTTTCTGTATTATTTGTTTATCACTCCTCACTAGGAGTGGCGCCCACAAAGGCAAAATTTAGTTTGTTTTGTACACCACTCACCCCTAGTGTGCCTATGTTTGGCACAAAATAGACAGGCATATGTTCAAAGAACAGCACTTCTATTATTGTAAAGTACTTGCCTGTCTCTCTCATCGGAAGGGTTCCTTGAAGACTCTGATTGGATCTAATTTGCAGTGTCCTCAACACCTGGGCCTGCCCAATAGCAGACACCTAATGCACAGATACTCAGATGATTACAGCCATTTTCACCTGAAACACAATCCTATATGCCACAGAAAAAAGCCAGGTATTACAGCTGTGTCTGATTAAAGAGTGAGTACAAGACAAATACAGAACATCAGGTTCTGTTACTTCAAACTGAATTTACATTTCATGCCTCCATTTCTTCATGTGTCTAAGAACCATTTCAAACTATTTAAAGTTCTAAAAAGGGCACTTGGTCACTCCTTCCACCAGTCATGTCACCCCCTCCCAAGGCCACCTAATCTTTTCATGCTTGATATCCTACCTCTTAAGGTTTCCCTGATGACTCCAGCTAGAAGCACTTACATGTGCCACACTCCGTGCCAAGTGCTTTTCATACACTATTCTCATTCAATCCTCCCAAAAAGCCCTATGAGGTTGCTACCATTATGATACCTATTTCAAAGAGGAGAAAAACCAAGCTTAGAGAGATGAAGTTACTTGTCCAAGGTTCAACTAGTGTTCAAACCTAGGTCTGTCTGACTCGGAAATCCAAGTTCTTTAACCCTACACTATACTGCTTTTCTCTTTCCAGTGGTATAAATACTAACTGGCGTATACACACTACCTCACAGGGTTTGCTGTCACTTCACTTGTCTAAGCTTCAGTTTCCGCATCTGTACAACAGGCAGTATTGTTCAGGATGCCTACTAAGATCTCCTCCAGTTCTTATAGTATTATGACAGAAAACATTTTATAATTCTTTACATATTCCACACAGGTTAATACACACCCACCCACACCCACATATATATTTCAGAACTTACTTAGTCACTGTTAGAAATCCAAAGCAATAGAGACAGAAAAGCAGCAAAAATAAAAACTCCAAGGCTTTGTGTAAAAAATAAAGCATTTTTGATTCCTCCCCACTCACGTCCCTCAAAGAAGCACTTTTGGGTCCATTTTCCCATAAAGTACGAAAAATTATGTTTTCCCCCGAGAAGTGTAAGGATGTGATCCTTCAAGCTTCTGGACTTCACCAAACAACCTGATAAAAGGAACTGAAAGCAGGCACTTAGCCCATTTAGGGGCTAACATTTCATTTTGTACAAGACAAGTACTCAATAAGCATTTACTGGACTATGACACAAAAATTTTTTTTGAGTTTCCAAGTCTCACCCAAAGCGTATAACATGAGCTTTGTAAGTGGATTGATGATTGTGCAGTAAATCAAAACAATCTAATTAAGGTAATATTAACCTATAAGCAAGAACTCATGAAAGGATAAAGCCATGATGAGACAACTTACTACTGCAAATAAGAGTTGAGTTTTGTTCTAGAAAGGCAGAATAATTATTTCTCTTTTTCTGCAGAGATAACCATCAACAAGCCAACAGAATGTTTCTGTGTTGCAATCGAACTTAAGGACTATCAAGTAAGATCCAGACATTTCTGGACCAAGGTGAAAAGATTTGGCAAAGTGTTCAAAAAAAGAGCCATAGCAGAGCTAAGGTAAAATGTGTCAAAAGAGCAAATGTCTTGGAATCATTCTGGTCATAAAAGTGACAGTTTCATTTGAAATTCCAGCCAACCGTTAAGTTTGAAATGAAGCGTATATTCCTAAGTCTAGACTTCAACCAACACCAGCAAATGGAGTTGAAGAGTAGCTTTATAAAACAATAGTCTTGTGAGGGCGCAGGGAAAGAAGTGAATCCAGGCTCCGGAGTGGAAGCTCTCTGAGGTATCAGATACAGTAGCAGATACAGCCCTGGAGAGAGACGTAAAAATGTGCCAGGCTGAAAAAATACTATTGGGCAAAACTATATTTCGGTTTTCTAGAACACTGTCTCTTTAGAGAATCCTCAAAAAACTCTTGGTTTTTAGCTAAGTCTTCACGAGAAGTAGAAAGTCATCCATTCAGAGTAAGAGGTTCCTGTTACTAAGGAAGTAGAGTGTCCGAAAGTGTGCAAATCTCATAATCTGGAAGAGAATGTATGCCTCTCTCAAGTCTTTCATTTTCGGGCGGAAAAACAAACCTGGTGTCACCTCAACATCGGGGCCACACAAACCTTGCCACCATTACAAAACCAAAGTGCCAAAGGTGCAGCATCTGAAGCCGGAAGCACTACAAGGCCAGGATCGAGCTCCAGGAGAAAACATCAAACCAAAGAGCGCAGCGAGGGCCCCTCTGTGGCCCTGGGCCGAGCGACGCGCGCTAGGCCCTTCCGGTCCGAGCCGCCGTCGCCGGGAGGCCGGGCGACGGGCCGGGCTTCCACCCGAGCCCGGGGATTCGCGGCCTAGCCCTCGCCGGTGCCCTTTCGCCGAGTCCGGCTCCGGCAGCTCCTCCGACTCGGGCCCTTCGCCTGCAGCACGGCCTGGGCGGGCCACGGAGAGCCGGAGGAGACCACCGAAGCTCGGGCCGGCCGGGTCGGTGCGAACGCGGCGGCGGCAGCGGAGGCCGTGGCCGCCCCTCCCCCACCGGCCCGGCCCAACCGCCGCTGCGACGCGAGCAGCGGCGCCAACGCCGGGCCCAACCGCCGGCCCGCGGCAGCCCGGGCGAGGCGGCGGTGCGGGCCTGCTCCCCAAGCCGCACGCGCGAGTCCACCACGGGCCCGTTACTCCTCGCGCCGGCCCGCGCCGCTACCCGTCAGGACGCACCGCCCTCGGCTCGGGCTGAGGCGACCGCCGGCAGCGGGAGGCCACGGAGCTGATACTTACTCAGGGGTTGGGTGCTCGGGGTCGTAGAAATCCCCCATCTTCGGAGGCGGCTGCGGCGGCAGCTGCTTCATCGAGAGCGGCTAGAGGCGGCGACGCGAGCCCCCTCCCCGCGGCAGGGCGACGCGAAGGAGGGGAGGGGAGGAGGCCGCTGCTCCGACCGCGGCGGCGGCAGGGGCGGCCCGCGTCGCTGGCTTGCTCTCTCCCTCCCTCCCTCCGGCGCCCGCCTGCGGCTCTCTCCCCTACACACTCACTCGGGGAGCGACGCGCACCCCGCCCGCCCCTCAGCCGCACAGGCCCTGCCCCTTAAAGAGACACGCAGGGGCCGCGCGTCTGCCACCAGTCGGCGCGCCGGCAGCTGCCGGTCGACCCCAGGCAGGGGCGGGCGGGGCTGGGCGCAGCTAGCTGGCCCAGCCCGACCCTGCCTGCGACTTCCCGGAACAATAAGCCCCGGGCCCGAGCGCTGCTGACCGGCCCCGGACCTAGAGTGGCGGCGCCGCGACCTCTCCCTCGGGCCCACCGAGGTGGCCGGGGGCTGAGGCGTGACCCGGCCCGCTCCGGTGGGGGTTGCAGGAGACGTCGGAGGAACAGCTGGAGCCCCCAGGACACTAGCCTAACTGCCCTGCCGCCCTCGAAGACCTGTCCTCCCGGAGCACCGGAGACCGCAGCGGCGCCGACGGCCCCTCCTCCGGGCCTCCCGGCTCTGAGGTAAGGCAGTCGCCGTTCCTCCCGTGCCTGTCCCTCTTTCTCCTTTATTTCTCCTTCTCGCTCTCTCTCCCGCTTGCCTCTTCATCTCGCCCCCTCAGCAAGTACGGAAAGGGAGCCAGGCCGAGGATTCGCTCTAAGGCCGAGCTCCCGGGACGCCCCCTCCTCCCTCCTGCCTCCGGCTGGGTCTTCTGCCCCCACCGCCCACCTCCGGGCAGCGTCTCCAGCACCCACACCCTCCGCCTGGAGCACCCTCTGCCCCACCCCCAATCTGGAAGGCTACAGCTCCCGTCTTCTGCGTGGTTCTTAAGGCCTTGGAGGAAATGTCCTTTAAAAAAGGGTTATTAATCACTTTCCTGCAAAAAAGGACAAGGTGAGATTAAGTAGGATACCTTGAAAAGGCTCCAGGATTTTAGTTATTTTTGGAAGAAACAAGAATGCATAAAGCTGTTAGCTAAACTCTCAGGACGTTGAAGAGTTTATGACAGCCGATCATTTTGAAATTGGGGGTTCAGGATCAGTTTTTTTGTGGGGTTTTTTGTTCACTAATTTTGAATTGGATTTTACCAGCAAACAATCGGATGGAGGTATGTGTTATGGACTGAATGTTTGTGTACCCCCGTTTGTGTAGCCGCCCTCTACAAATTCATATGTTGAAATCCCAAACCCCAAGGTGATAGTATTAGGAGGTGGGGTCTTTGGGAGGTGATTAGGTCCTGGAGCCACCTGAATGGGATTAGTGCCCTTATAAAAGTGGTCCCATTGAGCTCTCTCCGTGTCTGCCACGTGAGGATACAATGAGAAAGTGGCAGTATGCAACTCAGAAGAGAGACCTCACCAGAACTCAGCCATGCTGGCACCCTGCTCTTAGACTTCCAGTCTCCAGAACTGTGAGAAATAAATTTCTGTTGTTTATGGCCACTCAGTCTATGGTATTCTGTTATAGCAGCCCGAACTGACTAAGACACTGTGTGTCATAATTACTGAACTGTGATCTAAGAGAATAGACATACTTTACCGGCTCTTTTTTCTGTCGTGTGTGTGTGTGTGTGTGTGTGTGTGTGTGTGTGTGTGAATGTATGTATCTATGCTGGCAGTGTCTATTAGTGTTTTATCATCATTGTTTGTCACTTGGGGATTATTTTGGCATTTTTTTTGTGGTGCCTTTAGACATAGCATCCAGGTCCAGGGCCCATCTGACTCCCTAGGTTCAAGTCTCCCATGACCACTTCTCTACAGACCGTGCATGTTACCTAATTTCTCTGTGCTTTTTCTCATTGTAAGATGAGTGTATTAATGTGGACAGGTCCTCTCACTTTTGTGAGGATTCAATGAGAGAATATTTGTAAAGCCTTAAACTTTCAATAAATGTCAGCACTTTTCCAGACATTATATAGTGCAGTGGTTAACAGCTACCTGGCATTGTATACCAGCCTTTCCGCTTTCTTTTACAGATGAGGCACTGGAAGCATGAAAAGTAACCATGATAGGAAAAGACTATTTTAATTTTAGGTGGAGATGGCTGAAACAATATAAGTATGTGGTGATAAGGATCTAAACTGAGGTGAATGAGAAAAAGCAGTCAGGTACAGGTTTCCTATTTCCTTAATAACAAAGTAAGCAGTTCTCTTGCAGAAGGTGCAACTGGTCTCTATAATACCTGGTCTTAAGAGAAAGCATTAGTCTGGTTGGAACCCAATGCAGTAAGCCTGTGGAGCCATGGGGGTCAGTGGGAAATTCTAAGCCCCAAACGTAAATAAATGAATCTTATGGGCAAGATTGTTGGAAGATTGAGTACTTTTTAATGTCCTCATCTATTATTGTACTAGGGGTTCTTTGTACACATATTTTAAATTCAAAGAGAATGCATCCTTGGAACACATACTTGGGCCTGGCCTCTTGATCAAAGCTGTGGAATGATTTGGTCTTTAGCCTATAATTATTAGATACTGACTATCTCCTGCTTTCTTACATAAAGCTTTCTGCAGATGTGGTTGAAGGAAAAATGTCAAAAGTCTTAAGGTGAAATGTATTATAAGAGGCATTCCATTCCTGAAGTGCTAAAAACCGTAAAAAATTTTATAATTGGTCCTGCCATTACTGCCTCCTGTTAGCCCATACTATTCCCATCCCAGGAGACCCCAGGGTAGCCAGTAGTGACCCTGAAAGAAAGTTGACTCCGGCATCTCAACTTAGGGGAGACAGGAGGCCAAAGTTCAGACATTGCCCACAGTTAGGCTCTGGGTACCTGGTAAAGGGATGGGACAAGAAAAAATATAGTTGAGGGGGCGAGGGGAGGAACAGCAGTTGATCCCTTGAGCACATTTTCCAAAACTACTATTTATAAACAAAATTTTTGAGGTAGTATGTTGACAAGACAGTTCTTAGGACTGATACAACACAGACAGTGAGGTGCCACTGAGTGGTGCCTTTTTTCAATGTGCCCAGGCCAAAGCTCTGCTGCCTCTAATGGGAACCTGGCTAAAGCTCTAGGAGAGAGGGAAAAGGTCATTCGACCTTGAACCCACAGCTGGAGCTGAGTGGGGAAGCCACCCCTACCCACTTAACTCTTGCCTCTTTCCATCTCATTCTTCCTTCACCACATCCTTCCCCCAGGTGAGGATTGTCAGAGGACTGGTTGTGCTTCTCAAGAGATGCCAATTTAGAAGGGACAAGGAAGCCCCAGGCCTTCAGTCCTAAGGACTCCTCAAAGTTCCTTGCTTTGCCAAGAGGGAGTAGGGTCGACAGTGGCAACAAGCCCAATGTGGGCAGGGCGGTGTGGGAATCTGTCTCTACCCATGTGCTCCTACAAACACCCTCACCTTGCCAGAGACATGCCTATTCCCGGTGGCTATAGCCTGTGGTTAATAGTGGTCTGCTGATGTATGAAAGGTTGAATTTAGTATCGGAGAGGCAGTTTGGGAGTATACATGAATGAAATATACAAGGCTGGGTTATATCAAGATCAAATGTTTGCAAGTTGAGGCTTGCCAGTACAAGGCTTATGAAGATCACAACAACTTGTAAGACATTTAACTCAATTTCCTTGATTATTTAAATGTTATCTTGAATCTATTCCCTGCTGTTAATGATCCTTATCATCAATTTGTTCTTTTTTCCCCAGTGTTCTTTTGAATAGAGGAATGAATGGTCTATGTTACGTATTCCAAAAATGTATTTTTCTTCATTTGGTCTCTAGGAAACCAAAATTGGCTATTACTGTAGTTGTATATTAACCATAAAATCATAAATACAAACATGTCCATCCTAGCATTAGAATAGAAACATGATTTGGGTGTCTATAAGCTGTTATATACAGTCGGTTTTTTATTTTTTGTTTTTTGTTTTTTTTTTGGTGAGGAAGATTAGCCCTGAGCTAACATCTGTTGCCAATCCTCCTCTGTTTGCTGAGGAAGATTGGCCCTGGGCTAACATCCATGTCCATCTTCCTCTACTTCATATGTGGGACGCCTGCCACAGCACGGCTTGATAAGCAGTGCGTAGGTCCGCACCCGGGATCCAAACCCACGAACCTCGGGTGCTGAAGCAGAGCACACGAACTTAACCACTATGCCACTGGGCCAGCCCCTATATACAGTGTTTTGATGGTGATTTACTGCTTAGTTTTAGTAGATCAACACATTCTGTTGTAACTGAAACTAATTCCTTTCCATTAATTAAAAATATAAGGAGAAAGATGGTTTTCTAAATAAAGGTATTATTCTACAAATGAAAGACTACGATCAAGTGGTTTAAATGTGTATTTACTCCTCTGTAGGATAGAAATATATATAACTGACATCTTAGTATTTGGGGGGCATGAAACAGAATGATGTCTGAGAAAGTATGTAGTGCATGTAAACTAATAGCCATGCAATAAAAATTAGTTACCTTATAAAGTTATGTAGATACATGAGGCTCAACAGAATTGAAAGTTATTTTAGATTTAATCAGTATACAAAAGAAAGGCAGCATCATTTACAATAATGGTTATTTTAACTGTACCACACAAATCTATCATACTTTTTTGGCCCTAGAATTCCTTGGGGGAAGAAAAGTATAACTGATTTTTATTCATATTTAATCTGCACATCTCAACACAAGTTAAGAGGAATCTAGAAAACAATACACAACCTACATTGAGCCCTATTACATACATTATTTGTATGAAGTCAGCACCTTCTTATATAGTAGTAGTATACTCTGTAGTTGTCTTTTCTGTTCTATACTGCTTTGTTAACTGACTTTCATTACATAATATGTCTATCTTCCCAACTTATAAGTTCATAGTAGACAGAAGCATTATTGTCTGTCTTTCATATTTTATATAGTGTCTGGCCCTGTATGTGCCAGATTTCTAATGAAAAACTACTTTGCAACTCTTTTGAAAACCTTACTTTTTTTACTCTCTTTCTTTTAGAAACTCTTAAAGTGTTCACATTGGATTTTTCTGTTGAAACTGGATTGTTGAGCAGCTAACAGGCTGCTGACATCCAGGCAAGCACTCACTCTGTAAAAAAAGCAGTCTCTTCCTTCATAAGCTCCTATGAGCCAACCATTTCATTGGGCTTGAAAGTGCTGACTTAAAAGAACCACACACTTTAACCCTCAAGTATATATGAATATTGTTATTAGGTAATTTTTTTTCAATATGTGTTAATCCTGTCTTCCCTACAAGATTATCAAACACTCAGGGAAATGATTGTAGTGTTTGTTTTGTTCTGGATCTTCGGCACCCTTCCAGAGAATTCATCTCAGAAGCTTCTTATTATATCTTCCCTCCCAGCCTTGTCTCTCCCAGCAGAGGATGAAACTGCTCAAGATTACCTCAGTTTTCCACATGAATAAACCAAAGATCTCAGAGGTTAAGGTAGTCTAGGGTCACATGACTAAGGAGTGGTAGAGGCAGGATTTTAACCTGATTATCTGATTCAAGACATTTTCAGACAAAAAAAATCTAGAGTTTACCATTAACAGAAAATAATCCCTGATGCAAGAAGGAATGTTGAGCAAAGCAATTGGTAAGTAAGTGGTTAAAACTAAAAAATATTTACCTTATAAAGTAATAAGAATAATATATAATTTGTGTGGTTAATAAAGTAAAGCAGGATAGAACTAATATCCTGGACAACAAAGTCATAATTTGGAAGTGGGATGGGAGGGGTGATGATTGGAGTTGAAGTTTTCCAAGATACTTGTAGTGTTTGGGAAGAGGGTAAAAATATTGATTAACTTTAAGCTTTACTCTTTTAAGCGTACAAGTTAAAATATCTTGGGTAACTACTAAAAGAGTATATAATTGCCAAATTAATAGAAAGAGAATATAGAATTAAAAAAAGCAAGACATGAAGACAGAAAAAAGAAACAAAGAAATAGTAGAACAAATAGAAATCACAAATAATAATATGGTAAAAAATAAATGCAAATATTTCAGTAATTATAGTAAATGTAAATGGAATAAACTCTCCAGTTTAAAAAAAAGATGTAAAATGGACAAGAAAATAAAACCCAATTGTATGCTATTTTTGAGACATTCTTAAAACCAAGAACACAGAAAGATATAAAAGGATGGGAAAAATGCAATCTAGACAGGAACTGAAATATAATAATCTACACCTGAAATTTACACAATGCTAAAACCCAATATGACCTCAATAAAATTTTAAAAGTTTTTAAAAAGTTTTTACAAACTTCCAACAGTACAATATTACAAATTAATTGAAAGACTGGGAAAAATATTTACATTTTACCTAACAAAAATTGGTAAAAAAGGATGGAAAATGATGTCAGGCTAGTATAACAGTAGAAAGCTGATAGAGCTGTGTTAACAACAAGGAAACTAAAAATAAATAAAGGTTACTAAATAATGATAAAAAGTTCAGGATCCTAGGACTTCAGAATTCTAAACATGTGTGCACCTAATCACATATCTTTAAAATATAAAAAGCAAAATTTGATAGAACTACAAGGAAAAATGGATAAATTTACTACTATAGTGCAGATTTTGACACAGTTGAAAATAATGGATAGATCTTGCAAAGAAAAATCAGAAGATATGAGCAACATAATTAAGATTGAATTAATAGACCTATATAAAGTGTTACACTCAACAATTAGAGCATTCACATCCTTCTAATGCACATGTGGAATGGTTATAAAAATTGACCATATAGGCCCTGTGGCTTAGCGGTTGAGTGCGCACGCTCCGCTGCTGGCGGCCCAGGTTCAGATCCCGGGCGTGCACCAATGCACCGCTTCTCCGGCCATGCTGAGGCCGCGTCCCACATACAGCAACTAGAAGGATGTGCAGCTATGACATACAACTATCTACTGGGGCTTTGGGGGAAAAAATAAATAAATAAAATTATTTAAAAAAAAAATTGACCACATATAAATCCATGTAGTAATTCTCAACAAATTTCAAATAATTAATGTTATATAGGCCACATTCTCTGACCACTATGCGATTAAGTTAGAAATCACTAACTGGGGGAAAAAGACACTTGAAAATTCAAAAGCACAGCTGTAAATAACTCATTGGTCAGGAAAAAAATCATAAGGGAATCACAAAATAATTGGAACTAAAGAATAATGAGGGCCAATCCCAGTTACCTAGTGGTTAAGTTCAGCACACTCCGCTTTGGCAGCCTGAGTTCCGTTCCCAGGCGTGGACCTACGCCACTCATCAGTGGCCATGCCGTGGTGGTGGCCCATATACAAAATAGAGGAAGATTGGCAACAGATGTTAGCTCAGGGCAAATCTTCTCAGCAAAAAAAAAAAAAGAATAATGAAATAACTAAATAGCAAAACTGTAGAATATAGCTAAAGCAGTAATTAGAGGGAAATTTAGAAATTTAAATATTTATGTTAGAGGAGAAAAAGACAAAATTATCAAATTACATGTCAAACTAAAGTAAAAGAAATAAAGATGAAAGTACGATATTAATGAAAGAAAGAAAAGGCATATAATGGAGAAGATGCACAAAGTCAAGAATTGGTTCTTTTAAAAGACTGTTGACCAACTTCTGGCAAATTAGGGAGAAAATAGAAAATACAAATAAATAAAAGAGGGACAAAACTGGAAACTGCAGAGATTATAAAATTAACCAAAAAACAATTTGATGCCAATAAATTTGAATACTTAGATCAACTTGGACAACTTTGTAAGATAATGCAAATTAGCAAAGCTGACTCAGGGAGAAATAGAAAATCTGTTTGGTCCTAGAACCATTAAAAAATGAATCAGTAGTCAGTTTTCCCTCAAGAAGAAAGGGAGGGAGGAAGAGATAGAGGATGGAAGGACAGACAGACCGAGACAGGCAAGGATAGGACAAGAAAGGAAAATTACAAGCTATTCTCAGTCTTGAACAGCAATGCATAATCTTGAACAAAATACTATTAAAGCAAATCCAGCCATTTGTTAAAAAGTAAAAATCATGATCAAGTTGAGTTTATGTCAGGAAAGAAGGTTTGGGTTCAATATTGCAAATTTTTTCATGTAATTCACCGTATTAACAAATTTTGATGATGTTAGACAGAATAATAGCTCCCTAAAGATGTCCACTCGCTAATCCCTGGAACCTGTAAATATGTTACTTTACATGGCAAAAGGGATTTGGATGTGATTGAGTTACAGACCTTGGGATGGGGAGTTTATACTGGATTAACTGGGCCCAGTCTAATCACAAATCCTTAAAAATGGAAGAGGAAGGCAAAAGGGTGGTCAGAAAGATGCAAAAGGACAAGGACTCAACCTCCTTGTTGCTCGCTTTGAAAATGGAGGAGAGGAGCCATGAGCCAAGGAATGTGGTGGCCTCTACAAGATAGAAATGATCCTCACTCATTTTACAGCCGGCAACAAAACAGGGACTATGGCCCTACAACCTCAAGGAACTGAATTCTGCCAACAACCAAGTGAACAGGAAACATTTTTCCCGGAGAGTCTCCTGAAAGGAATGCAACCTGCCAACACCTTGTTTTTAGTTCAGATTCACACTGGACTTCTGATGTGCAGAACTGTAAGATAATAAATTTGTTTTGTCTTAAGCTTCTAAGTTTGTGGTAATTTGTTACAGCAGCAATTGAAAGCTAATACAGATGGGACAACCAAATACTTTTATTTTTTTATTTTATTTTATTTTTTAATAAAGACATTTTTATTTCATTTTGTTTTTTTTTTTTTTTTGTGAGGAAGATCAGCCCTGAGCTAACATCTGCCAATCCTCCTCTTTTCGCTGAGGAAGACTGGCCCTGGGCTAACATCCATGCCCATCTTCCTCCACTTTATATGGGACGCCGCCACAGCATGGCTTGACAAGCAGTGCGTCCGTGCGCGCAGGAGATCCGAACTGGCGAACCCCGGGCCACCGCAGCGGAGCGCGCACATTTAACCGCTTGCGCCACCGGCCGGCCCCCAACCAAATACTTTTAGATGCAAGAACAATTGTTAAAATTCAATAACCATTCTTAATTTTAAAAAAAGAAAGAAAGAAAAAAAACTCTTAGCAAACCAGGAATAGAAGAAAACTTCCTTAACCCGATAAAGGGTATCCACTAAAAAGACCTAGAGCAAACATTATACATAATGGTGAAATAAAGCATTTCTTTAAAAATTAAAAATAACACAAAGGCTTGTTATCACCATTTCTATTCAACATTGTACTTGAGTCCTAGCCAGCAAAATAAAACAACAAAAGAAATAAAACGTGTAAGGAATGAAAAGGACGATTATTTACAGGTGATATGATTGTCTACTTAGAAAACCCAAAATAATTCACAGAATAATATTTAGAATTAATGATAATTTTTCAATTTCGCCAGGTAAAAACATCAACTGCATTTCCATAGTCCAGCAGTTAGAAGTTAGAAAGTGCAAATAGGGGCTGGCCCGGTGGTGCAGCGGTTAAATTCACCCACTCTGCTTCAGCGGCCTGGGGTTCACAGGTTCGGATCTCAGCGCTGACCAACTCAGCATTTGTCAAGCCATGCTGTGGCAGCGTTCCATATAAAGTAGAGGAGGATGGGCATGGATATTAGCTTAGAGCCAATCTTTTTCAGCAAAAAGAGGAAGATTGACAACAGATGTTAGCTCAGGGCTAATCTTCCTCACCAAAAAAAAAAAAGTGCAAATTAATAAAACATACAACTTACAAAAACACCAAAATATTGGAGGTGGCTTATCCCATTGGTTATCCATCTGGAGAGAAAGAAATGGATCCTTACTTTGTATTTTACCTAAAAGTCAATTCCAGATGGATTAAAGACTCCAATATAAAAGGCAAAACTTGAAAAAGTTTAGAATAAAATATAGAATAATATACTATCTTTGGGACATGCCCTTGTAATAGGGAAAATTTTCTTAAAATTCAAAGTGCAAACCAAAGAAGGCAAAATTCAACTCTCTTGAAACTTTGTCATCAAAAGACAAAAAGTGAAAGGAAGAATTATAAACTAGAAGGAAAGATCTGCAACATACCTAACTAACAACAAGAATGAAAAAGTATCTACAGCTATGCTGTCTGGTACAGTAGCTACTAAACACATGTGGCTGTTGAGTACTTAAAATGTAGCTAGGCCAAATTAAAATGTGCAGTAAGTACAAAATACATACCAGATTTTAAAGAGTTAGTACAAAAAAATTTTTATTGATTACATGTTGAAATGATAATATCTTGGTTAAGTAAATTGTATTATTAAGTAAAAAATATTATTAAAATTAATTTTGTCTGTTTCTTTTCACTTTTTAAAATGTGGCTACTAGACCAGATTAAATTACATTTGTGACTTGCATTTTATTTCTGTTGGACAACACTGATCTAGAATATATAAAGAACTGGTGCAAATCAATAGAAAAAGGCAACCTAATGTTTTTTTCTTTCATTCTTTTTTTTTATTATTGTGAAATTTTTATTGTACATTATTGTTTGTCAGTCACCATATAAATGCATCCCTCCACCCCTTGTGCCCCTCCACCCCCCCTTTGACCCTGGTAACCACCAGCAGTTCTATCTGTCCATGTGTTGGTTTATCTTTCACATATGAGTGAAATCATGCAGTGTTTGTCTTTCTCTTCCTGGCTTATTTCACTTAACATAATACCCTCCAGGCCCATCCATGTTGTTGCAAATGGGATGATTTCATCTTTTTTTATGGCTGAGTAGTATTCCATGGTATGTATATACCACATCTTCTTTATCCAATCATCAGTCGAGGGACACTTGTGTTGCTTCCATGTCTTGGCTATAGTGAATAATGCTGCAATGAACATAGGGGTGCATAAGCCTCTTTGAATTGTTGATTTCAGGTTCGTTGGGTAGATACCCAGTAGTGGGATAGCTGGATCATAAGGTATTTCTATTTTTAATTTTTTGAGGAATCTCCATACTGTTTTCCATAGAGGCTGTGCCAGTTTGCATTCATACCAGCAGTGGATTAGGGTTCTCTTTTCTCCACAGCCTCTCCAGCATTTGTTGTTTTTTGTCTTGGTGATTATAGCCATTCTAAAGGGTGTAAGATGATATCTTAGTGTGGTTTTGGTTTGCATTTCCCTAATGATTAGTGATGTTGAGCATCTTTTCATGTGCCTATCGGCCATCTGTATATCTTCTTTGGAGAAGTGTCTGTTCATATCCTCTGCCCATTTTTTGATTGGATTGTTTGTTTTTTTTATTGTTCACTTGCATGAGTTTTTATTATACGGGACGCCGTCACAGCATGGCTTAACCAGCAATGCGTTGGTGCTCGCCTGGGATCTGAACCTGCGAACCCCGGGCCACCAAAGTGGAGTGGGCGCACTTAACCACTATGCCACTGGGCTGGCCCTGGCAACCTAATTTTAAATTGACAAATATCACAGAAGAGGAAAAATTAATGGCCAAGAAACATTTGAAAAGATGTTTCAGGGAAATCAGGCACAATATACACTGTTAGTGGGAGCATTAATTGGAAAACAATTTGGCATTACCTAGTAAAGTTGAACATGGGCATACCCTACGATCCAACAGTTGCACTCTTAGGTATAAAAACTAAACAAACTCTTGCACATTTACACCAAAGGCCATGTTCAGGAATATTCATAGCAGAATTGGCATGTCCATCAACGGCATATATTCAACAACACTGAAAATGAATGAACTTTTCAGCTACACTTATCAAAATGGTTAAATCTCGGGAACATAATAACAAGCAGGAAAAAAGGGCATAAAGGAATATATTATTTTTTCCATTTATATGAAGTTTTACGAGTCAAAATTAACAGATTGTGTAGAGAATTAAATGTGACAAAACTCAAGAAAGCAAGGGAAAACTAAAGAAAAATTTCAGGATAATTTTTTTTTCTAAAGGGGGAAAGGGATCATATGGGGGCACCCAGAAGTCTTCAGAGAACAGGTAAACTTCTATTTCTTAAAACTAGCTGGTAAGTACATAGATAATTGTTTTACTGTTATTTTGTCTACCCTATGCAAGATTAATATTTATTTGCTATTTAATAAAAACTTTGTGTGTATGTGTGTCCTTTGACCCAGCAAATTTTATTTCTGAAATTCTAGTTCATAGAAATAAAAGCAGTTGTACATAGACTGTACAGAGATATTAATTGTATCATTATTTGTGTTGAGGGAAATAAAGTGAATGCTCATAAATAAGGGAGTGGATGATTATGTTTTGGAATGTCCATACAAGAAATATTATATTATCATTAAAAATAATGAATTTTCACTATATTAGATGTTCTGGAGGAGTTTCCATGAGGTTTTGGGTTTGTTGAATGCAAAAAGCAAGTTGCTTAGACTTATATATAAATGTACATATATATGCATATATTTATTTGATTTTATAAGTATGAAGAAAGATAGGAGCAGATATATGGCATTTAGTTGAGTTATCTTGATTTGGGAGTTGGGAGAAATGAAGGAAGGAGGAAATGAGAGAAAAAACAAATAAGGAAAATTTACTACAACCACACCCCAGTAAATATATTGTTGTCCCATATATATGTTTGTATATATTTAGAGATCCATTAAGAAATTAGAAGGAAAAAAGAGTTGAATCTGTATCTACTGACTTACAGCCATGTCAATTGAAAAAAGTGAGTTCCATGGGGCCAGCCCAGTGATGTACTGATTGGGTTTGGCGCCCTCTGCTTTGGTGGCCGAGGTTTGTGGGTTCGGATCCCTGGCACAGACCTACCACTCATCACCCATGCTGAGGTGATGACCCACATACAAAATAGAGGAAGATTGGCACAGATGCTGGCTCAGGGCTAATCTTCCTCAAGCAAAAAATGAGGAAGATTGGCAATGGATGTTAGCTCAGGGTGAATCTTCCTCAACAACAAAAAAAAGAATTCCAGAGTAATATGTATTTGGAGTCTATTTCAGTTAAACCAAAAGCCATATATATGCATATTAATATAAGTGCTTGTGTAAGTATATCCAAACAATGAGAAAGGTGCAGAGAGATACACACTAGTCTGTGAATATTGCTAATAGTTTGGATGTGGGGAGTAAGAGAAAGAAAGAAATCAATGATGAATCCTAAATTTTTTCCCTCAGCAGCTGGTTGATTGGTGGAGACTTATGGAGACTGGAGGAGATATAAGTTAGGGGATGTGGGATTAATAATCTTCTTTGAACATATTAAGGCAGAGAATGCTGCTACACATTCAAATGGAGATATCAAGTGAGCAGTTCAAAGTACAGGTCAGGAATTTAGAGGAATGCTAGTAAGGAGATATAGATTTTGGAGTCCTCAGTATACAAATGATATTCAAAGCTATAGGACTGCATGAGATCTCCTAAGGAGAAAGTATAGCTAGAGAAAAGGGGAGATGAAAGACTAGGGCCCAGGATTGAGCTTTTGGGAACATTAGTATTTACAGGTCATAAAGAGTGATAAGCCAGCAAAGGGACAAAGGTGAAGTTAAAAACAAACAAGAGAGTGTGGTCTCAAGGAAGCCATGAGAATAAAGCTTTTAAATGAATAAAGAAATTTAGATGCAATATGCTTCCCACTCTCAGCTACTTTTCAGATTTATCCTTGTATCAGTTACCAAATGCTGCATAATAAAACAGTGAGTTAAAACAAAAACAGTCATTTATTGTGCTCACAAATCCAGTCTGGTCAGGACTCAGCAGGAAAGGATTGTCTCTGTGCCACATGGCATCAGCTGGGACAGCTCTACTGAGAGCTAGCAGATTCATTTCCAAGGTGGCTCACTCATTTTTTTTTTTTTTGAGGAAGATCAGCCCTGAGATAACATCCATGCCAATCCTCCTCCTTTTTTTTTTTTTTTTTTTTTTGCTGAGGAAGACTGGCGCTGAGCTAACATCCGTGCCAACCTTCCTCTGCTTTATGTGGCATGCGACCACAGCATGGCCTGACAAGCGGTGCAACGGTGCACACCCAGGATCCGAACCCAGGCCGCCAGCAGTGGAGCGTGCGCACTTAACCACTATAGTGGCCCACTCATGTTGCCGGCAAGTTGGTGCAGGCCGTTGGCTAGCAGCTTCCCCAGGCCTTAGGACCAAGGTCCTCACTTCTTCCCATTGGGCTTTTCCTTGTGGCCCGAGCTTTCTCATAGTGTAGTGGCTGTTTCTAACAGTGAACCTCCCAAGAATGAGAGCCAAGTGAAAGCTGTATTGCCTTTTATGACCTAGTCTTAGAAGTCACATAGCATTTACTTCCACTGTACTCTATTAGTTGAAGTAGTCCACAAGGTCCACAAGGAGAGGGGACATAACTCCGCCTCTTTTTTTTTTTTTTTGTGAGGAAGATCAGCCCTGAGCTAACATCCATGCCAATCCTCCTCTTTTTGCTGAGGAAGCCCCCGACCCTGAGCTAACATCTATTGCCAATCCTCCTCCTTTTTTTCCCTTTTTCTCCCCAAGACCCCAGTAGATAGTTGTATGTCATAATTGCACATCCTTCTAGTTGCTGTATGTGGGACGCCGCCTCACCATGGCCGGACAAGCAGTGCATTGGTGCACGCCTGGGATCCGAACTGGGCCGCACTTAACCGCTAAGCCACGGGGCTGGCCCCTAACTCCACCTCTTAATGGGAGAGTGGCAAAGTTCTGGAAGAACACTTTGGATGGGAAATATTGTCACCATTTGGGGAAAATATCTATACAATCCTGGTCAGACATCACAACTAAAAAGAGAAACTTAAAGATGTCTGCACTTGCGGCCAGCCCCTTGGCACAGTGGTTAAGTTCAGTGCACTCCGCTTCAGCGGCCTGTTATGAGAGGTTCGGGGATTCGATCTGAGACGTAAAAGACACTTTCCACTCCAAACAAATGGACCGAAAGTATATTTTATTATATAGAGGATAGTAAAGGCGATAGTCCGCAAACAGATCCGAATAGGTCAAATAATAAGAGGGGAAAACATCAGATCGATCGGAAAGGGAAACACCAGATCGACTGAAGGGAAATGACACAAATCAACCGGAAAGAGAAACACCAGGTTGACCGAAAAGAGAACACATCAAATCAGTTACTTCACAGTAAATCAATTACTCACATCAAATTAGTTACTCACAATATCCACGCCCCACTGCCGGGAGAGCCCTGTCAATCGACGCGGCTGGGCAAGGATCACACGTCCTGGGCAAGGTGTCCCTTCCACAGGTGGAACTCTCACCGGGTCTCAGTTTCCAGCAGTTTTTATACCATCAGTAATTTTCAGAGTAAGCAATTACAGAGTTTGCAGAGCAAGCATTTAGTGTTCCCATGTACAAAATGGTTATCAGTGGCGTACGTGCACTGAGCCCCCTGGCTAACATCCCGGCCCAGTAGTTGTGTACGTGCATTGTTCTCTTTGGTTATCGTCCCAGCCCGGCACAGATGGCCAGTCCATCCCGTGCTACGACGCTCCAAGAGCCTTGAAATGTTACAACTTGCAACTCCCTCCGTGAGAGAAAGGCCAGTTCCCACCACACAGAAAGCAGCTTTTATATTTCTTTTTGTGCTAGTGGCTGTAGGTCAATGGAGCGGCCAAACATGGCTGTACTCATGTCAAGACACGGCCTGGGCTCATGGGTTCAGATCCCAGGCATAGACCTACATCACTCGTCAGCCATGCTGAGGTGGCAGCCCACATACAAAAAGTAGAGGAAGATTGGCACAAATGTTAGTTCAGGGCTAATCTTCCTCAAGGGAAAAAAAAAAAGAGGGAGATTGGCAACAGATGTTAGCTCAGGGCGACTCTTCCTCACCAAAAAAAAAAAAAATGATGTCTGCACAGATGAGTACCAAATTTATTGACAGAGTATATTAGAAAGAAATATTGCAACCGAGTGTATAAGAATCACATTTAATGCAGTACCTCAAAGAGAGTTCTGTGCAATATGTATTTCATAATTGAAAGGGGAAAAGCCTGGGTATAAGATGAGGCATAGATTAAGCAGATAAATGTTTAATGTTAAGTAACAAAGACCACTTAACATTATTATTAATATTAACAATATTATTTATTTATTTTAGTACGTCCATATAAAAGGATTTTTTTTGAAAAGTCATGTTTAGTATTACTAATTGTTCTTGGCTATGTCATTTAAAGTTCAATTTTTAAATGAAATAAAGAAAAAGTAGATGATGGATGATATTCTTGGAAAAATGAAAATTCCCAAACAGATCAAGAAGAATCAGAAAGTTTGAATAACCATGGAAGAAATAAAGGGTAGTCAAATATCTATGCCTAAAAAATATGCCAGACTGCTTCATTAGAGAAGAAAAATTCATACGATTATCTCAATAAATGTAAAAAAATATTAATGAAGTTTAATACTCATTACTAAGTACCTTTAGTCAACTAGGGGTAGAAGAAAATTTCTTTAATATGAAAGTGTTTTTTAGAAAATTATAGCAAACATCATAGTTAACGATAGAACATTGGCAACTTACTTTCCCATTAAACCTAGAAACAAGATAAATATAATTCTAGACAGCATTGTACTAGAGGGCCTACCAGATTAATTAATTAAAGCCTATAAACAGGAAGAGGAAAATATTACACATTTTCTGTAGACAATATAGTCTATCTAGAAAATTTAAGAAAATCAGCTGGAAAACTATTAGCTCTGATAAAAGTTAAACATCAGTGTGGTTGGATATAAGATATAGCCTATTTTTTAAAATTGTTTCAGGAGTCTCATAATCATTCTCAAGTTAGCTGGTTCACTAGAATGAGTCACAAGACTCAACAGCAGGTTATACTCACAGCTAAGGCTTATTACAGTAAAAGATACAGAGTAAGAGCAACAGAACAAAAATATGCATCGGGCAAAGTCCAGAGAAGTCAGACATAGGCTTTCAAGTCTTTCCCCTCCTAGGGCTACAGGATACATTCTTTCTAGCAGCAAACTACATGGACACGTGAAATGTCTCTGCCCAAGGAAGCCCACTCTGATCCAAGGGTCTGAAGCTTTTATCAGAGGTTGGTCATGTAGGCAACTGTTCTAGCTACATGACCCCACATCCATGGTAGCTGAAACTCAGGACCCTAACAGTGAAATGAGGCACACTATCAATCTTGGCGTTTGTGCAAAACAAACCTGATAAGCTGGTACAGCATCATCCATTGCTCTGGACATACAAAACAATGTCAGAAACATAAAGGAACATTCTGAAGGCCATATTCCCAGTGGTTGGCCAAGAGTTAACAGGGTTCCAGGCTCCCCAAGAGACATGCAAAGATTGAGCAACCAGACCTGCTGTATTAACTCTTTCCTCACAAAAATGAACATCTTTCCTTAGTATTAACCTATTTATTTATTTTTTTGCTGAGGAAGTTTAGCCCTGAGTTAACATCCATGCCCATCTTCCTCTATTTTGTATGTGGGATGCCTGCCACAGCATGGCTTGGTAAGCAGTGCATAGATTCGCGCCCAGGATCTGAACTTGCGAACCCCGGGCTGCCAAAGCAGAGCACAAACTTAACCACTACGCCACCGGGCCAGCCCCAGTATTAACCAATTTTAAAATGTAATAAAAAGAGAATACCATTTATAATGGCAACAAAAGTTATAAACTTAATAAGAAATCAGCAAATCTTATATTAAGAAAACTGAAAAGTAGAGTTTTAAGAACTGGGGAAATGTGTATTGTACCTAGGTAGAAAGACAATGTTGACTTCTGGTTCCAAACAGGGAGTAACACACATCCCTCTTCCTCCACTAAGAGCAGCTAAAAACCTGGGCATTAGACATAAAATAAACCAAAATGACTCTGAAGGCTTACTGGCTTGGGACCTTGGGACCACAGGATGACACAGTGGTGAGGACCTGGGTTTTCTCTTTTTGCCTCATATACTCTAGACTGGGTGCTGGAGAAGCTGGCAACTAAGAAAGGCCAACAGAAATACACACACAAAAAAGCCCCCCCAAATCCTTCTCTCTCTAGCCAATGGCCCAAGAAAGGGGCAAATTAGCAAGAAAGAAAACTTTTAGACAATAACTGCCCTTCCCTGCCAAACAACATGGAACAAAACCACGGTCCCTCCCTACTCCTGTCAGCAAACCCTCAGGGGTGGGGAGCCTAGAGTTCCACTCCCACCCAGTTGTAATGTGGCACTCCTCCTCACCTCCAGAGGGGTGGTATCAGAGAAGACTGAGTGGGCAGTTGGGATTTTTCAACCCTGACCATTGGTATTGAGACCTGTGGTGTCAGTGGAGGCTATGTGGGAATTTTAAACTTCCACTCCCAACCAACAGTAAAAAGGTACCCTTCTCTTTACCCTTCAGTATCAGAGGAGGCTTAGTGTGAAGATGGAATTT
This sequence comes from Diceros bicornis minor, assembly GCF_020826845.1. NCBI lineage: Eukaryota > Metazoa > Chordata > Mammalia > Perissodactyla > Rhinocerotidae > Diceros > Diceros bicornis. The sequence goes on from NC_080741.1 coordinate 48,556,020, forward strand.
TCACCACCATCCAGCAATAATGAGGCCTGCCCTACCATAGTATAACTGTAGGACCCAACAAGATACCCCTCCCCCTCCCAGCCAAGGTGGTATCAAGCACAGTGGGAGGCCAGAAATCCCACTTCCATCCAACAGGAACAAGGCACCACTCCCCTCTGGGGTGTCAAGAAAGGTCAAATGAGAAACCTGGAATTTCACCCCCACCTGACAGTAAGGAGGTGGCACCCCATTCCCTGCTGGCATGGTGTCAGAGAGGGCCTGCTAAAATAGAAGATTTACATAAGATCCAGAGTCTCATAATAGTCTAAATGTCCAGAATACAGTTTAAAAAAAAAATCATACCAAGAACCAGGAAAATTTCAACTTGAATGACAAAATACAATAAAAAATGCTGACACCAAGATGAACTAGATGTCAGAATTATCTGACAAGGATTTTAAAGCAACCATCATAAAAATGCTTCAACAAGCTATTATGAACACATTTGAAGCAAATAAATGGGAAGTCTCAGCAAAGAAATAGGAGATATAAAGAACAAAATGGAAATTTTAAGCACAATGGATGAGCTTGACAACAGAATGGAGAGGGCAAGGGAAAGAACCAGTGAACTTGAAGATAGGACAATAAGAGCTACCCAATCTGAACCACAGAGGGAAAATAGACTGAAAAAAATAAAGAACCAGTCCTCAGGGACCAGTGGAACTATAACAAAAGATCTACATTTGTAATCAGAGTCCCAGAAGAAAAGGAGAAAGAAGTTGGGGCTGAAAAAGTATTTAAAGCAAGGATGGCTGAAAATTTCCAAATGTGTCAAAATACATCAACCTACAGATTCAAGAAGCTGAACAAATCTCAAACAGGATACACCCAAAGAAATCCACACCAAGGTACATCATACTTAAACTTCTGAACACTTTTTTTTTTTAAATTTATTTATTTTTCCCCCAAAGCCCCAGTAGACAGTTGTATGTCATAGTTGCACATCCTTCTAGTTGCTGTATGTGGGAGGCGGCCTCAGCGTGGCCGGAGAAGTGGTACGTCGGTGCTCGCCCGGGATCCGAACCCTGGGCCACCAGCAGCGGAGTGCGCGCACTTAACCACTAAGCCACGGGGCCGGCCCAAAACTTCTGAACACTTAAGACAAAAAATCTTGAAAACAATGAGAGAGAAATAACACCTATAGGAGAAATTTTTTGAATGACATTAGATTCCTCATCAGAAATCATGTAGATCAGGGGCCGGCCCGGTGGTTCAAGTGGTTAGGTGCGCGCACTCCACTGCAGTGGCCCAGGGTTCACTGGTTCGGATCCCAGGCGCGCACCGACACACCTTTTGTAAGGCGGTGCTGTGGCGGCGTCCCATATAAAGTAGAGGAAGATGGGCATGGATGTTAGCCCAGGGCCAGTCTTCCTTAGCAAAAAGAGGAGGATTGGCAGATGTTAGCTCAGGGCCGATCTTCTTCACAAAAAAAAGGAAAAGAAAAGAAAAGAAACCATGTAGATCAAAAGGAAGTGGCACAATATTTTCTGAGTGCTAAAGGAAAAGAACTTTCAACCCCAAATTCTACCCCTGGTGAAATTGTCCTTCAGGAATGAAAGTAAATTACAGAAACCTTAGAAAAACTAAGAATTTGTCATCACTAAACCTACTGTAAAAATTGCTAAGAATATTCTTGAAATATAAGGGAAATGATAGAAGATGGAAACAGAATATCAGGAAGAGTGAAAGCACAATAGAAAGAGAAAAAAAATTGGTAAATACAATAGACTTCCTTCTCCTCTCAAGTTTTCTAAATTATATTTGACAGTTGAAGCAAAAAATATAACATTGTCTGAGCCAGCCCTGATAGCCTAGCAGTTAAAGTTCAGCATGCTCTGCATAAGTGGCCCAGGTTCGGTTCCCAGGTGTGGAACCACACCACTCATCTGTCAGTAGGGATGCTGTGGTGACAGCTCACATAGGAGAACCAGAAGAACTTACAACTATACACAACTATGTACTGGGGCTTGGGGAGATGGGAGGGTGGGAAGGAGAGACAAAGGAAGGAAGAGATTGGCAACAGATGTTAGCTTAGGGTGAATCTTACTCTGCCAAAAAAAAAATTTTTTTTAAATATATAACATTGATGTAGTTCTCAGTATATATAGAAGAAATATTTAAGACAATTATAAATAGGGGAGGGTAAATAGACTTAAAGGGAGGTAAGATTTGTATGCTTCATTTGAACTGGTAAAATATTAAAACCAGTAGACTGTGGTAAGTAATGTGTGTAAAATGTAATATCTAGAGCAACTACCAAAAACTATACAAAGAGATACACTCAAAAACACTATAGAGAAGTCAAAATGGAATTCTGAAAAAAAAAAAATTCAATTAACTCATAGGAAAGCAAGAAAAAGAAAACAGAAATGAAAAACAGAAAGAACAAAACAAAAAATAAAATGGCAAACTTTAGCCCTAAGATATCAATGGTTACATTAAATGTAAATTATCTAAATACAGTAATTAAAAGACATAGATTAGGAGAGTAAACTTTTTTTTTTTTGAGGAAAATCGGCCCTGAGCTAACATCTGCCAATCCTCCTCTTTTTGCTGAGGAAGACTGGCCCTGGGCTAACATCCATGCCCATCTTCCTCCACTTTATATGGGATGCCGCCACAGCATAGCTTGACAAGCGTTGCGTCAGTGCGCACCCGGGATCCAAACCGGCAAACCCTGGGCTGCCACAGCAGAGCGCGCACACTTAACCACTTGCGCCACCGGGCTGGCCCCTAGGAGAGTAAACTTTAAAAAATCATGACTCAACTATATGAAATAGAAAAGGAACTAGAATATCCAAAATAATTTTGACTTCATAAAAATTTAAAACTTTTGTGCTGCAAATGATACCATCAAGAAAGTGAAAAGACCCACTGAATGGGAGAAAATATTTGCAAGTCCTATATCTGATAAGGGACTTATATCCAGAATATAAAAAGAATTCTTACAAGTTAATAATAAAAAGATCAATAGCCCAATTTTAAGTTGGGCAAAGAATTTGAATAGACATTGCTTCAAAGAAGATATACAAATTGTTAATAAGCATATGAAAAAAATGCTCAACATCATTAGTCATCAGGGAAATGCAAATCAAAACCACAATGAAATACTGCTTTACATCTACTAGGATGGCTAGAATAAAAAAGGCAGACAGTAATAAGTATTGACAAGGATATGGAGAAATTGGAGGACCTCTCACACATTGCTGGTAGGAATGTAAAATTGTGAAGCCACTTTGGAAAATAGTCTGGCAGTTCCTCAAAATATTAAACAGAGTTAAAGTATGACCCCAAAAATTCACTCTTGAGTAATAAAAACATGCATCCACACAAAAATTGTACATGAATATTCATAGCAGAATTATTCATTATTCATAATAACCAAAACAAATAATATGGGCTGGGAAACAACCCAAATACGTATTTTAACTGAAGAATGGATGAACAAAATGTGGTATATCCATATAATGGAATATTATTCAGCAGTAAAAAGGAATAAAGTTTGATAAATGCTACAATATAGATGAACCTTAAAAACATTGTTTTAAGTGAAGGAAGCCAGCCACAAAAGACTACATATTGTATGATCCTATTCATGTGAAATATAAGAATAGGCAAATCCAGAGAGAGAAAAAAATAGAGTAGTGGTTGCCTATGGCTGATGGAAGTGCATGAAGTAGGAAGTTACTGCTAATGGATACAAGGTTATTTGGGGGGGTGACAAATGTTCTAAAATTAGACTGTGGTGATGGTCTGTGGATATACTAAAATTCATTGAATTATATTCTTTAAATGGGTGAATTTTATTGTTTGTGAATTATATCTCAATAAAGATGTTTAAAAGAAGAAACCACAGATAAAAGAGTCAATTGTATTTCTATATACTAGCAATGAACAATAGGCAATTGAAATTTAAAAAACAATATCATTAACAATATAAAAATCTTAACTACTTAGGGATAAATTTACAAAGGCTGTGAAAGACCTGTAGACTGAAAACTATAAAATACTGCTGAGAAAAATTTAAAAAGATCTTGTAAGTGGAGAGCTATACCTTCTTTATTATTGAAAGACTCAATATTGTTAAGGTGTCAATTCTTCCCAAATTTATCTATAGATTCAGGGCAATGCCAATGAAAATCACAGCAAGCTTTTTTGAAAACATTGGCTTACTGATCTAAAATTCACATAGAAATTCAAAGAACTAGAACAGTCAAAACAACTCTGAAAAAGAAGACAAAGTTAGAGAGCTAATACTACCTAATCACAAGAGTTGTCATAAAGCTACATTAATCAGGGCCAGCCCCGTGGCTTAGCGGTTAAGTGCACGTGCTCTGCTACTGGCGGCCCCGGTTCGGATCCCGGGCGCGCACCGACACACTGCTTCTCTGGCCATGCTGAGGCCGTGTCCCACATACAGCAACTAGAAGGATGTGCAACTATGACATACAACTATCTACTGGGGCTTTGGGGGGGGTGGGCAAAGAGGAGGATTGGCAATAGATGTTAGCTCAGAGCCGGTCTTCCTCAGCAAAAAGAGGAGGATTAGCATGGATGTTAGCTCAGGGCTGATTTTCCTCACAAAAAATAAATAAATAAAGCTACAGTAATCAAAAGAGTTTGGTTTTGACATAAAGATAGGCACATATGTTGAAGGAAGAGAATAGAGTCCCAAAACAAACCCACACATGTATGGACAACTGATTTTTAACAATGGCATAAAGGCAATTTAGTGGTGAAAAGATATCCTTTTCAACGAGTAGTGCTTGGACAGTTGGACATCCATATGCAAAAATAGATAAACAAACTTGGATCTATATTTCACACCATATACAAAAATTAACTCTAAATGAATCATAGACCTAAATGTCAAACTTCAAATTATAAAACTTCTAAAAGAAAACAGAAGAAACCTTTTGTGACCTTGACTTAGGTTTATGGTTTGTGCAATAAAAGCACAAACCATAAAAGAACAAATTGATAAGTTAGACTTCATCAAAATTAAAAACTTCTGCTCTTCAAATGATGCTGTTAAGAAAATGAAAAGGCAAGGCACAAACTAGGAGAAAATCTTTGCAAAGCATACATCTGATAAAGGACTTGAATTCAGAATATGTAAAGAACTCTCAAAAATAAATAATAAGAAAACAACACAATTTTAAAAGTAAGTAAAAGATTTGAATAGGCACTTCATCAAAGAAGATATCCAGATGACAAATAAGAACATGAAAAGATGCTCAACAAGATTAGTCATTGAGGAAATGCAAATTAAAAATAGAACAAGATACCACTACACAGCTATTAGAATAACTAAAGTTAAAAAGACTGACCATACCAAATATTGGCAAGGATGATTGTGCTTTCTTCTTAGTACTGGGAGGTGCAAGATACAAGAGTTTGTCTTTTATTGTGGAGGTGATGTTCCAGACTACTGGACCCCTAAAAATTTTACTGATGTAATGGACCCTTGAATCTTCAGAGGATTTATCTCCCAGCCATTGTAGCACATGAGTCTTACCAAGGACTCCACCATGCTAGCCATTTATTGCTTATTTGGTCCAATTAGCATGATGTCATTAATATAGTGGGCCATTGTGATGTTCTGAAGGATGTCCAGATTGTTTAGATCTCTTCATTTTATAATTTGATAGAAGTCAGGAGAGTTAACTTTGGGAGAAAGTGTAAATGTATATCCTGTTGTTCATTCCAAATGAATGTGAACTGTTTCTGAGATTAGAGATTGTCTAATATTTTCAAACTCTATCTTTTAACCCTACTGTAATATGCACAGCTTCTGTACTCTTAGTTCATACTATTTAACCCTAGCATATGACTGAACATAATTCAGCATAGCCGAGTCCCCCACATGATAGAGACAATTTTGTGTCGTTTTACCCCTCTGATACTATCTAATTTCTGCCTCCCCAGACAGCTCTCACAACTATGTATATCTCAGGAAAAAAACTTCATATGGACGCTCTAAGGAGGTACAATAATTTCCTATACTTTTTTTTTTTCTGAAGAAAATTCGCCTTCAGCTAACATCTGTGCCAGTCTTCATCTGTTTTGTGTGTGAGATGCCGCCACAGCACAGTGTAGGTCCACACGCAAGATCTGAACCCGTGAACCCGGGCTGCCAAAGCAGAGCGCATGGAACTTGAACCACTCGGCTGGGGGGCCAGCCCCTCCTATACTTTTTTTAATTGAGAAAATGGTTTGTATTTAGAGAATTGGTGTTCAGATCTTACTGGAAAAGTCTAACTTTTATTGAGTTACCAAATGTTACCTTTTTCTATTCTGTTTCATCTAACCCAAGAATATTTCATCCCTACCATGAGAAATCTAAGCAAGTTGAAATTAATCCCAAACTTGGAGTAATAAATTAGTAGATTTCTGCTTCCCTCTGTGAACATACTTTATTTTTATTTTTTGGTTTGCCAGTTGTAGCACCTGCCAATAGAACGTTTTCAAAAAAGTGTTCTCTCAACAGCAATTTATTGAATGCTTTCTATATGCCAAACTCTGTGGGTAGAAATAGAGGATATGCAGATAAATGAGATAATCCCTGCCTTTGGGAAGCTTTCATATTAACTGGAGAAACACTTCTAAACTGTTAAGGAACAATACTGTATTAGAAGTACTGAAAGATGGCACCAGAGTGCTAAGGGAAGAGAAGGTGACTCTTTCTGCCTGAAGGAGTTGAGAAAGGACATGATACAGAAGCTGAGCACAGAATAATAAATAGTTATTTGTCTGACAAAAAAGGAGGCAGGTGAGAGCATTTCCAGGCAGTGAACATTAGCCCCATTGGTGAGTTTGTTAGTAACTTTGGACCATACTTGAACATTATCCCCATTGGTGAGTTTGTTAGTAACTTTCAGACCATTCTTGAAGACATACTTGTTCTCTCCTTTCCCGCAGAGAACCAAAGCAGTGGTCAGACAGCTTTATGTGGTAGGGTATGAGCACCTGAATGTCTTAACATAGACTTTCAACAATGGAGCAGCAGTTAGCCAAGACAGGGGCTAAGATGAAAGACTGCCTGAAATTATTCTTAAACATGTGCTCGTGTGAGAATGTCTGGCTTACCTGCCATGTCTTGCTTCATAGGGTTTGTACTGTGGTGTAATGCCACAGCCCTCGGAAAGAGCCTCCTACTCCCTTGGAATACACTTTCATAGCTTTTTTTAATGTAATTCTTTACAAATCCATGGAGAATGAGGAATCCATTGACAATTTAGAGTTGGGCTCCTTGGAGTGAGGGCTGCTTTTTTTCTCAAAGGGGCAGTTAACAACCCTTGACCAGTTTGGGTCATCACAGTTGAATCCTGACAAAGTATAATTTTCAAAAAGTTGAAAAACATGACTTATACAAATATGGAATGAACATGTGTCAAAGATTTGTTAACTTATTAATAAGGGAGCCAGTAAGATGGTAAAACTGGTTCAAAGAGCATGTTAGGAACTGGGTATTCACAGGCATTTTAATATTAGGAGAAAAAAAGGAATATTAGAATTAAAATATTAGATTAGATATAACAGTGGTTCATGTTCAGCAGGGTAATCAAACTGTAACCTTTGGAATTATCTTTTCTACTGGATAACATCCAGTGTATAACTTGAGAGTCTAAGCCTGTAATTGGTTGTAAATAACAAAGGCACATTCCCTTAGGCTAGGTAATTAAATAACTCTTGAATGAGACCATCATCCCCCTTAATTCCTTTTTTTTTTTTTTAATTTTTTGTTTATTGCAGTAACATTGGTTCATAACATTGTATAAATTTCAGGTGTACATCATTATACTTCTATTTCTGCATAGATTACATCATGTTCACCACCCAAATACTAATTACAACCCATCACCACACACATGTGCCGAATTACCCCTTTCGCCCTCCTCTCTCCCCCCTTCCCCTCTGGTAACCACCAATCCAATCTCTGTCTCTATGTGTTTGTTTATTGTTGTTATTATCTACTACTTAATGAAGGAAATCATACAGTATTTGACCTTCTCCCTCTGACTTATTTCACTTTGCATTATACCCTCAATGTCCATCCATGTTGTCACAAATGGCTGGATTTCATCGTTTCTTATGGCTGAGTAGTATTCCATTGTGTATATATACCACATCTTCTTTATCCATTCGTCCCTTGATGGGCACTTAGGTTGCTTCCAAGTCTTGGCTATTGTGAATAACGCTGCAATGAACACAGGGGTGCACATATCTTTGTGCATTGGTGTTTTCAAGTTCTTTGGATAAATACCCAGCAGTGGAATAGCTGGATCATATGGTAGTTCTATCCTTGATTTTTTGAGGAATCTCCATACTGTTTTCCATAGTGGCTGCACCAGTTTGCACTCCCACCAGCAGTGTATGAGAGTTCCCTTCTCTCCACATCCTCTCCAACACATGTTGTTTCCTGTCTTGTTAATTATAGCCATTCTGACGGGCGTGAGGTGATATCTCACTGTAGTTTTAATTTGCATTTCCCTGATAGTTAATGATTTTGAACATCTTTTCATGTGTCTGTTGGCCATTTGTATATCTTCTTAGGAGAAATGTCTGTTCAGGTCTTTTGTCCATTTTTTAATTGGGTTGTTAGTTTTTTTTTGTTGAGATGCATGAGTTCTTTATATATTTTGGAGATTAAGCCCTTATCAGATGTATGGTTTGCAAATATCTTCTCCCAATTGTTAGGTTGTCTTTTCGTTTTGTTGATGGTTTCCTTTGTTGTGCAGAAGCTTTTTGGTTTGATGTAGTCCCATTTGTTTATTTTTTCTATTGTTTCTCTTGCCTGGTCAGACATGGTGCTTGAAAATATGTTGCTAAGACCGATGTCGAAGAGCGTACTGCCTATGTTTTCTTCTAGAAGTTTCATAGTTTCAGGTCTTACATTCACGTCTTTAATCCATTTGGAGTTAATTTTTGTGTATGGTGTAAGGTAAGGGTCTACTTTCATTTTTTTGCACGTGGCTATCCAGTTTTCCCAACACCATTTGTTGAAGAGACTTTCTTTTCTCCATTGTATGTACTTGGCTCCTTTGTCGAAGATTAGCTGTCCATAGATGTGTGGGTTTATTTCTGGGCTTTCGATTCTATTCCATTGATCTGTGTGTCTGTTTTTCTGCCAGTACCATGCTGTTTTGGTTACTATAGCTTTGTAGTATATTTTGAAATCAGGGATTGTGATACCTCCAGCTTTGTTCTTTTTTCTCAGGATTCCTTTAGCTATTCGGGGTCTTTTGTTGTTCCATATAAATTTTAGGATTCTTTGTTCTATTTCTGTGAAAAATGTTGTTGGAACTTTGATAGGGATTGCATTGAATCTATAGATGGCTTTAGGAAGTACGGACATCTTAACTATGTTAATTCTTCCAATCCAAGAGCACAGAATATCTTTCCATTTCTTTGTGTCGTCTTCAATTTCTTTCAGCAATGTTTTATAGTTTTCGGTGTACAGATCTTTCACCTCTTTGGTTAAGTTTATTCCTAGGTATTTTATTCTTTTTGTTGCAATTGTAAATGGGATGGTATTCTTAATTTCTCTTTCTGCTACTTCGTTGTTAGTGTATAGAAATGCAACTGATTTTTGTATGTTGATTTTGTATCCTGCAACTTTACCATATTCGTTTATTACTTCTAAAAGTTTTCTGGTGGATTCTTTAGGGTTTTCTATATATAGAATCATGTCATCTGCAAATAGTGACAGTTTCACTTCTTCCTTTCCAATTGGGACCCCTTTTATTTCTTTCTCTGGCCTGATTGCTCTGGCTAGGACTTCCAGTACTATGTTAAATAGGAGTGGTGACAGTGGGCATCCTTGTCTGGTTCCTGTTCTTAGAGGGATAGCTTTCAGTTTTTCACCATTGAGGATGATATTAGCTGTGGGTTTCTCATATATGGTCTTTATTATGTTGAGGTACTTTCCTTCTATACCCATTTTATTCAGAGTTTTTATCATAAATGGATGCTGTATCTTGTCAAATGCTTTCTCTGCATCTATTGAGATGATCATGTGATTTTTATTCTTCATTTTATTAATGTGGTGTATCACGTTGATTGATTTGCGAATGTAAAACCATCCCTGCATACCTGGAATAAATCCCACTTGATCATGGTGTATAATCTTTTTAACGTATTGTTGTATGCGATTTGCTAGTATTTTGTTGAGGATTCCCCTTAATTCCTAGTATGACGTTGAAAACGTGTGCCACCTACCTTTTTTCCTTCTTTCCAAGTAATTTTTTATTAACACCTTCATATTTCTTCAGCTAGGCATTTGAGCCCTCTCTCCTCCAGTCTGTCCAACTGCCCTCTACATCTTGCCCTCCACACATTCCACATTCTTCCACCTCAGAACTACTGCCCACTCTCTCCCATCAACAAAAGACTCTGTGGTACATTGCCAAAGGTCAAGGTAGCACTTATCTGTCAAGAGCAAATGCAGTTGGCTCCTCCTTCTCAGAATCAATGCTGTAATGAATTGAATCACCCTTGACACTCTTCCAAATTACTTAGTACCAATCCTTCTTGGCAGGTGTGAAAAAAAAAATGGTTTCTTGGGATTTCACTGTTTTATTAGTGTGGAACCTCTCTAGAGACAGCCTGATGCAAAACTGTCTTCAACTATTAAGGCATTTGGTCCTGTTTAATTGGATTTGACAGCTTGGGCACACCTGCACAAAAGCTTTCAAATGACATGTGCATTTTGTTTCATGAGCTTAATTTAAAACTGTCCTCAGGGGACATTTTGTACAATTAGTGGGAAATTTGTGATATCATGTTGAGACTTAAAATGACTAAATTCAGCTTTGACTGAATTGTTGATGGAAAAAAATCAGAAAACCTTAGAAATTGGACCACAAAAAGAAGGATGATAGGGCTGGCCCCGTGGCTTAGCGGTTAAGTGCGCATGCTCTGCTACTGGCGGCCCGGGTTCGGATCCCGGGCACGCATCAATGCACCGCTTCTCCGGCCATGCTGGGGCCGCGTCCCACATACAACACCTAGAAGGATGTGCAGCTGTGACATACAACTATCCACTGGGGCTTTGGGGGAAAAATAAATAAATAAATAAAATTATTAAAAAAAAAGAAGGATGATAGACCATTAACTCTGGCAGTTTGATAATGGGACAATTGCATGTCCACATACAAAAGCAAAAATATGGACTACTACCTCACAAAATTAACTCAGAATGGACCAAAGACCTAAATGTAAGAGCTAAAACTATAACACTCTTAAAAGAAAACATGGGGTAAATCTTCATGACCATGGATTTGGCAATGATCTCTTAGATATGATACCAAAAGCACAAGTAACAAAAGAAAAAACAGATAGATTGGACTTCATCAAAATTAAAAACTTTTGTGCTTCAAATGACACTATCAAGAAAATGAACCCACATATGGGATAAAATATTTGCAAATCAGATATCTAATAATGGACATGTATCTAGACTATATAAAGAACTCTTACAACTCAATGATAAAAAGATAAATAACCCATTAAAAATGGGCCAAAGGCTGTCAATAGACATTTCTTCAAAGAAGATATAAAAATGGCCTTAAAGCACATGAAAAGATACTCAACATCATTAGTCATTGGGGAAATGCAAATCAAAACAACAATGAGATACCACTTCATACCCACTGGGATGGCTATAATAAAAAAGACACATCATAACATGTTATTTAGCATGTGGAGCAATTAGAACCCTTATACACTGCTGGTGGAAGATAAAATGGTACAGCCACTTTGGAAAATAGTCTGGCAGCTACTCAAAAGGTTAAATATAGAGTTACTATCTGACCCAGCAATTCCACTCCTAGGTATATACCCAAGAGAAATGAAAACATATGTCTACACAAAAACTTGTACTGTTGGTTCATAACAGCACTATACATAATAGCCAAAAAGTGGAAACAATCCAAATGTCCATCAACTGATGAATGGATAAACAATTGTGGTATATCCATACAATGGAATATTATTTGGCTATAAAAAGGAATGAAATACTGATACATGCTACAACATAGATTAACCTTGAAAACATTATGCTAAGTGAAAGAAGCCAGTTACAAAAGACCACATGTTGTGTGATTCCGTTTATTTGAAATGTCCAGAATAGGCAACCCTCTAGAGACAGAAAATAGAGTAGTGATTGCCTATGGCTGGGGGAGGTGGGGTGAGGAAATGAGGAGTGACTGCTAATAGGTATAAGGATAAGGTTTTTTAGTGGGTGACAAAATGTTCTAAAATTAGATTGTGGTGATTATTGCACAACACTGTGAATACACTAAAAACAGAGTTGAATAGTTGTGACAGAGACCATATGGTCCACAAAGCCTGACATATTTACTATTTAGCCCTTTACAGAAAAATTTGCCAATCTCTCCCTTATAGTAAGTTTTAATTTGGGAAGTGTAAGTCCTCCAACTTTGTTCTTTCTAAAAATGGTTTTGCCTGGGGCCAGCCCGGTGGTGCAGCGGTTAACCGTGCACGCTCTGCTTCGGTGGCCCGGGGTTCGCAGGTTCAGATCCCCGGCGCGCACTGATGCACCACTTGTCAAGCCGTGCTGTGGCGGCGTCCCATATAAAGTAGAGGAAGATGAGCATGGATGTTAGCCCCGGGCTAATCTTCCTCAGCAGAAAGAGGAGGATTGGCATCGGATGTTAGCTCAGGGCTGATCTTCCTCACACACACACACAAAAAAAGGTTTTGCCTATCCTGGGTCCTTTGCATTTCCATATAAATTTTAAGATTGGCTTGTCAATTTTTGCAAAAAGGCCTGCTGGATTTTGATAATGATTGTGTTAAATTTACAGATCAGATGAGATCTTTTTTTTTATTAATCTCAAATTGTCTCAGATTTAACTAGTGGAAGTCTCTTCAACTGTCTTCTATGTTCTTTTGATAAGAACTGTATAATTCTTTGAGCACTTCCTTGCTTTCTGGCATAAATTATTCCAAGCTCATCCTATAATTTTTCTTGTCACAGTCAAGGAGTTCTGGTTCTTTTAGTGGAGGATGGTATTCAGAAGCCAAAGTTGGGGCCGGCCCTGTGGCTTAGCGGTTAAGTGCACGTGCTCCGCTACTGGCGGCCTGGGTTCGGATCCCAGGCGGCACCGATGCACCACTTGTCCAGCCATGCTGAGGCCGCGTCCCACATACAGCAACTAGAAGGATGTGCAACTATGACATACAACTATCTACTGGGGCTTTGGGGAAAAAAAAGGAAGAGGACTGGCAATAGATGTTAGCTCAGAGCCGGTCTTCCTCAGCAAAAGGAGGAGGATTAGCATGGATGTTAGCTCAGGGCTGATCTTCCTCACAAATAAATAAATAAATAAATAAATAGAAGCCAAGGTCTTGGTACTTGGTACCAGATCTTGGAACATTACTGTTGGGGGTGTTACTGCTCCAAGGCCCTCTCAGTGCACAGAGCTAGGGAATATTTGCATGTAAATAAATAAATATACATATATGTATATGTGGGTGTATATATATATGTGTGTATATATATGATATATATGGTCCCTATACACATTTACATCTATATTTATTAATTTCTATGTCTAGATGTATATATTTATATATTATATATCTATATATATATTTGTATATTAACATTCATGAGTAGTTCACACTGAATCCTCTAATTCTAATCCAATACCAAGGAGTTCTTCTAGTTTTCTTCCTTTCCGTATTTGTAGCTCCCTTCTTTGACAATAAGAAACCTGGCTTATATCTTTCTTAATATATCTATATATTTGTGTACTTTATATACATATAAAAATCTATCTATATATAGTTCATGTATATATATGTATCTATACTATATTAGTCTATATTATGTATATTTATGTGTAGTAGGATTGGATTTCTACCACCTCTGTGACTATCAGAGACAGCCTGTCTTCTTTCCTCATTCTAATTGGGAACCCAGGAAGTCAAGGAACATTTCCAAGATCACCCTATTAGTGATGGACACAGGCCTGGCTGAACACAGACTTCCCCAACCCCTAATGGGTTTGATTGTTTCCTGTGATTCTCTAGCAAGCACAGCCCTGACTCTCAGTAGGAGGATGTCTTAGATTGTCCTCCCTTGAAACAGACTCAGCTGCAGAGAGTTTCTTCAACAAATAAACTTGTGCAGCAAGGCTGTTAGAGAATGTGTTCAGCACACCCAATTGTAAGGGGGTGAGAGAGGCAGAATTGGGCAGAAAGAGAAGCCAACCCCCATTGAGGTTGCAAATGAGGCCTCAGATAACCCTACAAGCAGGTCTGGAGCTGGGGTAGCCCCTCAGAGTTGACTCAAATTATGAGATGAAGAGCGGGCTTTTATATCTCCACATCAGCCAGCCATTGACTATGGGCTGGGCCCTGGAAGGGGACATAGCCTGCACAGACAGTTCTCTGTAGCTCTCAGGGCAGTTACCAGTGAGGAATGCAGCTATGAACTGTCAGCAGCTAATATTTCCAGCAGCTGAGGGGTGGGTGCATCAACTCTGAAGAAGGTATGGGATGGAGCCCCACAGAATCCACTAGACAGAAAGAGGTCTAGCCTGTAGGCAGCAGTATCAGACAAGCGTCTAGCATGGCACAGGAGGTAGAGCTCAAACAGCAGAATTGGAACAGGCAAGGGCAGCTGGCATTTTGGCTCTGGAGACAGATCCTGGGAGCAGCTTACTGGGTTTGAAAGGACCACATGGTGTGAGGAGGCTCTGAGCTAGACCTTTTACCTCTGGCCTGTGTGTTCAGGGGCTAGATGGTCCAAGTAAAAAAATCGCAGTGTCTCTGAGTTGCTTCCTTTTGGTTCATCAACTTCAAGTGGCAATTGTGATTTAGTTTTCAGTATTGCCTTCCTCTTTGAGAAATTGAACCTAAGACAATTGATAAATTGACCTCATAAAAAAATAAAAGCTTAGGAATCATTAGAAAAATTCTGATTCTTATATAATGGAGTCTTAGTCTGAGACTGGTTACGACCTTGGATACTCTTACCAGTAACTTAATGACAACCAAAAATTGTCCTGATGCTGCACTGTGGTCAGCTTAGCCCTTAGGAAAAGCTCTAGGAGATACTTTTCTTTTCCAGTCAGGAAACCTTGCCTTCTCGGACTGTGGGATTTGTGTCTGTTCTCCCATATCACATGGGGCTCACTTCCATCTTTCGTTGAATCCACTTGTGTGTAATCCATTGACCATTCTCTCAACCCACTCTCTGCATTGACTTTGTTCCATGGGAGACCCCAGAGGATACTCCATTTATCAGAGCATTTAAGAATGTACTGGTGAGCGAGGCACTAGCATCAAGGAAAAGCTTCGTGGTGACTGGTCTTTGTAGGCTGGGGCTAACAGTAGGAGATGCTTTTAGACAACCAGGCTTCCTCGTAGGATGCCAAAATAATAGAGGTCAGGTGGTAGCACTTAACCCTCAGAAGCTAAGTGGGCACAATTATCTTAATGAAAGAAATGAAGCAAGCTATAGAATTGGTTAATAGAATACAGCACCCTAAGTGGCAAAATAGATGGGTAGCCCACAAGGGAACTGCACATTCAATCAAAAGAAATCAAGAATGGATGATTAGGAGGCCAAGGATGGCAGCCTCAATAAAAAGTCACTATCCCTTACCCAGTTTCCATACTCGAGCAGCTTTCAGACCCAGAATCCAATGACTGAAAGACAGCCTGGGCCCCCAAGGGGAAGGATCTTGCAACCCCACAGCAAGTGCATTCAGTAATGATTCCCCAAGTCCTCCTCTAAAGGGACTTGTGGCTATTTACTTGGGTAACAATGCACTGGAGAAAGGGAAATATCCAGAGTGTTTGAAGACTGTTGGACACAGGGTCTAGCTAACATTGATACATGGGGACCTGAAGCTTCATTATGATCCCCCAATAGAATGGAAGTGTATAGGGGCCAGGTAATAATTAGAGCCTGACTCAGATCTGGAGCAGTAATTTCCCTAGTTCCTAAATTCATAAGTAGCATGGACATACTTGGTGGTTTGCAGAAGCCCCACATTGATTCATCAGCCTGTGAGGTAAGTTACAATACTAGGGAACACCAAGTAGGAACCTCTGAAACTACTCACTTCTCAGCCAAGATAGTAAATCAAAAACAAAATTATACCCTAGGGAAAATAATGAGATTAGTAAAGACCCAAAAGATGCAGAGATAGTTATCCTTGTCATATCCCCATTTAATTTCACCAGTTTGGCCCTTACAAAACCCAGACAGATCCTGGAAGACAGGGGACTATTGCAAACTTAACCAAGTAGTATCCCCAATTGAAGTTGCTGTGCTAGATGTGGTATCTTTGCTAAAACAGATTAACATGGGCTTAACTACATGATATGTGGCCATTGATCTGGTGAACGCATTTCTTTCCATCCCCTTGAAGAAGAAGAACCATTAGTAGTTTTCATTCATGTACAACATACAACAGTATATATTTACAGTCTTGCCTCAAGGGTATGATAACTCTCACCCTCTGTCATACCATAATGATGACTTAATGTTGTGACTGGGCCCTGGTAGAGATGGAGCAACTGACTATGGGATGTCAAGTAGCCATGCGGCCAGAACTGCCCCATCGTGAGCTGGTTTCCATCAGGCTCACCAGGTAACTTCAGATGGGTCCATCTGTTATCCATCAAAAAATGGAAATAGTACATCCAATATTGGGTACAAGCAGGACCAGAGGGCACGATAAGCTTCATGAGCAGATGGACCAGACCTCTATCTACTCCTGTGGCATTGCTGTCTCTCCCTTAGCTCACACCTATGGCTGTATGGGGGAGAGAGAGTGTTTCCCTTATGACCAGCTGATGAGGAAGAAAAAGCCCAATCTTGGTTTATGGATGAGTTGGTTCATTATAAGGATACAAGCCAAAAAATGGACCAGTGCTATACTCCAGCCCCACTTGGGGGGAGGGGAAATCCTCCCAATGGGAAGAGCCTTGGATGGTGCATCTGGCCATCCACTTCATGTGAAAGAGAAGTAGCCCAAGTTAAGATCTGTATAGATTCATGGGTAGTGGTAAATGGCTTGACTGGTTGACTCAGAGGCTAGAAAAAGAAAGATTGGAAGTCTGGAGGAGAGGCGTATGGATGGACCAATGGGAGTGGGCGTGAAGTGCAAAAATCTTTGTATCACATGACAGCATCCACCAGAGAGCACTGATGAAGGAAAAGGCACTAAACAACAAAATTGAATGACTCAGCCAGTAGATTATCAGCCAGTGTATGTCATTGGCCACCCAGGTGCTAAGACAATGGGCTCATGAACAGAGTAGCCATGGTGGTACAGATGAAGCATGGCGCCAGAGCATGGGCTCCCTCTCATCAAGACTGACTTAGCTACTGCTACTGCTCACTGTCCAGCCTGACCACAGCAGAGACCAATGATATGACACTATCCCTTGAGGAATCCCTGATATGACACTCTCCCTCAAGGAGTCTAGGCACCACTTGGCATGTTGATAAGATAGGACCCCTACCAACCTAGAAGGAGAAGCAATTCATCTTGACTAGAATTGACACATATTTCCTGCCTGCAAGACCTTGGCCACCTTGACTATCCGGGGACCTTCAGAGTATTTGATCCACCAACGCAATATTTGTGTAACAATGCACAAGACCGGGAAACCTATTTCACAGCAAAAGAGGTGCAATAGAGAACTTACACCTCACTACCCAGAAGCTACCAGCCTGATAGAATGAATGGCAGGGACTTTTGAAGGCACAGCTGCAGAGCCAGCTTAAAGATGATATCCTGCAAAAGTAAGAAACCATCCTCTAGGTTACTCCATGCCCTTTAAATCAATAACCATTATATTTTGCTCTGTCTCCAACAGGTAGAATATAAGGATGTGGAAACCAAGGAGTGGAAGTAGGAGTGGCACCACGTACTATCATTCTTAATTAAGGAATTAGGCCTTTCTGTCCCTGCAGTTCTGGACTCTGTGGGTTTAGAGGGCCTGCTTCCCAGAAGAGCAGTATTTCCACCAGAGGATACAGCAAGAATCCTATTCAACCTTAAGCTACATGTGCCAGGAGACCAGCAGACAAAGAAAGGAGTCACCATCCTGGCAGGGGTAATTGACTCTTATCATCAAGAGGAGGTAGGGCTGCTATTAAACAATAAGGACAGAGAAGAATATGGTTGGCACCCAGGTGATCCGCTGAATCTTTCTTAGTACTCTTCTGCCAAATTTTTTTTTTTTTGGTGAGGCAGATTCACCCTGAGCTAACATCTGTTGCCCATCTTCCTCTTTTTGTGTGAGGAAGATTAGCTCTGAGCTAACACTGTGCCAATCTTCTTCTATTTTGTATGTGGGATGCTGCCACAGCATGGCTTGATGAGTGGTGTATAGGTCTGCACCCAGAATCCAAACCTGCGAACTCTGGGCTGCCGAAGCA
Organism: Diceros bicornis minor; assembly: GCF_020826845.1. Lineage (NCBI taxonomy): Eukaryota > Metazoa > Chordata > Mammalia > Perissodactyla > Rhinocerotidae > Diceros > Diceros bicornis. Next base: position 48,574,492 of record NC_080741.1, read on the forward strand.
GAGCGCGCGAACTTAACCACTACACCACCGGGCTGGTCCCCTACAACTGACACTTTTGCCCAAGATCCACAGAAAGAGGCAGAGCTAAACTCAACTCCAGGGCTACCTGCTACCCAAGGCCAAATCTTAGCATCAGGCCACACTGCCTTTGGAAGAAGTATGAGACACAGTTTCAGCCCCTCCAGTAGCTAACAGGTCTCTGAGAGACAGGATCAGCATGAGCAAATTCAGAGGAGGAACAGAGATAATGTGTGTTGAAACTTGATTCTATAGGATTTTCATCAGAACTCAGGTTGACACTGCATGAACCTACTATATGAAGCAGGTGGATTGACCACCGCAAGGGGGTGCTGTGGTGCATCACCCAAATTTCCCTTCAAGACCCTAGGCATTTATCACACCAGTTGCCTGTGGGTTCTACTCACAGGACATAGAGCTTCTGAAATTTCACACTATGGTCAATGCTTGGCCTCATCATAGCACCAGTCCTCTTTAAAAATGGTGTGGTGGATCATCCTCCTAGCCCTGAACACTGTAAACTCAAATTCTCCCTCTACTTCCTCAGAGAATTGCAGGTCAGCTACTTGCAAAAATTCCCTTATCTTTACCCTGGCATCTGCTTTCTTTCCCTTCAGGAAGCTCTCCTGTTCTTGGGTTAAAATCTGATTTCTCTGTGTCCGAATTGTAAGCCCAAAGTCGTAAGGAACTTGCAGAAAAATGTCAAGAAAGGGTACCAGATCTAGCTTCCAATCCTCCTTTTGAATTAGTGATTCCCAACCTTTGGGTAAATGCTGAACAGCCTGGAACCTCCCCACTCCCTCTGTTCCAAACTCCAGTTGCACAGTGTGGTTTGTATGGCCTCTATATGCTTA